>NC_067161.1:18203605-18803605 GCF_903995435.1 Acomys russatus
CATGTGCCCCGTGCCACCACCAAGAGAGGGTTTCTCTGTGTAGCCTTGGCTGTCCTGGACTCACTTTTGTAGACCAGGCTGGAACTCACAGTGATCCGCCTGCCTCTGCCTCCCAAGCGCCACGATTAAAGGCGTGTGCCGCCACCACCACCTGGCTCACCACCCCCAAACTTTAGGCAGAACTTCCCTCGGCACTTCAGCTCAGGACTTAAGCCCTGACCCCTAAAGAAAAGAAAGTCCTGCCTTTTCAATACTCACCTCCATCTTGGGCTTTTCTCCTCTAGTGCATGGAGGGTGTTTGTTTGGAGACAGAATCTTACTTTGTAGCCCTGGCTGGCCTTGAATTCACAGATATCCACCTGCCTCTGCCTCTAGTGCTGGAGCTGCCACACTCAGCCAGATCAAGGATTGTTGTTGTTTGTTTGTTTTGTTTGGTTGAAACAGGGTTTCTTTGTGTAGCCTTGGCTCTCCTGGACTCACTTTGTAGACCAGGCCTGCCTCTGCCTCCTGAGTGCTGGGATTACAGGCTGGGATTAAAGAGGGAAGCCCTGCCTACTTTGGGAGAAGGAAATAACCAGAGCAGAGCTGTGAAAAAAAATAATTCTTCAGCTTAGTATTCTTCAAGACTCAATCTTAGGTTTCAAGCTACCCTGGCTACATAGTATCAGGCCACACTTAGCTACAAAACAAGACCCTAGCTCCAAGAATAAAAACTGGAAAAAAAATCAAACAATTTGGGGTTCTCAGCCTGTTATACAGTGGTACAAAAAAAAAATGTGTTTCACCTTTTCAGAATTGACAGGGAATTCCTGGAAGGGCCACCAACCTGCTGCAGAATGAAGGCCAGTCCCTGCCATCCTCGACCTGTGTTACTGCCTTTTCCAGGGTCACAGCTCAAGTCCAGTCCTCTGGGGATGCCTGCTCCTTGCTGTCACCATGTATTTATGCTCCATTCAAACCCCTAGCTATATGGGGGTTGGTAAGTCTACATAGTAAAATTCTATTTCAAACAAAACATAAACAAAGTAGAAGAAGAGAGGTGACAGGAGAAATAGGGAGGGAGGGGAGTAGCTATGTCAACAAAAAGTCAAGCACAAGAATATTTCCAGGAGTTTGGTTCTAAAAGGCCAACCTAAGCTCAATCCACACCTCCCTCACAGAACTCAGTAATTAACTGCAGTGTATTTACACACCGGAGTGCAACAATAAAAAGAGACAATAAACAGCTACGTGCAATATCGAAATTGTGTCCCGTGAACACACTGCTGAGCTAAAGAAGGCAAACCCCAAACCAGTACAAATTATTGGCTCCATTTCTATAAAGCCAAAAAATACACAAAAATGGCTGAGAGCATAACAGTCAAAATAATGACTCTCCTGGAGGCAAGGCATGAAGGAGAAGTGGCAGGAGGAAGCCTTTTGGCATGTCTGATATGGTGTATTATGTGTTTTTGAAATGTTTTTGACTCTTCCCTTTCCCCCCCCCCCCATCCCACCCCTTATGAGCTTTTGTGCATGCAGTACCAGCAATGTCCAAAAGAGGGTGTCAGGTCCCTTGGGACTGTAGCTACAGACAGTTGTGAGACACTATATGGGAGCTAGAAATTAAACCCAGTTAGTTCCTCTGGAGGAGCAGCCAGGGCTCTTAAGCATTGAGCCATCTCTCCAGACCCTGATGTAATATATATCTTGGTGTGAGTGGCAATTAAATGAGAGTGTGCATATATTAAAAATTCATCAGGCGTGGTGGCACACGCCTTTAATCCCAGCACTCAGGAGGCATAGGGACGGTAGATGGATGTGAGTTCAAGTTCAGGCTGGTCTATAAAGTGTGTCCAGGACAGCCAAGGCTGTTACACAGAGAAACTCTGTCTCTGAAAACAATCAAAAAATTCATCAAGCCCTACTTAGGACTTGGTTACTTTACTGAATATTTGTTATACCTCAATGCAAAAATAGTTAAAATTGTGTGTGTTAAGACTATCCCAGCCAGGCATGGTGGCACACATACCTTTAATCCCAGCACTTGGGAGGCAGGCAGATTACTATGAGTTCAAGGCCAGCCTGGTCTACAAAGGGAGTCCAGGACAGCCAAGGCTACACAGTGAAACCCTGTCTTGAAAAACAAACAAACAAAAGACTATCCCAGATGGAAGGCAGTGGCACATGTAGAGGTAGGCTGATCTTTGTGAGTTTAAGGCCAGCCTGGCCTACAGAATGAGTTTCAGGACAGCCAAGGCTACACAGAGAAACCCTGTCTCAGAAACCAACAACAAACTTATCCCAAGCAACACGTCAACTATGATGCCTCAAATTCCTTAAGATACATATGGAAAATCTAAAATAAATATTTCACATAGCAATGCGTCTATGTGACTCAGACTGACAGTCTATTTGAAAAATCACTAATGCTGGTTCCAACTCACTAAGTGGCTTCCAAAGGCTTCTAGTAAGCTGTTAGGTGCTTTTTGAAAACCATAGCTGAGAATGGCAGGGAGTCCCTGGGGGCTTTTAAGAGAAGCGTAGTGTGAACAGGCCAGTGTGTTTAAATGGCTTCCTCTGCAGTCGGAAATCAAAGTGTGAGCCTGAAGCCAGGTGATTGGGGGTGGGGGGAGTGCACTTGGAGAAAGTGCTAGAATGCAGGGGCAGAGCCTTAGGATAAGGGCTATAAGGGTTTTGTCTACCCCTTGGGCCTCTGCGATTCTTCCTCAGACCTGGTGTGAGATGGTCAACCCCAGTGACTCTACAGAGCTTGGTATTCCCCGCTGAGAGCTGGAGGAGAGGAAAGCCCCTTCTCCTTTCCACTGGCGTGGTGGGGGCAGGGGCTGTCCTTCAATGACTCTTCCTCACACGCAGTGTTTGCTTCAAGACAATCTTAAAGACTGGGGCCGAGGGAGGAGCCAGCAGGAAAGAGAAATCCGTGGCCTTCCTGGCACCATTTATTTACATCTCAGTGCCACAACAGTCTTTTTACCATTAATCATTTGTTTTATTTGTATTATTAACAATTTTTAAGCCTGCACATAAAGCAGTGAGTTTCATTACAGAATTTTCATTAGCTGTTAGAATAGGCAGGACTCGTTACTTAAGGCTCCACAGCTGAGGAACGAGCCAGCTCTGTCTGATGAAAGCCCCAAGCTCTTTCTCAACAAGAGGTCTTGGAATGCGAGTGCACCCGTCTTGGCTCACGGTGCTGGCCTGGTTCATGCCTGACCCTATGGGCTAGGTGAACTTGTCTAGAGAGAGCCCTCCAAGAGGCGGCCTGCTGTCTGGGCAGTACTAGGATTTCCTACACCGTATCTGGAGTGTTGTAACATGACTCTGCCTCCACAATGCTCATGCTTTTCTCAGTCAGGCTGGTCCACAGCACCAGGACCTGGCACTCGCTGAGTTGGGCAATTGTCTCTTACTCCATCTTTCTGGCCAGGATAACTAACAGGCTGCAGAAGTGATGCTAGCAGGCATTGCGGAGTTGGGGGAGGGGGTAGAGGAGAGACGGCTAACATGGGTTGGGGGTGGGGTAGAGGAGAGAAGACTAGCAGGGCATATTCTTACAGCCTTGGCTCAGGAGGTCTCAAACAAGCATCCCTGAACTTCCACAGCAGGCTAAGTGGAAGTTTCTGGAAGGCCTTAGCCATGTGTTTCTTTGCTGGAAGTAGAAAAGGTGGAGCTCTGGGGTCATTTAAAGCTGGACCCTTGGGAAGAAGATACTGAGGAATAATGTGTGGCCCAAGCAGGTCCCTGTTGCTTCTCTGTGACCTTCCAGACCAGACACCTCTCTCTCTCTCTCTCTCTCTCTCTCTCTCTCTCTCTCTCTCTCTCTCTCTCTCTCTCTATCTATCTATCTTTCTCTCTCATCGGCTATCCCAAATTTCCACAGTCTCAGCCCACAGACTCAGGTCAGCTTCTTGCCTTCAGACAGCTCTAGCATGATGCCAGATCACTTCCAAACCTCCAGGGTCACTTGTCACATGGTTTCAGTGGGTCTCAGGAAGCCCCCTCAGTTTGCTGTCTGCATAGACATGGGAGAAAACACACAGAGGCACTACAATGTCATCAGTAGATGTCTCACCTGCCCATCATACCTCAAGGTTTGTACTGAGATCAGATGTTTTGCATCTCCACTTAGCATATTGGGCTTTAGAAACGGACAGCACTCAACACCTGTGGTGCTTGGCTATGCCAATACAGGTGAGCAGAAAAATCAGGAACACTCTTACCCTCTCCCACCCGATCATCCACACATCTGAGTACAGTGTATAAATACAAAATACGAGTAGCTGAAAACAAAATTCGCAGGAAATGCTGGTCTTAGATGACTTAGGTTTTTCTTAAAACATGCAGGATACACCCTGGTAACATTTCACCCCATCTTCATTTTCTTCATTATAAGCTGAACTAAAGTCCCCAGGGTGAGGGTAGGGGAACAGCTATACCTGTGCTGAAGATGTTACAATGCCAGTTGATTGACACTTTGTGATCATGAAAAGTCATCATGTTTCAGACCCAGAGCCAAAACTATTTTGCGCTATCTTCAGTACCGTAATAGTCATGTAGGGTCCACCTTCCGTAGCTGACTGAACATCCACTCAGCTCTGGAATATAGTAACTTAACAGACCACTGGTGTTCTCAATCCCAAATCTAAGAACGTCATCCTATAGCCTCTGACACATAGAGCGGAGATCTCTCCTTTGTTACAGTCCACCTAGCTGATATCCCCACCACTGTACGTGAAACATGCTTTGGTTTATTTGTTGTTGTATTATGCAGTGCATCCTGAGTCCATGTTCCTAGACCACAGTTGCTCCTATTGGGCCCATAGTAACCTATCCTATACCCCCTTTGAGGAGATACCCTTCTTCCGACCTCTCCTCCTCTGTTATGACAATGACAAAGGACCCACACAGCTTCAGAGCCCACTCCTGTGCCTTCTTCAAGGCAGAGTCCCCACTAAACTCTTGTTCCCCTTCTAAAGTGGTGCCAATCTCTGTCTCTTCCCCTTCCCATTTTCCTAGTCACCTGAGAGTCACCTCTAGAATAGGTGATGTTAAACTTACTAGGAGGAATGAGGTGAAGAGGAGAGAGGGGACAGACAGGCCAGGGGGAAGTACACACACAGCTGGTATATTCCTCTCTGAGTTTTCTTCAGACTTGCACCCTTCCAGCTCCTGCCTTAATCCCTCTCTTCCCAGCCAAGTATTTTAGGAGAAAGGTCTATATTTGGTCCATCTCCTCACATCTCTTTTACTTCCCAACAGTCTGGCTTCTCTTCCCTCTTCTCCCCTGGAACTAAGCTAAGATCAATCACCACGGATCGCCTACCTGCAAAATCCTACTGACATTAAACCAAACTCTACCGTCTGGCTTCTCCTGCACATAGGACACTGAAGGAGCGCACCACCTTTTCTTGGCATTGTCCTCCTCCCTCCCTCTATGGCTCTGCTCTTCAATCTGTTCCATTGTCTGCCCTAGTCTGAACACAATTTGTGCCACATAAGCATCCACTGTAATCAAAGGTGAGGTCCCCAAACTGGCACTGTTGGGAGATGGTGGAGTTGGGGGGAGAAGAGTAAAATTCATTATTATTTAAAATGTTAGGACACCCAGGCCTCGTGGTATAGGCCTGTAACTCCAGTTACTCAAGAACACTGAAACAGGAGGACCACAAGTTCGACACCTGTCTGGGCTACAGAGAAGACGTCAAGTCATTGGGGGAGTGAAGTACTTCCCGTGTGGCCTTCTTGGCAGTTCTGGCAAGAGAATAGGTATGAAAAAGAACAAGGATGCTGGATGGTGGCCTAGTCCTTTAATCCCAGCATTCGAGAGGTAGAAGCAGGTGGATCTCTGTGAGTTTAAGGCCAGCCTGGTCTACAGTATAGTGAGTTCGAAGACAGCCAGGGCTACACAGAGAAACTTGGTATATATGTATATCTGTATATGTATGCATGTATGTATACATATATGTAATATGTATATGTAATGTGTGTGTAGTGTATGTATGTGTATATGTGTGTGGGAAAGATTAAGCTTTGTCACAGGTGGAAGCAGTCTTGGCGGGCTTTACCCTTGGGGCACCCTATGAATACTTTGTGACAGACTGAGTGGAGCCATCTTGGGCCTGGAATTCAGGAAGCAGACCTGGGAACCCCAACTGGGCTATTGTTTTTCTAATTGACCCTCAATGGGAGAAAAAGACTGCCCTTCCCATGTGACTCAGGTAGGTGGGGAGGAGAGAACAACAAGTTCAGCCCGGGCTTGAGCGCGTGTGGAGCAGCGGACAGGCTGGACCAGCACGCGGGCCAGAGAGATACCTAAGGACCTGTCCTGTGGAACAGATACCAGAAGGTTCACTCTTTTATCCCTTTAACCTTTTTCCTTCTTGTGTAAGCTAGTTGGGTTGTATAATAAAGTTTAATTGTTAAGAAACAGAGCCAACATCTGGTGCCCACCGTGGGGCCTGATGGGTTCCACAGTCCCTAATGGTATGAGGGAAGATTCAGTATTCGAAGGTACAAAAATGCTGTTTCAGGGTATCAGCAAAATCGCAACTGCTGTTGCAAAACTCTTTCCTGCCTTATACTTAGAGGGAATTCTCTGTTTTTTCATTGTCCTTTTATTACAATATTTCATGCTTAAAAGGATTAGAAGAAAGGCTAATGACATAGAAAAGCCAAAAGGGTCAGTAGGTTCTATCCTTTTAAAAAAGATTATAGATTTGACTGGACAGATGGAAAGGCTGAGGGAAAAAAATGAAGGGATGAAAAAGCGGATAGAATTTTTGGTAATTGGTAGTGATGAAGGACAAAAAATAGAGAGACTGAAAAGCCAAAAAAAAAAAAAAAACTGGAAAAGTCAATAAGCTCTATCCTTTTGAAAAAAATTACTGACTTGACTGAACAAATGGGCAAAATACAAAAAAAACTGGAAGGGCTGGAAAAGCAGAAGGCACCTTTGGTTAAAAAGGGTGGAGAAGGTCAGAAACCAGAGACAAAGGAAGCCAGACCGACCAAAAGGTCTTTGAAAGTAAATGTCCCAGTGGAGGACACCTCCACAGCCGCCCAGACACCTTCAGCTTTTCCAGTCACTGTAAGACATGTGCCCGAGCAAAATGGTGCTGAAGGTTATAACAAAATGACATGATAGATTTAAAACATTTTAAGGAATCCGTCATCAAATATGGTATGCACTCTACCTTCATTAAACAAATGTTAAACAGCTGGGCCACTCAAAATAGACTTGTTCCCCAAGATTGAAAAAATTTAGTTTCAGCGGTATTGGAAGCTGTAAAAAAAAATACAAAGAAGAGATTCAATTACCTATTTAGGCTATAAAATAACTGAACAAAAAATTCAACCACAAAAGGTACAGATCCGTAAAGATGAATTACAAACTCTTAATGACTTTCAAAGATTATTGAGAGATATTAACTAGTTAAGGCCTACAATCGGGTTAGCTACCTATGAGTTAAGTAACTTGTTTCAAACGTTACATATGTGTGTGAATATATATATATATATATATATATATATATATATAGAGAGAGAGAGAGAGAGAGAGAGAGAGAGAGAGAGAGAGAGAGAAGGGGAAGGGAAGGGGGAAGGGAAGGGGGAAGGGAAAGGGGGAAGGGAAGGGGGAAGGGAAGGGAAGGGAAGGGAGAAAAGAAAGAAAAAAAACCAACAGTGTACAGGGTTTGGTAGAAGACACCTTTAATCGCAACATTGTTTGTGTTCTTGATATCTAGTTTTCTGAGTTCTTTATATATTTTGAATATTACTCTGTCAGTTGTGGAGTTGGTGGAAGTCTTTTCCCATTCTATAAGCTGCTGTTTTGTCTGACTGACAGTGTCCTCTGCCTTACAGAAGCTTTTCAGTTTCATGAGGTCCCATTAATTGATTGTTGTTCTTGGTGCTTGTGCTGTCGCTGTTCTGTTCAGAATGTTGTCTCCTGTGCCAGTGCATTCAAAGATACTCCCACTTTCTCTTGTTTCAGGCCTAGTGTATCTGGTTTTATATTGAGGTCTTTGATCCATTTGGAGTTCAGTTTTATGCAAGGTGATAAGTATGGATCTATTTGCATTACATGCACCCATCCAGTTTGACTATATTGAAGATACAATCCTTTTTCCAGTTTCTGGCTTCTTTATGAAAAAAAAAAATTACTATATAGATTCTCTCTCTCTCTCTCTCTCTCTCTCTCTCTCTCTCTCTCTCTCTCTCTCTCTCTCTCTCTCTCAAATTTTAGAGACAATGGTTCTCTGTGTAACAGCACTGGCTATCCTGGAACTCACTTTGTAGACCAGCTTGGCTTCAAACTCACACATATCTACCTGCCTCTGACTTCTGAGTGCTGGGATTAAAGGTTTGCCCACCTGGCTTGAATGTATAACTCAGTGTTAAATATGATTTCATTAATCAACGTATTTGTTTTTGGCCAATACCCTGCTGTTTCTATTATTATAACTTTGTTGTACAACTTGAAATTGAGGGTAGTGATACCTCCCTCGGTTCTTTTATTATCTAGGATTTGTTTTTTAAGAATTTTGGGGGGTTTTTGTTTTTCCATATGAAGCTGAGAATTGTTCTTCCAAGATCCGAAAAGAATTGTGTTGAAATTTTGATGCAGAATGCATTGACTCTGTAGACTGCTTTTGGTAGGATGGGCATTTTTATTGTGCTAATCCTGCTAATCCATGAGCATGGAAGACCTTTCCATCTTCTGATCTCAGAATATCTTCAATTCCTTTCTTCAGTGACTTGAAGTCTTTAATCCTATAAGTTTTACATTTAGAGATTAAAGGCAGTAAGATAAGGTGATAAGGTAATAAGATACTAAGGGACCAGGCAGCAGACATTATGCTGTAGAGGAGTTTATTAAATGAGTATGGGAGAGAAGGAAAGGGGGAAAGGGGTACCCTAGAGAGAGAGAAAGAAAGTAGAGAGAAAGGGAGAAAGTAAGAGAGAGGAAGGAGGTTAGAGAGACAGAGAGTAGGAGGAGGGTCTATCCTTTTATATGGCGCCCGTGGCAGGTAAGCAACGACATCGCAGGCAGACGGAAGCAGAATCCTAACAATTAGTCTGTCGTTTTCTTGGCTAGAGTTACCCAAAGATATGTTGTATTATGTGAGGCTTTTGTGAAAGGTGGTGTTTCCCTGATTTCTTTCTCAGTCCATTTGTCATTTGTGTGTAGAAGGGTTGAGGGCCTTTGCAGATGCAGGCGATGCTCTCTCACGGTAAGCTTGGTGCTCAGAAATAGGGGAGTATAGCCCCTGCTGGCAGGCAACAGCCCACAAGACCCAAAAATGTGTAAAGGCTACTTCGTTGCAGGGACAAACCACATAGACTTTAGGCAAAAAGGTATCAAAAGTTGACTCTTTGAAGAAACACATATCAAAGCTGCCCTGGAGACAAGCCCCAGGAGGTGTCCTGGGTGTGGCTCCTGCAATTCAGATACCTTTGGTTTAAAAACCCAGAGGTCTGGGGTAGGGGCACTCACTTCCGGTTTCTCCCTCCATTGCTCGCTGTCTTTATCTTTGTTTTATCATTAAGTTTAGTGAATTAAAATCTAGCTCTTGACTCTTTGACTGTCTATTTTAACCAAGCACTGTCTGTTACCTGGCCTTTTACAAGTCTGAGGCTCCCATCCCAAGGGACACAGACAACCCAGCTAAGCATGTGGCTGCCCTGCTCTCTCCCTCAAGATAGGGAGTTCTGACCAGAAAGCTCCCTCACTCCTGAGGAGGCCTTTTCTGGACAAAGCCTTCCTCATGTAGCCTGCAGAAGGCTGAAGAGAACTCTGTGAGCAGATTCTCAGCCCAGCCTCCCTGAGAAAGGAACCCACAGAGGGCTACTGATATTTTTTTAAGTTAATTTTGCATCCAGCTGCTTTGCTTAAAGTGTTTATTAATCGTATGGTTCCCCAGCAGAACATTTTTGATTGCTTATATATACTATTATATCATCTGAAAATATAATACTTCAACTTCTTCCTTTTCAATTTGTATCATCTTGGTCTCCTTCAATTGTCTTATTGCTCTAGCTAAGACTTCAAGTACTATATTGAATACGTACAGAGAAAGTGGATGACTTTGCGTTGTTTCTGATTTTAGTGGAATTGCTTTGAGTTTCTCTCAATTTGTTTATATTAACTAAATACTTGCTGTAAACTGTGTTTATTATGTAGAGGAATGTCCCTTGTGTCCCCAATCTCTCCGGGACTTTTATCATGAGGGGGTATCGGATTTTGTCAAAGGCCTTTTCTGCATCTAATGAGATGATCATGTGGTTTTTGTCTTCCAATTTGTTTATATAGTAAATTATATTGACCAATTTATGTGTGGTGAAACATCCCTGAGTTTCTTGGATGAAGTCTACTTAATCACAATATATACTCTTTTTGACGTGTTCTTAGATTCAGTTGGCAAGTATTGAGAATTTTTGCATCTATGTTCATAAGGAAAATTAGTCTGTAATTTTCTTTTTTGTTGGATCTTTATGTGGTTTGGATATCATGATAACTGTGGCCTCATAAAATGAATTGGCCAATGTTCCATTTGTTTCTACTTTGTGGCATAATCTGAGGAGTATTGGTATTGACTCTTTTTTAAAATTTTTGTTAGAATTCTGTACTGAAACCATCTGTCCCTGGGCTTTGTTGTTGTTGTTGTCATCGTCGTTGTGAAACTTTTGTTTCACTGGGAGTTATAGGTTTGTTTTAAGTGCTTATCTGATCTTGATTTAACTTTGGTAAGTGGTATGTATTGAGAAAATTACCCATTTCTTTTAGATTTTCCAATTTGGTGCAGTACAAGTTTTTAAAGTATGATCTTATGATTTTCTGTATTTCCTTGGTGTCTGTTGTTATATCACCCTGTTTATTTCTATTTTGTTAATTTGTGTATTTTTCTCTCTCTGCCTTTTAGCTAATCTGAATAAGGATTTGTCAATCTTGTTGATTTCCTCAAAGAACTGTGTTTCATTGATTCTTTGTATTGTTTTGTTGTTTCTATTTTATTGATTTCAGCCCTTGACTTGATTATTTTTTTGCCATCTACTCTTTTGGGGTATGATCTGTCCTTTTTGTTCTAGAGCTTTCAGGTGTGCTGTTAAGTTACTAGGAGGCAATCTCTCCAATTTCTTAGTGCGGTCACTGAGTGCTATAGACTTTCCTCTTTGAACTGCACTCATTGTTTGGTTATGTTAGATCCTCAATTTCATTGAATTCTAGGAAGTCTTTACATTCTTTCTTAATTTCTGTCTTGTCCCAGTTTTCATTCAGTAGCAAGCTGTTCAGTCTCTCTGAGCCTGTAAGCTTTCTGTTGTTGTTGATATCCAACTTTAATCTGTAGTGGACAGATAGGGTTCAGAGGATTTCAATTTTCTTTTGTTGAGATTTGCTTTGTGTCCCACTGTGTGATCTATTTTGGAGAAAGCTCAATGAACTTCTAAGAAGAAGATACATTCTTTTGTGTTTGGATCTGTTAGTTCCATTTGGATTACACCATCAGTTAGCTCTGGTCAGTTTTTGTCTGGATGATGTGTCCATTGGTGAGAATGGGGTATTGACGCCTTCCATTATCAATGTGTGAGGGTCAAGATGTGATTCAAACTATCTTAGTGTTTCTTTTATGAACTTGGGTGTCCTTGTGTTTGGAACATAGGTGTTAAGAATAGCAATGCCCTCTTGGTGGATTGTTTTCTTTTGGTGAACATGTAGTGTAAGGTCCCAGATGGCTTGAACTCAGCGGTAACATTATTAGTTAGCTGAGCAAAGCAAGTTAAGAATTGCAGACTGATAACAAGGGCTATCTTTGTCTAGGCAAAGTAACAAAGTTAGTTTTTCAGTGTCCTGCCTGTCCACAATTTGTGCAGGGTCCTGGCAGCAGGAAAGAGTCGTCAGCTTGCATCAAATTGTCATTACTCTAGCCAGCACAAACCCTTTGGCCATTCTGGGTCCAATGGATTTGTGTCAAGTATTTTCTGCTCGCATGCCACTGATGGCTAGCAAAGTCAAGTGTGTTTTATATGTTTATTAGACACTGTGTGTGTGTGTGTGTGTGTGTGTGTGTGTGTGTGTGTGTGTGTGTAATATAAATCAAATCCATGAACTTTGAGCATACTGGGCAAATACTCTTACCCTCTAGTCATACAGCTAGCCTTGGCTACTGTCTTCCACAGATCTTTTGTTGTTGTTGTTTGTTTGTTTGTTTGTTGTTTTGTTTGTTTTATTTTGTCGAGTTGATTAATTCTTTCTCCGGCTGTTACAGGCTTTTGCTTGAGTCCTTTCTTTCTACTGACACAGGCATTTGCAAGTGCACATTGCCCTCCAGATTCTGCTTCTTCTGGATCTCATACATGCTACCTGAAATTTTTTTTGAGACAGCATCTCTCTGTGTAGCCTTGGCTGTCCTGAACTCCCTTTGTAGACTAGGCTGGCCTCGAACTCACAGAGATCCACCTGCCTCTGCCTCCCAAGCTAGAATTACAGGCATGTGCCACCATGCCTGGTGCTAACTGGATCTTTTAATTAGGCACAGGATATTTCCTACTGTCTCCTGTGGTTTCTTCTTTGACCCATAGGTCATTTAGAAATCCATTGCTTAACTTTTAAATATTCAAGGAGTTTCAATATTGCTCTTTGCTGTGGATTTGATTTGTGTCCATGGTGGCACATACTTTTGTGTGACTTCAGTCTTTCATTTTTGTAAATGTATATATACATGTTCACATGTGTGGGGGGGTATACATGTACATGTGTAGGTAAGATTTGTGTAATCCAGGTAGACAGATTGCTCCGGGGATCCCCTGTTTCTGCCTTTCACATGCTGTGATTACAGAGGAGCACTGTGCCGCCCTGACATTGACATGGGTGCTAGGGATCTGAACTCCAGTCCTCGGTCTTTCAAGGCAAGCTCTTCTGTCCACTGAGCCCTCTCCCCAGCCCCAATTTTAGTCCTTTTATATTCTCAAGCACTACCTTTGAAAGGCAGAAGGGTGGATGTTCACAGGAGAAAGTTAAACAATCTTTTCAATTCTTAATGAGTTTCTGAAGCACCTGCCCCCAATATTTTATGGCCCTACTATCTTCCCTGTCTACTGACTCTAAAGAGCTCTGGCTGAAGCCAAGCATGGTAGCGCATGCCTGTAATCCTGGCATACTGGAGGCAGAGGCAGGCAAATCTCTGTGAGTTCAAGGCCAGCCTGGTCTACAGAGTGAGTCCAGGACAGCCAAAGCTACAAAGAGAAACTCTGTCTCAGAAGAGAGACAGAGACAGAGGCAGAGACAGAGACAGAGAGACAGAGAGACAGAGAGACAGATACATACAGAGAGACAGCTGCGCTCTCTGACCTGCGTCCTCTGCAAACATCAAGTGAAGAAGTTCAGGTGTGTTTCTGGCTTTCTCTGCATTCCTGATTTTGCCCTTCAGCCCAGGGTAACCACAGACAGCATTGATGGTTTCTCTTTCCCCTACAGCGCACATCTGCCTGGGCAAAGTTCAGCCAGCACTCGGCCTCTGCTCACAATCTTTAAATGCTCCCAGGGGAGAACACAGCTGCCAAGCTCAGCTTCTCTCAGCTATCCACTTGTCTCAGGTCTAGCTCGTCTAGTCTGCATTGCCTCATGTCCTTTTCACATGCTTAATAGAAATTTTGTGCAGTTTACAAGGTCTCAAAGTTGATGTCAGAGCAACTGCTCCCACTGCACCCAAAAGTCCTTTGTGTTAATTGTTTTAATTACTCAATTGCTTGATTAATTATGGTCTTGCCTTATGGATGCTAGGCAATATTCTATCTTTACCCTCCTTTTTACTTTTCTTATCTCTCTCTCTCTCTCTCTCTCTCTCTCTCTCTCTCTCTCTGTGTGTGTGTGTGTGTGTGTGTGTGTGTGTGTGTCTCATTGTAACACTCACCCTGAGGGGTCTAGCCAGCCCTGAGAAAAAAACAAATCTTTCATTTTGAGGTTCCTCTGTTTCCATCTGGAAACAAACAGCACCTGGACCACCTGCTGGACTCAGACCCCAGGCTACCACCTGTCCTGTCCCGAGGGACATATTGAACAGGTTCTCTGAAAGAGGGGGTGCACATGAAAGAGAAGGAACAGAGACATAAAAAATATAAAGCCAAGACAATGAATCCTGATCAAGGCTCAACTTTATTACACATGTGGTACACAGGCATTATGTGTAGGCAAAACACCTAAATGTGCAATATAATGAAAGGAAATTTTTACTAAGACTATTAATACCAGCTGGATGATGATGACACACACGTCTTTAATCCCAGCTCTTGGGAGGCAGAGGCAGGCATGGGACTTCAGAGAAAATTTCAGGCGAGCCAGGGCTACACAAGGAAAGAAAATAAAACAAAACAAAAAATATTTGCACATGACCACCTGCATAAGGAAGACGACAGGTCTAACTTCTAGGAGAATAGGCATATCTTGCCAGCTTTTGCTTTATGCACAGGAGCCATATAGTATGATCTTTTTGCATGGTGCATTATCATCCATGGCTCCTGGTGAGCATTATAGGCAGGCCTGCTGGATGTATAACTAGGGAAGGAACCAATTGGTCACAGGGACATCTTTCAGGTTTAACTAATGCTGACACAGGTTTCCATAGCAATGGTACCAGCCTACTTTGTCCCATCTCCAATATGAGAGCACTGCTGTTCTGCATAGTCACCTCTCAACACACAAAATACCTTCCTATAGTTTTCATTTTAGCTATTGTTGTTTATAGGAAGGTTTTTAATTTACTCTTTTCCCACTGAAGTTTGATCATCTTAATTTATTAAATAAATTGATAGTAGACTGCAGGGGCAGGGCAATCGACTATGTCTAATAAGCATAGGAAGCTGAGCGTCAAAGTGGAGAAGATAGCAGACCCTCCCATAGAGCTTAACTGAGAGACAGTGGCCTGTGCTTTGATGGCGAAGGAGGTAGTGCTGCCAATGGTCAACCGAGAGGAGGATGTGTGCATGCAGTGAGATAAAGATGTCTTACCACACAGTCTCCTTGGTAACAGCTACCTGAATGTATCTCTGTCTGAGTGGCTTTGATCTCTAGAACCCATGTGCCACAGAGTGCATGCACCTGTAAACACACACACACACACACACACACACACACACACACACACACACAATTTTTCAAGACGGATTTCTCTGTGTCGTGTTGGCTGTCCTGGACTTGCTTTGTAAACCAAGCTGGCCTCAAACTCACAGGGATCCCCCTGCCTCTGCTTTCCTGAGTGCTGAGGTGACAGGCATGTGCCATTATGCCTGGCAATAATAAATTTAATTTACAAGAAAATCAAGAAGTTTTACAAAGAGTGACTGATACACACAATACATACACATATGGAATTCTGAAAAAGGAAATATGAGTAGCCAATAGGAAAAAAATATTATACACTTACTAGGAGACAATGAAATGCCATATGTGTATTAAGTAAGCAAAACCTGAAATTCAAACTACCGAGATGGTTCAGTGAATAAAGCTGGTGACCTGAATTCAGTCCCTGGAACCTACATATAGGTGTGAAAGGAGAGTTGACTCCATGAAGTTGTCTTCTTACCTCCAAATGCACACTGTGGCACACACTAATAATTTTTAATTTAAAATTCAAAAAAATCAGCTGGGTGAGGTGGCACATGCCTGTTATTCCAGTACTCAGGGAGAGAAAGGCTGGTGGATCTCTGTGAGTTCAAAGCCAGCCTGATCTACAAAGTGAGTCAAGGACTACACAGAGAAACCTTGTCTAGAAAAAAAAAGAATTAATTTTTTTTTGAACCAATGTTCCTGGGTATGGAGGTGCACGTGTTTGATCCCAACACTCAGGAGGCAGAGGTAGGTGGATCTCTGAGTTGGAGGCTACCCTGGTCTATAGAACAAGTTCTAGGACAGCCAGACCTACACGGAGAAACTCTATCTTGAAAAAAATCAGCCGGGTGTGGTGACACATGCCTTTAATCCCAGCACTCAGGAGACAGAGGTAGGCAGATCGATGTGTGGATGTGTGTTCGAGGCCAGCCTGGTCTACAGAGTGAGTCTAGGACAGCCAAGGCTACAGAGAGAAATCCTTGCTCAAAAAGAAAAAAAGGAAAAAAAATTAAAAATGGGGGGTGGGGGTGGGGCATGGCAAAGTTCCACTATTCACAAGGAGAGAGATAAATGTCAGTCAGTCCTCTCACACTGCTAGGTGGAGGGAAGGTTGGTCCCAGCTAAACTGCAAAACAATATAGCAAAAATTTCATACTTCACCACTTCTGAAGTATGGTACATTATTTTTTTTAATGAAGAAGTACATATTTTTTTAGTGCCGGTTTATTTTACTTCCTGTATATGAGTGGTTTTGTTCTCACTGTGTGTCTGTGCACATGTCTGGTACCCACGGTGGTCAAGAGAGTGTATTAGATCCCTTGGAACTGGAGTAACC
This sequence comes from Acomys russatus, assembly GCF_903995435.1. Taxonomy (NCBI): domain Eukaryota; kingdom Metazoa; phylum Chordata; class Mammalia; order Rodentia; family Muridae; genus Acomys; species Acomys russatus. Next base: position 18,220,042 of record NC_067161.1, read on the forward strand.
AGTGTCTGTAGCCGTCATGTAGGTGCTAGGAATTGAACTCAGGTCCTCTACAAGAACCAGAGCTCCTAACCATTGAGCAAGCTCTCCAGCCCCCTTGAAATATATGCACTTGTTTTTCTTTTTGGTTTTTCGAAACAGGGTTTCTCTGTGTAGCCTTGGCTGTCCTGAATTCACTCTGTAGGCCAGGCTGGCATCGAACTCACAGAGAGCCACCTGCCCCTGCCTCCCGAGTGCTAGAATTAAAGGCATGCACCACCACCGCTTGGGAAACACGTATTTCTGAGAGAAGACCAGCCAGGTCCCTTTACCCAGATAGATGCCCTTTGGCATGAGGTTTCTCATGTTATAGATTGAACTTATCAAGTTGCACTACTCAACCACTCTGCCCCTGCTTCTCTCTCTCTCTCTCTCTCTCTCTCTCTCTCTCTCTCTCTCTCTCTCTCTCTCTCTCTCTCTCTCTCTCTCTCTTCCCTTTTAGGTTATGGTACGCTCATGTACACAGTCACCTAGGAAGATAACAAGAGTCAGCACTGTGTTCCTATTCCCTCCTTATCACTCCTCAGTCACCCCATTGGGTGAGTCTTCTTTTAAAGTGGGCTTGAATCACTTCGCCTCCTCCTTTTGTGGCTACTGCCACACATTTAGTGTAAGATCCATATAGACCCCTTTTCTGCATCTTCTCCTGCCTTCTTCTACTCACACTGCACCCTTGGTGTCACTGAACCCTGTACCTGGCCACTTTCCAGCTCAAGTGTCAAAGTTCTGGGGCCTGGGAACTGGCACACCCCTTTGTCTAGCCTCTGCCTCCACCCCCCCCCCCATCTTGCTCTCTGTTCTCCCTCATTCAGCCTTTGGCCTTGAAACATTGGCCTGGTTATATAATGCTCCTCTCTGCCCTGGAAGATGCAAGGGCAGTCAGTTAAGAGAGTATTAGATTACCTGACTATTAACCATAGCGACTTATCAAAAGAGTCACTTTAATCATATTTTATATCTTTGAATTTTATATTAAGGTGATCTTACAGAAAAAAATGGTATTTGAGTAAGACAAAGAAACTTTGTTTATTCCTTTTCCAGAATTGTTTATGTTTGGCCCCATTTGGGTTGTTTCCATATGAATATAGATAAATCATTTTTCTCAATTCTGATGTTATAGCGACTAAATATTTGAGTGCTTTTCCTAACGGCTAGAACATTCCCCTTCATAACCACACATCATGGTCAAAATCAGAACAGTTAACATTAATATAATGCTATTTATTATCCAATCCACACTACAATTTTATTAGCTTTCCTTAAAGAAAAACTTTTATTATCCCAAAACTATCCTTTGGAAGGTGCATGATGCCAGTGTGATCCGGATTGGATGAAGTCAGTTGGGACTCAGCTAAGGATGGATCCAGCCAGTTTCCACTTAATTTTTACCTTGACACACATGGGTGTGCACTTGCTCACCAATATGTTAACTCCAGATCTTTTCTAGTATGATTCTAACTGGGTTCCCATTGTATCTGTTTAAGATTTTCAGTTTCTCTCTTTCTCTCTCCCTCTCTCCCTCACTCTCTCCCCCTCCCTCCTCCTCCCTCCCCCTCCCCCACCCACCCCCAACCTTCTGACAGGGTCTCTCTACATAGAACTGTGTTTCCTGGAACTCTTCTATGTAGACCAGGCTGGTCTCAACTTCACAGTGACCCACCTGCCTCTGCCTCCCGAGCACTGGGATTAAAGGCCACCATGCATGACCATTTATTCAGTTTCTTTAAGGAAGGGCTAGAAGCTGAAAGCTGTTTCCAAAGCAGTCTGCATCGTGAATGTTTCTGGAATGTTTTTCATTTTCTCAGCCCTTTGCCTGAGCACTTGCCTTTATCAGTTTGTTCCGTATGTTGCCAACCTTGTTTCCAATATGCAGACTAGAGGGTGCAGTAATCTGACAACACACTGAGCAGAGAACAGTTAGCAGAGACACGCTGTAAATTCAGTTTCCTAGAATGGAGAGACGCGAGCTTTCAGATTTGAAAAGTCGTCTTCAAACCCCAGCAAGACCCAATCCAGAGCCCCATCCTTGTGGCAGGTCACTTCAGCATGAGTGGGTGTGTATGTGGGACCAGGAAAGCAGAGAAGGGCCCAAGAGAGGCGAAAGGATCGTTTCGGGATAGGGGAGAGTAGAGTGCATGCAATACATGAAAGTGGAAGTGGGGATACTGAAGGTAAAAAATGGGAGAGATGTGGTGGGTGGGGTTTGGGTCACCAAAAATAAATATATATGAAAAAGCCATAAGGAAATCTAATATTGTATAAGTTAATAAAAGAAAGAGAATGAATATGGAAGAACCTTTATGGGTGGATAAAGCTGCTTCTAAAAGCCATAGTTCTACCCGGGCGTGGCGGCGCACGCCTTTAATCCCAGCACTCGGGAGGCAGAGGCAGGCAGATCGCTGTGAGTTCGAGGCCAGCCTGGTCTACAAAGTGAGTCCAGGATGGCCAAGGCTACACAGAGAAACCCTGTCTCGAAAACCAAAAAAAAAAAAAAAAAAAAAAGAAAGAAAAGAAAAGAAAAAGCCATAGTTCCTGAAATGAAAAAGCCCAGTGCCAGGAGTTGGTCAGGGAAGCCCCTTAGTCCCCTAAAACAATATACGTACTTGCCACTGCTGTTGGTTGCCCCCCAGAACTGGATTGTAAGACCCTCTGGCTGCAAACACCACATGCCTTGGCCATAAGACCTAGAGAAATCAACTTGGAACTAGACTGAAAGCTCCTTCCCTGCCAGGTAGCCCCCAGAGTGCTTGAAGATGCCCTGCAGGTTGCTGGGAGACCCTTGGCCATCAGCAGTCTTATTCGGCTGGGGGCCCTACATGTAGCAATGCCAACCAGCCAGGCATGAGTCCAGTGACACACAATGGCAAGTCTGTTGTTGAGGCAATCAAACACTTCTTGCATGGATCTGAGGGCCACTCCACAGGAGGCAGTTCATGTTTGGTATTGAAAACCTGGGCAAAAGCCTGTGGGTAGTGAAGTCAGAGTGTGGAAGCTACTGCTGTTGTTTTGCTAAGTGGACATGTTTGCCTATCTAATCATTTTCTACTCAACTATGTTTATGCACATAGGCTGGCCCTGCTATCAGCTTTGGTTTTAGAGGCCTCCTTATGTAGTGGTCAGCAGTGACGGCAGAGACTCATAAATGGTCAAAGTACTAAGAATAAAGGGCTGCCAAGGAAGTACCCAGCCATAAATGGGACATCTATATCATACTCCACCCCGGAAGGCTCAGGAAAGAAAAGATGGGAAGAATGTAAGAGCCAAAAGGGAGAGAAAGAGCAGTGTTGAGTGCTGACTTCTAGGCATGACACCTTGACCTCACAGCCTTGAAATCACAGTGTGTGTGACTGCCTGCACAAGACCTGAACAAGACTGGGCCCCACTGATACCTTGTCATAGAAGGAAAGGGGTTCATGCGGTCCCTCCCCTCTGAGGATCTACAGGCAGTAAATGGTTGCAAGGGGAAAGGAGAGACATCATCTTCAGTGGTGAAGAAGACTGCCCATCCCCCTGTTAAAAAAAAACAAAAAACAAAAAACAAAAACAAAAAGTCTACTGAAACTCATTGGGTCACACATAAGAAAAGGACGTGAAAGTAGAAGTCTGGGTGGGAAAAGGTAGCAGATTTGTAGGAGGAAGGAGAAGACGAGAGAGTAATGGGAGGGAGTGAATATGATTGGTATGTGTTAGGTACATGGATGAAAGTATCTTAATGAAACACATTTGTATGCAAATGACATTTGTAAAAGAACTATAGCTGATGTGAAAACACCTTTTTAAAAAAGTGACATCAAACCTCTTATCCCAGCACTCGGGAGGCAGAGGCAGGTCGATCCCTGTGAGTTCGAGGCCAGCCTGTTCTACAAAGAAAGTCCAGGACAGCCAAGGCTAACATAGAGAGACCCTGTCTCGAACGCCCCACACACACAACACACACAAAAAGTGACATCAGAGTCACGGTTTCTCTAAGAACACTTCTCATGGGGTGTGTGTCTAGAGGGTTTTTGTGTGTGTGTGCGTGTGTGCGTGTGTGTGTGTGTGTGTGTGTGTGGTTTTTTGTTTTTTTTGTTTTTTGGTTTTTTTTTTTGTTTTTTTTGAGAAGCTCCTAGAACATAGTGGGTGATGCTTGTGACCCTGGGGCTTGCACTCTGGTAGGCTCCTATTCTAATTCAAACCTCTTGTCAGCCTTGGGAGCTTCCTTTTCTGTGGCTCACTTTCATTATCTGTAAAAATGGGGATAACTGCCCATCCTTGAAAAATTGTTAGCTAGGCCACAAGAAGATGGCGTGCCAGGTGCTTCGCCCTGTGCTTAGAAAAGGATGCATGTGGAATCCGATGAGCTGGACTCTCTTCTCTCTTTCCATCTCTTCTCCCTTTCCTTTGAAACTGAGGATTAGGAAGAGCTGTCAAGCTGGGCGTGCTGGCGCACATCATTAATCCCAGCACTGGGGAGGCAGAGGCAGGCGGATTGCTGTCAGTTTGAGGCCAGCCTGGTCTACAAAAGCCTGGTCTAGGACAGCCAAGGCTACACAGAGAAACCCTGTCTTGGAAAAAATAAAATAAAATAAAAAAGGAGAGCTGTTGAGGGTTGAAGAGATGGCTCAGTGGTTAAACAGCACTTACTGCTCTTACAGAAGACCCCAGTTTGGTTCCCAGGACCCACAACTCACAACAGTCTGTAACCCCAGATCCAGAGGGATTTGACATCCTTTTCTGGCCTCCAGAGACATTGCATGGACATGGTGCACATGCATACAGCCAGGTTCACACACACAGATAGATGAGAGAGAGAGAGAGAGAGAGAGAGAGAGAGAGAGAGAGAGAGAGAGAGAGAGAGAGAGAATTGATAGATAGATGATAGATAGATAGATAGATAGATAGATAGATAGATAGATAGATAGATAATACATCATAGATAGATAGATATTAAACATTTAGAAAACACTGTCTGGGCTGAGTGGCAGAGGAGGGCTTAGCAAGCACAAAACCCTGTATGGGCTTGCTCTCTGCGGATAAAGAAAATGAAAAAGAAGTGCTTGTGATCCCCTCTCCTGCCCCAGGAACAGCAGCCCTGAGTTTGCTATCTTTGCTGTTTAAGCCTCTCTTTACCCTGTTCGAACAAATACTTAGCTTCTTGGAATGCAGGAACATTCTACCTTCAAAAGCCAGGGTGGAACTACTGTTCCACCTATCCTTGGGAAACTTTCCGAGGCCAGTTGCCAGCTTGGGCCTTAAGCTTCCTGTGAGAAAGAAAGGCATAGCTGCCTATTGTGTTGTAAAATGACAAGAGAGGACTGGCAGTTGCTGGGTGCCAGCTGTGGGTAATGATCTGAGCTAACCAGGTTTCTTCCATGAGGCTATGTGACTCCTTCATGATAGATGAGGACAGCTGGACCCAGGCAGAAGGAAGTTGTCTACAGTTGCATAGCCAGGGAGTGGTGGGACCAGAAACGTAAGCCTTTCCCTCAGCTTTCAAAGCTCTGGCTACTTCTAGATACCTTCTTCCTAGCCCCTACTAAGGCTCTGCACATTGTCAACAGCTTGCATCTTCCGGTAGTCAAGAGATACAAAAAAACGACATGACTATTCTGTGGATTATCTCGCTTTAATCCTGGTAGCAGCCTATAATGAAAATCACATCTTTTCTGTTAAACAGAAGATAAACCGGGCCTCAAAAGAAGTGTCATTTGCCCAGGGTCACGCTTCTGTAAAGAGTCATTGCAAGGATTCCAATCCACGTTTGTCTGACTCCAAGGAGAAGGCTCTGACCTGCCACACTTTCCTCTCCTTCAGACCCACCTACAGCATCTGTGTGAAAACCATAAACTTAGTCCTTAGGACCTCTTGGTGTCTGTGTCCCAGGATCCCTGTCCCCCAAGCCAACTGCAGTCCCAGTGGACTGGGATCTGAATTAAGTGGCTTAAAAATCTCTTCAGGCATTTATAATAAATTACAATGTCTTTCAGCCTGAAATATTCCCACCCGCCCCCAATCAAGAAACTGGGCCAGAGGCCAGCCTCGGTCTCTGAGCCAGTCCCCTGAGGCTGTAGGCTGCCTTTCCTCATGAGAATTTCTCAGAAGGATGAAGGAACGAGCCAGGTTGTGTGCTGTACACAGGAGAGGTCTGTACCTACCTGACTCACGTGGGGGTGTGTAAAAGGCAGGCCCCTTCCCTAAGGTCTTTCTTAGTGGTTTCCTTTGTGTTCCAGAAAGTCTCAGTGAGAACCAGCTCAAACTAGTCTTTGAGGCACATTCTTACATGGCTTTATTCCAACTTTACCTTGCTTTGCAAACTCTTTCTTGTTCAAAAAAGCCATGGAGTATCAATCCCATTCACACCTGCAGGGAGCTAACTGCAGAGGTAGTCCTACGACAGGAACCAGGAACGTAGAAACTGCTACTGCTGGACCCCATTGAGAGTTGTGAGAGTTCTCAGGTAAACACACTTGCCTAACAATCTGAGTTAAGTAGATCTCCAGAACCCACTTAGAAGAAGGAGAAAACTGATTCCCACAAGTTGTCTTCTGTCTCCTCTGATGTTCATATGGGCACCATAGCATGTGCATATACACATGCACACACACACACACACACACACACACACACACACACACAAATGTAAAAAAATAATTAAGCCACTAGCTCATTGTTTAGATCTGCAAGGTAACTAAAAAGCAATATAAAAGCCTGGCATCTCTGCATTTCTTTGTTTGCTTGAAATAAGGTCTCACTATGTAGCCTTGACTGGCCTGGAACTTGATGTGCTGGCCTCAAGCTTAGAGATGCACCTGCCTCTGCTTCAGATTAAAAGGGAGCCTCACCTCACCTGGCCTCACCTTACCTGGCTTCTGCCTTTTATGTTTATCTCCTTTATTTTGGGTCACCTTTTTCCTCCTTCTGCCTATATAAATCATTCAAAGAGCCAGGCATGGTTGTCCATGACTTTAAACTCAGAACTTGGGAGGTAGAAGCAGATGGATTTCTGTGAGTTCAAGGCTGACCTGGTGAGTTCTAGAACAGCCAAGGCTATGTAGAGAGACTCTGTTTCAAAAAACAAAAAACAAAACAAAACAAAACAAAAAAACAAGTAAGTAAATCATTCAAATATTGTCTTTCTGCACATCTTTGTCCAGATACTATCTAAGCTATTGCATCCTCTCTTAATTCTAAGGACACAATGATAAGAGGGATGAGGTGGGGGCTGGAGAGATGGCTCAGTGGTTAAGAGCACTGTCTGCTCTTCCACAGGTCCTGAGTTCAATTCCCAGCAACCACATGGTGGCTCACACCATCTATAATGTGATATGATGCCTTCTTCTGGCATGCAGGCATACATGCAGATAAAACACACACACACACACACACACACACACACACACACAGTTTTTAAAGAGAGACTAAGGCATGTTGCTTTTGAATTTTGCAGTATCCTGGCCCAGGGCCCAAGAGTCACCTGATAGTCTTTTTTTTTTTTTTTTTTAATATTTCTAATACAGTTTAGCTTTTTTTTTTCTTCCTTTTTCTTTTTTTACTAATTCATTCATATTACATCTAAATAGTTATCCCATCCCTTGTATCCTCCCATTCTTCCCTCCCTCCCACTTTCCCCCTACTCTCCTCCCCTATGACTGTGACTGAGGGGAACCTCCTCCTCCTGTATATGCTCATAGGGTATCAAGTCTCTTCTTGGTAGCCTGCTATCCTTCCTCTGAGTGCCACCAGACCTCCCCATCCAGGGGACGTGGGTCACCTGATAGTCTTAAGCATTGTCCTAAACCTTTCAGTCATCTTGGGTTGGAGAAACAGCAGAGCCTGCCAGGATAGGCCATCCCCTGGGATGAGGACAATTGCCCATGGTGGCCAGACTTCACTCTGGCACAGGCTGATCATCTTATAGGAATCAGATTGCCTCCCTCAAGAAACAAAGGACTTCTTCAGACCACCCTACTGAACCAGCACTGAGACAGTGTCACCCAGATGCCACCTTGACCAGAGTTGCTTGGTTTGCTCTGCCTCTGCCCCAATTCTTCCTCCATCTAAACCTCTTCTCAATTCCTCATCTCTTTAATTGGCATATCAGGATGACTGGACAAGCCTAGTGGCTAAGCTTTGTAACTCTTAGAGCCAGAGTTTTTGCCCTAAAATGCTCTCTAGCAACAGAAGTGTTCCTAGGATGCATTCTCCACGGTTAAGCCACTCTCCAACAGAACAGCATCCAGGTAGATGGTGGGCATTGACAATGGCCTGTTAGAATTGCAGCTGTGCTGACTGCGATGGGGAAAGTGGGAACAGAGTATTTGCAGTGTCTCTGGCATTGAGAAGCCTGAAGGGAAAACATGACCCATGGAACCTGTGGAACTGGGTGGCTTTTGCTACGAACCACAGATTTGCTGAAGGCATTGAAAGACTCACTAGGCAATAATTTTAAACCAAGTGTAAGAGACCATTGAGTTGCTTGACAGAATTTGGGGACAGTCTTGTCCTGCAGATGAGAGGACAGTGAGTGGGGCTGAAGAATGGACATGGGGGGAGGGGAGTCGGGGGCCGGGGTTCAGGACTTTAGCACTTCAAGGAACACTAAATGTCCTCTAGGGATCCATTGCTACACCAAACAAAAGGCCTTCAATGCCTAGACATTCCTGAAAACTCGAGGGCTGCAGAAGTGACTCTTCCTAATTCTAAAAGATAGAGCCCCTACCCCTACCCCTCCTCTCCCCTCCTGCCCCCCCCCCCCCGCTGGAATGCCAGGCAGAAGCTTCAGACAGGACAGGCCTCGTACGAAACAATTCTTGCCCTACTTGGGGGGTTCCCCCGCCTCTTCTTCTGATAACCCAGGAGGGAGACATTCTCAGTGTAGACCAACTAAGGAAATATCAGAACTGCTACAGGAAGAAAGAGATTAGTTATTAGAGCTGGCCATTAGCACAAGGCTCGTGGGGGGGGGGGTTCCTGTGGAGGATTCTAGGAGGCTGGAGCATTCATGGAAAAAGTAGACTTGCTGGAGTAGAAGGGTTCTTTACAGGATTACAGGATTCAATGGGTTGGCAAGAGCCCCAAGGGACAGCTCTCACTACTGGTAGGGTGACTCTTAAAAGAGTGGAAAACGAGAGGGTCCAAATTAAGCAATGTAGAGATGTTAAGGGAAGGGAGTATCCAGTTTATACCCTAAAACAATGGCAATATGTGATATGAAACCCCCAATAGGTAGCAAGTTAGCTTTCTATTACTGTGACAAAATACCTGAGGCAGTCAACCTAAAAGAAGGAACTTCCTTTGGCTTATGGACTGAGGAATTTCTGTCTATGACCACCTAGCCCTGTCACTTTGGCCTTGTGGTGAGGCAGATGTCACAAAGGACATGTTGGTTGGAGCAAAGCTGCCCATCTCGTGAAAGTCAGCAAGCGACAAGAGAGCTTGCTTTTGTATCAAAGCCCTTAACCTAGGGCCCATTAAACTATGGATTAATCCACCAATGATGTCAGAGACCTCATGTTCAGCATCTCCCAAAGGCTCCGCCTCTGAACACTGCTGTGTTGGGGACCAAGCATTCTACACTAAAGCTGTTCAGGGCCATTTGGGATCTAAGCAATACCGGATAGTTGACGTGGAACTGTGATGCGTTCTACCGCCACTCTCAGGATGCACTTGGGGAATGTTACTCTTTGACTTTGAAAGTGCACCTTCTGTAGGGCATATACATGTATGCTTCCTTTCGTACCAATACTTTGTACACTGCCAACTTTTGCAGTAACAAAGCCATCACCAAACGAGGACCTGAGGCCTGTACCTTCAAAGTACATGGACAAAAATTAATTTCATTCTTCCTCTCCCCACTTTCCCCAACATCCCACATTCTCCTTACCCCTCTCTCTCTCTCTCTCTCTCTCTCTCTCTCTCTCTCTCTCTCTCTCTCTCTCTCTCTCTCTCTCTCTCTCTCTCTCTCTCTCTCCCTGTCCTGTCCAGTGACAGCTGCTGCCCTTCTCCCTTGGCAGCAGCCTGTCTGAGAGCACAAAAGGAGTCCAGGAAGTCAAGGGTGAGCAAGTTGCTGAGTTGATGGCTGCCCCTGGCCAGCAGCTCCAGGGCACATTTGGCAGGCTTTGTGTTAGAAACAAACCTTTCCCCACCCAATTCCTGTGTCTGGACATCCTGCAGCAAAGGCTCCCAGTCACCTCAAGGTTACCTTCTTCTGTGGCTTGGAGCAGCTGGCTCAGGCAAGAAAGCCTCAGGCAGGCTTTTCAGCATGGGAGAGCTCAGCATATCCTTAAGCCTTGTGTGTGTGGGTGGGTGGGGAGGGATCCTCTCTTCCAACCTTCCAGTGTCTGGCTTGTATTCATCTCTATTGGCAAGCTTCAGGCACCTTCTGGGGATGAGACACAGACATTCAAATTGTATGATTTTGACTCTCTATCCCAGTTAAACGCCTTGGTATTTGCGTTTGGAACTGGCATGGCAGGAGATAAGGATGAACAGAGAAATTCATGCTGATTTGAAATTTTAATTTTCCCTTCTTTAGAACTACATCAAATAGCAAATAAATACCATGGTAAGCTGAAAGAGCGTGTGTGGGAGAAAAAGAAAGTTTTCATAACCTAGTGTCTTTAAGAGAACCTCTCCCCTCTTTATATTTTCTCCTGAATTCAGCTGCTTTTGAACAAAGAGGTTGAGTTAAAAAGCCAAGTCCCATCTCATCATCATTCTTTGTTTCTTTCATTCATCTTTCCTTCTACTCTTTTCTCTTTGGGGCAGTAGTGGGAAGAAGGCAGGACCTCTGCTGGCTCACATGTCACCAGCAGCTAGAACAGGTCCACCAGGCCTGCTTGGTGTCTGAGGTTCTTGTGTTGACCTTGGCCAGGGCCTTTGCAAATGAGTCAAGCCAAAAAGATTCGGGATTCATGCCAGCTCCATTGGAGACGATATAGCTCTTATCCTTTACCATCATCTCCCAGCCTTGTATGTGCATACATATGTGTGTGGACGTATGTATTCCATGGCACATGTGTAGAGGTCAGGGGACTACTTGCAGGAGTCAGGTCTCCTTCTATTATATGGGTCCTGGGGTGCAACCTTAGGTGCTCAGGCCTGGCTGTGAGTCACTTGACTTGCTAAACCACCAATTATATTTCCATATAATCGCTCCTTAATTATATTTTTGGTTTGTTGTTGTTGTTTTGGGGCTTTCATTTTTGTTTTTGCTTCTTGAGGTGAGGTTTCTCTGTTTTAGCCCTGGCTGTTTTGGAACTCACTTTGTAGACCCGGCTGGCCTCCAACTCAAAGAGATCTGCCTGCCTCTGTCTCCCAAGTGCTAGGATTAAAGGTGTGCACCACTATGCCCAGCTTTCTCAGTTATATTTTCAAACATTTAACATGGAATCAAAAGCTTTTCAAAATAGGAAATGAGCAGAAAGTGGGTGTTGTGATTGAAATGAGAAATGTCCCCCACAGGCTCAGACATGTGGACACTCGGCCTCTGGCCAGCGGCACTGTTTTCAGAGGGGTAGCACGCTCAGTCTTCCTGAAGAAGATTGTCACTGGAGGTGGACTCTAAGAACTTAAAAACCTTAAGCCACTTGCAGTCCACTCTCCCTGCTTCACGGGTTATACTTGCGGTAAAAGATGTGATTCTTCAGCTCCCTGCTCTTCCCAGCCAGCTGTGGTTGATGCGCTTTCCTCTTGATGGACTCGGCTCTCTGGAGCCTTGAGCCAAAAGAAACTCTTCCATAAGTTGTTTCTGGTCATGGTTTTGTTTTGGGTTTTTGGAGGGTTTTTTAATTGTTTAATTGTTGTTGTTGTTGGGATTTTTTTTTTTTTTTTTGGTTGGTTGGTTGGTTTGGTTTGGTTTTTTTTGTCTTTTTTCTTTTTTCTTTTTTTAGTTTTCAAGACAGAGTTTCTCTGTGCAGCCTTGGCTAACCTAGACTCACTTTGTAGATTAGGCTCACCTCAAACTCACAGTGATCTGCCTTCCTCTGCCTCCCAAGTGCTGGGATTAAAGATGTGTGCCACCAATGCTCAGCAACATTTTTTTTTATATAGAATGAAAGAAAGACTTTGAATGGTATTTAGAATGTGGGTCTTTTTTTTTATTATTATTATAGTGTGTGTGTGTGTGTGTGTGTGTGTGTGTGTGTGTCCACCCACACATACCTGCATGTACCAAGGTGCTAATCCACCTTGCCAGATCAAAAGCATGGGTCTCTCTCTTGCCATGCTTTTGGCTTGTTGATGCATTTTTAAGGCAAACTCAGGTATTAGGATATGACATTATCATCTAAAAGTTCACACCTGAGAATTGTGCAATTGAGTTACAATCACACACACAAAAATCTTAATGTTTTAAGTATATCTGTGATTTTGTGTTGGGCCACACTCATAGCTGTCCTCTGCTGTAGGTTAGACATGCCTTGGAGTAATAAAGCAAAATAAGATGGTATTGTGGTTTGAATGAAAAATGTCCCTCATAGACTCATGTATTTGAACACATGATCCCCAGCTAGTAGCACTCTTTGGGAAGATTATGGAACATAGGAAGTAGAGCCTTGTTGGAGGAAATACATCATTGAGAGTGGGCTTTGAGGGTTTATATCCTTAGCCCCTCCCCTGCTTCCTACGTGGATGTGGGAGTGAGTATGTGATCAGCCCGCTGCCTGACCCTGCCATCCTTCCCTGCTGGAATAGAGTCTATCCCTCTAGAAGTGTGAGACAAAATAGCCCTCTTTTCCCCTAAATTGCTTTTGGTCATGGTGTTAATCGGAGCAACAGAAAACTAACTGGTGGGATGACTCAGTAGGTAAAGATGCGTGCCACTGAGCCTTATGACTTGTTTCTCTCTCAAGACCCACATAGTGGAAGGACCAATCCCCAAGGGTTGTCCTCTGACCTCTTACTATGGTACGCTCTCTCTCTCTCTCTCTCTCTCTCTCTCACACACACACACACACACACACGAGAGAGAGAGAGAGGAGAGAGAGAGAGAGAGAGAGAGAGAGAGAGAGAGAGAGAGAGAGAGAGAGAGAGAGAGAGAATAAGTAAATAAATGTGAAAACTTAAAAATAAATGGCCAGGTGCACATGTTTAAACCCAGTACTTGGGAGATCTCTCTGAGTTTCAGGCTAGCCTGGTCTACATAGAGAGTTCCAGGATAGCCAGAGCTACATAGAGAGACCCTGCCTTGAAGAAAAGAAAAAAAAAAAAGAAAAAAATTAAGATTTCAAGCCAGGTGGTGGTGGCACACACCTTTAATCCCAGTACTTGGGAGGCAGAGGAGGTGAATCTTTGTGAGTTCGAGGCCAGCCCAGTCTACAAAGCAAGTACAGTACAGCCAAGGCTACACAGAGGAGAAAGCTTGTCTCAAAAAAACAAAAAAGAAAAAAAGAAAAGAAGAAGAAGAAGAAGATTTCCTTTCCAGACTTACCCCATCTCTGGGGGAAGATGAATCAACAAAAAGCTTAAGTTTAGGCTCATATCACCGTCTTCAAGCCAAACATGTGGCCAGAAGAATAAAATTAGCTGACTGCCAGGCCTGGTTACATGCTTATGTGGATCTGAGAGGTCAGTGTATTAAGTCCATTTATGATTACCACAACAGAATCTGGAGGCAGGCTACTTTATAAATGAAAGAGGTTTTTCTAGGCCATGGTTCTGGAGATCCAAGGTGTAAAGGTCTCAGCTAGTGATGTCATTCTTATCTGCAGAGTCCTGAGGTAGCAAAAGACAGGTGCTCACATCTCTTTCTGTCTATATGTGTCTGGTCTCTTATTCCCTTCTTAGGAAGCCACTACAACTCAACTATGAAACATCTCCACCACCACAATGACCTTATCTAATGTTCACCATCTCCCTGAGGCCCTGTCTCTAGATACCAAGTCTGTAGGCTTCTCTATTCTTGAAGCCATTAGCATAAGATTTTGGAGACTAAGATACTTCACAAATCTGGGGAATATACCATTTGCAAGCCATAACCAGTTGGTTTCACAAAGGGAAAAGTGACAAGTTCCCTTCCCAAGAAGTAAGGATGAATACTGGGCAGTAAAACCACAGACACCTTCCAAACATCCACAGGCAAAAGCAGGGTACCAGCTGGGTATGCTGGCACACACTTTTGATCCCAGCACTGGGGAGGCTGAGGCAGGAGGATTGGTGCAAATTAAGGTCAGCCTGATCTGCAGAGTGAATAGGGAGACACTGTCTCAAAACAACAACAAATGGGATGCTGGAGAGATGACTCAGAGGCTAAGAGCACTGCCTGTTCTTCTGAAAATCCTGAGTTTAATTCTCAGCAATCACATGATGACTCACAACCATCTACAATGAAATCTGGTATCCCCTTCTGGGCTGCAGCCATTACATGCAGGCAGAACACTTTGTACATAATAAATAAATAAAACTTAAAAACAACAACAACAAATGGTACAGCGCTAGAGAGATGGCTCAGTGGTTAAAAGCATTTACCGTTCTTCCAGAAGACATGAGTTCAGCTCCTAGTGTGCACATTGGGTGTTCCACAACCACCTGTAACTCTAACTCTAGGGGAACCAGCTACCTCTGGCCTCCTTGGATACCTGTAGAGTGTGTGTGTGTGTGTGTGTGTGTGTGTGTGTGTGTGTGTGTGTGTGTACAATTAAAAATAAATTAATTAACTAAACAAACTTTTTTTTCTTCCTGAGACAGTGTTTTTCTGTGTAGCCTTGGCTGTCCGGGACTTACTTTGTAGACCAGGCTGGCCTGGAACTCATAGAGATCTGCCTGCCTCTGCCTCCCCGAGTGCTAGGATTATAAGTGTGCACCACTGAGCCCAGACAAACCTCATTTTTTTTTTTGTAAGTGTTACTTTACAGTCTGACAACCCAATAATGGTCATTTTAATTCTTATTTGTTCTCCCCAAAGAAGATGGCTGTAGCAGGGAAGATTCTAGTGAATATGATGTGGAGAAAAGTTCAAGTTTTGTTTTCTTTTTTGTTTGTTTGTTTGTTTGTTTGTTTTCTTATTTCTGTCCCCAACCAACCTAACAGTGACCCTCATTTACAATTAGAGACAAAGAGAAAAGAAATGCTCATGTGGTAATGCTGTCAGGACGCTAAATGGTCTTCTTCATCTTTTTTGTTTTGCTTTGTTGTTTTTTTGAGACAGGCCTTCTCTATGTAATAGTCCTGGCTGCCCTGGACTGGCTTTGTAGACCAGGCTGGCCTGGAACTCAAAAAGATCCGCCCGCCTCTGCCTCTGGAGTGTTGGGGATTAGAGACATGAACCTCTATGTCCACCTTTTTGTTTTGATTTGGTTGTTGTTGTTGTTGTTGTTGCTGTTGTTATTTGTAGCCTTGCCTGCCCTGGACTGGCTTTGTAGGCCAGGCTGGCCTCGAACTCTAGCAAATGTTCTAAAAAACTGCAGGGTACAAGGATGCTGGAGGAACTTAACTTTGTGTTTTAGAAACAGCAAGAAAGCATTATCCGTGCAGGTGGAGTGTGGTGAAACAGAGAGTTAGAGAGCCATCCAGCCCTGCCCCAGGCCTGTTAGGAGAATGCCATAAGCAAGTTCCCCCAACCACCTTGCAGTCATTAGCATTTGATCACTAGCATTGTATTTAAACCAACTGAATCCAGAATAGAAGTATTTGCCTATGTCACAGATAACCAGGAGGCTGAAATAGAAGGATGGCTTATGCTAAGAACTCCAAGTCAGCCTGGGCAGCATCATAGTTAGCTTCAGTTGTCAGCTTGGTCCATCTAGGAAGAGCAATTTCAATTGAGGAATTGCCTTTAGCAGATTGTCCTGTCAGCATGTCTGCGGGGCATTTTCTTTGTTGCTAATTATATACAACACACACACACACACACACACACACACACACATATAGGATAGCCCAGCCCACTATGGGTGAAATCATTGCTAGGCAGGTGGGCCTAGGTTATATTAGAAAGATAGCTGAATGTAAGCATGCGAGCAGCTGGTAAGCAGTGGTCCTCCACAGTCTGCTTCAGTTCCTGCCTCCAGGTTCCTGCCTTGAGTTTCTTCCGTGGCTTCCCTCCATGTTGGACTATAACCTATAAGCCAGCTAAGCCCTCTCTTCCCCAGCAACTTGGTTGGTCAGTGTTTTGTTTGTTTGTTGTTTTTCAGAAACAGGGTTTCTCTGTGTAGCCTTGACTGTCCTGGATTGGCTTTGCAGACCAGGCTGGCCTCAAACTCACAGCAATCCACCTGCCTCTGCCTCCCAAGTGCTGGGATTAAAGGCATGTGCCACCATACCCAGCTTTGGTCAGTGTTTTATCACAAAGAAAACTAGACTAGGCAACATGGTGTGACTTAGACTCAAAAAATAAACAATTGACTTTTTCTCAAAATTATATAAAGCATATGGGATGGCCACTGAGAGAACTAAAATATTTTTATAGTGCTGTACCACATCTAAGGGTAAGTCAGAGTCTTTCTATGCAAACTCAAATTCTACCCAAATGAGACTGCTAGCACTGTCCCCTCCCACTCCTGTAGTCTCGGTGTACAGCAGTCTCTCTATCCCCCCCTCCTCAAGCTCATGTGCAGCAGCTAAGCACTCCAAGCCATGACCTTCAGCCTACAGCTGGAGCCCAAGGGGAAGGGACCAGGGAAAGAACTCTGTGCTATCAGATCTGGCTAAGCCTGTTGCTTTTTAAGCCAGGGTGGCTCAATCGACCTGCTCAACTGAAATCGTTGGAGGTAATTAAGAGGGCGTGACTGGACTTGGCCTCCAGAATGAAGGAGGGAGGGAGCCGTACAGATTGTCTTTTGCGCAATCCCAGCATTGCAAAAGTGCCATTGGTCTCCCCTTTGCTCCTCTTGCCTTCTACCTTTGGATATGAAAGCCTGGTGGCAAGCCAGGCATGGTGCTTTATGACTGTAATCCCAGCACTCAGGACTCGAAAGCAGGAGGCTCTGGAGGTCAAGGCCATTCTCAGATCGGCCTGTCTGGACTGTATGAGACTGTCTCAAAAGCAACAACACCGACAAAGTGAGCAGGTTCGTTGACAAGTGAGTATAGGGCAAAGTGTTGGGCTGTGGCTGCAGGCAAAAATTTTTGTCCTTTTACTTGGTGATTCTTACAAGTTGAAGGCCCCTTCCCCCACCCCCATTTTTCATGGTATGCAGAATCATTTTCAGTTATTACAACTTTGAATGGGGAGGACAATGTTACTGTTATCTATTGGGTACAAGCCTGGGTGTTCTGAACATCTTACAATACACAGCACAGCTCCCCAACAGAGAATCCCACGACTCCAAATTCTAACTCCTACTGAAAGAGGCTCAAGAGATAACTCAGTGGGTTAAAAAAAAAAAACAAAAAAAAAAAAAAAAAAAAAAAAAAAAAAAAAAAAAAAAAAAAAAAAAAAGCACTTACTGTGCAAGAGTGAGATTGAATCCCCAGAACTCACATTAAAGTAAAGTGCTGTAGTGCACCTCTGTGATCCCAGTGAGAGAAGGGAGGAAAAGATAGAAGAATCTCCACAGGCTTGTTTTTGTTTTGTTTTTTCGAGACAGGGTTTCTCTGTGTAGCCCTGGCTGTTCTGGACTCCCTTTGTAGACCAGACTGGCCTGGTCACAGCGACCCATCTGCCTCTGCCTCCCGAGTGCTGGGATTAAAGGCGTGCACCACCCTGCCCTACTTGTTGTTGTTGTCGTTTTTTTGTTTTGTTCTCCACGGGCTTGTGAGCCTGCCAGCCTGGTGTATGCAGAAGAAATCAACAAAGAGACTGTGTCAAATAAGGCGGAAGGTGAGCACCAAGACTCGAGGTTGTCTTCGACTTCCACACCGGTGCCTGTGTTCACACACGTGAATCCATTCAAGAGTGTATATACATCCATCCATACACACACATTCACAAGAAAACAGAAAAAAGCCAGGCATGGTGGCGCACGCCTGTAATCCAGCACTCGGGAGGCAGAGACAGATGGATCTCTGTGAGTTCGAAGCCAGCCTGGTCTACAAAGTGAGGCTAGGACAGCTAAGTCTATACAGACTGTCTTTTAAAAAAAGAAAAAGAAAAGAACGAAAGAAAAAGAAAATAGGACAAAATATTCAAATAATTAAGGATCTTTCCTGTGCCATGTCAGTCACACACACACACACACACACACACACACACACACACACACACTCCATGCATACCTATGAGTATCATTAAATCATCTCTCCTGCTTTACAAAATGATACTCATTCCCCAGATGAGGAAACAAAGCCCCCAATGAAGGAAGGATTTTGCTCAACTAGTAACTAGCAGAGACAGAATCTGAACTGGGGTCTAGATGGGTCTCGCTGACTGGCAAGCTCCACAAGGGCAAGAACCAATCGATTTCTATCCCCTCCATGTGCTCCAAGCACCACAGAAGTCAGGGCCTAAGGAAGTTTGCCAGATACAATTACCTTGAGTTACTAATGGGTTGATAAGTGCCCGTGAGCCATTGGCCCAGACAGTCAGGCTTGTTTCTCCCATCGGCTCCTCCAGAATATAAAAGTCCTCGCACTCTCCTTCTAGGGTTGAAGCAAGGCAACGCCGCCTAGCAGGAACAGAAGCCTTCCAGGGGCAACTTGACTGAAAATAGGAGTTTCGTAAGCACTCCAAAGTATAGCCAGATGGTGGTGGCACACGCCTTTAACCCCAGCCCTCGGGAGGCAGAGGCAAGCGGATCTCTGTGGTTTTTGAGACCAGCCTGGTGTACAATGCGAGTCCAAGACAACCAAGGCTACACAGAGAAACCCTGTCTTGAAAAAACAAACCAAGCCGGGTGTAGTGGCACACGCCTTTAATCCCAGCGCTCAGGAGGCAGGGGCAGGTGGATTGCTGTGAGTTCGAGGCCAGCCTGGTCCACAAAGGGAATCCAAGACAACCAAGGCTACACAGAGAAACTCTGTCTTGAAAAAACAAAAACAAAAAGTTGACTGGGGTTTATGGTGGCTTTCAGAGTTTGGTAGTTTATCTGAAGAGGGAGTTTGAAAGCTCTGTATTGTTAGAGCTTGTCTGTCCATATCTGGACTGAAAGTTCATGATTATGAAAAGTATCTTTTAGAAAGCTGAATAGTCTTTGGCCTCGAGGAAGGGAGGAGGCAAGATGAAAGTAGAAAGAAGATGGTTAGGGAAGCAGAAGCAATCTAGGGGGATGGGGAAATGGAGATCAATGGGGGTGAATGTGATCAAAGTATGGGGTACATATTATGAAACTGTCACAGTGGAATCCATTGTTTTAGGTAAAGAGCACTCAGTAATAAAAGCCATTAAAATGAACATGGTGGGCCAGACTTAATGATGCACACCTTTAATCCCAGAACTGGGGAAGAAGAGGCAGGTGGAACTCTATGAGTTTGAGGCCAGCTTGGTCTTGATAGCAAACTCCAGGCCAATAAGGAGCTATATAGTGAGACCCAGTCTCAAAAATAAGATAAAATAAAACAATATATCAGATAAAACAAAAAGGGCACCTTGGGTATTTAAAGAAATGACTCAGCAGTTAAGGGCACTCATTGCTGTAGCAGACAAACTGAGTTTGAGCCAGGTGTGGTGGCGCACGCCTTTAATCCCAGCTCTTGGGAGGCAGAGGCAGAGGCAGGTGGATCGCTGTGAGTTCGAGGCTAGCCTGGTCTACAAAGTCAGTCTAGGGCAGCCAAGGCTAACACAGAGAAACTCTGTCTTGAAAAAACAAAAAAAAAAAAAAAAAAAGAAAGAAAGAAAAGAAAAGAAACTGAGTTTAGTTCCCAGCACTCACATGGTAACTCACAACCACTTGTAACTCCACTTTCAGAGAATCTAGCCTCTTTAGGCTCCTGCATGTACATGGATCACATAAGCTCATGCAACCAAACACAGGTAACATAAATAAAATAAATAAATAAGAGGAAAAAAGATTACTATGGTTATTCTGAGGGTTAAAACCAGAGGTGCATGTAAGACCCTTAATCATGTGCCCAACCCAAGTATGTATGTATGTATATGTATGTGTGTGTGTGTGTGTGTGTGTGTGTATGTATATATATATATATATATATATATATATATATATATTATATAAAGTATATAGTAAGTGCTCAGTAAATTATTCTCATCATTGTTAGCTGATCTTTGATATTGATTCAATCGGAGATGACTGGCAAGGCCTCAGATAATGAATAGGACTTCTCCCGGATGAGAGGAATGAGGCTATTTGGCAGGCTGCTAGGCCTTGTGTGTGCAACAGTGTCTGTGGTTGGGCAATTCTGAAAGCAGAAATTCCCAACAGGGCTTAGCCACTTGTTTGACTCCAGATAGGAATCGCTCCAAGTCTGTTGGAAACTCATTCATGCTTTGTTCTGGAGCTCCAGCAGGCATGAAGGTAAACAGCTGGAAAGTAAACAAGATTAGGAAGCCAGAAGTCCACCTCAGGGGAAGGATCAGCACTGTGGATTGACAGTGTAGTTTTGAAGCTGATCAATTTAGCTAAATGTTCATTCGAGGCAAACTTCCATCACCAGCCGATGTCTGTGCTGAAGAGCCTCATTGTGAGAGGTGAAGAGAGCTCTGTGATGAGGCAGCTGGTGATCTGGCTGACATCCTTAACGCAGTCCTTCCTTCTCACTCCACTCAATCATCCCATCACTGCCATGTCTTCTCCCTGCCTGGCTCTGTTTCTCACTCCTGCCTAAGCTGCCATCTTTACCATAGCCAGAGAAAACTTCCTCAAGTGCACTTTGTAGTTTTGGTTTTTGAGACAGGGTTCCTCTGTGTAGCCTTGGCTATCCTGGACTCTCTTTGTAGACCAGGTTGGCCTCAAACTCATGGCCATCTGCCTGCCTCTGCCTCCTTGAATGCTGGGTGGCATGTGCCACCACGCCCAGCTCCTCAAATGCACTTTTAATCCTGACACCCATTGAAATATCTGCTGGGGTTGCTGTTCCTTGGACAAAGTCCAAAGTCTTTTTATATGGCTTAGAAGCGACTTTACAGTCCACTTAAAACCCTCCAGTGGCTTTGAATTGCTTTCACAATGACTTGAGAAGTTTCAGGGAACTCTGGAAAGGATACAGCAGAATTTTCCATGGGGCAAGCAAGTGCCAAGACCCTGAAGCATGCTGGGAGAAATGAGAAGCTGGTCTTTATGCTTGGATGGAGTGAGTGAGGAGAGATGAATCAGAAAGGCTGGTAAGCTCCAGCTCATTAGACAGACAGACAGACAGACAGACAGACAGACAGACAGACAGACAGAATAGAAATGTTCCTTTTCAGATTTGGAATGCAAGGCCCAAGAACTTGTAAGACAGCCCAAAGCCCATACTCTCAGTGCTACTGAAGGAGGTGTATCATTGAGCCACATGTTATTGGCCTAAGCCTGGGGCTGTGACATCCTGGGTAAAAATGTAAACCAATTCAAAGCTACATTAGTCAAGTATCTTGGTATGAACAGTATCAGCTGATGTGGAAACAGTCAGCCTAGAGATGTAGCTGATAACCATGCTGACTGGGCCAGCAGCTATCAGGGAGCCAGCACCCTTCTGTATGCCCCACACTGCACAGGGTCACTCTAGTATGAGCCTCATGCCAGTCTACTCTTGTACTCAGCTGATAACTTCCTGTGACACCCCAACTTCATTTCTGGTCCCTTCCTGGCTGGCAAGCATGGACTTTTGCCCAGGAAGTGGCAGACGGTTGGTGTCATAAATGAAGAGAATTTTGAAAAGTTGGGTTTTTTTTTTCTTTTTACCATCCTGCTTTTGAAAAAAAAAATGGAGTTTTCATATGACTCTATGCTCCAGAAAAAATATTCTTCCTGACTGGCTGGTTGACCAAGCTTGCTTTGATTTCTAAAACAAAACTGTACAAACAATTCTTATTATACACTCTGCCCTCCCAGCCTTAAGGCCCCTCCAGTGTCCTCTTCTGCTCTCAGATCTTTCTGATACAACAATCCCTACCAGCACCATGCTCCCATTAATGCCTTCCAGCTGTTTCACATCTGGCATTACTGAGCAACTCCACTACTTGTACAGGAATGCATGCACACACACACACACACACACACACACACACACACACACACACACAGCCTTATACATGCAAGCAAGTGTGCACACACAAGCAAAACGTGTTCAGATCTTTGGTGCTGGCAGTGTACAGAAAGCTTTGCTAACTCCTCCATGAATTCTTGTGTGCATATAATTGAACTTGAGTTATGTTTGTGCCAGGAACTATACTGAGAACCAAGGTTACAATGGTAAAGAATCAAGGACAGAGTCCTTACCTTCTGGGGACTTTCTAAGCTGAGTAAGGCAGCCAGTCAGACTGAAGCAGGCTAGAAAGACAGGGAAATTATGAAGGCACAGGAAGAAAAATGTGTCTAGTCTCACTGCAGCCTCTCTCAGCTGAGAAGCAAGGATTTGCTGTAAAGGTTGGTGCACCAAGATAATATTTCTTTTATATAGACTTTTATGTTAAAATAACAGAGAATCAGCCCGGTGCTGTGGTGCATGCCTTTAGTCCCAGCACTTGGGAGGCAGAGGCAGGTGGATCTCTGTAAGTCTGAGGCCAGCCTAGACTACAGAGCGAGTTCCAGGACAGCCAGAGCTGTTACACACAGAGAAATCCTGTCTCAAACAACAACAACAACAACAATCTAACCCCAAGCAGGCTGTTTAGTCTCAGCATTTGAGAGGCAGTTAGACAGGCATATCTTTAAGTCCAAGGCCAGCCTCGAACAAACAAACAAACAAACAAAGGAAAATATCTAACTTGGCTTCTTAATGGTTTATTGAAGTCAAGAATTTGGTTTTACTGGAGTCATAGGCTGCCCGAGGTCTATGTCTCTGTCCCTGTCATTCACAGAACTATTATGAGAAGTCCTCTGAGATTAAGTAGACACTGTAATGTGATCTGCTTCTATGTGGTGGCACACACCTTTAATCACAGCACTCAGGAGGCAGAGGCAGGTGGATCGCTGTGAGTTCAAGGCCAGCCTGGTCTACAAAGTGAGTCCAGGACAGCCAAGGCTAAACAGAGAAACCATATCTCGGAAAAAAAAAAAAAATCCATGATTGTCCAATTAAAGCAAACAGAGCCATTAACCTGCAAGGTATACTTTTCTTGTTTAGGTTAAGTTGCAAAGTATGTTATTCGTGTTTTTGTCTTAAAAAATCCTGTCTCAATTTCCCGTACCCTCACCCCTCCGCCTACACCTCAATATAGGATATCAGTATTAATGCCTTCCCACCTTTAGTTACCCCTTATTCCCAGTGCCAGGCCAAGGTTAAGTATTTACATACAAGGAGTCATTCTATCTACACACACACACACACACACACACACACACACACACACACACACACACACACTGGCCATTTTATACCCACTTTATAGATGAGGAAACTGAGACACAGAAAGACAAAATCACCATTACCAAATTGCACAGTGCATAAGACATTGGAAACTAATGCTGCCTGCTTGTGTCTGGTTATTTACTACCTAGGTCTACTCTTAAAGAGGAAGCCTTGACAAACACAAGGTGAGGATGAGGCAGCCTGGGCCCAGGAAGAGGGTCAACTGTAATTAGAGTTGCCTGTGATCAAAGATGATGTCAGTAGGTACTAGATGGCTCCCAGATCCAACTCCCTCCAATACCAAACTCATAAAGTGAAGTGACTCACTCTGACTGGAAGTGTTAGGCTGCTTTGCTTGTCACTAATCACTGGGTTCTGGAAGTTTTCACAAATATGCGAGTTCCCAGGTTGCACCTGAGAGACTTGGGCAAAACCTGTTCTCTTGAAGGATTCCTGAGTGTCTGCTCTAGGCTAGACTCCATCTGAGGTGTGGAAAAGGCAAGCCGAGGAAATGACAATCCCAACCTGGTAGTGAAGGCAACAGACTAGCAAACAGGTTCCTGGCAGGAGGTGATAAGGGTAAGACTCAGGTCACACATTAGAGAGGACGGTGGAGACAGGGTGTGGGGGAGGGGGTTCTGCAGTGGGTTTTTTTAAGCAGAAGCAAGTGTCCAAAGGAAACAGAAAAAGGCAGCCTTCTATTGCAGAGTGGGTATGGCCGTCAGACAGCAGCAGGCACCAGTGTCCTGGAAGTGATTCTTGCCTCCGTGGGGCATATGATATAAGGTAAGCAGAGGCAAGCCAAACAAACGGCTCTGGTCATCCACAGGAATCTCTTGGGACTGGTTTTAGAGCCTAACTAAGGGGCTTGGTTTTTCATTTGAAAACAGTGTATCAGGAAGAGATAAGGTCCTGCCTCCCGGAAAGAGTCCTCTGGCTTGTTTTGGGGGAAGTTCTCTAGAATGCGGGAGTGTGGCTTAGAAAGGCAGGGGAGGCCTTGAAGAATATAAATGAGAGACGTGTTTGGCCGGAGCTGTGGTAGAAGAAAGAGACTGAGGGAGGTGGGGAGGGAGGTACAGATGACAGCAAGAGGCCTTGGGGCGTGGTCAGGGATGTCCTGTGAGGAGCGGGAAGAGTCCAGACTGAGCCCTGACCTTCTGTCGTAGAGGACAGAAGGAGTGTGGTAGCTAGACGCGCTAGTGAGAAAGGGCTTTAGGGGAACAAGTAGGTGGGATGCTGATGTGACTGGACTTGCTGGCAGTGAAGAGTCAGGATGTAGGGAACAGGGAGCAGGGGAGAGCTGGAGAGAGCTTCTTCCTTGTCACATAAGGAAATACCGCCAAGAAGGGACTCAGTGCTGGGTGTGTCATTGGGCTGGAGGCCTGTGAGACATTGGAGCAAGCTGACTTCCACAACAAAGCATGGATGTGACACATGCAAAGTAGAAGGAAAACAGTGGCTCTGGCTCAACCAAGGTCAAGGGGAGCCCTAGATTTCCTGCTTCCTCTCCCCACCCCCACCCCCACCATCTAGCCCAAAGCTCAAAGCCAAATCTTAAACCCTCATGCCTCCCTGACTCACTCCATCTATCTCACCTAGTTCACCTACATCAACCACTGGGCATCAGCATAGCCCAGGGATTTTGATTTTTTTTTTTTTTTTTTTTTTTTTGAGACAGGGTTTCTCTGTGTAGTCTTGGCTGTCCTGGATTAACTTTGTAGACTGGGCTGACCTCGAACTCACAATGATCTGCCTACTCTCAAGTGCTGGGATTAAAGGCATGCGCCACACCACCGCCTGGCTCGCTGCACCTTTCTTGTCTCCATCGCACTCCACATGGTCTAAAGCAAGGCTACAGATCTGCATCCAAGTTGCCTGTCTTCTGTGGTGTGAAAGCTGCAGGAGCGCAGGCCTTTGCCCTGTGTATGACCCTGTTCCTACCCTTGCCCTGTGTATGACCCTATCTCTGCCCCCTAGAAAAACCTCTGAGGAATCTTAAGAACTCAATAGCATTTGTTAAATGAAGTTCCTGATCAGAAAACCTCCTTAGCATCTATGGGGATGCCACCAATTCAAGACCCTAGCTAGCTAGCTGTGCTTCCAGAGCCCCCAGCTGCGGTGACTGATGACATGCAAGCCAGGACAGCAGAGGCAGCCCGACACAAATAATCTCTCCTTGACCAGTCATGGCTCTTCAGCAATCCCACATTCTTCACAAAGCTGGACCTTTGTCCCCATGCTTGAAACCTTTTGGTGGCCCTTGTGGCCCTACATGCTCAGCTGTCTGACTGCACCCTCATTCATTTTGCGCCCCTTACCCAGCACTCACTCACTCCACACTGGCTTTTCTGTTGATCAGACCAAACCCACTTCTAAACGAGGTGAGGTGGCCCATGCCTGTAATCCCAGCACTCAGAGAGGCAGAGGCAAGAGGATCTCTGTGAGTTTGAAGCAAGCTTGGTCTATAGAGAAAGTTCCAGACAGCCAGACCTACATCAGTAAACCTGTCTCAAAAAACCAACCCAACAACCAAACAAACACCACTTCAAAGAAGTGTTCCCTGCCTTCCAATTGAAAATAACGCTGGCCTCCTTCTGCTCCCGCCCCCACGCCCCCATCCCTACCCCAGCCCCGCCCCCCCCCCCCCCCCAGCCCCAGACAACCCTTAGCACACACAGGATTCATCTATTACAGTCCGTTTTTGTTTGTTGATCTGTTAACCTGGTTACTGTTTCTCTTCTTTACTTTTCTCTCCTGAGGCAATGCCCTTGAGTGGCACATGGTTAAGGTTTGATTCATATTTGTCACGAGAAAATTTTCTCATCAAGATGGTGGTGATGAGGAGGTGGGCTGGAGAGATGGCTCGTGGTTAAGTGTACTGGCTGCTCTTCTGAGGGACCCAAGTTGGATGCCTAGCACCTGTTTGGATAAACTAAACCATACAAAACAAAATCCTATGATATTCTATAATGGTGTGTCTGGTTCCTTAAGAACGTTCTTTTCTTACCGGGTAGTAGCCTTTAATCCCAGCACTTAGGAGGCAGAGGCAGGTGGATTTCTGAGAGTTCCAGGTCAGCCTGGTCTACAAAGGGAGTCCAGGGCAGTCACAGCTACACAGAGAAACCCTGTCTCGAAAAACCAAGAAAAAGAAAGAAAGTCCTTTCCCCGAGGTTGGGCATTTACACAAAAGCCCCCCATTCCATCAGCGGCTGAAAGAAGATTCCTGCTTCTTTTGCATGAGGAACTTGTAGCCCTTCCATTAACATATTTGACTGTGGTGCCCACAGTCCCTCTTATACCGAGGAATGGCTATTAGAGATAGATTTCTCTGTTTAGCCATGCCTCTCCTAACTTTGTAGCTCTGCCTCCCTGAGTGCTGGATTAAAAGGCGTAGGAGCCAATGCCTGACTTATTTTGGTTTCTTTGTTGTGTTTATTTTCAGGATCAGCAAAGTTGCCTTAGACCTTACCTATGATTAAAAGTTTTATTTTGAGCCAGGTGTGGTGGTGCACACCTTTTTGTTTAGTTTTGTGTTTTGTTTTTTATTTGAGAAAGGGTTTTCTCTGTGTAGCCTTACCTGTCCTGGACTCCCTTTGTAGACCAGGCTGGTCTTGAACTCACAGAGATCCACCTGCCTCTGCCTCCCTGAGGGCTGGAATTACTGGTGTGCACCACCACAGACCATCTTTTTGTAATCTTAAAAAGGTTTTTGTAAACCAGGTATGATAATGCATGTCTGTGATCCCAGCCCTCAGGGAGGCAGAGGCAGGTGGATCTCTGTGAGTTCCAGGCCAGCCTGGTTTACAAAGCAAATCCAGGACAGCTAGGGCTACATAGAGAAACTCTGTGTCAAAAAAAAAAAAAAAAACAAGAAACAAAACAAAACAACAAAAAAAGGATTCTTATAAGCTTTAGAAAATTCACCTCTCACAAGTCAAACGTACATAGTGCTGTCGACCAATAGTCTGCTTCCTCACCTGTCAATTCCCTGAGGGCAGGATCTACTCTCCTTTCCCTGGTCTGGTCCTAGGACTTCATGCCCCCTGACCCAACTGCCAAGACCATAGGCCTAAAAGTTTCAATGTACATCCAAGAAAATAGTTCTCTCCCTAAACTTAACTTTTTCTTCTGCCCCTAACATAAATGTCTGTTCCAGCATCCTTCCAGGTCCGGGTGTTTCCTCAAGGTTTTCATCCAGAATGCAGGTGCTCAGTCTAGCCTTGAATACTGCTTCACCTGGGCCTGCACTTTCCAAGTCCCAGACGGTCCCACAGATCCTGGGCAGCAAGTAAAACAGCCTGCTCTTTCCGGACTTGGCCAACATTTCAGCTTTTTGCTCTTTCTCCTTATATCAACGCCCTAATGTCAGCAGGAAGTAACTATAGACAATTACATCACCCCTATTCATTTATTATCAACAAAAGGCTGGAATGTTGGGTTTCAGACCCGGGACAAGCTACTGAGATGCATATAACATATCAAAGTGGACTTGGCTTCCAGATTCTCCCAGCATCCCTCAGTCCTTACCTGTTGCAGGGAGGGTATGGCTAGTATACCCCTCCCTCTGCCCTAAACTTTCTAGGCCAGGGCCTGGGCTTCCCTATACAATCCAGACATTTTGGTTCCCTCCTTCTCTCTGCATTTTTTCTCTCCCTCTGTGCACTTGCTCTTTCTCTTCCGGCTCTTCTCTGTCTCCCTCCCCATGGTCACTTCCCTGGCCTTGTTCCTTGGGACCAGTGAACCCCCCTGCCCCACCCTGGCCAAGAGCTGCACCCAATAAACCTGCCTTTATTTAAGCTGACTTGAATTGGCTCATTTCATCATTGGCAAAAACCTATGAGCAAACTTGGCCTGGTAGCTCATGCCTGTAATCCCAGCATTCAGGGGAGGCAGAGGCAGGCAGAGCTCTGTGAATTGGAAGCCAGCCTGGTCTACAAAGTGAGTCCAGGACAGCCAAGTCTACACAGAGAAACTCTGTTACAAAAAAACAAAACAAAACAACAACCCTATTATCACCCACATGGTGGCTCACAACCATCTGTAACTCCAGTTCCAGGGGATCTGACTCTTTCTGCATCCATGGGCACCAGGGGCTGTACTGTGAACAGACAGACATGCAGACAAAACACCCACAATAACTTACACACACAAAAGAAATTTTAAAAAATGACAATCGATGGTGCTGGTGCTGATAACACTAAGAACACTACGATGTTGATTTGCGTTTCTGCCCCAAAAGGCTGAGTACAGTATGTCCTTGACCATGTCAGTTTAATCTAGACCACCTTCAAGTACGTATCTGTATGTGTGTGCCTGTGTGTGTGACTTCATGGTCACCAATAAGTACAACCCACTGCCTGTCTCTGTGGATACCCACTAAGCAAAAGCAAACTGAGGGTGTGCTAGACCCTCCCCCTTGGCAGTATGGGGTAGATTTATTATGTTTCCTAGACAAGGAATACCGAGGCAGGAAAACAATCTCTTGGTCCATTTAGGTGCTCTACCCAGCTCCCACACTCAATCTGCTGGGAATAGTTTCCAGGCCATGTTAGAAAAGAGAACATACAATTAGCCAGGCACTGCTATGGGGAAGGATGCAGGCTGACAGCCAATGAGAGCTGAAGAAGGACAGAGAAACCAAAGCCAGGATGACATGTCAGTTTCAATTAGTCTAGTAGAATTTTCTTTTATTTTTGAGATTATAATACAATTTCTTCCTTCTCTTTCCCTGCTCCAAACTCCTATATACACTTCCTGGCCCTTTTTCAAATTTGTGGCCTCTTTTCTCGTGAGTTGCTGTGACATATATCTATGTATATACATATTTATTCCTCATCATTTTTTGTTTTGTTTTGTTTTGTTTTTTTGAGACAGGGTTTCTTTGTGTCCTTAGATGTCCTGGATTTGCTTTGTAGACTAGGCTGGCCTTGAACTTACAGACATCCCCCTGCTTCTGCCTTCTGAGTGCTGGGACTAAAGGCATGTTCCACCATGCCTGGTACATACCATATTTTTTGGATCATAAGATGCACTTTCCCCCCAAAAAATTGGGGGGAGGATTAGGGTGCGCCTTATGGTCTGACTGCTGTTTTTACTGTTTTTCTTGTTTTACTGTTCTAAGAACTGGGTGCATCTTATGGTCAGGTAAGTCTGAACAATACGGTATTTCTAATAAAGCCTGCTCAGTCTGTGCAAAGTTACTAGTCTTTATGTCTTTAGAGCTGACCATTTCATATTTAAAAAAAAAAACAATTGGTGTGCTTTTCCTGGAGAAGACTATTTCTCCTGCTCTTAGCATTCCTTAGTTGCCTGCAATTCTTACTTTTTTTTTAAACTTTGTTTTTGTTTTTGTTTTTTTGGTTTTTCGAGACAGGGTTTCTCTGTGTAGCCTTGACTATCCTGGACTCACTTTGTAGAACAGGTTAGCCTTGAAGTCACAGCTATCTGCCTGCCTCTGCCTTCTGAGTGCTGGGATTAAAGGCATGCACCACCACCGGCCGGCTTTGCCTGCAATTCTTTTATAAGGTTGAGGTCTTGCGAGCTTTTCTTCTGTCCATGTGGCATGTCTATGGTTGTCCTTGTTCAGGTCATGTTGAGTAGTCCATATTGATGAGATTTTATGGGTGTAGCTTCTGACATTCCTAGGAACACTAGCAAAGTCTTTTTTTATTGTTGTTGTTGTTTTGTTTTTGGCTTCTTGAGACAGGGTTGTTCTTTATAGCCCTGGCTGTCCTGGAACCCAATCTGTAGACCAGGCTGACCTCAAACTCATGGAGATCCTTCGGCCTCTGTTTTCCCAGTGCTAGGACTAGAGGCATGCACCATTACTGCCAGGCTGCACTAGTGAAATCTTAAAGAAAAACCTAACTGAATACATCTTACACTGTAGGCATTAGGTAATCCTGTAACTCAAATGCTGATTTCTGTACCACCCTTATCTGGTTGCAATCCTTGTTCTAAGAATCTCCTGTCTCAATGTTGTGTAAACACTGTTTCCCAATTGTCCCCTAATATGCCAATAAAGCAGTTTATAGCCAATTGCTGAGCAGAGGAGAAAATAGGGCTGGACTTCCTGCCAGATAGAGAAGAGGAAGTTAGAGGAGGAGGTAGGGGATTGAGCCATGGGAGATGTCCAGGAGGGACCAAGAGAAAGAGTTCAGCAAGGAGGGCTACAAAGTAGAAATATCTCTGGGATGTATTCTGGGAAGAAGAAAAATTAGCTTAGAGGGTTAAAAATAGATTAATAATTGCTCAGTTCTTGTGCTGTGAAGCTTGTTAATATATAAGAGTCTCAGTTATTTCTGTGATATCCAGGTTAAGAGAAAATTTGAGAAACAAACACAGTTTTATAAAAATAACTTAACACCATACTTCTTCTGAAAATGCCCCGCCACCCCATGGGCCAGCTGCCCAGGATATAAAAAGGGCAAACCCACTTGTGTCCTGCCCTTGCTCCTCTTTTCCTCCTCCATTCTCTTTTTCTCTCTTCTTTCTCTTCCTCTTCCTCTCTCTTGCTGTCTTTGTCTCTCTCTCTCTCTCTCTCTCTCTCTCTCTCTCTCTCTCTCCCTCTCTCTCTCTCTCTCTTCCTCTCTGGGTTGCCTTTCCCCTTTCCCTGATCTCCCATGCTTCTATAATGAATTTCTCCATATCATAATCTGTTGCCTGGCAACTTATTTTTTCATAGTTAATACAATATTCTTTATTCTCTCCTTTAATCCCGTCTCAATCCCAGGAAATGTGAGAACTGTTCTCCATGAGAATTAGAGATGGAGTGATCAGCGGCATAGGGAGCGGTGGGAAGAGCTGGGCTATCAGAAGGATGAGTAGCTGAGGGGAAGGAAGGGCCAGGACACTGGCAATGGAAGCACTGAATTGTATAAGAAAGTCAGGGGTAGTGGCCTTGCCTGTAATCCCAGCACTCGGGAGGCAGAGGCAGGCAGATCTCTTTGAGAAAGTTCAAGGCTAGCCTAGTCTACAAAGCAAGTCCAAGACAACCAAGGCTACCCAGAGAAACCCTGTCTCAAAAACCAACCAAACAAAAAAGTATAATAAGAACTTGTAAGTAAGGACTGAGGAAGTCTGGAGGCAGGCATGGACCTTGGCAGGGCCCCCAGGTACATGTTAATTGAGAGCAGCGCGTCCCTTTGCCCTAGGTAAGAGAAATGACACCTTTAGGCAGAACCTATCTTACAAGTTCCTGAGGAATGATGGCTTCTAGATAGACTGCCAGCAATCTTCCTTTAGTCTGCACTGAGCTGTTTCTGGACTGTCTTTTGCAGTTTGGGGAATTGGACCAGACAGTTAGCAAGTGGTGGGAACGAGATCTGTATTTCTGAATTAGAGCTTCTTTGCATGTGTGTGTATGTGGGCTTGTGTGGTGGCTGGCCACAGATGTTCTGGGTCTTCTTGCCTCTTCCTGTGAGACTAGATCTGTCCTTGAGCCTGGAGTTAGGCCAGAGGCCAGCATCAGAAATGTTCTTTCTCTCCATCCCTCCTCCCACCCATCCCCGCCCCAGGAAGCTATTATCTTACCTTCAAAGGATTGCTAAGAAACTTAAAGAAGATCATAGGGAGTTTGCAGGTGTTTTTTTGTTTGTTTCTTTAGTTTTTGTTTGAAACAAGGGTTCACAGTGTACCACCACACCCAGTCCTCTAAGGTGTTTCTGAGGCTGTGAAGTTTGTTTTGTTTTTAAAGATTTATTTATTATGTATAACAGTGCGCATTAAATCACATTATAGATAGTTGTGAGCCACCATGTAGGTTGCTGGGAGTTGAACTCAGGTCCTCTGGAAGAACAGTCAGTGCTCTTAACCGCTGAGCCATCTCTCCAGCCCCTGTGAAGAAGTTTTATTCTAGAGAATAACTTTTTTTTTGTTGTTGTTTGTTTGTTTTGTTTTGTTTTTCGAGACAGGGTTTCTCTGTGTAGCCTTGGCCATCCTGGACTCACTTTGTAGACCAGGCTGGCCTCGAACTCACAGCGATCCGCCTGCCTCTGCCTCCCGAGTGCTGGGATTAAAGGCGTGCACCACCATGCCCGGGAGGATAGAGGGGGACCTGTTTGTGTCACAGTGGAACAACCTGGGGGAATCAGTTCTTTCCTTTTACCATGTGAAGCCCAGGAATTAAACTCAAGTCATCAGGCCTGGTCTTTCTGCTGCTTAGTCATCTGCTTGGTTGTCTTGAAGTTTCTTAATAATTTAACTTATTTTTTTTTTTAAATTTAGGACAACAGAATCCATACACTAACCAAGTGACCCGTTTCTTCTGGTTTTTGTATAAGACGGGTTTACATATAATTCTGGGAAAGAGGTTTCTGAGCCAAACCTGTAGCCTCACTCTATGACTATAAGCTATTACCACGTGTTAGCACCCTAGCTATCACAGTCTGGATATGTCTTTCAACTATAGTCTCCTAGTTTTGCTGGGCTATGGTGGTACCTTTAAATCCTAGTACTCCGGAGGCAGAGGCAGACAGATCTCTGTAAATTTCAGGCTGGCTTTGTCTACACAGTGAATTCCAGGACATGGAGAAATGCTGTATGAAAGACCAAAAACAACAACAACACAAAAAAAAACAAAACAAAAAAAAAACCAAAAACAAACAAACAAAAACCCTCCCACTGTTACCTCTTGTCTTATTGTTACGTAGAAAGCAAAGTTTTTGTTGCTGTTGTGTATTTGTTTGTTTGTTTTTTTGTTTTTTGACACAGGTCTCTCTACATAGCCCTGGCTGTCCTGGAATTCACTGTATAAGACCAGGCTGGCCTCACAGAGATCTGCCTGCCTCTGCCTCCCAAGTGTTGGGATCAAAGGTGCACACCACCATATCAAGAAGCAAAGCTTTTTCAAGTGAGGAATTCGCAGGGCTAAGGGTTTGATGTTATTCCCATCAGCTCTGGTTACCACACAAATCTGTTTCAAAAAGTACTCCTGGAGTAGAACAAAGGCAAAAACAAGACTCGGGTACTTTTTAAAAAATTAACTCTTTTTTTTTTTTTTCTTTAAACCTATTATGTCAAGGGTAACTGAGGCACAGAAGCCTCCAGAGAAGGGCTTAAATTTAGCAGGGTCTCTTGGGCCAGTTCTTTAAGGACAGCCACCAATGGAGCTAAATGTCCATCCACCGAAGTGAATTTGCTTCTTTGCAAAGGGGAAAGACCTATTTCTTAGAACCCCCTCTGCCAAAGGCAATTTCCCCTAACTGCTAGAAGCATTGCCACTTTAAACCCCTCTCAGCCTAGGGTTTTAACTTTGCGTGTGTGTGTGTGTGTGTGTGTGTGTGTGTGTGTGTGTGTGTGTGTGTGTGTGTGTGTGTGTATTTCCAGACAGAGTTTCTTTGTGTAGACTTGGCTGTCTTGGAACTCACAAAGATCGGCCTGCATGTGCACTAGGATTAAAGGTGTGGGCTACCACGGCCTGGCTGCTCCTCTCTCTCTCTCTCTCTCTCTCTCTCTCTCTCTCTCTCTCTCTCTCTCTCTCTCTCTCTGTCTCTCTCTCCATGCTTTATCACCTGTTTCAGTCTGTCTTATGTTGCCTATATCACAATACTTGAGACTTGGTATGTTATGAGGTAGTTTAGCATACAGCTTGGAGTCAGGGCCGTTCTGACACTTCACGGAAGATGAAATCCACGGGAGAATGACGAGTAGGCGAATGTGAAGGAAGCCGGAACATCAGGGCTAACTGTCCATTCTATCCACCAGTCCTCAGTAATTAAACCAGATCTCCCCGACTCAACCCATCCCCGCGAGATCTAACCCCGTCCCGAGAGATGTAAGGCAGTCCGTAGAGAAAAGCATTAGTCCATTCCTCAAGGGTATGCTGCTGTTACACAATCGCTTCCTACGGGCCCTACCTCCTCACACTGCTATTCCATTGAGAAGTGAAGCCTCAACGGGAGTTTTAGCTTAGAGCAACCATACCCAAATCATAGCAATCTGCAAAAGACAGACCAGTAAAGTTATCTGGTTAAAAGACTTCTTGGAATGCTGTCTTCCAGGACTAACTAATCTCCCCAGGGCAAGCGCACTGAACTAAGTTCTCAAAGAACCGTATGTTGTCCGTCACCGAATTCTCTTCCATCTGAGACTTAAAAGTGGAGGCGAGGCCAAGTCCTCGATACCGTCTCTTCCCTTTCTGATAGATAATCTCAAACACCGAGAGGCATAGAGGAAAGGATGTCGGGGGTTTTGGTCTGCGAACTGGTGCATACAATTCTCTGAAAGTCACTTTCCTCTTTAAAATGAGGAGCTGGACTAGAGAGAACCTGCAAGGAACACGCAACACCAGCATAAAGCATGTGCTTTCAAGTGTTTTTATTTGTTTGTTTGTTTTCCAAGGCATGGTTTCTCTGTAGCTCTGGGTGTCTTGGAACTCTCCATAGAACAGGCTGGCCTCAAACTTACAACGATCCTCCTGCCTCTACCTCCGGAGTGCAGGGATTAAAGGCATGCATCACGACCGCACGGCAGCTTTCAGGTGTTTTGACTGCACAGTTTCAGCTGTGTATTCACAATAAATAAACCTTGACCGTAGCCCAGGCTGCTAGATTACAGTAAAGAATAACTATGTAGTTATTGTTACCATCATTAATGACATTCCAACCCCAATATTCAAGGTGCTCCCTCACTGGGTTCCTTTGTGAATGACTTTAACTCATCAAATGTAATCCGTGGTCTGGATTCTTGAATTTTGGCACAGCCATTAAGGGGAAATAATCTGCGAGTGCTTGACGGCCATGACAGTGCCCACAGAGTTCACAGCCCGGGAACTGCCCGGGCCGCCCACGGCTGCCACCATTGGCCGCCTCCTTGCTGGCGTGACTAAGACCCCGCCTCCTTCCCGCTGGGACCACTCTGAGGCGATCGCCAGAAGCGGGGGGGGGGGGGGGTTGTTTCTAGAAATAAGGGGGGGTCGCGAGGCATTCTGGGCTTTGTAGTCCGTCTGCGCGTCTGCCGCCAAAGAGTGGCGCCTCACGCACTGGAGAACTACAACTCCTAGCAGCCCCGCGGAGAGTGAGGCGAGGGGGCTTGAGTCACGTGGGCGCTGGGCCTGGGCGGGCTATTCCTTAGCGCGGCGGCGGCGGCTGCGGCGGCGGCGGCTCGGGGGGGACCGGGGCCTTTTGTTTGGAGCAGCTGCGGGGAGGCGGGGGGCCCACGGAGCGGCGAGGCCCGCGGCCTTCCCCAGCTCGCTCGGTCCCCGCCGCCCCTTGCGGGGTTGCGGGGCCACCCCGTGGGCCGCCCGTCGCCTCAGGCGCCGCCGCCCCGCCCTAGGCCCGCCCCGCCCGGCCTGGGGGGGGGGGGGAGGAACCGGCCGGGCCTCGCCGCGCGGCCCTGCCAGCTCCGGAGTATTTCGCTCTCTTCGCTGAGCTCTGCACCCGAGGCTACCCCTCGCGCCTTAGGCGGACGCCATGAAGATCAAGGATGCCAAAAAACCCTGTAAGTTGGGAGCTGGGACCCTCAGGTTGGGAAGACAGCCCTAGGAGCCTCGGGCGGAGCGGCCTTGCTTTAAGCTCGCGATTGCTCGCGGGCGCCCGCCGGGGGAGGGAGGGAGAGGAGGGAGGGGTCGCTGCAGCCCCAGGTTGCAGGCGGCGGACTTCCCCACCCCCACGCATGCCCGGCGAGCTTCTGCCGCTGCCCACTCGCTGTCCCTCCCCGCCTTGCTCCTGGAGATCTAGGAGGTACACTGGTGAATTTTGACTCGGATTTTTTTTTTTTACCAGACGGAGGAAGCACAGCTATCAGTCTCCTCTCTTGAAAAAGAGTTGGTCATGGCTGTCAGCTAGGGTTTGATATTCCGCCCGCCCCCCGCCACCCCCCTCTTTTTCTTTTTCCTTTTTTTCTTTTTACTGATTTCTGGGTTTCTTGCTTGTGTCCTTGAAGTCCAGGTGGGTTCCTTGGAGTTGTCACTGTTGCAATTTGGAGCTTTTCAACGCATGTGCGTGTAATCTGCCTGTAGATAAATTGCCTTGGCGATTTAGAGTATTAGCTGGTTCGTGTTTTAGAAAACAGATAAAAAAAAAAACAAAAAAACCCAAAAAAAACAAAAAGGCTAAAACACCTGTATTCAAGCTGCTCATTTCGAATCGCCTTAATATCATGGTAAATACCTTGAGCTTTTTCTGAAATTGTACGTGCATATATTGCAAAAATTCTAACCCTGCTGTAAGATACATATCAAGTTTCTAAGCTGGATTTTAAAAGCTTTTTAGTCCTGCAGTTGACTTATTTATTGGCCCAGTCTTTGTGACTGTTGTTCTTTCAGTCTCTACAAACTAGGGATTTGGGGATCCATGCTCCTGTCTTAGAGCTTTTACAGTTTCTAATGTTTTGCGCTATTTTGCCAACTGCTCCAAGAAGTCAGATATAGAGGGGCCACGAACACATTCCCTTCCCGTTCCCATAAACTTCACAGAGGCAGCTTCCAAAGCAGTCTAGAAACTGTTACTTAAATGTGCGAGTTTGGTGTTTGAAGACGAGGAAATTGAACTTCGCCTTAGTAACTTTTAGTACTCTCCTGGTTCTGGCTCAGAAGTGTAGTGCTGTTTCTGTAAATACTAAATAGTTGGGAAACACAAGGTTTTTTTTTTTTCTTCTTCTTTTAATTTTAGATGATCTGCTTATGGAAAGATTAACAATGGTTTCTTTTTTGTTTGGGTTTTTTGTTCTGTTTTGTTTGAGACAGGGTTTCTCTGCAGCTCTGGCAGTCTTGGAAATCACTCTAGCACTCCTGGAAACCACCAGGCTGGCCTCCAGAGATCTGCCTGCCTCTGCCTCCCCAGTGCTAGGATTAAATACACATGGTGAGACCCTGTCTCAAAAACCCAGAACAAACAAACAAAAAGGAAGTCTATGAAACAGTAAGTAGTTTTACATTTTCTGGGTTAAATGTTAGTTCACATTTATCACCCAGCTCTTGTATAGAGTGAGGCCTTGCCTTTCAAGAAAACACACAGAGACAGACCTAATGCATCTTAACGCAGTGATGGAACACTTGACATCTTCAGTGAACTCATTTTCTCTGCTTGTAGAATTTCCATTGGTTGCCCGGCCTTGATGGTTTACATACACTTTAATCCCAGCAGAGGTGGATCACTGTGAGTTCGAGGCCAGCCTGGTCTACAAAGCAAGTCCAGGAGAGCCAAGGCTACACAGAGACCCTGTCTACAAAACAAAACAAAACAAAAACAAGAAAGAAAGAAATCCAGGCTTTTATTTGTAATGATCCATGGAAGGGTGAAATTATTTTACTTATGAACTCCTGTGTTCTTCTTGCTTCCCTCCCTCATGCCCATTCAATTAGAAGCCACTCTTATCATTCTGCAAATGGCCTAATTACAAACTTTTGAGTTTTCTATTACATTAAAATAGGTAGCATATATACTGGTAAATTGGTATGTGAGTGCTGGCATCTGTGTGGGCCAGAGGTGTCAGACCAGCTCTTGAGCTGGGTTGTTAAAGCATTTGTGAGCCACCTGAAGTGGGTGCTGGACTCCAAATTCAGGTCCTCTGCAAAAGTAACAGCTGCTCTTAACAGCTGGGTCATCTCTCCAACACTTGAATAGTGGTTATTTCTTGCATTAAGGAAATGAGTTCCAGAATACTACTGAGTTGAAAAGTTCTCTGCAAAAGGTGGGTGTTCTTCTGGCAAGATAGGTTAATGGCTGATGACCAGAGTGGAGTACTTGGGATCTACCTGGTGGAGAGAGAACTGACTCTTAGATGCTGTGCTCTGTCTGATCTCCAAGTGCCACCTGTGGCAGGCATCTTCTTCACATCTCCACAAGCACAAATGTAGCAGGGTGGCTGCACCCTCCCTTTTAAAATTTGAGCTATTGGCAGAGTAAGTTCCTTTTTCAGTCAATTATTTTCCTGATTTTCAAAAAGAAAGTCATTATAAACCAATGAAAGCATTAATGTGCTGTAAGAAACACACAGCTTTGTTTAACAGCACTATGATGTAGCTCTGGCTGCTGTGGGACTTGCTTATGTATGTAGACTAGCCTGCCCTTGGTGTGTGTGTGTAAAAGTTTCCTTTTTTAGTTAGTAGGACAAGTTTGGTCTTTTGATACAAACAACTTGCTCAAGGTACCTTTTAAAAAGCTATAGAAAGCCGGGCGTGGTGGCGCACGCCTTTAATCCCAGCACTTGGGAGGCAGAGGCAGGTGGATCACTGTGAGTTCAAGGCTAGCCTGGTCTACAAAGCAAGTCCAGGACAGCCAAGGCTACACAAAGAGACCCTGTCTTGGGGGGGAAAAAAAAAAAGAACAAAAAGCCACAGAAGAGTAAAAAAATTGTTCAAAACTATTTTTTTTTAATTATCTGTATATGTAGATGTAAGTATAGTGCAGGCAGAGGCCAGAATCGGTTATCAGGTCCCCTGGAGCTGGAATAATCTGCAGTTCTGAGCTGCTGGACCTGGGTGCTGGGAACCAAATTCCCAAGAGTTGTGCATGCTCTTAATCACTGAGCTGTCTCAAAAGCCCTGGTTTTACTATTTTGATGGTAGTTACAACTGTTTTTCTTTCTCTAAAAGATTTAACCAATAGTAAGATTCTTGTACTTCATAGTTGAAATAAATGCGGCTAGTGTAAGACATAGAGGAGAGACCAGCCATTTGCAATGAAGAGATTTTTGGTTACCTTCAGTACCTATGTCCTTACCATGGCTTACGTTGCAGAGTAGCCAGAATATACATTTGGGGATTCGCCATTCATGACTTAGAATTCAAAACAAAACAAAACAACTTTAGTACTCAAGTCACAGCTTTAGAAAAGTTGGTGACCACTTATTCTCTAGTATACCCAAATGTCAAATATAGCTGCTTAGACAAGCTTCCACTGAAATTTAACTCACAGTTTTGTTTAAGAAATGTTAAATGCTGAGCGGGAGAGGTGGCTTGTTGGTTAAGAGTACTGGCTGCTCTTCTAGAGGTCCTGAGTTCAATTCCCAGCAACCACATGGTGGCTCACAACCATCTGTAATGGGATCTGATGCTGTCTTCTGGGTGTGTGTGAAGACAGATAACTCGTATACATAAAATAAATCTCTTTTTAAAAAATGTTAAATGCTAATTTAGCATTTAAGAATGTCAATATTCTGATTATTTGTAAATCTGTGAATAGAGGATTTGTGCTGAAAAATTGTTTTTGGTTTTTCGAGACAGGGTTTTTCTCTGTTAGCCTTGGCTGTCCTGGACTCACGTTGTAGACCAGGCTGGCCTCGAACTCACAGCGATCCTCTTGCCTCTGCCCGAGTGCTGGGATTAAAGGTGTGCTGGAAAATGAATAAACTTTGAACTTGGAGTTTGTGCTCTCAGTGATGTATGTGTCTGTGTTTTGACACCTGTGTTTGACATGAGCGTGAGAAAGTCTGGAAAGGGCTGAAAATGCAGGTCAGAAGTAGGTGTTTGCTTAGCATGCACTGAGGTCCTGGGCTTGCTTGAGTTACCAACACAGAAGGGGGTTGGGAGAGAATATGCAAATACTGGCCCGTAGTGGATTTTGAATTTTGGTAAAATGATGTCTCTTTTTCAAATCCATGAAATCTAGAATCAAGCATTACTTAAATAGGAGAACTTCTTTTGGTTGGGTTAGTAACAGGAAAATTCATTTATCAATCCTTACCAAAACATGTCCTAACAAGATTTTTGAAAAATTTAAAACAATTTTGAGAGAATTCAAGTTTCTTTGATCAGTCCTGATTTTGCGGGGAGGGGGTTCGAGACAGGGTTTCTCTGCATAGCCTTGGCTGTCCTGGACTCACTTTGTAGACCAGGCTGGCCTGGAACTCACAGCAATCTGCCTGCCTTTGCCTCCTGAGTGCTGTGATTAAAGGCGTGTGCCATGCCCAGCCTGCTCCTGAGTTTTAAAGTAGTGTAACTAGGTCTTGTGACTCAAACCATACCAACACCCTGTTGAACCAGGATTGCTGGGAGTTCAAAGCTAACTTGGGCTATAATTATAAATATATAATTCCAGGTCAGTCTGAGCTACAGCCTGAGATCCAACCTCAAAAGAAAAGAAAAAGACACTTTAAAACCATGAAATGCAAAAAAAGAATTTGTTCAAATACTGGATAAAATGTCTCCTGTCAGTATTGCCTTAGAAGCATTAGTGGGGGTCAGGCAGGGAAGTGACCTGTAACTTTACAGATGAACTTTCCCTCTCCTGTAAAGCAAGGCTATTCAAGACCTTGAATCTACTTTTTTCAAGAAATTCAAGATTTTATGAACTGAAAGCAGCATTTAGTGTTGCCACATTCTTCTCACCTGAGATGCACATGAGTGCTTGCATGCGTCATTATCTTCTTAAGCCTTGTCTGTTTGTCCTGCATGTTCCTAGTTGAGGAAGCTTTCCGATGTTCAGCCAAACTATGCTTTCTTAGAAAAAATTTTTCTATACATTCAAGACTAAGTTTCTTTCTCAGGCATGTAAGGTCTTTTGTGCTTGACTGTGTTCTCAGGTTGAGTCTTTCTTCTAGTTCCCTAACTAACTGTATTAGGGCTCTTTGCTTTTGGAAGATTCATTTTTGTTTTTAGCATTTTCCATATTCAAAGAGGCATCAAATTTTTTCCCCTCCAGGCCTATGTAGCACAGTTAGCTGAAGTCCTAACCCCAAGCATTAATCCTAGCCCAGATGTGCTTATCCTTACATAGGAAGTTCAGTGCAGTTAATTGTATATACCAAAGAAATTTAGAATGCTGAATGAGCACAGGTTTGAAGTTTTGAATTTTTATTTATATTTGTGTCTCTCTGTGCATCTATATTTGTATGTCTGTCAAAGCCAGTGTTGGATCCCATACAACTGCCTGATAAGGGTGGAACTCAGATGGTCTAGAAGAGTAACAAGTTCTTTTAACCACTGAACCATCGCTCTAGTCCCCCAAAAATTCAATTTAAATTTTTTTAATTAAAAAAATTTTTTTTAGCCGGGCGTGGTGGCGCGCGCCTTTAATCCCAGCACTCGGGGGGCAGAGGCAGGTGGATCGCTGTGAGTTCGAGGCCAACCTGGTCTACAAAGTGAGTCCAGGATGGCCAAGGCTACACAGAGAAACCCTGTCTCAAAAAACCAAAAAAAAAAATTTTTTTTTTTTTTGGTTTTTCGAGACAGGGTTTCTCTTATAGTTCTGGCTGTTCTGGACTCACTTTGTAGACCAGGCTGGCCTCAAACTTGGACATCCACTTGCCTCTGCCTCTCCAAGTGTTGAGGACTAGAGAAATGGACTCACAGAGATCTGCCTGCCTCTGCCTTCAAGAGTGTTGGGATTACAGGTGTGCACCACCACACTGGGCTCCAAAATTTCAGCTTTAGGAGATTGTGTGTGTGTTTGTGTGTGTGTGTGTGCGCATGTGCGTGTGATTTTGAGACAGGGTTTCTTTGTAGCCCTGGCTGTTCTGAAACTCATTATGTAGACCAGACTAGCCTCAAACTCAGACCCACCTGCCTCTGCCTCTTTAGCTTTGGAATTAAAGGCCTGCACCACCACCACCCAACTTGTTTCACTTTCTGTGTGTATGTCTGTGTGCACATCTGTGTTGTAAGGATGTAAGCAAGCACATACTGAAATCCAGTGTTGGGCCTTCTGGCCTTCTACCTTGTTTTGTTTGAAACATGCTCTTCTTATTTCCCCAGACATTAAGGTTATAGGTGCTCACTGGATGTACTGTGTCTATTACATTTGTTTTGGAGTCTTGGGATCCTACTTTTGCAGCAAGCTCTTTGGCCACTGATTCCTCTCTTTAGCCCCTAGTTTTATTATTACATTAACATTTTTATAGAGGAGCTACAGAGGACCTGGGTTCAGTTCCCATCACCCATATGCCAGCTCACAACCATCTCTCTGTACCAGAGGATCTGATGTTCTCTTCTGACCTTCCTGGGTAATAGACACAAAGGCAAAACACTCATACACATAAAATAAATAAGTCTTTGCTCCACCTCAATTACATCCTAGTAATAACTGATTGATTTAAATTCTTCTTGTCAAGTGGGCAGCCGTGGTGGGTCTGAGTTGAGGCCAGCCTGCTCTATACAGTGAGTTCTAGGATAGCCAGGGCTATACAGAGATCTTGTCTCAAAAAACAAAAAGTGTTCAAGTTCTTGTCAACTGAGTCACATGACAGGGGTCTTTGATAATGTCTTCAATATCAAAAAACAACAAAAAAGAGCTGGGCATGGTGGCACACGCCTTTAATTCCAGCACTCGGAGGCAGAGGTAGGCAGTTTAGTTCGAGGCCAGCCTGGTCTACACAGCAAGTCCAGGACAGCCAAGACTAAAAACAGAGAAACCCTGTCTCAAAAAAAAAAAGTTTTAGAAAATATACAAATAAGCCAAGCATGGTAGTACACATCTTTAATCCCAGCACTCGGGAGAAAGAGGCAGGTGGATCCCTGTGAGTTCGAGGCCAGCCTGGTCTACAAACTAAGTCCAGAACAGCCAGGCTACACAGAGAAACCCTATCTAGGGTAGGGGAGTGGGGGTGAGTATACAAATAAAATTGAAGGAAAAACTGACAGTAGGTGGTAAGTCTTAGTCATTATTAACTAAGTACATAATTCAGAGCAAATGAAATTTGTGATTAATTGTTTTTGTTTTTCTTTTTTATTCACAGCTTTCCCATGGTTTGGCATGGACATTGGGGGAACTCTAGTAAAGCTC
Source organism: Acomys russatus (assembly GCF_903995435.1). NCBI lineage: Eukaryota > Metazoa > Chordata > Mammalia > Rodentia > Muridae > Acomys > Acomys russatus. The sequence goes on from NC_067161.1 coordinate 18,263,040, forward strand.
TCATATTTTGAACCTATTGATATCACAGCAGAGGAAGAACAAGAGGAAGTAGAGAGCTTAAAAAGTATTCGGAAATATTTGACTTCTAATGTAGCATATGGATCTACTGGCATTCGGGATGTACACCTTGAACTAAAGGATTTAACGCTTTTTGGACGAAGAGGGAACTTGCACTTTATCAGATTTCCAACCCAGGACCTACCTACTTTTATCCAAATGGGGAGAGATAAAAACTTCTCAACCTTACAAACGGTGCTGAGTGCTACGGGAGGTGGTGCTTACAAGTTTGAGAAAGATTTTCGCACAGTAGGTGTCTACTATTTGAAAATCAAAAATTAATGTAAACATTCAATTTTAAATTCAAGGCTGGGCTTCTAGCTAGATTAGCGGTTCTCACCTTTCCTAATGCTGTGACCTTTTAATACAGCTCCTTTGTTGTGGTGATCCCCCAGCCATCAAAGTATTTCATTGCTACTTCATAACTATAATTGTGCTACTGTTAAGAAACATAATGTAAGTATTTATGTTTTCCAATGGTCTCAGGCAACCCTGTGAAAGCATCGTTTATTCCACTCTCCCCACAAAGGGATTGGGACCCACAAATTGAGAACTGGTAATCTAGAATATTCCATTTTTCTGAGGAGGTGAATGTGCATGACTAGATTTTGACTTGGAACATGGAACATTTTTCAAAACAACTTTATGGGCTCTATGCATTGTCAGATTTCAGTGTGTTGATGGAATGTGGTGCTTGTGGTAGAGCTTGTTAGTGTCTTAATTTGGGAGGGGGGGGGTTGTTTGTCTTGTTTTTCAAGACAGGCTTTGTGTGTGTGTAGCCTTGGCTGTCCTAGAACTAGCTCTGTGGACCAGGTTGGCCTTAGAACTCAGAGGTCTGCCTGCATCTGCCTCTGAGTGCTGGGAGTAAAGGTGAATGCCACATCTATTTGCCTACCCCTAGCAGTATTTGTTTTTATTTATTTTTTGTGGTTTTTTTGTTTTTGTTTTTTTTGGGGGGGTTGGTTGTTTCGGGGGTTTCTATTCATACTAGCTATCTCATCTCCTGAAACAAGTTAGTTATGCACCTCTTGTCCCTGAGTTATAAGTATATGACAGGAGGGCTACTGACAAGATACTGTGTTTCTGTATTTGGAGAGATTTTTGTTTTTGTTTTTCAAGACAGGGTTTCTTTTTCTGTGTAGCCTTGGCTGTCCTAGACTCACTTTGTAGACCAGGCTGGCCTTGAACTCACAGCAGTCCATCTGCCTCTGCCTCTCGAGTGCTGGGATTACAGGCATGTACCACCATGCCTGGCCTGTATTTGGAGTTTTATCACATGTAATTCAGCATTTCTTGTTATATGCACATGAGTGTTTTGCCTGCATGTAAGGCTGTGCTTGTCTAGTGACCACAATAGCAAGAAGGTATCAGATTCCCTGGAGCTGGAGTTGCCATGGGTGCCCGAATTGAACTCTGGTCCTCTGGAAGAGCAGTTAGTACTGTTAACTTTGATCCCTGCCTCTTCTTCATCCGCTGGAATCTAAAATAACCCAGAGGAGGGAATAAGGGAAACCCTTGATAGATTTGATCCTAAACAAATAAAACTGAAACCTGCAGTGCCTTAAATAATACCAAAGCTTTACAAAGTCTATGAAAACTATACTATAAATAAACCTAAGTATATTTAACCTTTTTAAAATTGTGATTGCCTTTTTTTCTTTCAGATTGGAAACCTCCACCTGCACAAACTGGACGAACTTGACTGCCTTGTAAAGGGCTTGCTGTATATAGATTCTGTCAGTTTCAATGGACAAGCAGAATGCTATTATTTTGCTAATGCCTCGGAACCTGAGCGATGCCAAAAGATGCCTTTTAATCTGGATGATCCTTATCCACTGCTGGTAGTGAACATTGGCTCAGGAGTCAGTATTTTAGCAGTCCATTCCAAAGACAACTATAAAAGAGTGACTGGGACAAGGTAGTAGTCTTTTTTGATTTGATTATATCATTCATCATGTTTTATGCACAAAAGTTGTGGGATGTATTTTATTTTGTTTTTGGTGCTGCAGATTATACGTAACCTCCCCTACTGTTGCTAGGCAAGTATGCTACACTGAATTGGGCCCCAGCTGTATCAGTACATTGCTAATTTCCCAGCTTTACTAGGAAAATAATACATATTTGAACAACAGCAAATATGTAGGGAACTGTAGAGATGGCTCAGCAATTAGGAGTACTTGCTTTTTGTGCAGAAAACTGAGGCTCAGATTCAACATCCTCATGGCAGCTCACAGCCATCCTTAACTCCTGTTCCAGGGGTTCTAGCCTCTGCTGGCACTAGCAACACACAGTGTAGGAACATAAATGCAAGCAAAACACACACAAAAGGCAATGTCTTTTTAAAAATATAGATGTGTAAGTTGTTGCAGGTCTCTTTTTCTGTAAGGTTTTTGTTGTTGTTGGGTTTTGTTTGTTTGTTTGTTTTGGTTTTTTTGTTTTTCAAGACAGGGTCTCTCTGTGTTAGACTTGCCTGTCCTGGAGTCGCTTTGTAGACCAGGCTGGCCTCAAACTCACATCAATCTGCGTGCCTCTGCCTCCCTAGTGCTGGGATTAAAGGCATGCGCCACCACGCCCAGCCTTTGTAAGGTTTTTATGTAATGATTTAAAACTAATGTCCCTAAGTGTTTATTAATGGTCATCATCAGTTGGCATCAGAATTTCCATAGTGATTTAATGTTTGTATAGCATAATTTCACTGTTTTCTCTTGAGTTTAACAGTAGAGTTGCTAGCAGTAACAGTTAGAATTCTGTTGACTTCAGAACTAGAGTATCTGTTTATATTTTTCTTTAATTTCTGCAGCTATTTGGTTTTTTGAAGTAAGGTTTCTTTGTGTAGCCTTGGCTGTGCTAGGCTTGCTTTGTAGACCAGGCTGGCCTCAAACTCACAGAGATCTGCCTGTATCTGCCTCCCTGAGTGCTGGGATTACAGGTGTGTGCTTTTGCATTTTTCATTTCTATAGATACATTTAAGCATAAAGCTTGCATGTATTATATATTCCATTTATATACTTCATTTAAAGTACAATATCAAATAGTGTAGCAGTTAACTCTGTGCTTTTTACTTAATATAATACATGTATGTAAATATAAAGGTGTTTGTGTTTATACATTCTTATTTTATTTGTATGTATGTGAATTTACGTGCACCACATGTGTAAGTGTCCAGAGAGGCTGAAGGGTGTCAGATGTACAGGTAATTGTGAGCTGCCTGCATGATGGGGTGCTGAGAACTGAATCCAGATCCTCTGCAAGAGCAGTAAATGCTCTTAACTTTGAGTCACCTCTCTAGCCTGTAGTTAATTTTTAGGAAGAATTTAATGTAAACTCCTTATAAAATAAATTAATGTTCTCAAGTAGACCATAACTTTCTTTGTAATAACCTGAAATGTGAGTGTGAAGGGCTTTACAATTCTTTGTTTGTTTGCCTGTGTTTGTTTGTTTTTATTTTTATTCCCCAAGACAGGGTTTGGTTTCTCTCTGTAGCCTTGGCTGTCCTAGACTCACTTTGTAGACCAGGCTGGCCTCGAACTCACAGTGATCCACCTGCCTCTGCCTCCCCATCTGCCTCTGCCTCCAAGTGAGTGCTGGGATTAAAGGCCTGCGATACCACACCCAGCTCTTTGTTGTTGTTTTGAAACAAGGTTTCTCTGTGTGGCTCTGGCTGTCTTGGAACTCTCTCTACAAAACAGGCTGTTCTTGAACTTACAGAGATTCACCTGCCTTGCTTCCTAAGTGCTGGGATTAAAGGCATGTGTCACCACTGCCTGGATGAGTTTTACAGTGTATTTAAAATCTACCTTTATTGTATGTGCATTGGTGTTTTGCCTGCATGTATGTTTAATTGGGAGTGTCAGATCTTGGATTTACAGACAGTTGTAAACTGCCATATCAGGGTTGGGATTTGAATCTGGGTCCTCTGGAAGAGCAGTCAGTACCCTTAATCATTGAGCCATCTCTCCAGCCCCAAAGTTTTACAATTCTTAATTTTCCATATTTCATCAACTTTTAAGGATAGGTGGCAATGCCTGTTTAAGGGAGCAAAGATTTTTGAAGTCATTTAGATAGGTTTATATGGGAGAAAGGTCAGTTTTAAAGTAAAATTCCTGTTGAAATATTTAAAATATTTATTAGTACTATAAAGTCCACTTTTGTGTACTGTCCTTACCAAATAATTATACATAAACATTTCTTGTTTTAATTAACTATGAAAAAATAGAGATTTTGCATTTATAGACTAGAGCCACCCAACTATATTTTATGAACATATCCAAAAGGATATGGGAATAGTACCAAATAAATTTGTTGTTAACATGTTGATCAGCTGTGTGTGTGTGTGTGTGTGTGTGTGTATGTATGTACACACACACACACACACACACACCCCACCCCACCCCACCCCCAGGTATTGTCTCGTTCGTATTAGATATTCATCTATCCTAATGGAATTGATTTCAGGTCAATTAAGTAAACCTTTTACAAAGTTATTTATTGGTAGTTTAAACCATAGACTTCCTTCTTTGTGTTATATTTTTTATATTTTGATTTTTCGAGACAAGGTTTCTCTGTAACAACCCTGGTTGTCCTGGACTCGCTTTGTAGACCAAGCTGGTTTGGAATCCGCCTACCTCTGCCTCCTGAGGGGTGGGATTAAAGGTGTGTACCATGTCCAACTTCTGTTGTACTTTTATTTAGTGCACACGCACACACATACACAAACACACTTTTTGAGTCTTTTCTGTTTCACAGACTGACCCCCAACTCAAGGCCTTGTCTCAACTTATTGTAGCATACACTATCTCACTAACTTATTAGTATTTTATTGCACACATAGGAGTATATTTTTAGCAATCACAAAATATAACCTATTAAATGCCAGGTGGGGTTTTTCTCCCCAGCAGATTTAGCCTTTGATAGGACAGTTTTGGTTTTACTAAGTAGTTTTTCTTATCTTTTATCATGTTGGTATTTAGCATTTACCATTGTTTCCTCTGTGTTTTTATTCAATAAATGAATGTGTTTTTACTTTGGGAAAGAAAATAACATGTAAATGCAACTTAACAAGTTTTTCTTACTTTTCTTTATTTAGCCTTGGAGGGGGTACCTTTCTTGGTTTATGCAGTTTATTGACTGGCTGTGAAAGTTTTGAAGAGGCTCTTGAAATGGCATCTAAAGGTGACAGCACCCAAGCTGATAGGCTGGTCCGAGATATTTATGGAGGAGATTATGAAAGATTTGGTCTGCCAGGTTGGGCTGTGGCATCTAGGTAAGTTATTGAAGTTATCTATTTAGTTTTTGGAAAGTAGTATGCCATGGGGCTTAAGGGCGATTTTCTTTTCTCTATTTAGAGTCCCGGTTTTGAATATTGAAGTTCAAAAATAAAATATTCAAGCGGGGATGGTGATGCATGTCATTAGTCCCAGTACTTGGGAAGTGGAGGCATGCTGATCTCTGAATTTAAGGTCAGCCTAATGTACAAAGCAAGTTCCAGGACAGTCAGCAAACAAACAAACAAACAAAATTTATTAAGTTTACCCTGTTTAAAAAAAAACTGCCTCATGTTGGTGATTTTTCTTAGTGGAGGAGCTTGGTATGCCCAAGGCCAGGATTTGATTCCCTGCATTGCAGAACAAAAAGAAACTTCTCAGTGGCCATGGTGGCACACAACTTTAATCTCATCATTCAGGAGGCAGAGGCAGGTGGAGCTCTGATTTTTCAAGGCCAACCAGATATACAAAAGGAGTTTCAAGCTTGTCAGAGCCACACAGTGAGACCCTGCCTTAAAAAGCCAAAGAGGAAAACAGAAATTTCTTATAATTAATTCTGAAACGTCCATCTCCTGTTGCTATATGCAAATAAAAATCATCTCATCCTGCTTATCCAAAAATGTGTGCTTCTACATGGCATAGTGTATATACTTTAAAATAGTCACATGTCCTAGAAAGAAATCTTTGTATGTTGTAGCTGTAGTCGTTCTTTGTTCCTGTTGTAGTCTTGTCTGTAGTTTACATTCCCAAAGGTAAAATGTAGGTGCTTTTTGCATTTTTGTTAAGCATACCCTCAGATGCTGATTTATCTCATAACCCACCAGGTAAAAGTCTATGTGCATCCAGTTGGCACTAGTAGGCTATGAAACTTTTGAGGTTTTGCTAATCTGATAAAGGAGCAGCTTCCTAGTGTAATTTTATTTTATTTTGGTTTGGTTTTTCGAGACAGGGTTTCTCTGTAGCCTTGGCGGTCCAGGACTTGCTTTGTAGACCAGGCTGGCCTCGAACTCACAGTGATCTTCCTGCCTCCCGAGTGCTGGGATTAAAGGTGTGTGCCACCACCCCTCCTGGCTCATAGTGTAATTTTAATTTGCATTTCTTTTACCAGCAGTAGGCTAAGAACCTTACTTGATCCTTATAATTAGTAATCGTTGATTATCCAGTTTATATTGTTGGCTTTTGTTACACAGTTGAATTTATCAGTCTTTTCTTTTATGGCTTCTGGATATTGATTCATAGTAAGTAAGTCTTCCACATTCCAAATATATAAAGGAATTAACTTGTATTTTCTTCTGACACGTTAATGTATTACTTTTATACTTTAGTCTTTGATTTGCTCTAAACAAACATGACATAATTTTTCTTATACTTTTGCATGAGAGATAGATCTAGTTTTAGTTTCTCAAATTTTTTTCACAAGGGCCTAACATCTATTCTTTCTTTTTCTGCTAGTTTATTTTTGATTCTCTTTTTTTAAACTGTGGGTGTACCATCACTACACTGTTAAAATTATAAACGCATAATAAAAGTATGCTCTGTTTATATTTTGTGATTTTTATTAAGCGTCTTTGTTACTTAGGAGATGACATCCTTGGGCCAGTAAGATGGCTCAGTGTGTAAAGGTACCTACTGCTACACCTGGTCTACCTCAGATTGATCCCAGAGCCCTACATAATGAAGGGAGAGAACTGACTGCTGCAAGTTGTCTTCAGAATATGTTTACATGTAGAGGAGAGAATTAATGTTTATGCAAAATGAATAATTTATTTAATGTTCCAAGAAATTAATACAGCGGCAGTTTTCTTTAACCAGCTAGTTCACAATGATTGACACAGATAGATTATTTATTTATAAATTAATAACACATTAACTGGGCATTATAAATATAATCTATTCCTCCATGGCTATCTGGTTACCTCCGAGCCAAAAATCCCCATAACACTTGCATTTTTGTCCTTCTTTGCTCTGGCTCTTTTCTCTTGAAGCCCCTGGACCTCTTCTCCACATGGCTGAATTCTACTTCCTCTCTCTTTCTCCTTCTGGAAATGGATGTCCCACCCTATTTCCTCTAATGCCCAGCTAGTGGCTGGCTGGCCTGTTTTATTGGCAAAACAGGGAACAAATGGTGAGCATGTTTACGCAAACTTGAGACAAGTAGATTCTTAGAATAAGCATTGCAATGCCATGTCCAGATTGAAACCACATAGTGAATAGAGAAATCAGCATTTGAATAAACAAGAGTAAATTTTACATGGTGCACTACAGCATTATGTCAACATGGTCAAAAAATATTTTTATAATGTTTTTGTTTGTTGTTTTTTGAAACAGGGTTTCTCTGTGTAGCCTGGCTATCGTAGAACTCTAGACCAGGCTGGGCTCACAGAGATCTGCCTGCCTCTGCCTCTGGAGTGCTAGACTTAAAGGCCTGCACCACTACCACCCAGCTATATAATCTGTTACAGAATTTACCTGTTTAAGGCACTTTTGTGACTTTCAGACATTTAAAAGGTTGTCTGTATATTTATGTTAATTTAAGTATGTTCTAAACACTTGAAAATTTCATTGGCCTGTGTTTGTTTATTTAGGTCACCTCCATTACCCTCTCTTGTCCCCCTCCCACTTGTGTTAATCCTCTTCTAACTAGCTAGTTGCATTGGCCATGTCACTGAAGAAAATGGGTGTCATTCTCTTTCCCCATCAAGTTTTGGATCCTAAAGGAGGGGTGGAGCTTCTTGAATCCCTCCCTGTATTCCTAAATATTTTTGTTTGTATATGATCTCTGTTAAATTGTAACTGGCTGTTGCTTTCAGGGAATCTAGTGTTCTCTAGTAGTGGGATTTGTCCCTTCATTCTCACAGAAACTCTTGATTTTTGTTTTTGTTTTTTGATTTTTGACTTCTCAAAACAGGGTTTTTCTGTGTAGCCTTGGCGTCCTGGACTCGCTTTGTAGACCAGGCTGGCCTCGAACTCACAGTGATCTGCCTGCCTCTGCCTCCCAAGTGCACGCTTCACTCTTTACATTTAATGTCACTTGTCATCTCATACATGTTTCACTATTTTTGTGTGGCAGTAACCTTTGTTGCTTCTGTCTAGAATATTCCTTCTCTCTTTTTTAAAAACTAGTTAAATTGCCTTTCACTGTGGAAAACCTTCATTCTCAGCTTTTTCTTTTTACTACAAAAGTAGAATCTTATCTTTTCTTGCTCACTATGATTTTTGGTTTGTCTTTGTGGCTCTCATGATCCCTGCATTCTCCATAGGATAGCTCTAAGAAGATGTGCACAAGAAGCAATTGGACTGTAGTTAATGCATGCCACGTGGTCAAATGGCTACACTTTAGATATGTTGACTTTGATAAGATGAACAATTGAAGCTAATTTCACCTTTATTTTTACCTTTTTAAGATATGGCTAATAGATAATGTGTTATATGGCACATTTCCGTGGGACGATGCTGCCCTAGACAACACACTGCTTGAGGGACCATTGTGTATATAGTATAATGCTTGTTATGTCATAAATGCTTGTGTGATTGAAGAGGATTTGACATTAGAGCTGAAATAATCTTTAACAATGTTTCACTTTAAAAACAAATCACTGTACTTTTTTTCTTTGCTTTCTAAAATAATTTTCTTGTGTGCTAGAAGTTTTTGTTTTTCAAGACAGGGTTTCTCTGTATACCCTTGGCTGTCCTGGACTTGCTTCGTAGACCAGGCTGGCCTAGAACTCACAGCAATCCACCTGCCTCTGCCTCCCGATTGCTGAGATTAAAGGTTTTGCGACACCATACCCAGCTGGTAAGGTCTTAGACAAGGTTTCTTTGTGTAACAGTCCTGGTTGACCTAGACTTACTTTGTAGACCAGGCTGACCTTGAATTCACAGAGATTGTAGTACATTAAATAAAATTACAATCTTTGCTTCCTAGTAACCAAGATGTATGCTTTTAGGGGTGGCGAGGTTCAAGACAGGGTTTCTCTGTATAGACCAGGCTGGCCTCAAATTCACAGAGATCTGCCTGCCTCTGCCTCCCCAAGTGTTGGGATTACAGACTGTCTGTTTGCTTTTTTTTTTTTTTTTTTTTTTAAGACAAATTTAACTTACTTTTTAAAAACATGCTGCTTAGAGATTCTTTGTTTTGTACTGATCCTTGTGTGCTCATGCACACAGGGCCGTAACTTTATAGAGCTAATATATATGTTAATGTGAATTGTCAATTACTACTAATAGATTTGACTTGCCTATTTCTCCCTCTTTCTCTTTCTAGCTTTGGGAATATGATTTATAAGGAGAAGCGAGAAAGTGTTAGTAAAGAGGATCTGGCAAGAGCTACTTTAGTTACTATCACCAATAACATTGGTTCTGTGGCACGAATGTGTGCTGTTAATGAGGTAAGACATCTAAGAACTTTTAATTTTACAGAAACCAAATTGGGCCCAGTGGTATATGCCTTTAATCTCAACACTTAGGAGGTAGATTTCTGATTTTTGAGCCTAACCTGATCTAAATAGTGAGTTCCAGGCTATTCAGGTTACATAGAGAAAACCGTGTCTTTTTGTTTTTAAAAAATTTTAAGTAATACAACAAAGAGGTGATCCCTATGTATCTGACAGAAAGCCTTCATTTTCCAGTGAGCTTCTTAGATTGAGATCCATTTTATTAGATTCCTAAATGGATAAAATAAATGTCCTGCTTACCCAATTATTTGGTTAACAAATACAGTATCAGGGGGCAGAGGCAGGCAGATCTTTCAGAGTTCGAGGGAAACCTACTAGTCTACAAAGAGAGTTCCAGGCCACCTGGGGTTACACAGTCTGCCTCTGCTTCAAAAAAACCAATGAAAAGACAAAAAGAAATAAGAGAAACGTGCAATTCCCTTGTTTATTCTCTAGCCATGCAAAACAAAAAGAAACAACTTGGAGTCAGATATAAGACAAATATGTACTTACTCTCAAAATGTCTTCAGAAATGAATGTACAGTCTCAATGTAAATCACATGGAAATATAAGTATAAAACATTTTGAGCTAACTATTGAAAAAAGCATTTTGGATTCTTTTTTTTTTTTTTTTCCTGAATATTCAATTAGTGAAATATTTGGATATTTTCTTACTGCCCTCGGCTTCTTTACAGTGCTGCCTTGTTGCATATGGATCAAGCAGCATTGTACAGGGCTATGAAGGCATTGAGACTTACTCTTCACATGCTGTTTGAGTGATATGTGCTGCTTGCCTAAGTACAGAGGCCTAGAGAAATGGCTCAGTGGCCGCTGTGCAGGCACAAGGACCTGAATTTGAACCCATAGCACCCATGTAAGAAGCCAGATGTGGCTTTGAGCCTATAACCCAGCAGGTATGGATAGGAGGCAGGAGGATCCCTGGATTTTGCTCTCAGTAACAAATACTAATAAACTCTGAGCCAACTCTGCAGCCTGAACAATCATATGGTTATTTTTCTTGCACGTGTGTCTCTACACCATTTACATGCTTTACCTGTGGAAGACAGAGAGGGCGTTGGATTTCCTGGGACTAAAGTTGTAGATGCTTGTGAACTGCCAAGGTGGTGCTGGGAAATAGAACCCTGCTCCTCTGGAAGATCAGCTCCTGCTCTTAACCACTGACCCATCTCTCCAGCTCCCAGTCTGTATTTTTAGTTGGTCTATGCCTCCTGTTCCTCCCTCCTCACATCTTCTTCCTTCTTAACTTTCATGTTACTAACCTTTCATGCTCCACTCCCCCAATCATTGCTACTGTCCAACTCTATGTAGGGACCAGGTTACATGTCATGTGCATGTTTATAAGTAGATATTACTTAGAGTAATATTAGGTTTGCAGTAAAGCAGGCAGTTGCCACACTTTCCACACAGGCTCTCTGACTCAACTTACTCTGGCTCTTGGTGTATTTGGTTGTAGTCCAAGAATGTGCAGTGACATGACATCAGAGTTCACTCTTGGTGTTATACATAAGTCTCAATAAAATACCTCATTCATGAAAAATCAGAATTGCAGAAATTAGTAGGTACTAGTGAATACCACCCACATTCTTACATATGTAATGCCCTCAAGTCATTTTCTTTTTTCTTTCAGAAAATAAACAGAGTTGTCTTCGTTGGAAACTTTCTACGTGTCAATACTCTCTCTATGAAACTTCTGGCATATGCTTTGGATTACTGGTCAAAAGGTCAACTGAAAGCGCTGTTTCTAGAACATGAGGTATGAAAACTTTTTGTAGATTTTTATTTTGGGGATTTTTTGGGTTTGTTTTGTTTTTCAAGACAGGGTTTCTCTGTGTAGCCTTGGCTGTCCTGGACTCACTTTGTAGACCAGGCTGGCCTCGAACTCACAGTGATGTGCCTGCCTCTGTCTCCCGAGTGCTGGGATTAAACTTGTTCCCCACAACGCCCAGCTCTCATTTTGGTTTTTGAAGCAGTTTCACAGTGTAGCCCTGGCTGTCCTGGAGCTTACTCTTAAACCAGGCTGGCCTTGAACTCACTGAGATCCACCTGCCTCTACCTCCTGAGTGCTGGGATTTTATCTTTTGTCTTTATGGGATGTACTGTTTTGTGTATTTGGTCAAGAAGGCTATTAAATGTGTTCTTAACAAGTTAATTTAAAAATCATGCAGGGATACTTTGGAGCTGTTGGTGCACTTCTTGGACTGCCAAATTTCAGCTAAAACTTTGGAAATCTTTACTAAGAAATGTCATCCAGGAGAAACTGCATTCATTATTTGTCACTGGGAACCAAAGGATAAAAGAGTAATACCACTGTTTGTGTTGGTTTTATGATGTCAGAACGGTAAGCTCATGAGCTTTGCCATATGGAAAGACCTGTGATGGAAAGTATTTCTCATTGATGTCCCTTTGTGTGTATATATAGCCAGCGTTCCATCTTAAATGCAATACGGCCTCTTGATTGTTGAACTTTTCTCAATGATTTTCTATTTATTTGATGCAGCCAACATGGTAGTACTGTATGCTCAGACACAAATCTTTAAATCTCAGAAATGTTTGTTTATGCAAAATAATTGATTCTAAATATTTGTTTGAGTCTGTTTTATGTATGTTTGGTTACTAGTGAGCAGGAAATAACATAATTTATTGTACTGGCAATCAAAGATAATCATTTTCTGTGACTTAGAAATGTTAAGGCAATATTAAGTATTAACTATGGTAGTTTTATAATATTCTCCTCAAAAAAGCATGATTATATGACCTCACCCATGAGTACAATTCTCTGTCAGATGATGATGAGTTGAAATACTGTTTAAATATGAATTTTTCTATTGAATCCCTGAAGTTGGTTTTTTGTACGTATTTAATGGCACTTCCGTTTCTTTCTTTCTTTTTTTTTTTCATTCATTCATTCAATGTGTTTTAATGTTTATTGTCTTTAAAATTGGGAGCAAATCACATACTTTGGAGTCTGTCTTAAGTCTTTGGACTGTTCAAATGTAGTATGGTTAGAGTGGGTGACACTAAGTGCTCTTTCTCTACTATGTATATTTCAGGCCCAAACATACACATTTTTCTCTTATTAGTTACAAACTATGAAAGCTGATTTTATCCTGGTATAAACAGTAGCAATGGGCAGAATCAGATGTTGTCCAAAGGATGTTTTGAAACTGTGAGACTGTGGGGCAGTGTTGCTGAATTAACAGATGGATCAATGTTCATGGTTTTTTTGGTCATAAAAGCATTGCAGATCCAGAATTTGCCTTTCCTTCTGCCTTGAAATTCATTCTTGGGTTTGAATTTCTGTTTTTATAATATTAAGTCTCTCAGACTTTACATAGACAAGTAACATTTTGGAGACCAGTAATACCATGAAGTTGAGTTTTGTAAGGAAAATGGACCTATATTAATTTCTAATATTTTTGGAAATAACCTTAAAGAGGTTAGAGATTGTTTACATTTCTAAGAGTATTTTCTGAGGCCCCAGTGTTCAATAGTGAAAATTTCCAGCAGACTGTCAAAAGGTGCTTGATAAAGACTGGTCTCTGTAATTTACAGATTTTATGTACAAGTATTTAAAGTTCAGTTTTCTTTACCTAAAGATATGAACATGAACATAGTATCTAGGGAGGGTCGCACATGAAGATAGTGTTTGCCCAGTAGACTGCTTGGAACTTTGAAATTAGCCACCCAGAAAACATTCTATGGTGATGTCACTCAGTGTTTGCGTGGCAGTGGATAGTCCATCCAGCTGGAATGCCACTGCCTCCTTTATTTTAAAGTCCCCCACGTCAGGGTTTTTCTGTGTAATAGGCCTAGGCCTTGGCTGTCCTGGACTCAATTTGTAGACCAGGTTGTCCTCAAACTCAAAGATCCACCTGCCTCTGCCTCCCAAGTGCTGGGATTAAAGGTCTGTGCCACCATCCTGAGTGTTTTAAAGGTTTCGACTTGAGTGTTTGTGCAGATAAGAAAAATAATTGAATGATAGAAACTGCAGATTATCTACCTGTGGAAATTCTGTACATCAGCAACTATAGGTTATGGGCTATCTTTAAGAAAAGATGAATAGTTCTCTAGTTAATTTGATCACTATACTTTGGCTGATAGGGGAACTAACATTTTGCCACTTGGAACTGAAATTACCTACGAAAGTCCATGAAAAGTGAACCAACTAGCTCATACATTTACCTTTTATACAGAATCATGATTGATTAGGGCTGCCAAGATTCTAATCTTGAAACTTCCTGTAAGCATACTGTCAGAAATAGGTCTGCTTTTGGTATCATTCAACTTAATTGAAGATCTGTGTGTGCTTTTTTGTGTGTGTGTGTGTGTGTTTTTGTTTGTTTTGTTTTGGTTTGGTTAGTTGGTTGGTTGGTTTTTGTTTTTGTTTTTTTGAGACGGGGGCTTCTCTGTGTAGCCTTGGCTATCCTGGACTCCCTTTGTAAACCAGGCTGGCCTTGAACTCACAAGAGATTCATCTGTCTCTGCCTCCCAAGTACTGTGATTACAGGTGTGCACCACCATGCCCTGCTAAGGTCTGTGTTCTTTAAAAGTGCCATTTAATAGAAAAATGTAAACTATGTATGATTTTATATTTTCTAGTTAAATGCATTAAAAGCTAACAAGAAATAGGTGAAAGTCATTTTAGTACAATTTTTGTTTGTTTGTGTTTGTTTTTTGAGACAGGGTTTCTCTCTGTAACAGTCCTGGCTGTCCTGGACTCGCTTTTGTAGACCAGGCTGGCCTTGAACTTACAGCAGTCTGCCTCCCAAGTGCTGGGATTAAAGGTGTGCACCACCATGCCTGGCTTCAGTACATTTTTTTAAAACCAGTGTATCTAATGTGTTACTTTCAGTTGAGAGATGTATTTCGCCCTCTTTTGTTTATTTTATCATTTAGTCTTCAGTTGATGTATATTTTATACTTAATGACACATCTCAGTTTTGGACTCACCACATTTCTCATTTCTCTCTCTCTCACACACATATATGTATGTATGTATATAAACCACAGTGCCCACTGTATTAGTATTTTCTGGTTTTGTTTTTGTTTGAGACAAAGTCTCAACTATATAGCTCTGGCTGGCCTAGAACTGGCTATGCACACCAGGCAAGCCTTGAACTCAAAGAAATCCACCTGCCTCTGCCTTTTGCATACTGAAAATAAAGGTGTGCTAAAAACTGCTTAAAAGAGAGCACTATTGTGTGTACATGAATACTTTATGATTAATGGAATTTTAAAAGAGTGGATTGGAAATTTTTTTAAATAGAGGTAAGACCATTTATTTGGGCACGTTTATTTTACACAGACAAGTTATTACTATTCTAAAAATACAGTATCTTAGCATCACCTCATCTCTTAGTGTATGGGATTTTTGTAATAACAGATACTGATAAAACTACCTGTGACACATCCTAGTAGTTAGCAATCTCCAAACTAATGTAATTCCTTTATGGAAGCAGAATTAATTCCAGGGACTTAGTTTATAAAGTTTCTGAGTTTTTGTGCAGTCAATTTTGAAGGATTACCGAGAAATACTTTTTATCTCATTGTTGTCTTTTATACATACAGAGAGTCTTCTTTATAAAAATTCTGGGGGGAAAAAAAAAAAACCTTTCAAATTCTAAGAACATGGTCAGCCGTGGTTTTGGTTGTAAAACGCACATGAAGATCTGAAATACCATCATTCTCCCAAAATCCTGCCTTTTACCTAGATCTCTCTGGGCTTCTATACACAGATCCCATAGCTTAGCATGGCATTTCCTTTCTCAGCTACTCTTAGTAGGTGGAAGGGAGAATAATAGATTCCTCCTTTGGATAAAGTCATTGCCATGGCCAGCAGTATGCATGCTAATTGAAAGCCAGCCCTCAAGGGATTCTCACTATCCACAGAACTGGACTCTAAATGCATGTGGTTGCTGTGTAGTAGGTACCTATTCTTCTGTTGTTTGTTTTGTTTTTTGAGACAAAGTTTCACTGTGTAGTTCCTTTTTTGTTTGTTTGGTTTGGTTTTTTGAGACAGGGTTTCTTTGTGTAGCCTTGGCTGTCTGGACTCACTTTGTAGACCAGGCTGGCCTTGAACTCACAGTGATCCACCTGCCCCTGCATCCCAAGTGCTGGGATTAAAGGTATGCCCCACCACGCCCTGCTTTAGGTACCCATTCTTAAAGATAATGTTAGGAGCTTACATTCTTGGGTGGAAATCTTAGCCTGGCCTTAGTTTCTAAATGTCCTTTGTAAAACCAAAACAAAGTTCTTTCATATTTAGTTTACTTGTATCTTCTTTTGTTGAGCACTTTATCTTTGGTAGTGTTTTGCATTTTTTGAATATAAAAGTTACATAAAACATTGATAAGCATAATGAAATAAGTGTACATTACTTTTCATTCGACTTTAGTTTTGTGGTGTATGCAAATACGATAATAGAAATACTTTTTTAATACTCTGATTTTAAGGTGATTGCCTCTAAACATCAGTGTTGTCTTTTTCCATCTAACCTCCTGTGTTACCAAGTGTGCTTCACACTGAAATTGATGCAGACCAGCTACCTTCATCTGTGCCAGATAATCTCTTGTTTGTTTTATTTTATTTTTTTGTTTTGTTTTTGCTTTTTGAGATAGGGTTTCTCCATTGGGTTCTGGCTGTATAACTTGGTATGTAGACCAGGCTGGCTTCAAACTAAAAGAAATCCTCCTGTCTCCGCATTCCAAGAGCTGGTAATAAAAGCATGTGCCACTACACTTGGCCTGCATCACATTATCTTACCAAATGGTTTCTGGTTTTGCAATATGTAACAGGAATTGTCTGTGTTAATAATATGAATTTTTTTCTTCGAGGTATTATGATAGCCATTTCAAAACAGAAGCAGGAAAATAGATTGTTCCAAGTTTTCTGTTGTCAGTTCTTCTACTTTGAAAATTAAAACACTCCCTATTGGTCACACTGTGCTGCCTTATATATTCAGTACACGTGGAATTCTGCTCCGATAGTGTGAGGGTGTTCTGCTCCTTGACCTAGCTTCTTCAAATGTTATCTTTATAAACTGGGAATTCAGTGGTTGCTGTGGGAAGTGACACAGTTGTCCTTTGCCTTTCGTTTGTATATGTTGAAAAATACTTTCAAAAGCAGAAAAGTATCTCTTGATACTCTCTATGATGGCTATTGGAAAGTATGTATGTACTGTTCATCTGTAAAGTATCTTGAATTTTAACTATTAACCTCATGTAATTCCTTTATGGAATTATTACTACTATTCATTTGTACAAGAGGATAATAACGCTATAAATTCAGAGATGTTGAAGTATTAAATATATTTGGAGTTTTTAGTAGCCCTTCTCTTTGACCTGTTTGTATTTGTGATCATTGTGTGTGGTTGAACACCAAGCCCCTTGGAGATTACTGCGTTTATCCAACACACAATTCTCAGCAACACTTAGAAAACGAAAATGGGATTACCTGTAAGTAGGCTGAAATGGATTACAGTCCTACCTATTGAGGCAGACAGGAGACTTAAACTCTGTTCTGAGCTTAATGGGACAGAACTGAGTGCCCTTCCTTCTGAAAGTGTGGGCTGAGGCTGGGATCTTGCTGCTGCCTCTCAGCCCTGTGCATGGGGATCTGATCTTCATTCACAAACAATTTTGTTTTCTAAACAAAGGTTTTAGCTTTAGATTCCAAGTCTTTTCTTCCTGCAGCTGCCCTTAATTTTTGTTTAAATGACCTGGTGAAGAATGTAACTTTGACAGAAAACATTTTCATTTTTACATAACTTTAAAGTGCCCGTAAGTGATATAAAATAGTTTGAGATTATGACTGTTCTGTTTCTGTGTTGCATGACTGAGTGTCATCATGACTGAATGTCACAGTATCTCAGTCAGTACTTAATTAACTCTGCTACTGTACCATTTGGAAATTAGCCAGTTTGTTTATTTGTGTTTTGTTTTGAATGAACCCTTATAGTTTACAGCATCTAGAAAGAAAAAAATAATACTTTTATAAAATCTAACACTTGTGCGATAGTCTCCTATCCTACCTGTAATCCCTGAGCCCTTGCTGTGAGTGAGGTTCAGGTGCTTTGTCACCTGTACTCACTGTGTTTGAGCTAAGTAAATTCCTGGCATTTTAACTGAAGTTGAAAGGCATTCTTAATTCTGCCAAGTTCCAATGAAATCATTCCTAGGTGACTTCTGTCCCAGCTTAGGGCATCTTTTACATACCACACGTCATTTGAGTGCAAGCTGCCTTACTCTCTGTTGGTTGCATTATTCTTGTTAGGGCCACTCTTTATGTTTAAATTCTTCTAATATTAAATCTTATGTAAAAATGTATGATGTACTATAAACTTTATGCATAAAACTAAGTTATAGCCTATTGTAACCTATAAAACACTTCTTGTAAATTATCTAATTTATTTTTCCATTTATGTACAGTTTCTTAATGTAAATTTAAAAAATATTTGTTGTGGCCAGCTCTGTAAACATTCCCATGCTTTTTCCCTTAATGCTTATTTGCATGAGAAAATCTTGGGTTCTGCTTGTTTGTACTGTGTAGCCTTTAAGCCAGTCTTGGGATGTCTACATTTTCTGTAGTTTCTAACTTTTCTAATTTGTTAATATTCTAAGTGTTACAATCATGCTTTTTATATCCTACTTTCCAAATAAATTCTCTTATTTACTACATGTGTCTCTTGATTGTTCATCCTATAGTGCTAAGTAACTGCAGTCCCACTCTGACTCAGCATAAGGTTTGATTGTTTCAGCTGTTACCTGGTAGAGCATTACCTCCAAGAGAGCAAGGACATTATAAAGACTTGTTCACTCCAGCACCTCCAGTACCTGCTACTGAGAAAGTACTCAGTAAATATGTTTACTGAACTGACTATAAAGTGCCCTTATGTATCTAGCTGCTTAAGTAAGGTAGTATACCTTTGAAGACTCATACAGAAAAAAATGGTCTTGAAATGAGACCATTTTCCTGTGCCATGTGTGTACATCTGACAGGGTGATCCTGAAGTTGTCAGGACATCTATGATACCTTTAGTGACACAATTTGAGAGCATTTATTCTGAACCAATTCGTTATTTTTTAAAGATTGTATTATTTTGTGTATGTGCATGTTTTGTATGTATAGATGTATACCATGTGCCTGCCTGGTACCCTGGGTGGCCACAGACTGTTGGATCCCAGGAACTGGAGTTAGAGATGGTTGGGAGCTGCCATATGAGTGCTGTGACCTTAACCCTCTGCAAGAGCGCAGTAAGTGCTCTTAACCACTGAGCCATCTCCACCCCATCTTATTTTTAGTGTCAAAGCCTGTCTGAGAGGAAAAGAAACAGTTCAAATTGATGCCACTGTCTTGACTCCAGGTGTATATGAATGATTGAACTATGATGTAAAACAGAACCTTTCTGTTAAAATCCAGTGAGCAGAGAAGGAGAACGATGAATGAGGCCTTGACTGAGAGAAGATGGGAAGATGTGGAAAAGTGTACTTGAGGGTTAATTCAGCTCTGCACACATGAAGTACTGCAAGGTCAACATTGCATGTGGGAAAGCCGATATGTATAAATTGCGGAAGCAAGCTGTTTATTAACATTTCTCAATGTCAGTAAAAGGCATTGTGTATTAAATAATCGCTGATGGTTTCGCATCTGAACTTTATTGACCAAGTCTATTTTAAGCTTTGTAAAATTCTGTTTTAAGGTTATTTCTTTAGGTTTTGGGGGCTTTTTATGCAGCACCTTGGGCTGGTTAGCCATCTTTTATTGAGACATGGTTGTCATTGAGACATGGTCTTGCTCAGGCTGGCCCTTGAATCCTGTGCAATCCAGTCTCAACTCTTTCTAGCTGCCATACTTACATATTTAAAAAAAAATCAAAACACAGTGCTGTGTGTGGCTGGCCTGGACTAATTGGAGGATAGACTTGGTAGAGAAACCAACTGTGTGCAGTAGATAGCTATTATCATCTACCCACAGTTTGGTTTTGTGCACCGTCTGAGTAGGCCAGAAAAGGATGTTCCCCTGGGTGGATCCCCTGGGACTAGAGTTACAGACCATTGTGAGCTACCATGTGGGTGCTAGGAACCAAACCAGGGACCTTTAGAAGAGCAGTCAGTGCTCTTAGCTGCTGAGCCATCTCTCTAGCCCTACAGTTTCTTCTCTGAGCCTCTCCTAACTTCTATGTACTACGTTCTCCTGTTTAGACTCATTTCCTATCTTCCAAAATAAGCCCACCAGGTCACGGGGCAGCTAACGTAGTCCTGGGAAACATTTTCAAAGTGTAGGACCACTGATAGAAAAATACTTGGCAAAAATGAGGTAGTTTGGCAGGTTATGTCTTATTTAAGGTTCCTATTGCTGTGATGAAACGCCATGGCCAAAAGCAAGTTGGGGAGGAAAGATTGTAATTTTGCTTAAACTTCCATTTCATTGTCATGGAGATAAGTCCTGGCAGGAATCTGCAGGCAGGAGCTAATAGATAGGACATGGAGTGTTTAATGGCTTGTATAGCCTGTTTCCTTACAGCACCCACATCCAGCCCAGAGGTGGTACCACTCAGTATGGGCTGGGCCCCCAATATCAATTACTAGTTAAGAAAATGCACCACAGGCCTATATGCCTTACAGCCACTACTGCCCCGCTCTCTTACTTTGTTTTCTCCGAGACAGGGTTTCTCTGCTGACCCTGAATTTAAAGATCTGCCTACCTCTGCCACACACGTACTGGAATAAAAAGCTTATAACCTTTTTTTTTTTTCCTTCCAGGCAACAAAATGGCTTTGGGGGGACCTCCTGAGAGAACTAAGAGGAAACAGATCCCCCCCCCCAAAAGTCCCTCCATTCCTGGCTAGCTAGCCCCCTTTTTAATGGAGGCAATTTTTTCGATTTAAAGTTTCTCCTCTGAGATGACTCCAGTTTGTGTCAAGATAGCATAAAACTGATCAGGACGGGAGATAACAATGAAGGTAGACTGGAGCTACCTACCCCTGATTGCTTATGAATCTGAGAACACAGCAGGAATGAGGGCTTTAAATGGAAGTACAGAAGACCAGAGGAAGATGTTAAAATGCACAAGATAGGCTATTCTCACCCAGATGGGTCTGGCATGCACAGGAATGGTGAGAGCCAGTGTTACACCAAAGGGCGAATAAATCAACTTGGTCCAGAACGGAGTAGAATTGAGGCTAGAGCAGAGTAGCAGGCCTGCAGCTGGGCCGCCAATCGTGCTCTTTGTACTGCTGAGATAGTTCCCAGCATCATGTCCTAAGACTAGGAGAAAAGATGTGCCTAAATCCTGAGATCCCTCCCACTGGGTGGGATAGCTGTTGGGTCATAACCTGATTGCCTAATGTAGCCAGTCTTAAAATGAGGAGCTATTCAAACTGACCCTTAATAGCCAGCCCTGTCTTCCCTTTGACTCCAGGCAGTGACCTGGAGCCTTTGAGTGCACATAGCTGTACTCACATGACCTGCTGTCAATCTTTTTAAAAATAGACTTTACTAATTTTATATATGCATGCAAATGTATTTTGATCATACTCACCTACCTCACACTCCCCCCAACTCCAATATCTACTCCCTCTTGCTGTCAGTCTTGTGTATATTCTTAATCTGTACTATTGCTTCACTTTAGAAAAAAAAAAAAAAAAAGATCTACCTTTCAATCTGTGCTTTCACTTCATTCTTGAATAAGGTCAACAACCTGGAGATTTTCAGTCCAGACCCTGACCACCAAGAACAGCAGCCCCAGAGTCGGGGTGTTCTCTTGCTTTGACCCCTGTGTTCATGTTGTAGCAATCCATCAGGTTCAGTGTTGGACTTACAGCATTTTAAAAATTTAACTTAAAGATCATAACTTTACTATTTAAGTAGCTGGAGGTTGATAGCACAAGCCTTTATTTAATCTCAGCTCTGGGAAGGCAGAGGCAGGCCTGGTCTACAGAGTTCCAGGATAGAACTACCCAAAAGAAACTCTCAAAGTCATAGTTATAATAATAAATAATAAAATTCAAGTAAGTGGTTTATACCTGAGAACAAGTGCATCATGAATATGAATTACAGTGGGATCCAAATGCACTCACCAGATGAATTTAGGATAGGAGAGGAAAGTACCGTTTCATGGCCTGTGTTTTCTTTCAGGCTTTATGTGTAACACCTGGTCAAGGGGGACGTCATGTCCATGGTCCTCACATTGATGGTGAGGGCCATGCGCAAAGACAGACCCACATTCTGCTCTTACTGGCTAGTCCACCTTGTGTGACCCTTCCAGCAGCAGCAGCAGCAGCCTCCAGACTCACTTCCTCTAATGCTTGGCACATGTTGATGGCCTAGACTGGTTTCTCTCTGGCTCTTGGTACAGTGGAGCTGACACTGAGACTTAACAAGTTCCATCTAGTCCAGTGGAACCAGTCCCTGTAAAAACCATGCTAGACCAAGTTCCTCTACACTCCAAGGCAACCTCTGGCACCATGAGTTCTCCATGCTCTCTCTCCTCAGAGACCCACCCGCCTCTGCCTCCTGAACACTGGGACTAAAAGCGTACACTGCCCAGCTTTTTGACTTCCGCTTCTCATCTACCTTGTTGGTCTCATCTGTTGACAGTCAGATTAGAGGGTGAAGAAAGCATGCTGCGCACCAACCACGCCTCCTCCATTCTTCAATGGACTTGGTCTCCTCAGCCAGTTCTCACAGTTCGGTAAGGATGTCATTTTAACATATTCTCACCTATTTCTAGCATTATACACTAAATGTGTTGCCCCAAATCTATTAGGTTGAAGCCTAAAGGAGCTCCTCAGGTAACCTCAAGGGGGCAATAGCAGATCCAGGAAGTCATGAGACCAGGCCTATGATCCTGTAGGGAGAAGAAGGAATACCAAAGAACTCTTTCTGTGAGAAACAGATGGCCCATCCTCAATGGGGTAGAACCCTCCTCAGAAGCCAGGTTTGACACAGGCTGCATCTGGGTTTGTAATTTTCGGAACTGATCAAATAGACCTGTTGTGTAAGCCACCAGGTCTGTGTGTTATTTCTGACAAAACTTGTATTCATGACTTTTCTTTTTTTCTTTTTTGGTTTTTCGAGACAGGGTCTCTCTCTCTGTGTGTTAGCTTTGGCTGTCCTGGACTGCTTTGTAGACCAGGCTGGCCTCGAACTCACAGCCATCTGCCTGCCTCTGCCTCTCGAGTGCTGGGATTAAAGGTGTGCACCACCATGCCCGGCTCTTATGACTTTTCTTTTGCTATGGTAAAGCACTATAACCAAAAGTGACTGCATGCAAGAGTTTATTTTGGCTTACCGTTCGTTCCAGAAGGACAGTCTCTAATGTTGGGGCGGGCCAGGGTGGAGGTCTGATAACAGCTAGCCAGAGTGGGAAGCTGAGAGATCACATTTTCAACCTCAAACACAAAGTGGGGGGGGGGGCCTGGGGGGCAGAGTGAACACTGTGGGGTGAAGTTATGAACTCTAAAAGCCTGCCTCCAGCGTCCAACAAGGCTGGAACATCTCTCCAAACAGAGCTGCCAGGGACCAAGCATTCAAACAGTATGCAGGGGGTGGGGCATTTATCATTCAAACCATCAAAAATCTCACCGCAGGATATTTCCTACCCCCAAAGCCAGCTCAAATGCTGAACAGCTTGTTAGGAAAAACCCTTCCTAACAAATCTCTCCCTTAGTGTTAAGGGGGAAAACCTACAAAAACTCTCTAGTTTCATTGCACTTAGTTGTTTTAAAAAGTACCAATTTGAGCTGGATGTGTTGGCGCAGGGCCTTTAATCCCAGCACTCAGGAGGCAGAGGCAGGTGGATCTCTGTGAGTTTGAGACCAGCCTGCTCTACAAAGAGAGTTCCACAGAAAAACCCTGTCTCGGGGCGGGGGTGGGGTGGGGGTGGAGAGTACCAGTTTGAGGGAGAAGCAGGTTTGTGGGCAGAGTCTCCTCGTCCATTCTTAGGCCAGCGAATAAAGCCTTTCATTATCCCCAGCATTCATTTCTTTGATACTGGTTTTTCCATGATATGAGTATCTTGGCTTGGGCCCTGAGACATGATGTTATTTTGTCAGCATGGCTTGAATAGGCAAGCACACCAAGGGACCCAAACACAAACCTTCCTGGAAAACCAAACAGGGTTGCTGGGTAGGTCTGACCTAAATAAACCTGGTACCCTGGTGTCTCTGTTACCTCAGGATTGCTTCTCACTGGATTAGTCTCATTCTTTCCCTACCGACCTCACAAACCAGGCTCCATCCTCCCTGCTCTAATCCCTCTCTCTTTACTTTTGCATGTCTCTCAGTTCTCACTGTGCCCTTCTTTTGACCCACAACCCATCTGAAATTTGTTGGGATTGACTGTCTCCAAACTTACCGTGAACCCCTAGATTTAAGAGATTCTACCTCAGCTTCCTGACAAAATACTAGAGCAAGCTGCCATATCTGGATTCACAGGGACTCTGCAAAAGATGAGTTTCGTGTCACTACATCTTCAATGGGCTCCATTTTCAGCATCTTCAGAAGTAGCCTATGTAACTGTCTGGAGTAAGGGAGAACCTGCTGCAAGGAAAACAACTAAGTCCCTGCTCTGTGCCCTGTGCCTTTCCTGTCAGGAAGAATCAAGAAATCATCATCCTGGCAGGGCTGGCTCTGAGGAAAGCAGGGCCCCCCAGTCTCTTCCCTGCCATCTTCCCCTAGTCCCTGATATTCCGTTTTCCAGCCTGCACACTGCACCCTAGCCACTCATTACTGTGGTGGGATTAGAGTGCTTTGTAAGGCAACAGGACCAGCATAGACATTAGTGAAAATGACATTGATTTTGGAGCAGGTCTGATGTTTGATTTCTGGCTGTGAGCCTTTTAGGTGGTAAACGATGTCTCCACGTGGAGCTTCGGCCCACTCGATTGCTAAAGAAAGAAATAGCCCTGTAACTTTGCCTGCGTTTTGGTGTAGGTGTGACAATGTGACACTCTACCCTTTTGTTGTTCAAGGAGGTACGCCCTGGAGCAAAGCCGACCAAGCTGCATCGTTCCCTGAGCACATATCTAAGTGTCTTTTTTTTTTTTTTTTTTTATCGTTTTTAAATGTATATATGTGTGCACACACCCATGTGCCATGCGTGCTTGTGAAGGTCAGAGGACAGTCTGGGGGAGTTGGCTCATACCTTCTCCAGTGTGGGCCCTGGAGATGAACTCCCGTCACCAGGGTTGGCAGCAAACTCCTTTTATCTGCTGAGTCATCTTGTCAGCCCCACCCTGAGTACATCATGAAGAAATCAACCCCTCTCCAAATGATGCATTCCTAGGTTTCTTTTTGGTAACCTTGGCAATTGGCAGTGGGAAGTGAATGAAAGCGTTTAAGGCCTGTTTGGGGCTTGGGGCAGGGGAACTGGTTGTTAGGGCATCCTCAATTCTGCCATAGCTTATTCTCCTCTTCGTTTGAAATTGTTTTTATTTGCAATAAACCCTGTAGCCCAGATTAGCCTAAAATTCAGTCTTTCTGCTTCCACCTTCCAAGGCTAGGCTGGGTTAGTTCCGAGGGCCAGACTCCCATGTACTGAGCCCAGAATTCCCTTCTGAGAGGGAGAGTCCCTGGAAGTCTTTTTGCTGGCTGTTCTGAAGACCTTTACTGATGACGCCTTCACCCTTTACTGATGTCAGACCAGCACCCCATGTGTTTCCCTGTCTTCTTTTGCTGTTGTGAAGCCTTAGAAAGAGATAGTCTAGGGAGATGGGAAGAGAGAACACAACCAGCTAGGCCTCAGATCCGTGTGTGTGTGTGTGTAAGAGCACAAAGGATGCCAAATAGTGGCAAGGAGGTTCTCCCACCTGGGTAGGTTTAGGCAACTAGTGTTTGTTTACCTTGGGAAGCCCCGTTGCTTCACATGGAACACTAAAATGGTCACAAGGCCACATTAGAGCTGGAGAGATGGTTAAAAGTTACAGTGACTGCAGAAAAATGAAGTAAAAACCATTGTGGCTGAAATTCTGGGTTGCATTTGGGTCTCATGGTACACATATGTAATCTCCACCTAATGGGGAAGTAGAGGCAGGAGGATTGACGTTTAAGCTCAGTCAGGGCTGCAAAGCAACATTCTGTTTCAGAAAACAAAGCATGCTTTAAATCAAGTTGAATAGGTTAGCATCCATTATCCTTCCCGGGACTCAGCCTTGGTCATGTGACTCCACTAACAGGAACAGACAGTGCCTCCTCATTTTTTTCCCTAGGAAATATTTTAAAGATAACCATCGGGCTCATTTTCCCTGCTCCGGTGATTAGAAGATACAAGTGTAAAAATCGGACCCCATGGTGACAAGAATAGATACCACTCCACTCCCGTGTTTTTCCTAGAAGGGGCCCTATACCAACTGCGTAGGCCACCAGGACCGGAGAGTGAATTGGAGCCACTGCAAAACCCACTCGGGCTTCACTTGCGAGTTGTTTATTTCATTTAACAGAGAAGCAACACAATAGGACAGGCACAAAGACACAACACAGTCTCATGGCAGTATGGGGGCACCTTCCCTGGCTGGGGCTGCTGCTGCTGCTGCTGCTGCTGCTGCTGCTACTTGCTGCTACTACTTGCTGCTGCTCCTGGAAGAGGGCCGGTAGACTCCGACGACCACGGCGTGATCCCTTTCGTAGGGCTCCAGAGTCAGCTGCTCCTGCGGCTTCAGATTCTCCTGTTGCAGCTTCTTCACCTCTGACGCAAACACGGCCTCAGCAGACGCTGTGGAGTCGATGCAGTTGGCCTTGATGGAAATCAGAAAATGGCCTCCGTTGCGCAGAAAGGTGTGGGCGTTCAGCGCCACGATGCGGGACTGGTCTGGCTGGGCCACGTCGGCAAAGATGACATCCACCATACCAATGAGCATGCGATACTTGAGTGGGTGCCGGGCATCTTCCAGTACCGGGATAATGTTGGTGCGCTTCTTAGCCACATTGACCAGATCGCGGCCAGCGCGATGGGAGAATTCAACCGCATAGACCAGGCCGTCGGGGCCGATGATGTCAGAAACATGGGAGACCGTGGTTCCCGAGGCTGCGCCCAAGTACAGCACTCTAGATCTGGGCTTGATGTGGATCTTGTCCACGCCGCCCAGGATGGCAGCCGCCAGTTTGGAACGGAAGGGGTTCCATGTTCGGTACTCTATCTTCTCACCGTTCTCAATTATGGTGACGCGCTTCTCACCATACACGGAGACTCCGGGTACCAAGTTAAGCGTGACCAGCGCATCCTCCGCTCCGCGGTAGATAAACACGCCCTCGTGCCGATGCGGCTCCACCGACACGGTGATACCCTTTCTGCGGCGGTTCTTGTTCCTGCCCGGGCCACGGCGATGATGGCTATTGCCGCCGCGGTCCCTACTGTCGCCGCGTCCGCCGCTGCGTCCCCGACCTCTGCCACCACCGCCACTATAGCCGCGGGAGCGTGATCCGTAGCCGCCTTTGGACCCCGAGCCCCCATCACCTCCCTTGCCGCCTCCTTTGCCGCTTCCTTTGCTGCCACTCCAGCCCCAACCGCTGCGGCTGCCTGCCGGCTTCATAGCCCCTGCACTCTGGAATTGCCGCGGTGGTCGGGGATTGCCGGGAGATTGCTACGCAGTTGAGACAAGTTGATGGCGGAGGCTGCCTGCAGGATTAGCCGCAGTGAGATGCGGAATGCCGCATTCCCAGATCCACGCTTTGACGCGGTGACTTGCGTGATTGCATCAGAGCCGTCTTGTAGACCCTGTGGCCCCCCTGCTCCACCTGCGCGCAGACGCAGCCTGCTCACTTGTAACCCTTTGTTTTCTCTCTCCGCTTGTGCTCTCTGCGTTCCTGGGGACTCTGTGCTCTTCCCCTGGACCTCCTAGTGGCTGGCTTTCTATGGCAGGAAAGAAGTGCATCCGCTCATTGTTCCATGCTTGTCCGTGCGGCCTCAAGAGACTTACGTGTAACCCGATTCATATGGCACTTACGTCAATGTGAAAGGAAATGGCTTACTTCAATGTGAAAGGAAATGGCATGTTTACCCTCCAAGCTTTGTCTTTGCTTCAGAAACCAAAAAGCTATTTTGTCAACCAAACCTCGAGACAAGAAGGAAGCAATGCGCAGCACCGGGAACACAAACTGAGACTTAGTGGCACGGGCTTTAGCATTCAGTCAGTACCAGGGACAGCGACCAAAAGCAAGTCCCTTTTGACCACTGTTGGTGTCTTTGGGGCCTTTCCTAAACTGGACTGTCTGACCTCCCTGTTAGTGGAATTAAGTGCCAAGGCCAGAGACGCGGAATGCACCTGATTATGAGTCAGGAAGATGATATTGACTCTTTAGATGTGCACACAGTTAATCTTCTCTCCCGTCTCACAGACAGAGATGGCAGGACTGGTTCCTCCCCACCCTGAAGATTATAAGGCCTTCTTTTTTTTCGGGGGGAGGGGGAAAAGGGAGGGGTCTGTAGAGACAGGGTTTCTCTGTGTGTTGCCTTGCCTATCCTGGACTCGCTTTGTAGACCAAGTTGGCCTCAAACTCACAGAGATCCACACCTGCCCCTGCCTCCCTGAGTGCTCATGCTACTGTGCCCCGTAAAGAGTTATTATTATGTATGCAACATCCTTCCCGCGTGTGCGCCTCCCTGCCAGAAGAGGGCAGTAGATCTCATCGCAGATATTTATGAGCCACCATGTGGTTGCTGGGAATTGAACTCAGGACCTCTGGAAGAGAAGACAGCTCTCTTAACCTCTGAGCCATCTCTCCAGCCCTTTAAGGCTTTCTTGATGGGGGCTACAAGTCTGTATTAGGGTACAGACAAGGTGGCAGAGCAAGAAATGCTTAATTCCAGGAATAGCTGGTTCACAAGAAACACTTGTACAAATTGAAGACTGTTCTCTGAAATGTGCTACATTTGATGTCTTGATGGTGTTTCCTCCAATCAGATCTTTTGATGGTTAGTTTTTTTCATCTACTTGACTCAGCTGTGGGGTGCCCAGATAATCAAATATTACTCTGGATGTCTCTGAGCAGGTTAACATTTAAATTGTTTGAGTAAAACAGATTATCCTGTATTGTGTGGGTGGGTTTCATTTAACCAGTTGAAGGCCTGAATAAAATAGAAGGCTGACCATTCAAGGAAAAGAGAATTATGCTACTCAGTAGACTTTGAGTGTTGCTGGAGGCTTTTCTCCCAGCCCCAAGCTCCTGGAATAATAACTCATGAGACTCAAGATATTATTCAAATACCGGGCTGGACGTAGTGTCACACACCGTTAATCCCAGCACTTGGGAGGCAGAGGCAGTTGGATCGATGTGAGTTCAAGGCCAGCCTGGTCTACAAAGTGAGTCTAGGACAGCCAAGGCTACACAGAGAAACCCTGCCTCAAAAAACCAAAAAATAAAAAATAAAATATCGTTCAAACCCCTAGGCCATACAGTCAGATTCTTCTCTGACTAGCTCATAACTTAACCCATTTGTTCTAACCTACATTCTACCATGTAACTGGTTACCTATGCTCAGGCGTGAGCCCATCCTCACATCTTGCCAAGCTGAGTCTCTCCCACCTGGCCCTATTCCAGAATCCTTTCTACCTCCCGGATGTCACACCTCCTATTTCCCACCTAAGCTATAGGCCATCAGATTTGTCGTTGACAGGTGCTACATGCATACAAACACACAAGAGATTCCTTCCACATTTGATCTCAGTCCTGTTATTTCTTATCCAACGACTTTTGAAGAAGAATGTTGATTTTTGGAGATTTCTGATTTGCCAGCACCCATAATTGCATGAAAAATATATTGTGTGTGTATGCATCATCCTTTCCCTACAGATTCTGTCTTCAGGAGAAAAAAAAAAAAAAGACAAGTTCACATGGGTCCTGATGGAGGTGATGTCAAGAAGCATACACATAGCTAGGAGAGTGAGGACAGGGCAACTAGAAAGGATGTTTTGAGAAACAAATAAACGCTGAGGGTGATTGAGGTGCAGCTAGTTTCTTAGGAATGGTGTGGAAAGCATCCAAAGAAATTATGTGCTGATAGCTGGACGTGGTGGTTCATACCCTTAATCCCAGCACTCAGGATGCAGAGGTAGGCAGATTTCTGTGAGCTCGAGGCCAGCCTGATCTACAAAGAGACATCCAGGACAGCTAAGGCTACACAGAGAAATGCTTTCTTGAAAAACCAAAAAGGAAAAACAAAACAAAACAAGACAAACAAACAAAAGGGAACAGTGGTCTGGAGAGATGGCTCAGCGGTTAAGAGCACTGGCTATTCTTCCAGAGGACACAGGTTCAGTTCCGAGCACCCACATGACAGCTCATAACTGTAACTCCAGCTCCAGACGATCCAACCCCCTCACACAGACATATATGCAGGAAAACCACAAATGCAGACAAAAATGAAGATACATAAATCATTTATTCTTTTTGGTTTTTCGAGACAGGGTTTCTCTGTGTAGCCTTGGCCATCCTGGACTCACTTTGTAGACCAGGTTGGCCTCGAACTCACAGCAATCCGCCTGCCTCTGCCTCCCGAGTGCTGAGATTAAAGGCGTGCGCCACCACGCCTGGCTACGTAAATCATTTTTGGAAATGGGCATTATTCTCTGCCTTCAAAGCGTCAGCAAGCTCCATAGTGATGCACTGACCCTGAGGCGTATGAAGGGCTTCAGTTCTATCGCAACTGAAATCAGAGGTGGGCCTAAGACTTTGGAGTACAGTAATAACAGTATGCCAGTATTTGACAAAACAACTTGTATGCAACTAATAATTTTCTTTTAAAAAAAGAAGTATAGCCAGGTAGTAGTGGTATTTTGACTCTACTATAATTTGAGTCTGGGTTTTACATACACCTCCCAGCACTGCCGTTTCAGCTGAGGACTACTGTCATTATTCAGAGTTGGTTTTTTTTTTTTTTTTTTTTTTTTCCTTTCTGTTTTTGTTTTTGTTTTTTGTTTGGTTGTTGTTTGAGACAGGGTTTCTCTGTGTAGCCTTGACTGTCCTGGACTTGCTTTATAGACCAGGCTGGCCTCGATTGATCCACCTGTCTCTGCCTCCCTGAGTGTTAGTTTTAAAGGTGTGCACCAACATGCCAGAAAAAGCTGTTTTCACCTTAAAAATTAACATATATAAATTAGGTGTAGTGACGCATGCCTGTAATCCCAGAGAGAGAGAGGCAGAGACAGACAGAGAGAGAGAGAGAGAGACAGACAGACAGACAGACAGACAGACAGAGTGTGTGTATTTGGTTTTTAAGACAGGTTTCTGTGTGTGGCCCTGGCTACCCTGGAACTATGTAGACCAGGCTGACCTTGAACTCACAGATGTGCCTGCCTCTGCCTCCTGAATGCTGGGATTAAAGGCGTGTGCCACTGTGTCTGGCTATATGTAGTTTTTATCTTACCTCCCTCCTATGGTCCTCACTGTCCCCCTGTCACTCTAGCTAATCCTCTTTGCAGCTAGCCCCACTTCTACTTTCATGTCTTCTGTGTGAGTGCACAATGAGTTTCACTGTGGTGTTTGCAGGAGCACAGGCATACTACTAATAGCTACACCACTGACAAAGATCTCCTCTGTCCTCTTCCTGGAAGGGTGTTGGTTGGGCCCAGGCTTGTACAGGTAACCACAGCTCCAGTGAGTTTAAGAGTGCAGCAGGCGCCGGCACCGTGGTGGTGCATGCCTTTAGTCCCAGCATTTGGGAGGCAGAGGCAGGCAGATCTCTGTGAGTTTGAGGCCATCTTGATCTACAAAGAGAGTCTAGGACAGCCAAGGCTACACAGAGAAACCCTGTCTTGAAAAAAACAAAACAAACGAGTGCAACAGCCATGTCATATCCAGAAGTCAGCACCATAAAGCACACCACCCTTTCTCCAGCTCCTCCACTTTTTTTGCCTTCACAGCATTTGCTTAGCCTTTGAGCGGGTGACATAGGCATCCCATTTAGGGCTCTGGATTCAACAGTCTCTTATTCTCAACTCGATGGCCAGTTATGGATCTTGCCTGCTGCAAAAAGCTTTTCTGACTAAAGCAAATGCCAACAAATACAAATATTTAGAAGGCAGTTTGAGGGACATATCATACCCATTTAGAAAACATTTAGTGGGTACTAAAGGCCTGTTACCTCTGGAGCCATGGTTTTGTTTTGTTTTGTTTTTTTAAAATCAAGTCTACAATATCAGATGTGAATTCTATCCTATGGAGCAGGCATCAAATCCAACCAGAAAGCAGCAGGTCACCCCGTATCGGACTTGACACTATTGCACCAGCAGGCGCATTTTGCCAATGTTGCTCAGGAAGGGGCGGGGCCTCAGGAGCCCTTCTTCCATCTGTGATGGAATGAAGTAGGTCTTGGCCAAGTATCCACAGCTGCTGTGTTCATGCTTTCAGCAGCCAGGCCATATCCAGAAGACAATGTTTCATAGCACAGCTCCCTGTCCTAGATCTTTCTGTGAATTCCCTGTGGATATATATGGTGGATATCAATTCTTTTCATGTTTTGATGCTTTGGGCCTTAATAGCAAAGTACTAATGGGCTTCAAGATTGAATACGTGACTTCTTTATTCCCATGTGTGTGTGTGTGTGTGTGTGTGTGAACACGCATGTGTGTGCATGTTGCTGGGAATTGAACCATAATTATTAGTCAAGCACTGTGCCATTGAGCCACGTCCATGAGGCTAGTTCTTTTCCCCCCATTCATTTATTTATTTACTTTATATCCTGATCATAGTTTCCCCTCTCTTCTCTCTCCCAGACCTTTCCCCTCCCTCCACCCCTCCACCCCCTACCCCACCCCCATCCCTTTCTCCTCAGAGAAGGGGAGATTTCACATGGATATCAACCCACCTCAGCATATCAAGATGCAGTAGGACTAGGTGCATCTTCTCCTATTGAGGCTACATATGGCAGCCCAGTTAAGGGAAAGGGATCCAAGTGCAGGCAATAGTCCCTGCTCCAGTTGCTGGGGGGACCCACATGAAGACCAAGCTGCACATCTGCTACATATGTGTAGGGGTCCTGGGTCAGTCCCATGCATGCTCTCTGGTTGGTGGTTCAGTCTCAGTGAGCCCCTATGTGTCCAGGTTAGCTGATTCTGTAGGTTTTCTGTGGAGTCCTTGACCTCTCTGGCTCCTTCAATCCTTTGCTCCATCTTCGACAAGACTCCCCAGGCTCTACCTAATGTTTGCCTGTGGGTCTCTGCATCTGCTTCCATCAGCTGCTGGGTGAAGCCTCTCAAAGGACAGTTATGCTAGGCTCCTGTCTGCAAGCATAGCAGAGTATGATTAACAGTACCAGGGGGTGGGCTGTCTCTCACAGGATGGGTGTGAGGCTGGTTCTTAAAGGTTGGGAGGGGCCCATCAGGGAATTTACTTGATCTTTGGCTTATTCTTTGTGAGAAATTCCTCTTTCAAAAAAATTTTGTGAGAAGTTTTGTGAGCACTAATTTAATCTTTGGGTTTTTTGAGATAGGGTTTCTCTGTGTAGCCTTGGCTGTCCTGGACTCCCTCTGTAGGCCAGGCAGGCCTCAAATGTACAGAGACCCACCTGCCTCTGCCTTCCAAGTGCTGGGATTAAAGGCATGTGCCATCATGCCTGGCTGATATCCTTATTTCTCAGCTTTGATAGTTTTTCTATTTCTATGAATTTGTTCATTTATTCTAGATTATTTTTTTTTTATTTTTTATTAAACATTTGTTATTTCTGAAAAATCCCCACTTTTTATTTGGTACTATTTCTTTCATTTCTGATTTTATAAATCTGAGTCTTCTCTCTTGTTAGTTTTTTTTTTTTTTAAAGATTTATTTATTTATTATGCATACAATGTTCTGTCAGCATATGTGCTTACACTCCAGAAGAGGGCACCAGATCTCATTACAGATGGTTGTGAGCAACCATGTGGTTGCTGGGAATTGAACTCAAATCCTCTGGATGAGCAGCCAGCGCTCTTAACCTCTGAGCCATCTCTCTGTCCCCTCTTGTTAGTTTAAATGTTTGTCAATTTGATCTTTTTAGGGAAGCACCATTAGTTTTATTTTTAATGCTAGATAGCCTATATTTTACTCATGTCTGAATTTTCTTTTAGTTTCAACTTGTTACACAGGTTGTGTTAACTTTGTACGCACTATTTTAGCCCAGGGTATTATGTGTACTAACAATTTTGATAGTATACAAAAACCTGGTCCTGTGTACAGTGGTGTCGCCCAGTTCCTTTGTCAGTATTTACTGTCTGTATAATCTGTACATCCATTGCTCATCAATGTAGATTTAGTTACACTAATACTAATCCTTTGGTTGTTGTTGTTTGTTGTTTTGTAGTCTTGGCTGTCCTAGACTCACTTTGTAGTCCACACTGGCCTCAAACTCACAGTAACCCGCCTGCCTCTGTCTCCTGAGTGCTGGGATTAAAGGCATGCATGCAATAGCACACCTGGCTTAATACTAATTCTTTTTTTTTTTTTTTTGATTTTTCTAGACAGTGTCTCTCTGTGTAGTCTTGACTGTCCTGGACTTGCTTTGTAGACCAGGCTGGCCTCAAACTCACAGTAATCCACCTACTTTTGCCTCCCGAGTGCTGGGATTAAAGATGTGCACCACAACGCCCAGCTAATACTAATTCTTACATACTTACTGATTTGTTTACATGTAGTGATATACTTTTGGAGTTCCTTAGATTTTTTTTTTTGTGCGTGTGTGCCAGGCATAGTGGTGCATACCATTAATCCTAGCAATTGGGAGGCAGAGGCAAGTGGATTTCTGAGTTTTAGGACCAGCTTGGCCTACATAAATATATCCTATCTCAAAAAAACCAAGCCCATGAAGCCAGGTGTAGTGGGAGAGACAGGTGGAGCTCTGTGAGTTCAAGGCCAGGTTGGCCTACAGAGTGAGTTCCAGACTAGCCAGGGCTATTACACAGAAAAACCTTATCGCAAAAACAAACAAACAAACAAACAAACGAAACAAAAAACAAAACACCAAAAACCTAACTCCAAACATCACAGTACAGGCAGCACATTGCTGGTTTCTCAGTGCATCTAAGAATTTATGTTTGCATTATAGCACAGTTTAGTAGGTGTGCAACAACAGTATGTTAACAACAACAACAAAACCCTTATGGCAAACACTTTATTGCTAAAAATGCTAACACAGTATCGTTTCTTAAAATGAGGCCAGATTGCTGCTCCACACACAAGTCTGCTGGAGCACGCAATGCTGTGTGTGTAAACAGCCTTTTACATCAGAAACTTCCTTCAAAATCGTAGTCAAGGCTCCCAGTCTGGGCTGCTTGGTGTCTTCAACAGCAGGCTTCCATCACCAAAGTTTTGATCCTTAAGCAACGGTTCCTCAGCACTAAAGCATCACCGGTCACTTTAGGCTTTGCTGCCTCTCTCTAGTTCCCCTGCTAGACCTGTGGTGACCGCCCTCCGCTCCCATCCTGAGCCCTCCTGTTCCTGCTGTTTCTGACTACTGTGAACCACACCCTTAATGACATCCACAACAGCAAATTCTTCCCAGGTTTTCAGCTGACATTACTCCAGACGCATCAGAAATCACCAAGACATGGAAATCCAAACAGTACCGCTTGATTCTGGCACCCAGGACTCTGTGTTAGCAGGCCCACGAAATGAATGAAGGGAAAACATGGCTGTGTGTACATTCACTGAAGGCCCTGAATGACCAGGTGCGTTGTCAGTGAGCACTGACACTGATTGAAAGCACTCATTTTTCCTGAGTGGCAGGTCTACACGGCGAGCTTAAAATACCCAGCAACCCACACTGTAGACAAATGTGTTGTGAGTGGCAGATAGCCACTGGTCTGAGGAACTTTGCTTGTCTTTACTGCTGATGACAGAATGACCGTGCACTACGATCAAGCCTGATGCTGAGCAATTGGCTGCCCAGCCTTGCAGAGACCAGGTGGGCTAGTCCTTCAGGATTCATGCTTCAGAGCAGTCTGTGAGATGCTTTGAGCTGGTTGGCTGAAGGTGGGACGCACCTATGTTGGAGAGAAACTTGTTACAGTCCAGAAACAGTCTGTCAGATGCCTTGGGCTGCCTGACTGAAGACTGGATGCCCTGACAATGGAGAGGAACTTGTGACTGTCCAGACAGTCAGCTCTCTGTCCTGTCAATACTTTTTCAAGTTGCTTGCCTGCACTTCCTTCATATTAGATAGTTTTTCCTTCTGGGGTCTCTGATGGGGTTGAAGACTAGATAGCCACAGTATTAAAATAAGTTTAGTTAAAAGAATCAGTAGCATAGGATACTGGAATAATTTCTTAAAAATAATTAATTTTAAATAAACTGGTCCTTGCAAATGTTGACTTAATGGATAATTCTTATTTTGTTGCATATAGCTTATTTTATTAAATAGAAAGGGGGAGATGAAGGAGAGATAAACCTGTTTTTTT
Organism: Acomys russatus; assembly: GCF_903995435.1. NCBI lineage: Eukaryota > Metazoa > Chordata > Mammalia > Rodentia > Muridae > Acomys > Acomys russatus. Next base: position 18,299,176 of record NC_067161.1, read on the forward strand.
GGATCCCAAGTCTGGGATCGGAATGGTCTTCTGAGAGAACAGGTGAGGTTAATCCACTAGAAGAACAACCACCTCATGTGGGAGCTTAATTGTTGCCAGCTGAAAAGATCCCGTGAACAGACTCTGGGAGGAGCTATATAAATAAGCCGAAAACTGGAGGCGGGGCTTTTTGGAGACTTGGGATAGTTTGGCTGTTCGCTGCTCCTAGAGAGAACTGCTCGTGGGAAGGCTTCGGGGCTCCAGGCTTCTCCTGAGGTTCCAGGTTCTGGTTACTCCAGGTTCCAGCAGAAGAAATCCTGCTGATTACACCAAAAGAATCGCTCCTCAGAACTGATATCCTTCAGGTTTTGTTATTGTCCTCCTTAATCCTCTTTTCCTATTGGTTTGCTTAGTCGGGTTATAAGTGACGTACGCTTGGTTAATAAGTTGTAATAAAATATATTGTTTAAGAAAATTGCGCCTATATGGCCAGGCGGTGGTGGCGCACACCTTTAATCCCAGTACTTGGGAGGCAGAGGCAGGTGGATTGCTGTGAGTTTGAGGCCAGCCTGGTGTACAAAGAGAGTCCAGGACAGCCAAGGCTACACAGAAAAACCCTATCTCGAAAAAAAAAAAAAAATTGAGCCTACAGCTGTGTCTAGGCCTCGCTCCTTTTACTCATTACAAAGAGGCCATTGGGTGTTTAGAAGGGTAAATGAGCAACGGGTTGAATGTAAAGTCACCAGCCACATTGCTCCAAGTAAAGTTAGTCTGTCTTTTGAGGACTTTTCTTCCCCTGTGGAACACCTAGGCTTTCTTTCTTTCTTCCCCAACCCCACAACCACCCCCCCCTTTAAAGATTTTATTTATTTTATGTATGAATACTCTATCTACATGTACGCCTGCATGACAAAAGGCATCAGATTCCAGGATAGATGGTTGTGAGCCACAACGTGGTTGCTGGGAATTGAACTCAGGACTTCTGGAGAGCAGCTAGTGTTCTTACCCGCTGAGCCATCTCTCCATTCCCCTATTTCTTTTTTTAAAATTAATTTTATTAATTTATTCAGATTACAACTCAACTGTTATCCCATCACTTGTATTTTCCCATTCCTCCCTCCCTCCTGCTTTCCCCCTATTCCCCTCCCCTAGGTCTATGACCCAGGGGGACCTCCTCCCCCTCTATATGGTCATAGGCTATCAAGTCTCATCTTGGTAGCCTGCTTATGGTTTCTTTGAGGGCCACCAGGCCTCCCCATTAAGGGGAGGTGGTCAAATATGGGGCACCAGAATTCATGTCAAAGTCAGTCCCCGCTCTCCCCATAACTGTGGAGAATGTCCTGTCCATTAGGTAGATTAGAGTAGGGGTTCAATGTTTACTATTGTATTGTCCTTGGTTAGTGCAATAGTTTGATCAGACCCCCTGGGCCCGGATCCACCCATCATGATGTTCTTCTTGTAGGCTTCTAGGACCCTCTGGGTCCTTCTATTTCCCCATCTCCTATATTTCTCTTACCTAGAGTCTCACAATCCCCTCACATCTATTTCAATATCCTGGTAAATGAAGACTTTCGTGGGACATGCCTTTTGGGCTAGTGCCCAATTATAAGTGATTATATACCATGTGTAAGTGATTATATACCATGTGAGTCTTTCTGTTTCTGGGTTAACTCACTTATTATGATCATTTCTAGTTCCATCCATTTATCCACAAATTTTAGGATTTCCTTGTTTTTAATAGCTGAGTAGTATCCCATAATGTAAATGTACCACAGTTTCTTTATCCATTCTTCTACTGAGGGACATTTAGGCTGTTTCCAGGTTCTGGATATTAATAAGGCTGCTATGAACATGGTTGAGCACATGTCCTTGTGTGGTGGAGCATTTTCTGGATATATCCCAGCGGAATAGCTGGGTCTTGAGGAAGCCCTATTCCCAGTTTCCTGAGAAAGCACCAGATAGATTTCCAAAGTGGTTGTACAAATTTGCATTCCCACCAGTAATGGAGTGTTCCTCTTTCTCCACATCCTCGCCAGCATGTGGTGTCACTTGAATTTTTGATCTTAGCCATTCTAATGGGATGGATTCTCAGTCGTTTTGATTTGCATTTCTGATGACTAAGGAGGTTGAGCATTTCTGTTTCTCAGCCATTCATTATTCCTCTGTTGGGAATTCTGTTTAGTTCTGAGCCCCGTTTCTCAATTGGGTTATTTGGTTTGGTCGTGTTTAATTTCTTGAGTTCTTTACATATTTTGGGTATTAGACCTTTGTCAGATGAAGGGTTGGTGAAGATCTTTTCCCAGTCTGTAGGCTGTTACTTTGTTCTGTTGACAGTGTCTCCTGCCTTACAGAAGCTTCTCAGCCTCATGAGGTCCCATTTATTAATTGTTGACCTTAAGGCCTGGGCTGTTGGTGTTCTGTTCAGGAAGTTGTTTCCTGTGCCAATGTGTTCCAGAGTCTTCCCCACTTTTTCTTCTAACCGATTTAGTGTCTCTGGTTTTATGTTGAGGTCTTTAATGCATTTGGACTTGAGTTTTGTGCATGGTGGCAAATATGAGTCCAATTGCATTTTTCTACATGTAGACATCCAGTTAGACCAGCACCATTTGTTGAAGATGCTATCCTTTTTCCATTGAATAGATTTGGCTTCTTTGTCAAAAATCAAGTGACCATATGCATGTGGATTAATTTCTGGGTCTTCGATTTGATTCCACTGATCAACCAGCCTATTGCTGTGCCAGTACCATGCTGTTTTAATTAATGTTGCTCTATATAGTACAGCTTGAGATTGGGTATGGAAATTCCTCTGGAGGATCTTTTATTGTTATTCTGAGTTTTTTGTTTTCCCATATGAAGTTGAGAATTGATCTTTCAATGTCTTTTTTGGTTTTTTGAGACAGGGTCTCTTTGTGTTAGCCTTGGCTGGCCTGGACTCACTTTGTAGACCAGGCTGGCCTCGAACTCACAGTGCTCACCTGCCTCTGCCTCCTGATTGTTGGAATTAAAGGCATACGCCACTACACCCGGCCCTATTTCTTTCTTTATATGAATGTTTCCCATGTATCTGTGTACCAATGTCCATGGAGGTGGGAAGAGGGTATCGGATGCCCTGAGACCAGAATCACAGCCCATTGTGAGCTGCTATGTAGGGCTGGAAATTGAACCCCAGAACTCTGGAAGAGCAGCCAGATAACTGAGCCATCTCTGTAGTCCCTAAGGTTATTTCGTGTACATGAGAAACATGCTTGGCTGGCTATGTGCATACCCATCCCAACAATGGTGAGGTGGAGGCAGGAAGACTAGCAGTTCAGGGTCATCCTTGGCTACATGACACCTCATCTCAAATGGATGAGTTGTGTGACTTGCCCTCCTGACTGTTCATGGCAGATTTCTGCACGGTGCACAGCAGCCCTTCTGTCTTACCTTACATTCTACTCTGGAGATGGCTGTTTTCGTTATTACTTCATGAAAAACATACTAGCATCACACCTTTCTTCTGTAGCTTCTTTGACGGAATTAAGGGAGTTAGGGCCTGGTCTGTATTGGGCTTTGGCTGGTTTGAGGCTCTCGTGTTTCCTTTCTGTTTCTGTGTTCAGTGTCTAAGAATGTTTCCTGTGCATTTAAAGTGTGGCTGTTTAGAATGAACCTTTTTACCGAGTGAAAACATTTCTAGCTGTTGGTTTTAAGTGTGAGAGGTGCAACCCTTCCATTCACTCTAACTAAAGGCCACTATGGACTGTCTTAAGGAAAAAGTGAGGCCCAGGGAGAGGTCTTGCAGAGATGGGGAATAGTTGGTCTGTTGGTGGGGCCATTAGAACACCGACTGATCACCTACCCAAGTGTTATCTTACATGAGCATGGTTTGTGGTACCCTAAAATAACTATAGTATCAACACTAAAGATGTCACACACTAACGTAGATAATAAAACTGAAGTCTGAAACTGTGGTGGTTTGAATGAGAATTACCCCCACAGGCTCATGTTTGAATACTTCCAGTTGGCAGAACTGTTAGGGAAAGATTAGGAGATGTGGACTTGTTGGAGGTATGTCACTGTGGATGGGCTTTGAGGTTTCAAAAGACTTGTGTCCTTCCCAGTATTCTCATTCTCATCACCCCACTTCCCATCTGCCTCTTGCCTATGGGTCAAGATGTGAGCTCTTAATGGGCAATGGCAGCATATGCACTTGGGAGGCAGAGGCAGAGGCAGGCAGCTCTCTCTTGAGCCAGCCTGGTCCACAGAGCGAGTTCCAGGACAGGAAAGGCTACATAAGAGAAACCATTTTGAAAACCAAAAAAGATATGAGCTGTCTTCAGTCTGCTATCATAAATTCTAACCCTCTAGAACATAAGCCTAATTAAACTCTTTATAAGTTGATTTGAGCATGGTGTCTTATCACTAATACAATGTTCTTTCTTTTTCTGATTCAATAAATTCTTTGACCCCCTAAATGGTCAAATGGAGACAAGGTAAATCATACAATGGTTTTTATAGTTAAATGAAGGCAGTTAAGGGTTTTCTGAAGGCAAACTGGCTGGAATTTTATTGGTTAAAAAAATGTGAATTAGCTGTTATGCTGAACTCAGGGACGAATTCTTTTTCATTCTAGATTCATCTGGGCCTGATTGTTTTCTTGTCCTCTAAACCAGGTTCTGTTGTACTGCCAATGCCATCTTTTTCTTGTTGTTGTTAATTTGTTTTATGTATATGAGGGCTTGGTTTTGATGTGCACCAGAAGAGTGAGTTCGATTCCATTACAGATGGTTGTGAGCTACCATATGGCTGCTGGAAATTGAACTCAGGACCTCTGGAAGAGCAGCCAGTGCTCTCTAGCCCCCATGTCATCTTCTATTAAAATGGAATTTGAGAGTGAGCTATGCATAGTTCTAAGTTTCAACCAAAGAAGAGTGGGAGTGGAGAGGACTTAATAAATTGGGATTCATCATCTAATTAAAATGATTGTTTTCTTTTAGAATCAATTCTGTTAGAGACAAAGAAACTCATTTCGCATAGGTAGTTGTGAAAATTCCTTTACTACTTTTGTGTCCACATGATTGTTTAAAAAGCAAATAGTACTAATTGCCACTTTGGTAAAATTACATCCTTTGGACGGGTTTTATTCCCAGTATATCAAACCCCTTGGCCATGACAGCAGCAGCTGCTTCACACAGGAGCATCCGCCACATGTTCACCTTTAAAACTTTCCCTGGGAAGAAAAAAAAAAAAAAAAAAGACATTAATGTCTCCCAGTTTCAAAGTCATTAAATAGCTGGTTATTTTAAAATTTTTCCGAAAAGTAAGTAGCACAACCTATAGAAAAATTTGGGCCCTAACTAGGATTACTTTCAACACTCAAGACATCTTGCTTGTACTACAAAGTTCCTATTCAGTGCCTTCTCGTTCATTCCCTAAGGTACGGCTCAAAGGTGGAGCAACAGACAGAATGGGCAGAATTCTGTTTCTGCTTTGACTAGCCCCATGTCAAACTGCCCACCAGAAATGCCACAGCCTGCTGTAAAATGCCTTAGTTTCCATGCAGACACCCTGGTGGCAGCCCTTCCTCAGGATGGACAGTGGATGAGACACTTACCAGTCTGTCGATCTTTCTCCACACAGTAACAGCTGTCATAGAACTCTGTGAAAGTAGTTGCTAGCTCATAAATATAATCGCAGAGTGTGTGGAGAAATAAGTCATCTAAAATTTTCTGTAAAATCTCGGGGAATCGTAAAATGCACCGGCCTAGTTTCCATTCCTTCTCATGGTCCAAAACTATCTTGGTCTCTCGAGCAGCTTTCTGCAGCATCTCTTCATCAATATTGGCCAGACGAGAAATAGACCTGAAATATCAGGTAAGTACCCTTTGGTCATGCATACACTCTTTCCACACTCATCAGAAAACATCAGCAATTAAAACAGTCACAGCCAGTGTGGTAGAGCTGAACTTAACCCCCTGAGAAGCAGAGGATCACAAGTCAGAAGCTAGCTTGGGACATACATATTGTGTATATAGATGTATGGTATACACACTATATATACACATATGTATGCATATACATAATCAAGACCATGGTTCATAAAGCCAAACAATAAAAACACCATTTTGGAACAATCATCACTACCTGATTCTAGTGAAGGCGTATAGCAAGTAAGCAGCCGTGTTTCCTCTGTCATCCAGCATCTTGTCAAAGGAGAAGATGTAGTCATTGAGGCGGTTGTGGGAAAGGTCAGCATATTTGATGCAGCCATACGCAACGGATGTCTGAGCTGCTTTCAACTCCTCTTCAGTTAAGACCTTTGGGAAAAGAATGCTTGAGAGCATAAGCCCCAGGGCTTATGAGTAGGAGAGCGATTCTGCAGCAACTAAGGAGTCCCTGTCAATTAGCACTGGAAATGAGGTAAAATGACATGGCCACTGTACAAAGAAAATAATGAAGGTAAATTCATTAGCTCTGATGTTGAGGACTATTTTTATAGTTGACTTCACTGAATTATATCTACCTTCATGCTATTTCAGGGGTGGGAGATGGAAATGGTGTACTCCTTATGAACATGTGGGAGGACTGCTGCATGTCCCACCAGCTGGGGCTAAGAGTGAGGCCCTGTCTTAAAAAACAAGACGAAACTCCAAAGTACTTTCTGTTCTGATTACAATAGTCAACAATGATCTATTGAGTAAACAGATAACCAAGTTGGAAGAATGAAAATGCAGTAACACTACAGAAATCAAGCTAGAGCTGACCTGGAACCTTCCTTTCCAGGTGGATGGTCCCAGAAGGCATGATGCAGTCAGTCAGATGGGGCTGAATTGTCATCAACAATCTTGTTTCCCTGTGCATCTGCAAGCTCACTACTGACCCTGCCAGGTAAGTGGTGCTCACTGGGGCAATAGCAGCATGACTCTTTAGGCTCAAGGCTCGCTGTCAAGAGGGACTCATGTTTGCTACTGTATGCCCAAAGCCCATGGCTGGGGGAAGGCCACAGGTCCTAAAGAAGCAGCCGCTGGCTGCTGTTTTGCAAAATGGACATGCTGTGCCCATCAAGTTACCTTGTAAGTAGTGGTTTATAAGAATAATTAGTGTTGTTGGCTTTGGTCAGAAAAGCTTCTTTTGAAAGCCTGGCAGTTACTGCAAAGACTGACTAATGCTCAGCCCTAAACAGGACCCTCATGTCGCCCTTTCTGAGGCTCAGGGAAGTGATGGGAAGGCTCACCAGTGCCCCCTCCCCCAACTATAGGCAATTGATGGTTCTAGGGAGGGAGGCGCACTCTGCAGTGTGCAGCCACTGCTAACTTGTTCATGCTCCTACAAGTAACCTTCACCCTCCCACAAAAGATGAATCAAAATAATTTTAGACAAAGTTTTCTATTCACAGCCAGGCATGGTGGTGCACATCTGTAATGCCAGCACTTGGGAGCAGAGGCAGGTGGATCTCAGAGTTTGAGGGCAGCTTGGTCTACAAAGACAACAACAACAAAAAGTTTCCTTTCCATGAAGTAGCAAACAATAATTCTGTTACTAAATTCAGTCACTTGGAATTCTGATATGGAGGGGTGCGGCTGGAAACAGCAAAACTCTGGCCTATGTGAGGCCCTAGGGTCCAACTCTACTACTGGCACCTAATGGACAAGAGAGGCTTTTAAAACCTAGCTAGCAGTACAGGGACTGCCATACCCAACAATTTAGATTTTAAAGCTTTAGCCATCTCAATACATGACCCTGATTTTGGATTTACTGTGAGTCCGTTAAAGCATGTTTTTCTATCTTGTGACAATCTTTAAGATCGTGAGATAAAACATTTTACAAAACATTTTACCCAGTAAGCAGATGACAGTGTAATGCTATGTTTGTCTATTGCTTTTCACATATTAAGTGATACAATGTAACTTCTAGAGCATTTTATTTTACAAGAAAATAACTTTAAATGATACCTATTTATAACCAATTGCCATATGTTTAAACAAGTAAAGCATCACAAAATTAAGGCCAGTCTGACCCGCATAGCAAGTCACAAACAAAACAAAACAAAAACCCAACTGTAAAACAAGATAGCATACCAAGCTGTAGCAGACACTCTAACAAAAAATATTCTGTAAAAGTCAAATTTCCCTCCCCACCCCCAGCCAGAGTCTCAAACTCCTGATGCTCTGCCTCCACTACTACAGGCTGGATGGGACTGCAGGTATGTGCCATGTAGTATTGGGGCCACACCCGGGGCTTCACTCACGCTAGACAAGCAATCTACTGAGTCGCTTTCTAAGGAAGGAATAAAAACCATGTGGGAAGGAGCTCGCGTGGGAAGGATTTCATGTATGGAAAGAAATTATCCTTAAGCCGACTAGATGTGAAGAAGGAAACAGGCTGAAACTAAAAGCCTGAGCATGCTAGAAAGGATCTGAACAAGCTGGGTAAGGCATGGCAAGGATGTGCCGCGCCATCCCTTCTTCTGAGATCCTAAGATCTTAAGGAGGCAATAGCCGAAATGCTCAATACATTGATGTAGAACCTGAATCTAATTCTGCTTAAAGAAATGACCTTTTCTTTAAATACTGGTCTTTTTGGGGGGCGGGGGCGGGGAGCTTCTCTGTGTAGCTCTGGCTGTCCTATATCTTCCTCTGTGGACCTGGCTGGCCTTGAACTCACAGATCCACCTGTCTTTATTTCCCAAATGCTGGGATTAAAGATCTGTGCTACCACTGCCTGGCTAAATTCTAAAAATGTTTTCTGTTTTTGAGACAGGCTCATCCTCTGTAGCTCAGATTCCTAAGAGTTAGAATTCAGGTGAACACTGCATGCCCAGCTTGAGATGTTCTTTAATAAAATCTAACTATACTGCAAACTACAGCTTTTCCTGTTTGTACTTAACTGTTACTTGAGAAGTCCCATGAGCTCATCTTTTCAGCTAGTCAGTCCCTGTTGATATTTTTGTTCTAACTACTTAGGAACAAACTTGAAAGATATTTTAAAACCAACATCTTTTGATTACTTCTAACTCTGCCCAGTAGATGGATACTGCTTCTCAATGGTCTGTGATCAGCTTTTGATCAAGTATCTTAAACCTTTTATGGCAAGCTTCTTTGGACTAAAGTTTTATAAGAACTCTATATGACTTTCATATTTTCCAGTTGGGTTCCTAGGGATTCTGAAAGGTAGGCTTTCATCTTGTCCAGATAAAAGCCTAATGAAGTTGATGTTAGACATGTCTGGGAAGCACTGACAAGTAAGGCCAAAATTTTACCTTTTTGTTTTTTTCTCTGTGTAGCCTTGGCTGTCCTAGACTCACTTTGTAGACCAGGCTGGCCTCGAACTCACAGCGATCCACTCACCTCTGCCTCCCAAGTGCTGAGATTAAAAGCTTGTGCCACCATGCCGAGTCAAAAGTTTGCTTGGGACAGGATGGCCTGGAACTCAGAGATCCACATGCCCCAGCCTCCCTGAGTGCTGGGATTACAGGTATTTGCCACCGTGGATGGCTGTACTCCACATGTTTTAAGTAACATTTACATAAATGTTTTTGGTATCTTTAAAAGTCTTATCATAAAATGCAACAAAACTGAATTTCCTTGTTCATTGCTGAACTCTCATCAAAATTTGAGCCATGGCTTCTATAAGTCTTTTGTCTTGAAGACTATGTTTCTGATAATTTCTCAATCAATGGAAGTGAAGACTTGGTAACTCCTTTAAACTCTCTATACTTTAATAGCAATCTGATATATTCTTCCCAAATTCAAAACCTATGCGACTGTGGTTCAGTTGGAAGCATGCTTGCCTAGCATGCACAAGTCCCTGGGTTTTATCCCCAGCACTGTATAAACTGGGGAGTGGTGGCACATGACTATAATCTTAGTACCTAGAACCTTGAGGCAAGAGACTATTTCTTTCTTTTTTTTCCCCCTCCCCGGTAAGAGACTATTTCAATGTTAACTTTTTGCTTGTTTCTTTGCATTGGTCTTGCTATATGTAAGCTAGGCTGGCCTGAATCTGTGCTCTTCTCATCTCAGTGTCCTCAGTAAGTGCTGGGATTATAGGCATATTTATTATTATGTATACAGTGCTATACCTGCATGTACACCTACAGGCCAGACGATGGCGTTAGATCACATTAGAGATGGTTGTGAGCTATATGGTTGCTGGGAATTGAACTCAGGACCTCTGAAAGAGCAATCTGTGCTCTTACCCACTGAGTCATCTCTCTAGTCTCCAAGGGTCCCAGCTTTACAGTGACCTTAGCTACAGGTGTGGTTTTCTATCTGAGAATGACTATGTAACCGCCACTTTTCTGTTACACTTACATGAACAATCAAATACAATTCATTTTATAAACTGGCTTTTCTTAAGAAAAACTACAGCTATGGATGATGGGTCATGCCTGTAGTTCAAGGCCAGACTAGGTTACAGTGAGACCCTATGCTACCCTGCCACCCAAGCAAAACGCTGAAATGTACCACATTCTAAATTTTTTCTTTTTTTGAGACAGGGTTTCTCTGTGTAGGCTTGGCTGGCCTAGACTCACAGGATATGCCTGCCTCCCAAGTGATGGGATTAAAGGCATGCACCACCAGGCCTGGCCCGCATCCTAAATTCTTCTGTGCAGTTCCAATCCAAAGTCTCACAGAAGCAGTGAAAACAACACAGGTGTAAGTTGGACAACCTGGTGACAAGCTAAAGGACTAAGTAAGTCTCATGGCAACCTGTGCTCCTTTACCTTCACACCAACACTCAAGAGCCGCACACCTTCCTGCACAGACACCGACAGAATTCACATTTTATAAGGGCCTAACCCTTAGCATGTTCCTGTCTCTAAGCCCAGATTTCCTACAGGTAAGAACCTAATTGTCTGGAACCAAGAAAAAGACCTTTCCATATGACAGCTGCTGACACATTTGGAAGATTTAAGTAGTTCCAGGTTAGCTTCATTTACACAGTGAGTTAACAAGAATACAAAGGCAAAGGAGACACAGCATGTTTATGGATTCTGAAAATCAGTATTATTAAAAGACCATTGTAGGGGCTGGAGAGATGGCTCAGTGGTTAAGAGCACTGTCTGCTCTTCCAGAGGTCCTGAGTTTAATTCCTAGCAACCACATAGTGGCTTATAGCCATCTATAGGGCCCTCTTCTGGTGTGCAGGCATACATGTATATGTAATAAATAAATACATCTTAAAAAAAAAAACAGTCCATCGTAGCTGAAGTAGCATACACCTGTGAGGTCAACACTTGGGAAGTAGGCTCAACACTGACCCTGCTGCAAAAGCTCACTGAGTCCACACAACCCAGGACACTGCATGAGAGCAGGGGGACGAAGTGGAGAGATGAGTCTGAAAACTGCATACTGGACCTTATTATTTTACACTTAGTAAAAATGGAAAGTTCCAGGGAGTAACTCTGATAATACACTAGATACTTCAGAAAGCTAGAAGGGATCTTGAATGTTTTGTTTTGTTTTTTTTTAACCATAAACCAACAACAGTGAGATGATGTTTAAACAATTTATACACAGCATAAAGACACTGTGTGGGACCCAGGCACGGGAACATCAGGAGCTAACGGCAAGCCTAGGATAACCAGGGAGTTTCAGACCTCCGTGGGCTACATACGATCCTATTCCACAACAAAAGGCATGTGGCTTTTGTACTTTCATAAAGCTCAATTTATGTATGTTAAAATTAAGTTAAAGTGGAGCCACAATGCCACATTAGCAAAGGGGAAGACTTAGAGCTTTCGGTAACATCCAGGAACACGGCTAATGAAAGTTGCCCACCCCATGGTGTCTGTGCCAATATGGTCTTGCCTTACCTTGTCTCTCTCTTTCTCCTTTAGCTTGTCCATGGACCGTTTCAGTCCTTCTTCCAGCAGGTCCACAAGGCGCACAGTTTCACCTGACCGTGTTTTAAACTTCTTCCTAAAATAAGTTTAAAGTTTCATAAATTCTAAATTAGATTCTTCAGTGTAAAAATCCTTGGAAATGAAGGTTTGAGGCATTTAGCCACATACGCAACACAGGCAAGGCAGCAGGGTCCTATTCTACCAGGGAAGTGTGCCAAAGAAAGTCCCTTCCGATGTCTCTCAGCTCAAAGCATCCTGGGCTTTTGTTTTTCCCAATGGGAACTCTATCCTTACAACACTTTAGTAGGGAAATAAAAATGCACCTACAGGGTTAGAGAGATGGCTCAGCATCAAAGAAAACCTGCTGCTCTTTCAAAAGACCCTGGTCTAGTTCCCAGCACTCATGTTGAGCAGCTCTCAACTACCTGCAGCTGCAGCAACCAGCGGCCTGACCCTATTCATGCGTACTGCACATGCGCATACAAATGTAAGAATCTAACAAGCTCCTTTTGTTTTGTCTAAGTGTTTTGTCCTTTCAGAAAAATTACTAAAACAACAAAAACCACCATATTTGCTTCTACTCCTGGCTGGTCAACAGATTCTTTACTGGACTAATATAATAAGAAAGCCAGCCAGCCAAATTAAAAAGAAACATTTTGTGCCTTTGAGTTAAAGAATACTAACTATAAACATCCCAATATATTTACCTTTGTGTTTCAAAGACTGAACAGACCAGACCAAAGGGAAATGATTGGAAAACAGAAAAAGCACGGGCATGATTAACTGTCAATTTGATAGGCTTCATACTTTGAAACAAAAACGACAGCAGCAAATCCTACACTCAACTGGAACGCCAACAACTTGCACCTTTTCAAGTCTATAACTGTGAAGGGAAAGGGACTAAAGGCTCCGACTTCACTGCCAGGCATCCTGGGTGGTTGTGTAATCCCCCTTGTAACCTGATGTGCTGTGTGACAGCAGTCTAGCGTTCTTTCAGCGCCATACACTGTCCTTAAGAGGCTACATCCTCTGGAGAGCTACAGCATGGGAAAGTGGCTTGGCTGAGTGCAGTGTAGTGGAGAACCTGCACTAGGCGTCTGCCTAAGGAGAAGCCCCTGCTGAACCATGTGGGGACCAGCTTCGGAGCGTCCACTTACTTGTCTTCGCCTAGCACCACACCAAATCCAACGTGGGCCACTCGAGTTACTTTTGGATCATACCAACCAATCATCTGAGCAGCAGCAAATATGGCCTGGAAATGCATAGCCTATAGGGTGGAAACAGAATGGTTCTTGTTAGTTTACTAGCTCTACAATACATTTTCTGCACTCGGTCTTAAAGAGGCCAGGCATGTTGATAGATGCCTGTGAGCTCAGGGCTTCAGAGCTGGAGAATCAGGTGTTGAGGCCAGCCTATGCTGTCTCCATGAGAGTGTCTCAGTGTTTCATGAGCACTGGAGGCCATGAGAGTACCTTAGCCTACCATATACAAGACACAGGATCTGCTCCTTACCAGAGTAAAGAAACCAAAACAAATGGCTACACGAGACCTTATTTCACAACAACAAAAGTCACATGGCTTTGGTATTTCCATAAAGTATAGTTTTTCTGTGCATTTTTATATGTCCCAATTAATTTAAATAAAATCACATACAATCAGGCTCTAGACAAATCTAAAAACTTACTTGTCCATTGTCCACCACATAAATAATCTTATCTGCTTTTTCTTCAAATAGTCTCTGCCTGATAGCAGCCAGGTCAGACGTATCGTAAGTATAGCCCCCATCTGATTTCACTATGGTTAATGGTATGGAACACCCGGGTACGAACACAATTTTTCTGCCATCATCTACTTGCACAAATCCTGGCAATAAAGAAACAACAAAAACAAAACAAAGACCTTGACTAACAATTCTAAAAGAGCCCTCCTGCAAGCAGAATCCTAGTCTGTTCTTAGAAGACATAAGTATTTGGTCACTCTATGGCTTTTCTTTTGGTGGTGGTGGTGGTGGTGGTGTTGATACAGGGTTTCTCTGTGTGTAGTTTTGGCTGTCCTGGAACATATTCTGTAGACCAGGCTGGTGTTGAACTCAGATTTGCTGCCTCTGCCTCTCGAGTGCTGGAATTAAAGGTGTTCACTACCACTGCCTGGCTAGCCCCTCCCCCTTTTCCTTTTTAAGTTAAGCTTTACATATATTTTTGTGAGAGAGAGAAAGAATGTGAGCAGACCATGTACTACACTGGAGTCCAGCGGATACCTTCTGGGAACTAGCTGCTACTCTTCTTCCTACCATGTGGGTCCCAGGGACCTAACTCAGGTCGCCAGGCTTGGCAGCAAGTACCGCTACCTGCAAAGCTGTCTCACCAGCCCTAGGTATTTTAAAAGATGATTAAGGAAATCATGGTACTCCCCACAGGATCTACTAGAAATCTTGGAAAGCCACACAGGACTGACTCCATGGCATAGGTAAGACTGCACTCACAACATCTGGCCAAACTTATACAACACCCTCTCAGCAGACAAAATAGGGACATATGTGCTTTGCTCTCTGGGTAGAACCACAGCTTTCCCCTGGAAGGAAAATAAGGCCTTTCAAATGCTTAAACATATCATGGTGTAGTCTCTGGAATAAGGAGTGGATTAAATAAAACTCTGCAGCCGAGCGGTAGTGGCGCAAACCTTTAATCCCAGCACTTAGGAAGCAGAGGCAAGCAAATCTTTGTGACTTTGAGGCCAGCCTGGTCTACACAGAGAAACCTTGTTTGAAAAAACAAAACACAAAACACACATACACACCTCCAAAAAATTTCAGGCTGGGTTTGGTAGTGTATACCTTTAAGCCCAGCACTTGGTAAAGGCAGGCAGATCTATGAGTTCAAGGCCAGCCTGGTTTACAAAGTGAATCCAAGAGAGACAGAGCTGTTACACAGAGAAACCCTGTCTTGAAAAACCAAACCCCAAAACGAATGAGTGAATAAAGGAACGAATGAACTATACCCAGGTATGGCAGTGTAATGCCTGTACTCCCAGTATTTTGTAGGCAGAAAGAGAAGGAGTGCCACAAACTTGGGGACACTGTACAAGTTACAGGCTAGCCAGGGTTATAAAGAGCAAGAAAAAAGTACATAGGAAAAGGAAGGAACCTATAACTTTATTGGACACACTCTGAGAAGGAAAGCCTATGATTAAAAAATTAAGCTGGACATACTTCAAACACTTCATTGAAAGACCCTATATTTGAATGAACAAATGAACAAGTTAAAATGAATCCCATTGGGACATTTGAATTGTCTATTGGATGACATTAAGACATTATTGCTGGCTGGGTGGTGGTGGCACATGCCTTTAATCCCAGCACTTGGGAGGCAGAGGCAGGTGGATTGCTGTGAGTTCGAAGCCAGCCTGGTTTATAAAGCGAGTCCAGGACAGCCAAGGCTACACAGAGAAACCCTGTCTTGAAAAACCAAACCAAACCCAAAACAAAAAGACATTATTATTATTATTATTTTTTTTTTTTACAAAAAGACATTATTGCTGACAACATATCAGCCTAGAATGTACAACATACATGTCATTGGGGAGTCGGGGGGAGATTATGACCAAACCTGACAGCTTACACTTATTATCCCAGCATGGGGAAGGCAGGATAGTTCCTAAGTGTTCAAGGTCATCTTGGTCTAGATATTTAATGCCAGGCCAACCGGGGCTATAAGCCAAGACCCTGTCTCTATCACACTCTCACAGACATATATAGATAGAGGCAGAGACAGACAAACACACACAGAAATTAAGGAATATTTCCTGGATGGAATAATTAACACAGGTCTAAGAGCATGTTCTTTCAGGGGCAGAGTGGTAGCTGAAATGATGAAGAGTGTATGGATAGAATAAGGTATATTTTATATTTAATGTAAGTTTTGAAGTTGTGTGATGAGTTTATGGTCTTACTTAGTATAAATTCCATTCTATTTTTGCCAGTTTGTAAGTTTCAGTAATAATAAAACAAGTTAAAAGAGCGTAACACCTACCTTTATCTTCAAATTCCTTTACAACATCGTTCATCCTATCTTGATAGAAGGACTCTCCTCTCTCTATTAAAGTGACGTCCAATGCATCATAGATTTTACTAAACTCTAGAAATTACCAACAAACACAGTAAATGAATAAACACTTAAGCAAAAGGGGGAAAACCACAACATATAGAAAACTCATTATCTGAAACACAAAAAGAAATTAGTTACGTTAATATGCACAATACAGAACAATGTGTGTGAAAGTACTCTTAATCCCAGCACTCAGGAGGCAGAAGCAGGCTGATCTGAGTTTAAGCCCAGTCTGGTTTACAAAGTGTGTTCACTAGGGCTCAGCAAAGAGACCCTGTCTCAAAAAAAAGCCCTTCTTAATTGATGATCAAAAACATTTACTGTTTTTAGTTTGGTACCCTGGACTTGTTTTTCACTTAACAGAGACACAGTATTTCCTAACCGCAACAATTTAATACTTTAAAACCTAGGTTGCACAGCAATCAGTCATCTTTGAAAAAGACCTATTGGCTACTTTCATTCATTTTCCAGTCAAAGTGACCTTTAAATTAATTTTGTTAAATCAAACACGGTAGCAAATGCCTGTAATCTCAGCACATGGGAGGCAGATGCATTGGGAGTTCAGAGCCAGCCTGGAACACACAGCCCTGGTCTCAAAACAAAACAAACAAAAGGGCAAGCAAACAAAAACCAAAGTGGCCGGTGAAATGACTCAGCAGTTAACAGTGCCACCAAAGACATGATCTTGATTCTAGGACCTTACATGGCTATGCAAGAACCTGATGTATGGGTTGGAGCAGCTGATATCACATTCTTGACCTAAGGTCAGTTCCCACCACTGTGTCAATAGGTTTATAATGGCCTGTACCTCCAGTTCCAAGGGACCCAACACCCTTCTCTGGTCACTTCAGCCACCAACCAACATTGATGCACACAAACACATGTATAGTTTAAAATAAATCTTATGCTGGTCACGGTGGCACATGCTTTTAGTCTCAGCACTCTGGAGGCAGAAGCAGAGGCAGGTGGATCTCTTTGAGTTCGGGGTTAGCCCAGTCGACACAGTAAATTGTTGTATGTGACGGTGTGCATATATGTACATACATATACACCAGCATGCTACAGTGAGATGGGAGAGCTGTGAGCTGACTAGCCTGGAGCACAACATGAAGCATGGCAGAAACAATGGAGATCCTGCCTGAAATAAGGTACGAGGAGAACAGAACCTCCCCAGTTGCCTTTGTCCTCTGATCTCCATGTGGACTGGGCGTGGCATGCACATGCCTGCATTCACACTATTAATTTAGAAAAGTATATGGGAGGTTTAAGGAAACGGGCAAAAAGAAAAACACACAAACTACCCAATTATAAAAACCCAGTAACAATCCTAAATAAAAACTCAAGCTGGGGGGCTGGGGAGATGGTTCAGAGGCTAAGAGCATTGGCTGCTCTTCCAGAGGTGCCGGTTCAATTCCCAGCAACCACATGGTGGCTTACAACCATCTGTAATGCCATCTGATGCCCTCTTAAGGGGTGCAGGTGTATATGCAGATAGCGCACCCACATATATAAACTCTGTAAGTAAATCTTAAAAATACAAACCAAACAAATTCCTCAAGCTAGCTGAACGGCACCTAGAGACTCACCGTCACGCGAGACGTCACAGATGAGCTTCCAGGCTTTCATGATATCTGGGTTTTTACTCTGCAGCAAAACCACACACTGATAGGCTCGCCTCTTAAACTCCTCCTCAGCATCGAACCTCTTCTTAGACTCCTGTTTTGAAAAATTTGTAAACTCTTATCGTGCTGTTTTAGATGAAGAATGTACTCATTTCTGTATATATACACAAGCCGTAAAACACAGACAATGAGAATGCCACACGTGCTCTACGTCGAAGCCAAGAACACTGTTCAAGTTACCAAAAGGAAAAACAAAACAAACAAACAAAACAGACTAGCTGGGTGTGGTGTTGGTGAACACTTTTAATCCCAGCACTAAGGAGGCAGAGGCAGGTGGATCTCTGTGAGTTCAAGGCCAGCCTGGTCTACAAAGTGAGTTTAGAACAGCCACGGCTACCAGAGAGAGACCCTGTTTCGAAAAACCAAAAGCAAAAAACCAAAAACACCAAAACCAAAACTAAAAGCCCAAAAAGAGAAATTGGTACAGATCAACATGACAAACAGACCAGCTATTTAAATAATTAATTTATTTGATGAAAAAAAAATTTTCTTCTGGTTTTTCAAGACAGGGTCTCACTATGTAGTTCTGGCTATCCTGGAACTCATTCTGAAAACCAGGCTGGCCTTCGAAATCTGAGATCCACCTACCTCTGCTTCCCAAATGCTAGGATTAAAGGCTTGTGCCATCACCAACTGGCTTGAAATTATTTTTTTCTTAAAAAATACAAAACTCGCTGGGCAGTGGTGGTGTACGCCTTTAATCCCAGCACTTGGGAAGTAGAGGCAGGCCGATTGCTGTGAGTTCGAGGCCAGCCTGGTCTACAAAGCAAGTCCAGGACAGCCAAGGATACACAGAGAGACTCAGTCTTGAAAAAACAAAACAACGACGACAACAACAAAATAAAACCAAACCAAACAAAAACCCCAAAACTCAGGTGAGCATGGTGGCTCCTGTAACTCAAAACGCACTGGAAGAAGTCAGAATGCTAAGGTCACAGGTCAGCCTGGTCTACACACCCAAATCAAGATCAAACCCACAAAAACCTTTGGTGGTTTATTTTTACTTTGGTAGTGCATGCTTTCTCATTATAGGGTATGCTTCCTGGTCTTTCTTTGCAAACACATCTTTCAAGAACAACTGGGGCAGGTAAGATGGTTTAGTTGGTGAAGGAGCTTGCTACCAAGCTAAAGTATATGAGTTCACTTCCCTCGAACTCACAGCAATCCACCTGCCTCTGCCTCCCAAGTGCTGGGATTAAAGGCATGTGCCACCACGCCCAGCCTCATAATTAAGTTTTAATTTATAGTTATTTGGCTAGTTTTCAAATTTTTACTAGAAAACACCAAAACCAAATGTTTGCTTTTTAATCGAATAATCTAATTCTTGGTTCATTTATCATAAGAAAAACAACTTTGATAACACAAAGCTGTATATACAATGCTACTTTCTGGAAAAGAGCCACAGAAATTTTTTAGTAGGTGAATAAAAACTGTGGTACACCAATTCAGCAGAACGTCCTTAAAAGTAACCATACAACCCAGTCTCAAAAAACCAAAAAACACCAGGAGGCAGAGGCAGGCGATTGCTGTGAGTTTGAGGCCAGCCTGGTCTACAAAGTGAGTCTAGGACAGCCAAGGATACACAGAGAAACAAACAACACACAAAAAACAAAATTAAAAAGTAGCCATACAATATGGGCATGGTGGCACAAACCTGTAATCCCAGCAGTTGGGAGGCAGAGGCAGGCAGATCTCTGTAAGTTCGAGGCCAGCCTGGTCTACAAAGCAAGTCCAAGACAGTCAAGGCTACACAGAGAAACTTTGTCTCAAAAAACAAAACAAAACTGTTAAAAAAAAAAAGTAACTACACAATGAAACAATAAAATGTTAACTGTGAACAACACAAGGTGTCTGTTCATTTGCTTGTCCTTTCTTTAAGACAGGGCTGGACTCAAACTTACTAAGACAGCTGACTTTGAACTCTTCATCCTCCTGGATCTATACCCAGAGGTATGCTTGTCTTTTAAAAACTGCTCTGGGTAGATGGCACAGTGGGTCAAAGTTCAATCCCCAGGACTCACACACAGGGTGAAGACTGATTCTTACAGGGTGTGCTTGGACCACTACTCACATGCCATGACACATGGCTCATCCTCTAACATATACACATAATAAATGTCCAAATATTTAAGATATCAATTTTAAAAACCAAATCCTCACCACTTGTTTTTGGCCGGGTGTGGTGGCTCATGTATAAACCCAGACCTAGGAGGGTGAGGGAGGGGAACTGTCACGAGTTTAAGGGCAGTCTGGGAGACACTGAGTTCTAGGTCAATCCAGGCTACAGAGACCCCATTTCAGAAGAACCCAAGCAAAACAATACAAAACCAAACTGCTCTTACCGACTTACACTACAGTGTATAGCAGGTGATGTGGCAGAATTCAGTTTTAGCCTATACCCATAAACAAAGCAAAGGGGTAGAGGACAGCAAAGCAACGGACCCCAGGGTGGCTGTTTCCAAGCACACAGAACAAGTAGATTGGATCTAGGACTAAGAAAGAATTAAGCTCCCTCCCTCCTTTTGGTTTTTCGAGACAGGGTCTCTCTGTGTAGACTTAGCTGTCCTGGAACTTGCTCTATAGACCAGGCTGGCTTCAAACTAAGAGTCTAACCTACCTCTGTTTCCTGACTGCTAGGATTAAAGGAATGTGCTACCATGGGTAGAATTCAGTTTTTTTAAGCAAGTGAACTTTGTGAATCAACTTTTATTTTATTTTCACTCAAAGCAATGCAGCATTTTCAAGGTGTCTACTGTATGTGGAAAACTTCTAGACTTGTTAAGCAAAATTTGGTAAGCATGTGTCTTTTAAAGGCTGGGGTTTTTTGCTTTTGTTTTGTTTTGTTTTGTTTTTTCGAGACAGGGTTTCTCTGTGTAGCGTTGGCTGTCCTAGACTCACTTTGTAGACCAGGCTGGCCTCGAACTTACATTGACCCACCTGCTTCTGTCTCCTGAGTGCTGGGATTAAAGGCATGTGCCACCATGCTCAGCTTAAAGGCTGTATTTTAAATTATGTACATATATGCTCCCTTGTGTGGGTCGTGCACTTGAGTGCAGTTTCCTTGGAGGCCAGAAGAGGGCACCAGATCCCTACAGCTAATTAGAAGCAATTCTGAGCCACCTGTGGGTGCAGGGAACAGATTGCAGGTCCTTTGGAACAACAGTATGTGTTCTAAACCACCAAATCACCTCTCTAGCCCCATTTGTTAAATAATTCACAATTTTATCAGCTTTCACTTTATTCTGTTTCAGTACACAGTAACTTCAAATATGGTTTTGAACTTCCTTTGGGAAATGGGTGGCAGACAAACAATAATACAACAACGGTGCCAAACCTTATAAAAGGCCTGAAGATCCCCAATCGGAGGTGAAACTGTCAGATAATCTGGAAATTTATCTTGCAGGTGAGCGATGAGCATGCCAAACTGGGTCCCCCAATCTCCTACATGGTTTAACCTAACACAATCAGAGAACAGGAAGTAACAAAATTGTTAAGATTATGTGAAAAGTATACTCCATTAGAAGCCAACCTATCACCTTAGTAAAAGTTGTTTATGTAGCAGATTGCTCCCTGCCAGGGCTCTTACATTCATTCAATTCTGTTCAACTAATAGTGGCCTGATATGGCAAGAACTTGAGACGTACTAATTGAGTAAATTTTTTTTTTGAATGAGTAAAATTTCACTGGGCTATAAAATGTCTGTTATAATATAGCTAACTAAAAATATTATGGTTGAGCCAATGTTAGTCATTGCCACCAAGCCTGAAGACACGAGTTTGAACCCTGGAAGGAAACAACCAACTCCTGTAAGGTATTCTCTGACCCTTATAAGCATCATTCCCCAATAAAAAATCTGTGTAATAAAAGAAAGGAGGAAGAAGATGTAGCTTTCTATCAATCACTGTAGGGGATGTAAAGGGCTCCAAATGCCAATGAGTACTATCCTTCCTTCTCTGCCTTTACCTAACGCTAAACTATTGACCTTCTCAGAAGAGGACAGCTTGCTTATCACTCTGCTTCCTTTACTCGCCTTGCTCCTTCACTCCCTCCAGAGCAATCTTGTGGATCACAATGCTCCACTAGTCAGAATAAAATCTCAATTTCATACTGTGGCCTACAAAGCCCAATACATCTGTTTCTTGCTTAGGCCTTTCTGACTACCAGAAGGTAAGTTCTTGTTAAATATGAGGCACTCAGGAGGTGGAGGTTGGTTAGATGGCCCAGGAGTTGCGGACCCAGGTTTGGCTCCTAAAATGGCATTTCACAATTGCCCCTAACTACAGCTCCAGGTAGATACAATGCCCTTTGTATCTTCTTGCCTCTATGGGCACTGCATGCACACAGTGCACAGAAACGCATGCAGGGACATTCAATGTAAATAAACCTTCTTTCTTGTTGGTTTTGTTATTTTAAGACAGGGTCTCATGAGGTAGCTCTGGGTATCCTTGCATTCACTATATAAACTAGGCTGGCCTCAAACTCAAGCAATCTGCTTCTCTCTTAAAAAACCAAAACAGAACAAAACAAAACAACAACAACCCAGCATCTGTGGAATGAACAGAGATGTATCTTTGATTTCATGGAAGTCTACAAAAAGGATGCAAAAGAAGTTGAAATGTTTTATTAGGTTTATTCTTTTTTTTTTATTTTTAGGTTTTTCAAGACAGGGTTTCTCTGTGTAGCCTTGGCTGTCCTAGACTAACTTTGTAGACCAGGCTGGCCTCAAACTCACAGCGATCTACCTGCCTCTGCCTCCCAAGTGTTTAGGTATATGATTGTGGGTTTGTGCACATGCACACAGAACCTGTGGAGACCAGCAAAGAACACTGGATCCCTTGGAGCAGGAGTTACAGGCAGTAGGAGTTACAGTTACAGACCCATGTGGGTCTTAGGAACTGGGGTCCTCAACAAGAACAGTGGGTGTTTTAATCCCACAGCCAGCTTCCCAGGCCCCAGGTATTTTAAGGAATACTGGGCAAGTGACCACAAAACAGAAGTAAGCTTTTGAGCCAGAATGTTAAAAATACTTCAAAAATAAGATGTCACTTTGTATAGCAATGTCCAAACAAAAGCAAGAGAACATACCTTAGCACATCATACCCTGCAAATTCAAAGAGGCGGCACAAACTTTCTCCTATGATAGTTGACCGGAGGTGGCCAACATGCATCTCTTTAGCTATGTTGGGAGAAGAAAAGTCAACTATAACCTAAAACAGAAAAAGATTTTTAAAAGGAGCCATATATATTTTATCATGCCAACACTTGATAAGTGTATTAGTGTAGATTACAATTCATGCATACTAGATTTTCTTGTGGCTCTAACTGGATACCAACTGATAAAAAAAATCACATTAATGTATAGAAATTACTACTTAAGTATACTATTCAGCAATACTTGCATTAAGTATCAATTATGAACCATAAATGCCTATGGAACGAAATTAAAAAATTGTAAAACCACCAGAAATGTACTTTCCAGTTACACTCATGATCACAGTATAAAGTGAGGGCCACTCCCAGTGATAGCATTTTCCATGCAGGTTAAAATCCAAAGTATTAGTACAGAATTGTACACATACCTTTGTATTCTCTCCAAGAGCAGGAAGTTGAGCCCCATTTACTAGGAGATTGGTCAACTGTTCTGACACAAAATCCTTTCTCAAATGCACATTAATGAAACCTAAAAGAGGGCAGTAAAAGGTGCTCAGCCTCCCATTTTGGATGACTGGTTACTCTGAAGGATTTTCTCTATTTCATTTATGCTGGCTCTAAAAAGTGTCATATAGCCATGGCAAAACTCTTGAGGATTCTAACAGCAATCGAGACCATTACTCAATCTCTTGTGGAAATACCACTGAAGCATCTATTTCAAACGGTCACCCCGCCCTGAAAACCTGTTGCTTACTCCAGGCCATGACTTCCACAGAAGGCCCTTCTGCTGCAGGACTAGCCATTACCCAGCCCCTTTCTGATCAAAGTCTGAATCAGTGAAGGCAAAGTAACCCATCCAAGGACAGGCTGTCAAAATGGTAGCTCTTATAATCCAGGTCACTAGGGAGATGGTCTTGGCTTGAAGCTGGGGCCTTCCCCATGCTAAGGCAAGTCCTAACAATGAGCTACACCCCCATCCTTCATTTCAAAAATTGAGACAGATGTTCATTAAGTGCCTGAGCTGTCTATACATGACATGCTGCTGCCTGAGTAGAGGGGCTCACAGGAGTGTGCCACCATGCATGGCGGCTTTTTAAAATTAATTTTGGTGGCCATGCGAGGATAATGCTCAAAGATATTATAATGTTAGGAAATATCTTTATCACTGAGTTTCACACTCAGACCCAGATTTAAATTTTATCCTTTTTTTTTTTTTTTTTTTTTTTTTTTTTGAGACAGAGTTTCTCTGTGTAGCCTTGACTATCCTGGACTCACTTTGTAGACCAGGCTGGCCTCGAACTCACAGTGATCCACCTGCCTCTGCCTCCCTGAGTGCTGGGATTAAGGGGTTAAAGGAGTGCACCACCATGTCTGGCTAAGTTTAACCCTTTTTATTTTTTTATTTTTTTTTTATTTTTTTTATTTTTTATTTTTTATTTTTTTTTTTGTTTAACCCTTTTTAAATCTCAAAAAGTAGCCAGGTGGCGGCGGCGCATGTCTTTAATCCCAGCACTTGGGAGGCAGAGGCAGGCAGATCTTAAGTTCAAGGCAGTCTGATCTACAGAGTGAGTTCCAGGACAGAAGGGCTACACAGAGAAACCCTGTCTCAAAAACCAAGGGGAAAAAAAAATCTCAAAAAAGCATTTATCATCAATGCAACATAATTACTAAGACAGATAGCATATCCTACCAGGACCGGCAATTTCAACTTTGTCAATATATTCATTGTTCGGCAGGTGTTTAGTAATGTTTTCAGCGATTTCTCTAGGATTAACTTTCTGATCCTTTGCTTTGAGCATCTACAACACAATGTGAAACAATTCATTAGCACCAAGTATCAAGTTCAGAGAGAATGTGTTACTGACAAAGCATGACCTAATTTAGAAAACTCTCATGAAGAAGCAAAAGCCCCGACCTGTGAATGGATAAACCAAAGCATCATTAGTGCCAAGAGGTACCAGAAGGTGGCAAAGCCACACATCTGTATTAAAATCAGCTCCCCCGCCCCCACCTCTCTTAAAGGACAGAACAAAGCCTACAGCTGCAAAGCCCAAGCCAGCACATTCACATTCCTAATGCCAAGTCAGGAAAGGGTCTGCGACTCATAAGCTGCTCTTAGGCTATTAGGGGGTGTAGCTGAGTGGTTGTGACTCCTTAGGATGATAGAACCAAAAACCAAAAGCCACCAGGCATGGTGGCGCACGCCTTTAATCCCAGCACTCAGGAGGCCGAGGCAGGTGGATTGCTGTGCATTTGAGGCCAGCCTGGTCTACAAAGTGAGTCCAGGACAGCCACGGCTAACACAGAGACACCCTGTCTCGAAAAAAGCAAACAACTATAGAAAGCTCACAGGACCTTTAGAGAAAAATGTCTGCTCAAAAGCAAACCTTTCCTAATCAACATAGAGTAGGAAACAGTTACAGGCAGTGTGTAGTCAGATAATGTAGATATTGCAAGTAAGGAACTCCTTAGCTCAAAACCAAAATGTAGCTCTGAGACTGTCATATACCACCAATCCCAGTACTTGGGGGCCGAGGAAGACACCTGGTCACATAGCAACTGTGTCTTAAGAAACCAAAACAGAAAAGGGAAAAAGTGATGCATGCCTTTAATCCCAGCACCCAGGAGGCAGAGGCAGGCAGATCTCTTGAGTTTGAGACCAGCCTAGTCTACAGAGTGAGTTCCAGGACAGCCAGGGCTTCACAGGGAACCCTGTGTCACAGACAGACAGAGAGCACATGTATACCCCAGGCTGCCCTTGTGGCCGTTCTCCTGCTCCGCCTTTGGAGAGCCACAGCATCTGTCACCATGCATGCCTGGCAGTAATTTGTTAACCTTTAATTTCACTTTCTAAATGTCATTAAGCATATATACGAACACAGGAGGAAGAAGCAAGACAAAACAATATAAACACTGCTGTCACTTGAGCTACACTCCAGCTCCATGTGGAAACTGCCCCTCCCATTTTATTTTCCCCCTTTCTTAAAGATACAAGATTTTGCTGTTATTTATGTTCATACGAGTGATAACGATATATAAGAGAATCAAGCGAACCAGGGCCAGCCGTAAGAAATGATACATCACCTGAGAAATACCCATGGCACTATTACATTGGTAGTCTCCAAACTTGGGCTGCTGACTAGGTGTTACGACCAGAGGAGGGTTGTCCAAGTCTGGATATGCAGCCTTAATGGCACAGCCAAACACTTCCTGCAGGCGGCTGTTGATGTTAATCATATTTTTAGTTGGCCTTCTCTTTTCTGCCTGAAGACTCTGCAGGAAAAACACGGCAGTGTCTCAGTGAAGCAGCAGAACATCACACACACCTTCCGCATACAGAGAACAGAGGCAGGATGGGAATAACTCAGACACCCCACAGAACTAAGACACTCACGGGGCACGCCCAGTCCAGTGACCCTGAATTTGCCGTATCAGAACAGACACCGTAAAAAGTGGTGACTGAACAGAAAAGAGAAGTGAGGCCTAACACCCTGGAGGCGGAGGCAGGCAGATCTTTGTAAGGTCAAGGCCAGCCTGGTCTACATAGTGAGTTCTAGGACAGCCAGGGCTATGCAGGGAGACTTTCGTCTGGTTGTCTGTCTTTGTGTTTAGAAAAAAACAGAAGTGAGTCCTAGGCTGCTTTACACCAAGCCCTGGCAGTGAAAAGTCAATGGACAGAACAACTGCGGAGTCTCTCCAGAACCAACCCTTCCAGGGCAGGAGGAAAGGGACACAGAGTGACAGCGCTGTACCAGAAACACAGGCTTTCCCTCGCTATAAATAACCCCTGGGCCGACCCCTACTTATTATTTCTCAACAGCTTTTAAATGGAGCATATTCATTTAAGGTAGGATATAATTACTCTTATTATCACTCATTACAGCTCACAAACCTGTGTCTCTACCACCGGACTGCTGAATGTAGGAGTGTTTCACTCACGGGACTCTCCGATACACCCGGCATCACACCTGCCATGTAAGATGCTAGCAAAACAGATGATGCAGCAGCACAGAAAGTGATCCGGGCCAACAAGGGCTACAGAGTGAGACCTCATCTCAAAAAAGTTGGAAAAGGACGGGATAGGGCTTGTCAGCAGGGCACAGGCCTAGCAGAGGTCCTGGAGCCAACCCCAGAGCCCTCCTGACAGGACAGGTAAACAGATGCTTTCCATGGAGCACCATGAAAACGCTTCCTGTGTACTAAGATGTGGACCTAGGGCCTCAAGCACGTCATGAAGCAGGGGCTCTGCCATAGAGCCGCCCCAGCCCAACTAATCACTATCTTACATTAAAAAAAAAAAAAAAAAAAAAAAAAAAAAAAGCCCGGCATGGCGGCACATGCCTTTACTCCCAGCACTCGGGAGGCAGAAGCAGATGAATTGCTCTGAGTTCTAGAACCTGTCTCAAAAAAAAAAAAAAAAAAAAAAAAAAAAAAAATCAAAGCCAAGTCCAAGAGCTCACATGTAAAATCCTCGAAGTTAGGAGGCTGAGACAGGAGGAACAATCATACTGGGCTATATAACCTGTCTCAAAATGACAACAAAACTCCCAAAAGACCAACAGTGCACAACGTTGACAGCAACAGGTATCCTTACTTTCACGTGGATCAGTGACTGATTCTGAACCAGGTGCACAGAAATGTAGGGCTCAAGCCCTAGCCTCCTCATCACTGTCTGCTACAGAATGAAAGATTTATACACTGGCTTCCTGCCTCAGACTATCAAGGTATAGTCTTTGTTTTGGTTTTTCTGAGAAAGAGTCTTTCTGTGTAGACTGGGCTGTCTTTGAACTCAGAGAACAGTCTGCCTTTGCCTCCTGGGTGCTGGGATTAAAGGCCTGTGCCACCATGCCCAGCTTCAAAAACTCATCAAAAAGCCAGATAAAACATTAGGTCAGATACTGAAGTGGGCAAGGAATGGTTGACTTTGAAGGAGGCTGTAGATAGGCTCAGGTAAACTGTAACTGGCCTCCACACCTGCAACATTCCAACCTCTCCACAAAGTTCAATTCCATCAGTCAGCTTTAGTAAGGCTCAATGCAAGGTGCAGTTCTTTCTTACTGTTCTTTTTCAACAGTATAATTCTGTACATGTTTACAAAAACTGCTAACAGACACTGAGGTAAAACAACTTTGTAAAAGTAAAGTGTCTGAGCTGGGCATGGTGGCACACACCTTTAATCCCAGCACTCGGGAGGCAGAGGCAGTAGTTAAGAGGACTGTCTGCTCTTCTCAGGCCCTCAATTCAATTCCCAGCAACCACATGGTGGCTCACAACCATCTACACTGGGACCTGATGCCCCCTTTTGGAATGCAGGTGTACATGCAGATTGAGCACTCATACATAAAATAAATAAAATCTTTGAAAAAATGTCATTTACATATAATTTTAGGTCCAAAAATCAGTAATAAATTTTAACTTAAACAACAACAAAAACAACAAACAAACTGGTAAGATACTGGCATCTTTTGTAATAAAGATGTACACACACACACACACACAAAATACAACCGAATTAAAGTAAACACAACAGACAGTTTAGTATAGATAAATGCAGACTAAATGATGTAACCAAAAATGGTGTTTCTTTTTTGAGAAGTCCATGAGAAAATGTTAGAAGATGTGAGCACAGCTGATCCCAAACAGGTAATAAAAAAACTTCAAAGGTATGGGCCAGGCAGCCTAGGTGAGTAAATGGAGTAATGCCTGTGCAACCCGAGAGGTAACACACACACCGGAGAACAATTAGGAGAGTGAGGCAACACTCTGAGATGTGTCATTAGCAAACCTGAAAGGCAGGCCAAAAACCTGAAGGTAAGCTTTTTTAAAAACAAGTAACTTAATAGCATCGATGTTATGTTTCATTCAGTGTATTTTAAAACATCCTCATCAGTCTGTTCCTGGGTTTCTTTGAGGATAACGGCAGTGATTTAAAACATTTCTTTGAGAGCACATGTTTAAGGAATCTCA
This sequence comes from Acomys russatus, assembly GCF_903995435.1. NCBI lineage: Eukaryota > Metazoa > Chordata > Mammalia > Rodentia > Muridae > Acomys > Acomys russatus. The sequence goes on from NC_067161.1 coordinate 18,327,882, forward strand.
ACGCGCAAATCATTCTTTAAACCAGCCTGAGCCACTTCAAAGGGCACTGGAAAGCTAGGACCACAATTTCTCCACCGTATGCACCTAATAAGTCTGAACTTGCTTTCTGCGGGAAAGCAGACTCCCTCTTTCGGTCTCTGTAGTGCATACTCTTGGAAGCTTCAGTAACAAAACGTTTCTTTGAAAACACCCAGAGTACTCACCCTGCGAAGAACAGTCAGCCTATACTTCAATTTTAAATTTTCTTCTCGAAGCTGTTCCAAACTTGGAGAAACTTCTAAGCAACCACAGTTCTTTAGCCGGTCGATCTCAGCAGTCAGAGATTTAATCTCCTTTTCCTGTGGTAAGGGAAAGGCACTTTTCCAATCCAGCTCAAATGCACACTTTCGCTGGGTGTGGTGTGGCGGCACACACGGCTTTAATCCCAGCAGAGGCAGGGGGATCCCTTTGAGTTCGAGGTCAGCCTGATTTACAAAGCAAGTCCAGGACAGGCAAGGCTACACAGAGAAACCCTGTCTTGAAAAAACAAAAAAGAAAAAAAAAAAAAAAAAATACATGCTTCCTCAATAAAGGCAAACTGTACTATAGACTCACTTCCTCATTTCAGTTCTCCATAGTATATGGAGAACAGATAAGGAGAGCAGACTTCTCCCCTTGAGAACAACGAACTTACTAACATTAGCAATTATCCTTTATAAGATAAACTGGGTCTCCATATGTGAGTTGGTAATGAGGGACAGTAGTGCCGAGAACATACCTCAGTGAAATGTGCACAGTAGCACACACCATAATCCTGGCAGTTGGGAGGCTGAGGCAGAAGAGTTGAAAGTTTGGGGCCAGCCTAGGATAGATACATAGCAAGACCCTTTCTCAAACACAGAAGTTTCTTCTTCAGCTCATTAATGCATCCTGACTTAGATCAGAGTACAAGTTTCTGGCTTCACAAACTGCCTCTATTCCTAAATCTTATGTCTAGTGCTTGCCTAGTACTTGGGTGGTTTTGGGGTTAGATCCCATTGAGACAAAAGAAGCCAACATAAACGTCCATCTTTTGTCATATTCAAACTCACTCGTGTGTTTTTGCCTTTTCTGGGTCTAAGTAAACTCTATCTATCTATCTATCTATCTATCTATCTATCTATCTATCTAGTTTCACAACCCCCCTCCAGTGTCTGTTACAATAAACCGGACTCATAGCACTAAAGAGCTTGTCCATTTAACTTGTACGTCCTGCCTGCTGATTTGCATAAAGGAGTTGCTATAACAAGGACAGACTTAGGCAAACTGAGTTTTTAATCCCTCGTAGCTAAGCCTTAAAAAAGAAATGAGACTGGTCTCACTTTCGTTCTCTAAAGTCGCGACGTTGTCCCAGACCAAAGCTGGCAACTTCTTGGGAAGTTTCTGGCTGGGTTCCAGAACACACCTGCCCTGTCCCACCTGGCCTGAGCAGCCAGCCAGCGCACAGAGCCTCACTGGCACTGAGACACACACTCTTTTCTGAGTGACAGCAGCACGACCTCAGCCAATGATGGATTTTTTCCTCTTTCAGACAAGAGGAAATGATCTCCGCCAGGGAAGCGTGGACCTCGCAAGCTCCCAGATCCGGGGCTAGAGTTGCCCCCGCCGCCGGCGGAAGCCACTGCGGACTTTGCTCCGCCGACACCCGGTCTAGGGCCCTCCGCCCCGCCCAGGGACAAACCTGCTGCAGCAGCCGCGCGGAGCACTGTGCCACCAGACCGTCCATCCTCCTCTCAGCAACTCACACGCCAAGTGGCCGGAAGCGGAAGTGGCTAGTTTTGACCGGAAACGGAACCTCCAAGCTGGGACCACTATTGTTTCCAGTCCTTCAGTGCGCGTACTCTGCTGCCCCCTGGCGGGATCCAGGAGGCAGTGCGAGTGAGGCCGCTAGCTGATGGTAGGGTTAGGGAGACTTAGGCCAAAGCTACCTGTGCTTGGACTGACATGGAAGCCATGTACCTAGATCCTTTGTCTCTCAAGGCACGAGCATGGGCACAGAACCCACACGCCCATCTCTCTGTTTTGATTTGTTCCGAGATAGGATTTCTCTGTGTAGCCCTGGCTGTACTGGAACTCTCTGAGGAGTCCAGGCTGGCCTTGAACTCGGAGACCTATATTTTCAATTAGCTTCATCTACCCACTATCCAGTGGTTGGCAGTAATTGATGACTGTTCTTACCATATTCCCATTAATACATTTAGTCAAAAACCCTGGGAATAGCTGTGCTAATGGTATGGCCAAAGATAGGATAATGACTTATCCCCCAAACATGTAGACTATAACAAGTAGAATATAAACTTTACTACTGTGGCTTAACATTGTGGGTTGACAACAGTAGAGAGTGTATCTCAGCACTATGGGTCTGCAACAGTAGATAGTGGATCTAATTTGGACCACAATAGTAGACACTGAATAAACAATGCAGGGCTTTAGTTTGCAAAGTGTTGTCATTTTCTGTTGCCTTTCAAGCACTGGGGATGAGCATGCAGGAAGTAAATGTCTGGGTGGTACTGTTTTTAGATTATATGGAGCATTCAAAAATGTGCAGTAATTTGTCCACAGACACAGCCATACATATAAGAAAGAAAAGGCAAAGAGAGAACTGGGACAGTTTATTTTCATTTTTATCTTTTATCTTATGAGACTGACTCATTCTGTAGTCCTGGCCAGTCTGGAACTCACTTATGTAACCCATGCTGGCCTTGAACTTATGACCTTGGAAGCACTGGGATAAACCATGCTCATTTTCGGTAGGGCTGTGTGCTTGCTAAATAAACATTCTGCTATTGAGCCACATCCCCCCAAACCAAAACTCTGTCTCTAGCTTGGCCCTAAACTCACAGAGATGTGTCTGCCTTTGCCTCCTGAATGCTGGGATTAAAGGCATGTGCCAGAAGCTGAGCATGGTGGCACATGCCTGTAATCTCAGTAATCAGGAAGGCACAGGCCAGTCTAGTCTACAAAGTGGGTCCAGGACAGCCAAAGCTACACACAAAAACCCTGTCTTGAACCCTGTCAGTATGCCTGGTTGAGAGACCCCTCCCCCGCCTACTTTTTAAAATAAACAAAACAAGACCTAGAGAGATGGCTTTGTGGTTAACAGCACTTGCTATTCTTCCAGACTCCTGGCACTCATGTCAGATGGCCCGTGTAACTCTAACTCCAGGGGGTACAAAAACTCTGCTGGCCTTCATGGGCACCTTTGGACATACATAGAAATAAATCTTAAACAAACAAACTAACAAACAAGGCCATCCTAGACTACAGAGTGAGTTTGAGACTAACCTGGTATCAATATATAACCAAATAAAATAAAAAGCACACCGAGGTGCTGGAGAGATGGCTCAGTGGTTTAGACACTGAAGTCATTTCCAGAGGACCTGGGTTCAATTTTCAGTATCCACAAGCCGGGCGGTGGTGGCGCATGCCTTGAATCCCAGCACTTGGGAGGCAGAGGCAGGCGGATCACTGTAAGTTTGAAGCCAGCCTGGTCTATAAAGCAAGTCCAGGATAGTCAAGACTACACAGAGAGACCCTGTCTCGAAAAACCAAAAACCAGAAACAAAACCAAATCAATTCCCAGTATCCACAAGGTGGCTAATAACTGTTGGTAACTCCAGTTCCAAGGGGATCTGACACCCTCTTCTGGTCTCTATGGGCACTGTACCCACATGGTACACAGACATCCATACAATGAAGCACCCATGTATATAAAATAAAAATATCTCTATCCATCCATCATCCATCCATATTCAAGATGCACACTGAAGTCCCAGAGGAGCTGAGGGGAGACCATTGCTTTGAGTTTGAGGTCATCTTGAACTATACAGTGAAACCCTCTCTCAAAATAACAAAACCTCAAATCATAAAGTAGGGATGACCACAATAGCAGAATATTGTGAAGATAGACCCTCTAAAAATAAACTTTTGTCTTTTTGGTTTTTCAAGACAGAGTTTCTCTGTGTAGCCTTGTCTGTCTTGGACTTACTTTGCAGACCAGGCTGGCCTCGAACTCACATCAATCCGTCTGCTTCTGTCTCCTGAGTGCTGGGATTAAAGGTGTGAGCCACCATGCCTGGCTAAAAATAAACTTTTAAATAGTGTCTAGGTCTATGGTGAGGGCCAAGGTATGGTTCTACGGCTTACTCTGTAGCCTTTGGACTTGCTAGAGTTAGGTACTAACATTTTAAATAAGAAAATTAGGTTTAAACTCATCACTTTTACTTATATGTACTTGGGTGTCTCAGGCTGAGGGCGAGCGCATGCACATGAATGCAAGCAGAGTTGCAAGTGGCTGTGAGCTGACAGACATGGTGCTGTTCAGCAGTCCTCAGTCCTCTGGAGGACAAGCAAGTATTGTTTTAAAAAATTACCTGTATTACCTGTAGGCCCGGCTAGCAATCAAGACACAGACACTTGTTATATTTTAAAATAGCCTTAGTTAACCTGGGGCAGGGCAGACATTAACCCTCTAAACTACTTCCCATAGTGAGGCAGGCATGGGATCCCTGTCTCAATCCCATGCCATCTGCTTCCAATAACTTCTATCAAGCTACCTCCCATGCACACTCCCAAATACTTGCTAATGTTCTTCATGTGGGATGGATTCTCCATCCACGCTGCCAGCCATGTGCTTCTTCTCCAGCTAAGCCATGGCGGCCTTCCTCTCTTCACTTTAGGTCTTTCTTCTTCCCAGAATTCCTTCCGCTCTAAGCCCTACCTAACTCCTACCCTGCTCAGGTGGAATGGCTTTTTATTAAGCAAAAGGTGGGTCAGTCATCAAGCAGGAATTGGCATCAAAATACATATTATTCCCCCCCCCCCTTCAACAAGCAAGCATTCTCAACTGCTGAGCTAGCTCCCTGGTCCCATTAATCGCTTACTTATCTTATGTGTACAGGTGGTGTGTGTGCATGTACATATGTGCACCCACGTGCATACTTGGTATGAGAGAGACCAGAAGAGGGTGTTCAGTCCCTAAAACTGGAGCTAGATATAGCTGTGAGCCATCAGGTAGGTGCTGGGAATCAAACACCGGTCACCTGAAAGAGCAGCCAAGTAAGTGCTTTTAACAACTGAACCACCTCTCCTGTCTCAGTTTTTGTTTTTTGGAGACAGTGTTTCTCTGTGTAGCCTTGGCTGTCCTGAACTCACTTTGTAGACTAGGTTGGCCTTGAACTCACAGAGATCCTCCTGCCTCTGTCTCCTGAGTGCTGGGATTACAAAGGGGTGTCACCACACATGGCTCCTGTCTCAGTTTTTTTTTTTTGTTTGTTTGTTTTGTTTTTTGAGACAGTATTTCTCTGTGTAGCCTTGGCTGTCCTGAACTCACTTTGTAGACCAAGCTGGCCTTGAACTCACAGCAATCCACCTGCCTCTGCTTCCTGAGTGCTGGGATTAAAGGCATGAGCCACCATGCCTGGTCGCTCTTCTTCTTCTTCTCCTTCTTCTTCTCCTTCTTCTTCTCCTTCTTCTTCTCCTTCTTCTTCTTCTTCTTCTTCTTCTTCTTCTTCTTCTTCTTCTTCTTCTTTTGGTTCTGTCTCAGTTTTTTTTTTTTTTTTAAAGACAGGCTTTCATGTTGCTGAGATGATCTCAAACTCCTGCATCTACCTCTTGGGTTCCAGGATCATGTACATATGCCACCAGTCCTTAGGCTCTCAAAGAGCTGAGTAGTCACATGGCTCTAACAGACACATGAGTGTAAAGAGTAAAATAAAAGAAAAAAGAAAACAGACAGCCTTCCAGGATTGAGAGGGGAGTGAAGCCAGAGAAATAAAAGTGAAGAAGTCAAGGGAAACAAACAACAAGAAACTGTTTCTTAAAAGGCCACTTTATTGATAGAGATAGATCCAAATGCAGTTCTCCGCAGCCCTCTCCTACTCTGACAGTGGCTTCACTGGGCATCTGAGATGGGTGTGACCTGTCACCAGCCTGGGCTGGCTTTGCTCTGCCAGCTTCACATTGCCTGCTTTAGGTCAGGCGGCCACAATTAAAGACACATCACAGCTCACAAAGATCCGTGGACAATCTTGGAATTGCCCACGGTTTCTGTACATCTTCCTCTTTGTAATATTGTACAAAATATGTCAACCAGGGCAGGCTGGCTGTGCGGTGCCACCTGTGGAACTTCCTTTGAGGAGTATCGTCCCACAAACACGACTTTTTATTGCAGGGAAATCTCTAAAAGTTGTTGCTGTACAAAAAGAAAACTCTAGGCAATTTTAAGAAGAGCAGCCACTTAACACTGCTTTAGTTCATTTAAACTTTCTTTCCCAAAAATACATTCCTAAATATACAAACTATACAATCTTGTCATTTTAATGCTGGTTTTTTTTTGTTTGTTTGTTTGGTTTTGTTGTTGTTATGGTGTTTTGTCATTGTTGTTTAAATAATAACAAGAAAACCTGAACTAAAAAAAATCTGCCTTCAAACCAACAAGAGCGCTCGGGGACTTGTGACTTGGTACCTTCATATAATGCCTTATAAATAACTTTAGGCACAGTCAACCTTCACAGCATGGTCCGTGCAACAAAGGAAATACTTTTCTGGTGCTTAGACGTCATCTGCAGAGAGAGCTGGGATGTTCATCCGAGGCCGGGTGAAAAATGCCATCTTCTCCCTGTAATGGAAAACAGATGTTTCAACTTCCCTTAGGATGAGTCTGTTCTGGGTCTGAAACACAGGGCATCAGGCATGCCAACTGCGTAGTCTGCCACTGAGTGACACCCCAATCCCTTTGTTATGTACTGTAGGATATTTAGTGATAGCCCTGGCCACTGTTAAATGCTGTTAGCGTGCCTGAACTCTGGCTGGGAAATCTGAACCCTGTGGACACTGAGCATACATGCCCCTAGTCCCAGCAACTTTAGACATGGATAGATGAACGTATCTTGAGTCCATGACATTTAGGTTTTAGCCATATAGACCTATCTTTAAAAAAAAAAAAAAGTATCTGCATTGTCAAATATCCTCTACAACAACAAAGGAGACAAAATCATGCCTGGTTAGGGACCCATTAGCATGATCAACTACCTTTTGTTCAATGCAGGAAACACATACGTATACATCCACATATATCACATATATTTCTCTCTCTCTCTCTCTCTCTCTCTCTCTCTCTCTCTCTGTGTGTGTGTGTGTGTGTGTGTGTGTGTGTGAAAACATTGGTTTATTTTGGCTTTTCTTTTGTTTTTCTCGAGACAGGGTTTCTCTGTGTAGCCTTGACTGTCCTAGACTTCTCTGTAGACCAGGGTGGCCTCGAACTCATAGCAATCCACCTGCCTCTGCCTCCCAAGTGCTGGGAGTAAAGGCATGTGCCACCATGCCTGGATATTTTGGCTTTTCATGTGTTCGAGACAGGGTCTCATGAAACCCAAGTTGGCCTTGAACTCACAATATAGTGCATGGTGGATGAACTAAATCCCTCTGTGTTGGGAGGCCCAGGCCAAATGGCATTTCTGACCCTCCTCTGACATGTGTAGGTTCAGCAAGGCCAGCACACAGCTGTGATCCTTTCAGGCAGGCAAACAATCAGAGCCAGGAAACTAGGTGAGTATCCATAGCACCCCACTCCCCATTCCCCCTTCTACCACCAGCCACGCCCCTGCCATGACTAGTGCTGGAAAGGCTAAGAGCAAAGGATGAAGCAGGTGGTTCGTTCATTAAACAAGAGGATTGCACAAGTTGGCATGAGTTGTGTGGAGACTGGCAACAGAGCATCATTGGTGCTCACAGCATTATGGGAGCCTGGCGGAGGATGAACGTCCGTTCCCACGTAGGCTACAGCTCTGCTAGCTACAGAGACAGTGCTCAGGAGCTGGGCCTGGGCACAGTGAGGCCAGCCAAGGTGATGAGGGCTAGGTGGGCTGGCTGGGTATTGGAAGGCAGTCCGGGATCACCGACTCACCTGAAAGACTGCACTTCTGGGGGTTCCTTACAGCTCTGGCCTCGAAGCCTGTGCACATCCTTGGCAGCTGCCCTCATCATCTTGTCTGTGTGTAGCTCACTCTTGTGCTCTGCACGGTCCACCTGTGAGGCAAAGCACATGGGTTTGACATGGGAGGGAGCCCTCCAGCCCGTAGGGCTTGCTGTCGGCAACATAGAGTCTGTACCACGGGGTCTGCTTTGTGTAGAAGGAAAACGGGCTGTGCTCACACCATGTACCTACGAGGACTGAGTACGGAGTCAGGGAATAGAAGACCTATGTGTGCCTGTAGGAAATGAGATGAGAGATGCCTAATGAAGTGTACTTTCTCACTTGCTCATCAAATGCTTGGGAGGGGAGAGTTTACAGTTGCTTTAGTTTTACAGACCAAGAAACGACTCATCTTTTTTTTGTTGTTTTTCTTTTGCTGTATCTACCCCCTCTTTTTTTTTTCTTAGTTGTTTTTTGCTTGTTTGCGTTTTGAGACAGGGTTTCATTCTACCTTAGTCTAGGCTAGAACTCGCTATATGGTCTAGGCAGCTCTCTTTCTGCTTCTGTTAAGTGCACCGCCTGGATAAGGTGCTTGTTAGAGCTGACGAAGGGTTAACGGTGAGTGAGTGTGAATCAGGAGCACTCACACAGAAACATCAACGAAAACACCCTGGGTCCTTGAACACACCTCACGGACCAGCCAGCCATGGGATCACAGGGCTGCTTAAAGGCAGCCAGCCAGGGGCACTTACCCTCTTCTCCAGCATCCTAAGCAGCAGGCGGAAGCGCTCGTCTTCCCGCAGCCACTGAGGCAGCTCCTTCTCCCCGTGGTTCTTGGCTTGCTCCAGATGCTCCTTCAGCTCCCTCAGCACTGAGATCTCCTGAGTTAGCTGGCTGTGCCAGGTCCTCGTGGCCTGCAGGTCTAGTTCCAGGTCCAGCGAGGTGCGGATCAGGCGCTCGGAGCGCAGGGACTTGACAGAGGAAGGCTGGAGGGGGCAGAGACGATACCCATGTCAAGGGGGGGTGGGGTGTGGGTGTGGGTGGGGTGGGGGTGGGGTTCAGCCCACACAGCCGTGCCCCCAGAATCGCAAGACCTGCCTCCTCCCTTTACGGAACACACTTACAGCCAGTCACACAGCGTGTGTCCCATGTACAAGGTTCCCTGATACCTAGCTGATCCAGTTCCCCTGTTTCGCAACAGCCCTCCGAGGGAGGGCCCAGCTGTTAGTATCTGCACAGGTGAGGCACTGGGTTAGAGTGGGCGGAACACAAGTAGAAAGCTGAGATTCCAGCACAGTGCTTCCAGCTTTTGTCTGCTGTGAATGGCATCCGATGCAACCCTGCCCTCAGGTTCTGTCTCAGTGCATACTGTGCTATGTATCTCTTTGATTGTGTGCCTGCAGTAACCAGACCCTGCTTAAGAATTCAGCTATTGGGACTGGAGAGATGGCTCAGAGGCTAAGAGCAAGAGGACCAGAGTTCAATTCCCAGCAACCACATGGCGGCTCACAACCATCTATAATGTGATCTGATGCCCTCTTCTGGCCTGGGGGGTGTATATGCAGCCAGAGCACTGTATACATAATAAATAAATAAATAAATAAATAAATAAATAAATAAATAAATAAATATTTAAAATAGAGAAGAATACAAGTTATCAGCCCGGTGTGATGGCGCATGACTTTAATTCCAGCCCTTGGGAGGCAGAGGCAGGTGCATCTCTGTGAGTTCGAGGCCAGCCTGGTTTACAGAGAAAGTTCTAGGACAGCCAAGGCTACACAGGGAAACTCTGTCTCAAAAACAAAAGAAAACAAAAACAAAGAATAATTTGGCTGTCTGGCAGGAGCATTGTCATGAGAGTAAGAGGCCTGCTGGCATTACTGCAGTTGTTGGACCAATCCATGCCTGAAGGCAGTCTCACAGCCAGCTGACTTTCTAGGTTATATTGTTGTTTTCATTTGTTTTGTTTTATAGTGCTGGCCTTCACACGTACTAGGCAGACATCCTCTCAGTGATCTCTAGACTTATGGCTGGGTCTTAAAAAGGCCCGTATGGGGGCTGGAGAGATGGCTCAGTGGTTAAGAGCACTGGCTTCTCTTCCAAAGGTCTTGAGTTCAATTCCCAGCAACCACATGGTGGCTCTCAGCCATCTATAACGAGATCTAGTGCCCTCTTCTGGCGTGTAGGTGTACATGCAGGCAGAACACTGTATATATAATAAATAAATAAATAAATATTTGTTTATTTAAAAAAAAAAAAAAAAGGCCCGTATGCTCAACTAGCCACAGTTGTTTAGTAAGATGCCAGAGCATCATGTTGACCATCTTCCCCCATTGCTCCTCCATCTTGGTGCCTTGAGACAGGGTCTCTCACTGAACCGGGACTTGCCATTTTAGTTAGGCCTCTCAGGAGCCCCCTGTCTCTTGCTCCCACGCCCAAAGCTGGGGCTACAGGCAAACACAGCCATACCCGGCTTTTTATGTGGGGTTCAAACTTGAGTCCTTGTGCTTGTAAAACAAGCGCTCTTACCCACTGAGGGATTTCCCCAGCCTGTGACAAGCATAACTTTAGGAACAGAAAACAGTTCAATGCAGAAGTGTCCTAGTACATCCTTCCAAAGTGAACCCCTGTGTAACTGTCTCTCTGTCATTACACGTGTGTACGTTGGATAACAGTGCCTGTATGTGCACACAGGGTGCACATGTAGAGCTAGGAGGACAACTTTGTGGAGTTGGCTCTCTCCTTACATGGGTCCCCAGGATGGATCTCAGGTCACCAGGGTTGTGCAGCGAGCACCGTACTGCACAGCCATCCTGCCCACCCTGTATCACTCACCCCTCCCCCGCCCCATTCTTCCCTGCCTTGCCAGCCCCTGGCTATCCATAGGCCTTCCAGAATGGAGAGCAGCAGGCACACAAAGACCTTCAAAGTCACTCTTACCCGCTTCATCCTGACGCTGCGCCGTTCCAGGGAGTTTCGAACAAAAGGTGGCTTCTTGGACAGAGTGGAACTATCACTGTCACTTCGATTCAGCTGCAAGAGAGAAACCAAAGGACATCAGGCATAATAAAAACATGTTCTGGAACAACCACAACAACAACCACCACCACAACAAAAGACAGCCTTCAGCCAGCGGGATCGCTGTGAGATCGAGACTAGCCTGGTTTAAAGAGTGAGTTCTAAGACAGCCAAGGCCACAGAAAAACCCTTTCTCAAACAAACAAACATGTGTGTTCTGGAACAGGAAGATCACCTCCCCAAATTTGATACAGACATTGAGTTTCCTGTTCCAGGCTTTGCTCTGAACTTCCTGTCCTTTTAAAGTGACCATTCACTAAACATGCACTAGACTTGGGGGTGTGCTGCATCCTCACAACACTGTGTGAGGACTGTCACCATGTTACATACAGGACATAGAAGCTCATGAGTCATAGAACCCACCCAAAGCCATTGAAGAGCTGCTCAGCAGAGTGTGACGATGGCAGCACCACTGTACTATGACACAGTCCTTTTGTCCCACCATGTGAAGAAGGGCTACTTACATCCACTTGTCCCTGTCACCTAGAGAGCCCACCTTTAGTGACTCGAATAGAACCACTTTGGAGACATATATTGGGGCCAGAGATACAGCTTAGTGGCATAGCATGGGCCATGCATATGCCAGATCTTCAGTACTGCAAGCAAGGAGATGCAGAGCAGGAAGCGCGCCACAGAGCCACGGAGCTACATCCTTATTGAGAAGGAATGTACAGACGCTGCAAAGTTGAGCTCAGCCATTTGCCCCACTCAAATCCCTCCACTGCCCATTTTTAATGCTTCCCCAGAGGTTCCCATTCTCATCTACGCAGTCTTTCTCCATCAGGCAAGGAGGATAGGGTGAGTTCTTGGATGAGTCTTATTCTCAACAGTGTTAACATGGGCTGATGTTCCTGCACCCACCTGGCAGCTGTCAGCCCACTGCTGTGGGTCTCTACTGAGAAGCTACTAGTGTTATTTATTTATTTATTGGCTATTCATCACTATTAAAGATAATGACACTAACGGTCCTGTGCCAGACAGAGTCTGAACCAGACCAGAAACATGGTGAGTCACGCAAATGTTGACTGCATGGATGGAGCCCCTGACTCCGTGCTCTGTGCCTTAGTTATAGTTTCATTCAGAAAAAACATTCTAGAGACAATGATGGTTTCATAGTCCACACAAGCAGGGATCACCAAATGGAGACTCCAAGGCCCAGTGGGCTACCACAGACCCGAGCAGTGCACGGCACTGTGAAATTAAGGTAGAGGAGTCTACTGATTGCATGAGGGACCTGAAGACAGCCTCACACTTAATTGTTTCAATTAAAGGTGGCATTTTGAAAATAAATGCCTAGAAAAAAGTTATCAGGACAACTGAGCCTTAAGACCTAGATGTTTATATGTTGATGATGACGTTATTAGACAGTAGGAAAGACTACATTAATTTTGTTTTGTTTTGTTTTTGTTTGTTTGTTCTTGTTTTCAAGACAGGGTTTTTCTGTGTAGTCTTGGCTGTCCTGGACTTGCTTTGTAGACCAGGCTGGCCTCGAACTCACAGAGCTCCATCTGCCTCTGCCTCCCGAGTGCTGGGATTAAAGGCGTGCGCCACCGCACCGGCTGTGGCTCCATTCATTCTTGCACTTCACTTTTTGTTTGCTTTTGTTTTTGGAGACAAGGTCTCACGTAGCCCAGGTTGGCCTTGGAAGCTGGCCTGAAATCTCCTGATCCTACCTCCTAAATGCTGCAGTCACACAACTGTACTATCGTGCTAGTTTTGAACGTCACTTCCCCTTATAGCCAGACATCCTAACGGGTTTAATCTCACACATGACAGAAAACCATCAACTTATTACTGCTTCTATTTAACAAAGTAGGAAGAAAAAAAAAAAATGAGGCAGAGAAGCATAGTGATTTCATGTCACAGGGAGCATTGGTGGTGGCAGGGCAGTAACTCCAGCTGGTCGGAAGGCCGAGGCACAAGGATTACAAAGCCAAGGTTGCCCAGAGATGAACTCAAGGCTAGCGTGGGCTATAGAATGAAAAGTGACTCAAAATAAAAGGTAAAAGAGACTGTGGATATAGCTCAGGGCTAGAGTGGTTGGACAGAACTATGGTAGCTCAGTGCCTACCATACACAAGGCCTTGCCGTAAAATAATCATAATTAATAAATAAAAATAAGGTCATAGGAAAGAACATCAGAAGACTGTGTCCACTTGGTCAAAGTCAGACAACTGCAAATACACAGCGAGTGCTGCTAGTAATACACAGGTGCCGTGGGATGCTGCAAGAAACAGAATTCACTGTCCTGTCTCTGACTTAGAAATCCAGTGGGGACCCCAAGACAGGGCAATTAAGCAGTGATCAGGCCACAGGAAAGCCTTTTAGGGCATGAGGCTGGATGGCAGGAAGTGGCAAGCTCCAGAGTTAGCTCTGTGGCCTGAGGCACGGAGCCCCAGTTTTTTCATCTATGAGATAGGTACAAATACAATGGGCGTGGTAGCGTAGTTCCTAAGACTAATAATAAGGAAACAATTTTGGTCTGTGGGGATGGTGCAGTGGGTAGCAGAGTTTGCCGCCTAACGCTCATGTAAAAAGCCAGGAGTGGCCACATGTGTGCATGTTAGCCCAGGGCTCTCAAGGGTGGAGACAAGAGGATCACTGCCTGCCTACATCTAGGCTCAGTGGGAGACCTTGTCTGGAGGGAATAGGGCAAGAGTGATGGAAAAAGACACTGGCTTTTGCATACATGCACGGAAGCATGCAAATATGCTACACACACACACACACACACACACACACACACACACACTTATCCCAACCATATACATATATACACACTCATTTATAAGCACATTACATCCCAGCCACATAGTATACACACTGATGTCCACTTACTCACACATCAAAAAATAAAAATAAAATCCCACTTTGTGATTCTCGGTCAGAAACAAGGCTGGTCTCTCGGTAGGGAAGCTGATGGGCCCCGGGTCTTGTTTTCACAGCCTCCCTTTACAGCTAGGCTCTCGATTGCATATGCAGTTGTCCTAGGCTTTGAATCTCAACCCAATCAGTTTTCTATTACGTTGCCTTTGACATTTAGGCAGGCTAGTCACTTGTGCTGCATGAATGCACCACATCCGCCCACATCTCAGGGAGAAGCTACCAATGGCAAGAGGGCAACCCAGCAACAGCAATCAGAGTTTGTGTGGCCACTGTCCTGACAGTGCATCAGTATAGCAGTGCCCATGCAAGACACAGTCCTAGATGCCATCAGATGCCTGAAGCCACAGATAGCACGTTTCTTCTATACATGCATAACAACAAAGCTTTGATTCATAAAATAAACACAACTGGAGATTGGCAATTACTTCCTATAAGTCTCAGCCACTTCAGCATATGACAGTTTTTCTTTCCTCAAGTCTGAGCGTTTGCCTTTTCACCAAAGAGGGACTTTACAGCTCCTGGGCTGCATGTCAACAGCAGGCCTCCCTCACTGCTCTTGTTCTTTGGGCTATTAGCAACTAAAATGAAGATTACTGGACCATGGCAGTGAATCTGTGGCTGGACAGATGGCTCAGTGGTTAAGAGCACTCAATGTTCTTGGAAAGGACCTGAGTTCGGTCCTCAGCACCCATGTCAGGCAGCTCACAGCCAGAGCCCACAGCTCACATCTCTAACTCTTAGATCCAGGAGACCCAACAGCCTCCTTTGGCTTCTGCAGACACCTGCACTCCCTGGCATAGTTAGACTCACACAGACACATTCAGCCAAGAAGGAGAGCTGGCTACTACATGACTGAGGGGGGGGGGGGCAGGTGTGCAAAGGAGCACCACTTCAGTGATATGCTTCTGTTTTCCCCATCTTAGCAAAAATCACAGCTACATTCTAATCCTGATGAAAAACAACGAGTCGAGCATTAATTTCCCCTGGTGTAGCCCAACTGCTGATTTCCCTTGTGTGAATTCAGATGAGTGGCTTCCATTTATTTGTATTTGATTTTCACAGCATGCTCTCGAGGTAGTTGGTCCGTAAAAGCTGAGGTCTCAGCTGTTACCCTAAAGGCTTTTCTAAGTCTTTCAGAGGCCCCACCCCACCCCTGCCCCCTGTTCGAGGCATGGTTGGGGTTTTCTCTCTACAGTTGTGATCTGACTTAGCTATAGCATCCTACAGTAGAAAACAGTGTGCTCCACTGATGTCTCCCAACATCAGCGTTCTGTGACTTGAGGAAATCCCACATTTCCTACATGTTTGCAGCTCATATGTGCTGGGCCTGCATGGCTCCCACAGATACTGGTGGGCTTGAGTGATTAGCTTGAGACTTAACCCGGAAGAGAAGATGTAATGATTAAAAAAATAAGATGCCAGGCAACCTCTTCCTCTTGCCGGAAGCTTTATTGTTTCACGGCATAGACTCTTTCCTTTTCTTTTCTTTTTTCTTTTTTCTGGTTTTTGAGACAAGGTTTCTCTGTGTAGCCTTGTCTGTCCTGGACTAACTATGTAGACCAGGCTGGCCTCGAACTCACAGCTATCCACCTGCCTCTGCCTCCCAAATGCTGGGATTAAAGGCATGTGCCACCACGCCCGGCTAGACTCTTTTCTTTATAGAGTGTGTTTTCTGTGTGTGCACATACATATAAAGGTTAGAGGATTAAATGGGGCGTCCTCCTCTACACTCCCTGTTTTCTTTTCACTGAACCCAAAGCCTATTAACTTGGCTAGGTTGGCAGGTCCTGAGGTCCTGTGAATCCACCTGTTTCTGTGGCCCAGTGCTGAGGTTATGGACACATATGGCCATGTGTGGCTTTCACATGGGTGCTGGGATATTCTAACTCAGGTCCTCACGCTTGCACAGCAAGTGCTCTTACTCTCTGGGCCGTCCACTCAGTCCCACGGGCCAGCTAATTTTCTCATAATCAGTCAAGGAGTAAAGGTGCCCTGTGAAATGGGCCTGTGTACTCCACAGGACGGAAACGGAAGTCCATGGAGTTAACCAGAAGATACTCAGACACACTGAGAATGACCCCCCACTTATATCCAGAGATGGAGTAGACCCCTGGCTGCTCTGAGTGACGGAGAAGGCACCATTGCTTGCTTACCCGGCACACGTACTGGCTCTGGGGTCCAGGCGAGAAGGTCTTGGAGCGGATGATGGTATTCCCTCGAAGAAACGGCCCTGGTGAAGGGGCCCCCACTCGCCGGTCCTTGGGGCGCACCACCGTGGGAGATGGGGCCACACTGTCTGTATTGGTCTCTCTGTCCACCTGTGGAAGAAGTCAGGTTTTATACCAGTGTTCCCCTGAGTCTCAGGGCCCTCTCTTGGTCTACCTGGCAATTCCCACTTGTGTTATTTCACTTTTGGCCACATGCAGAGATGTGCTTCTTGGGCTCTCACTATGCTGGCCTAATCAGCTGGACCTACCGAGGCCAGAGTGCCCACGCCCACTCTTCTACCCCATGTACTCCTGGGAGCTGGAGGAGGCATGGCAGTACTCATGTTCAAGTGTGCCAACTATCCATCCTCTGTACCTAAGCACCAGCTACATCCAAGACCTCTATGGTCCTAGCCAGTACTTCTGGAATTATGGAGGCACCTAGCAAACCTCCTTTTGGCAATAAAGGCTATGATAAAGTCAAGCATGGTAGCACATACTTATAATCCCAGCACTCAGGAAATTGAGTTCAAGGCCAACCTGGGCTACATAGTGAGACCCTGTAAAAAACAAAACAAAACAAAACAAAACAAAAACAAAAAAAAAACCCAGACAAGAATAGAGACCATTGTGTTCTCTACTGCCTGCACACAGCAGCCACCAGAGAAAGATGGCAACAAAACACAGCCCAGAAACTGTCTTAGCAGGAACAGCACCTGCTTAAGTGGGACAAGAGCGCCCTCTAGTGGGAGAAACTGTGGAGACACACCTTAGTGTAGGGGTGTCAGAAAAAAGCTTGGTTTTAGGAACCCCCTGGGCAGACACTGGAAGCTCTGCCCCAGGTCGCCTTTCAGGAACAGCATGCAGGCATCTGGAGGGCACTGAGAACAGAGATCTCTGCTCCAGGCCTATGAGCAAGGCTGGTGTTACTATGTGCCTGTTTTTAGAGATGAAAACATGGAGGCTGGGTGGGAAATGAAGACTACACAGCCAGGCAGGGGCACAGCTGGGCTTGGGATCTGATCAGAGAAAGATGAAAGTCACAGAGTGCCCCTTCTGTTGTCTTCAAATATGACTCAAAGTGCAGGGACAGTGACTGAGTACCCTGCCCATTTGGAGAGCTGTCCCCTGATGATGAGAGCCTTTTCTGACAGCCCAGACGTGGGCATGAAAATTATCTCCTCAGCAGGGCTTTTTTTTTTTTTTTACCTTTAATGCTGGACACTCCTCTGCCTCCGGGGAGACCTTTTCAGTGAAGACATCCTCCTCTCCCTCCTCTTCCTCCTCCTCAGCTACTGCCTCATTCTCGCTGGTCTCTTCCTCGTAAGTCCTGTGGTAACATAACGCTATGGTCATTCTCCCAGACACCGTTCCGGAAGCCTCTACTCCCCTGCTCGGAAGCGCATCCAGGCACAGTCTCTAAGACTCATGGTTATAATGGTATTTATCAAAAGAACCTCCAACATGGAACTGGCTGGAACTCAGCAGCAGAGCGTTTTCCAAGCATGTCTGATGGCCCAGGGTCTATCTCTAGAACCCAACAAAACAACTAGCTTTATTATTTATTTGTGTATGTGTGTGTGCACATGTGTGCGGTCATGAGTGCATCACGTGGGTGCGAGTGCCCATGGAAGCCAGAAGGGGGTGTCAAGAGACAGAACACTACATATCAGAAAGGTGCCCTTCTATCTACCCTTCCCACCTAGCCTCTCCTCTATTCCCTGGTGGCCACCAGTGAGCTTCCAGGCGTTACAGATCCAATTAGATTTTTCTTGCATTTCATATAAGAGTCAGACAATACAGGCCCTTACATCCTTGGCTTCCATTAGTATGCTTTTGAAGTTCATCCAGGTCCTAAATTCATCAGGAGCTCATTTCCTTTCCTTTTCTTTCTTTTCCTTTTTTTTTTTTTTTTTGAGACAGTGTGTCCCTGTGTTAACCTTGGATGTCCTGGACTTGCTTTGTAGACCAGGCTGGCCTTGAACTCACAGCTATCCACCTGCCTCTGCCTCCCAAGTGCTGGGATTTAAGGCGTGCACCACCACGCCCGGCTCATTTCCTTTTCATTACTGAGTTATATTCCACAGGATGTAGTGTGTTTAACACTTTATCAACTCATGGACACTGAACTGCAGCCATCTCTCAGACACTATGACTGAGGTTCTATGAATACCCATGGACAAGTATTTGCTCTGGAGCCAATGTTGTCATCTCTATTAGGTATTGTGCTATTGGTTAGGGCAGCCTAAGTGAAATACCCCAGAACTACATTTTCCACAATTCTAGGCGTTGATATCCAAGATCAAGGCTACAGAATGAATGGTTTCTCCCGAGGCCCATTTCTTTGGCTTGTAGATGGCGCCTTCTTGCTGTCCTCAGTGGGTCACTTCTGTGATCACAAGTACCTGGTGTCGCTATGGGCCCAAATTCCCTCTTTTTATAAATATACCCATCAGGTTGGATTAGGTTCACCTTACCTTTTTGTTTGTTTGTTTTCCAAGACAAGGTTTCTCTGTGTAGCCCTGACTATCCTGGAATTCACGTTGTAGACCAGGGTGGCCTAGAACTCAAGAGATCTGCTTCCCCTTGCCTCCCAAGTACTGGGATTAAAGGTGTGTACCACCACAGCCTGGCTTTATTACTTATTTCTTTATGGCTGTACTGGTATTGAGTTCAGGACCTCATGTGCACTTAGACAAGTGCTCTACCATGGAGCTACATCTCATCCAACAGGCTCTCCTACCCTTTCTGTTAGAAGTTTCCTAGTTTCTATTTTAATGTTTTAGCTCTATGATTCAAACCAGATTAACTTTTGACTGAGGTGAAATAAGAATAAAAATTAATTTTTCCGAGCCGGGCTTGGTGGCGCACGCCTTTAATCCCAGCACTCGGGAGGCAGAGGCAGGCGGATCGCTGTGAGTTCGAGGCCAGCCTGGTCTACAAAGAGAGTCCAGGATGGCCAAAGGCTACACAGAGAAACCCTGTCTCGAAAAACCAAAAAAGAAAAAAATTAATTTTTCCATTTGTAGGCCGGCTGTTCCAGCACCTTTTGCCAAACAGCTCTGCTCTGGTGACAACAGGGGGTGACCGGCTTACCTGGCCCCTGGTCTCCGGGGCTGGAAGGATTTGTGAGACTAAAAGACTGCACATGTTGGGTGGTAATTTACATCTCGTCCTATCTTGACTTCTCAAAGATGTACATCACTGCCACGCCCTGGCCTGTGTGAAACAGTGTCACCATACTGGACCACAAGAATCCCAGCCAAAGCAGAATGTCAAAACACACAGTTTGCTGTGAGGCGCACTGTGGGGGAAACACAGCCTCTCCCTGAGGCTTCCCCAGTGGGGAGAGTCAACCTCATTCTCTGTTTAAAGCCCTGAGATGGAGACTAAGGAGGAGCTGGCGATAAGGGGAGCCTTGCTCTCCTCTAGCCCCATTGGCCTAGCTAGCCTTAGACACACAGATCCACAGGCAGCACACACACAGAGCAGTCTGCAGAAGCCACTCACCAGCCCCTTTTGGCTGCTTCAGAAAGTCAACAGTGCCGACAGGGAGTGTGTGGTCACCCCACAGGTTGAGTCTGAGTCTCACAGGCTGCTAACAAGGGGAGCAAGGTGGTTTAGCACAAGCGAACACTTGGCGGCTAGGCTGGTCTCGGCTATTTTACTGTAACTCTGATTGAAATGTTCCTGGAGAGGAAAAATGACCCCACTCCATCTTAACAGTGCAGAGAAACAAAACAGGCATCTTTCACCCATTGTAGTAGCAAAGGAAACAACGAACGCGAAATGCCAGCCCATGTTATCAGGCGTTGGTGAAGGATTAGAAAACAGACATGTCCCTGTGCAGAGTGAGAATGTGATCAAGTGATGCTCACTTCGTAGGCAAGTTAGTAATATCATCTGTCAAATCAAACATGAGTTTCATTTAGTTCATATTCTGGGGGTGCTGGGCCTCCATGCTAGGTAACACTCTACTACTGAGCTATATCCCCAGTCCCAGTGAAAATATTTTATGTCACTACAGCAGTTCAATTACCATATTTTTGGACCATAAGATGCACCCCCACCAAAGTAGGGGGGATTAGAGTGCACCTTATTGCTATTTTTACTGTTTTACTGCTCTAAAAACTGGGTGCGTCTTATGGTCAGGTGTGTCTTATAGTCTGAAAAATACAGTAAGTGCTAGAACGGTATTCTTGGTCACTGTTGCTAGGAGTGCCTCCTGTCTAACAATCCTACCTGGGAAGGCGGCCTATGTGTTGAGAGGCCACTGCTCAGGCTCAGGGACATAGCAGTACCACCTGTGAACACTGTCTCAGACAGACACACATCAAGGCTATTCCTTCTCCCAAGGTTTGAGATTATCTTTCCTGTGCTTTCTTTCTAGCTAATTATTGTGTGCATGGTGTGCACATGTGAGTAAGGGCATGAGCATGCTGCAGAACACACATGGGGGGTCAGAGGTCAGAGGATAACGTTCAGGAGTTGGTTTTCTCCCTCTACTGTGTGGATTCTGTGTATTCATATAGCTTGGTGGGCAAGTGGCTTTTCACACCGAGTCATCTTGCTGGCTCGTCTACGTTTTCTAATACTCATAGCATTGTTTTGTTTGTGACTCTACAACAAAACCAGTGAAGTTTTCTACTTGGGTGTGGTGATGCGCACCTGATCTCAGACAGTTTGAGGCCAGTGTTGCCACAGAACACACCAAGAGAGATAAATGCTCTTCTGATGCTAGCAGTGAAGGCACCTAAACAGTTAAAAAGAGCAAGGGAGAGGGTAGCAGAGATGCATTGGGCCTTAAATACTGCTGGTCAGTGTCCCAGTGCTGAGGGCTGGTCTCTGGGAGGCCTCCACTCCAGAGCTGAGCAGGTGCACTGAAGCTGGTGATTGCCCCAGGATCAAAAGCCACCTCCAGGCATGGGGGAGGGAGCTGCAGATGGACCCACCCCACCGCAGCAGCCCTGGGAGGCCTGGCCCTCTTTGTGAGTTGGCATCTGGGAAGTGTGAATGGCAGGGGGTGGGGAGAGATGGGGCCACAAGGGGAGCAAGAACAGAAGGTGGTTGCTAGGAGACGGCTTGAAAAGTCTCAGCATTAGCTTGGAATTCAGGAGAAACCACTGATCTTGTGCCAGGGTATGGGGAGAGGGGACCTGGGCTGGTTCTGGCATCAGAGCCTTAGCTTGGGTGACTGGCAGCATAAGGGTTGCCAGGGACAGGGAGACTGAGATGGACACTGTGACCAAGCCAGAAACAAAGGAATACAAAATTCCAGTGGCCTTGTACGATCCTTATCACATGGGGAAATAGTGAAGAAGAGAACACGTGTCAGCGACTATTGTCAGTGGGCCCAATCCAGCCTACCAACTTATTTTTCTGGAGGTGGTAGTGATGGTGGTGGTTTAAGCTGTGAACTGCTTTTACATTTACATTTATTTTTTTGTGTGGAGACAGGGTCTCAAAGTATCCCGGGCTAGCCTTGACCTCATTATGGGGCCACCTGGAAATCTGATTCTCCTGCCTCCACCTCCAGAGTGCATGCACTGGAATTTTAGGTAATGTGGTATCACGCATAATTTGTGGGGTGCTGGGGAATCAAACCCAGGGCTTTGTGCATGCTAAGCAAGTATCTACCAACCGAATTACATTCCCTGGACCATTTGTTAAATGGCTGGAAATAAATAAATAAATAAATAAATAAATAAATAAATAAATAAGGCGATTGTCATTGTGGCAGGCACGGATGCTAAGAAATGTCAATTTCAGCGTCCACACATGGATTGCCAACAGAACACAGACATGGCCACTGGTTACTCATGGCCCATGGCTGCTTTCACACTGTAGAGGCAACTTGAAGAGGCACAGTGGAAGTGGTGTGGCCACAGCAGATGGCTTTTGCCATCTGGTCCTGTCCAAGAAACATATGGTGACCCCTGAGTCAAAAGACTGCAAGGGGAAGGCTGCTTCCAAGCCCAACTACAGCATTCTGGACTATAACAGTGATAATGCAAAGAGTTATTGGGCGTGCCATCTAGGTTGTTGACTGCAACAGAAAGTCTGGTCAGCCCCTGTTCACTGCAGCCGAGGGATAGGCTAAGCCACATGTCCATCAGCAACCACAGTCTGTCTCTAACCGAATGCCCGTCGGCCACAGTAGCTGTCACCTGTGACAACACAGAAAAACTTGGAAGACATCAGGCTAAGGGAAAGAAGCCAGGAATGGAAAGACAAATTACCGCCCATTCTCTTACATATGGAATCAAAAAGTTGCCCTCACAGAGAAGAGGGGAGAATGGTGGCTCCAAGAGAGGGGAGGAAAAAAGCGTTCACATGGTGAGTACCACGTGACTGAGAGAGAAAAATAAGTACTGCCACGCTACTGCACAGGTTGGCTACAGTTAATAGTAGGTCGTGTATAAGAGTGGCTAAAAGAAGCCAGGAATAGTTCAGGAAGGGGCTTGAGGATTATCCACGATTCTGAGGCTAGCTTGGTTGGCATAGTAACTGCCAGGCTAGTCAGGGCTCCATAGTCAGATTTTTTTTTTTTTTTAAACAGCAAACATTTTCTTTCTTTCTTTCTTTTTTAAAAAAATGTTTTATTTAATTTTAATCTATGTGCATTAGTGTGAAAGTGTCAGATCTTGGAGTTACAGACAGTTGTGAGTTGCCATGTGGGTGCTGGGAATTGAACCCGGGTCCTTTGGAAGAGCAGGCAGTGCTCTTAACCAATGAGCCATCTCTCCAGCCCATCCATAGTCAGATCTTATCTCAAACAAAGCAGAGCAAGCCTAGCCAACAAAATGGCTATAAGCGCAGGGTCTGCATGCTTCTCTATGAAGTAGATATGACAGCCGTCAGTCCTCTGTGACCATGACGTTTCCAGACAGGGTTTCTCTGTGTAGCCCTGGCTGCCCTGTAATCATTCTGTAGTCTAGGATGCCTCGAACTCAGAGATCCAAGTGCCTCTCCCTCCTGAGTGCTGGGATTAAAGATGCATGCCACCACTGCCCTGCTACATGTTAAGTTTTTGTTTTGTTTTGTTTTTCAAGACAGCATTTCTTTGTGTAGCCTTGGCTGTCCTGGACTCACTTTGTAGACCAGGCTGGCCTTGACTCATAGAGATCCACCTGCTTCTGCTGTGATTAAAGTCGTGTGCCACCATGCTTGGCTACATGTTAAGTTTTTTAAAAGTAAAAGTGCAGCTGTGTTTGATGGCCGCATGCCTTTAATCCCATCACTGAGGATGCAGAAGAAGGTAGTTTTCTGGGAGTTCGAGGACAGTCTGGTCTACATTCCTAGCAGCCAAACACAATTTTTATTGTACAATACACAACTTATGGTAAATGATTCAAATTTAAAATCTATAGTAGGGTTTAAAAGCCCTTTCTTTCTTTCTTTCTTTCTTTTCTTTAACCTACACTGGCCTGGAACTCACAGTAATCTTTTTGCTTCAGTCTCCCAAGTGCTGAGATTACAGAAGTGAGCCTCCATTTTTTAAAAAGCCCAAATAAATGCCATTATACCAAAACAAACAGCAGCATCAGGCAGGAACAAGGCATGGGAAATTCGTGAAACATAAACTGGGGAAGGGTTTTAGGTGTCCCCCCAAGCCCCCCCACCCCCATGCCAAGCTATCCTTGTTGCCCGTGACTGTAAGCACAGGTCCTCGAGATGCTCGGCGGAACCTTCCCTTGGTTGCCCCTTGGTCAGACTGTTCTGAGTCCAGCCGGAGAGGGTGCCTCACTTACCAGCTGCCCTCCAGTGTCTGGGAGCTGCTTCTTCCCTCCCGCCTCTTCTCTAGCTCCACAGCTGTCTGTTCCAGCAAGGCAGACACAGCATCCTGCAGAGACAGAGGCTGCCGGGTCAGCAGGGACCCTGGGTGTCACAGTACCTATCAGGCACCCCAGAATGTAACCTTTCAAGAGAACCCAGGGAAAACCCCAAAGGACCCATGGTCACGCACGCATGCACACACGGGAAGTATTGTTTTGGCTTCATCGGCCAGTCCGCAGAGCCTCTCTCTATGTGTGTGCACCTACTTGGCACAGTTAGTTTGGCACTGAAGGGAAAGCATCACAGTGCTGATGGAAGGAGATCAGAGAGCTGTCTGCCATGTCACATAAACCATCAAGGACACAGCAAAACCATGAGGGTCAAAAGAAAGGTAAGTACCGTGGGTCTGGGAACAGAGACACAGTGGCAAGTGTGTGTGTGTGTGTGTATGTGTGTGTGTGTGTGTGTGTACACGGATGCTGCATACATGGACAGCTTCCAGGGGACCCTGAGTGGGGGTGGCATTCCTGACGAAGACTGTGTGACCTGAGAGAATGAATGATTGAATCTCTCTGACCCTCATTTTCTTCCAGTAAGCACCAGGAAAGGTCATCATGAGGATTAAGTGCGCTGATCTATGCAGAGCAGAGTAGCCTAGCAGACCGTATTCACCACACAAGAGCTGACATCTGAGCAAAGAGGAAGCTGTGGCTTTCTCATCTTGGGGCTCATCTGCCTTCACCCTCAGCCCCCGCCCCCAACTCCCAGGCTGGGAAACTCCTGACAAGTTCTTTGGGGATTGAAAGAAAGACCTAAACTTAAGCAAGGACCATGACAGGTGGTTTGCTCATATACAGCAGCTCACTGAACCATACAACCGCCATGCTTGGCAGAGAGAAGCCATGGGCAGCCTAGTGGATGCATGTCTTTTCTGGCTTTGGTTTGGAGACAGGCTGGCCTAGAACTAGCTTTGTAGACCAGGCTGGCCCCAAACCTTCAGTGATTCTCCTGTGTCTGCCTCCTTATGGGGGATTACAGCCTTGCACAGAGATGGCTTCGGGACGTCTTCAATGATTAGCAGCACTAAAACGCGTTTCCAAACCAAAGCAAGGAAAACATTTTCAAGTAACCCAAAACAGGCCAGTTGCCATTTGCCCAGTCCTTGCAACAAGCACTCCCTATATCCATTTCTTTGAAGTTTCCCATTAATGTTATCAAACTCCTTACAGACATGAAAAAATGGAGGTTCAAAGAGGTGACATGCTTGGCCCATCTATCACCCAGCCGGAAAGAGCCAAGTTCTGGTTTTTTGTTTTTTTTCAGACAGAGTTTCTCTGTGTAGCCTTGGCTGTCCTAGACTCACTTTGTAGACCAGGGTGGCCTCGAACTCATAGCGTTCCACTTGCTGGGATTAAAGGCGTGTGCTACCATGCCTGGCCCAAGAGCCAAGTTCTGAACAGCCTTCCCTAACCTTCTTGTATCTGGGATCTCACTTTGGTTAGGCTGGCCCCATCCACTGAACCACTCAGCTAGCCCTTAAAAAAAAAAAAAAAAACCTTAAATGTCTTATTGTTTTGTTTTGAAATCACAGAGACAATATAAAGCACAGCAGAATACAGAAGGAGAAAATGAGAACCCACAGGGAGCTGGGTCTGGACCACTCAGGGAAGACCATTCGTGTATGGCCCTCTCCTCCTGCTTGTTTCTGTTTTCTCCTACCCTGGCCTTGTCTCCTTCACCATCATAAGCCTGGCTCTAGTTCATCCAGTGCTGTTGGCATGAGAGTGGGAGTGGGCCCCCAGCCCAATCAGGCTACTTAGCCATCTCACCATGTGGTCAGGCCCTGGGGCTCCTGCTGGCTGGGGCTCCTTCTCGTCCTGTTTCTTCAAGTATTTGTAGCTCAGGAGGTTGTACCAGCGGGTTGACCTCTCCCCAGACCGGCAGACCTCAGCCAGGCTGATCTGAGCACCTCCCTGTTAGGGACAAACAAAGAGTGAGTTTTAAGAGTGCCAGCTAGGGCCAGGTGTGGTGGCGCAAGCCTTTAATCTTAGCACTTGGGAGGCAGAGGCAGGTGGATCACTGTGAGTCTGAGGCAAGTCTGGTCTACAAAGCAAGCCCAGGACAGGTAAGGCTAACTAACACAGAGAAACCCAGTTTCGAAAAAAATAAAAAAGAGTGCCAGTTAATGGTAACAATATGGAAAACAGCAGTTCCAGTGAGATAGGAGTGGAGCTTCCCAGCGGGGTTTCACTCTGTTACCCAGGCTGGTCTCAAGTGACCTTAAGCCACTCAAGCAGTTAGGACTAGGTGCATGTCACCACATTCATGTATACAGCCTGTCTCATTCCCCTTTAATGATAATTTGCAATGTAACCCAGGCTGGCCTTGAACTCACCTCATCACCCACCCTAGTCCAGAACTCAGCCTCTCTGAGTGCTAATTTACAGCCATTGTGCCACAGCTTCTGTGAATGTACACATCTACTGCCCTTTGACCCAGATCTCCACACAGCAGAGGCTGGCCTCAAACTAGCTGTGTCGCTGAGGATGGCGCTCAACTTCAGATCCGTCTGTCTCCACCTCCCTAGTGCTAAGGTTATGGCTGTGTGCTACCAGGCTTGCTCGTGGCCTGTTTGAAAAAGGGGGTTGTTTGGATTTTGTTTGTTGATACTTCTGTGCTAATCTGGGTTAGGTTCTGGGTTGAGCACTAAGGACAATGATGGTCCCTACACAGTCACACTTTCTAGCCACTAAGAGCCCCAAGGAGCACAACGCTGAACAAGCAATTACAAGAGAAGTTGCTTTTACAATTCCTTATGGAAGGAATATGCACATCTAGCAAGAAAAATATAGACGCATTTACCCCGTGGCTTGGAAATCACATGTGCAGGTGCCTATCCCATTGCTACCAGTTTAAAAAGACCCATAAACAGAAGCTCTCATTTGGGTGTTTTTTGGTAATACCACAAGAAGTTATTATGTAGTTGAAACTGACCTTGAACTAACTTTCCTGACTCTACCTTCTGAGTGTTCTAGAATTATGGTTCACCTACAAATGCAAACACAACTACACACAAACAAACATATACACCCTTGCTCACCCATCCACCCACCCATGCTCACACACCCACACTCAAATCCAAATGGCTAAGTAACGGTACATGGTAGAATCAGGGGTGATGTCAGCGAGTAGGGGCTTTTCATGCGCCTTTTCTTTGAAGCATCCAAGTGCACTCCTTGTGCAGTTAGCAGTGAAGACCAATAGATTAACCTACCTCCCTGAGGAGGAACCTGTTCAAGAATAGGCTCCATGGGCCCAGCTGCAGTGGGAAGCCCCACATCCTAACCTCAACTCATTCCTTAGGCATGGAAGTGTTTTACCTAGCCTTCTTCTGAGGAGCTCAGGACATTTGGGGTTCAACTCATCCACTTTCCCTCTTGTTTTCACGTAACAGTGGCTGGGTCAATGGGAAGCCAGTTTGCAAAGTGGGGCTATAGCCAGGAAGGGCTTGTCTGAGTCAGGGGCTCTTCCACCCACCCGTGAGCCTGTCTTCTGCTTTTTTCCTTTGGTAGGATGGGCAGACTCTAACGTCAATCTGAATCGAAACTGCTTCAAACCCAAGACCATTTGAGCATCAGCAGGATGCCGCAAGTAAAAAATGCCGTGCCACACCCTTTCTTCATGCACAAAGTTACTTAAGCTATATATTCTATAATTGTCTCCAGGCTAGGGATACAAGGTATATCTGAAACAAACAAATTTCCTGTTTAGCCTTGGATTCCAGCTCCACCATATCTCACTATATATGCAAATATTCTAAACCAGTAAAACAAACAAACAAAAAACCCAAGAAATTCCAAGCAAACAAACACCTCCTCTAAAACACCAAAACAAACAAACAACAACAACAACAACAAAAAAAACTGAAGCAGTTTTGGTCAAGTATTTCTGACAGGGATATTCAAGCTACAACAGGAGGTACCAGGTCATGGCACAGACTGCTGAGTCTGGCTGACTAACAGCAATTTCTAAGAGAATAGTGTGGAGTCGGGAAAACAAGTCAGCACTGACACTTTACTATCTTGACACTAGCTTCCTCTCCAGGGGAATGAGAAAAATAGCTTTTATATGCAGAGAGTGTGTGTGTGTGTGTGTGTGTGTGTGTGTGTGCGTGTGTGTGCGCGCGCGCGCGCAATTGAATAGCTGGCATGCTCCTGGCACCAGAGTAGATGTAAGTACACTCAAGAATATGTATATCACTCCTTTATTCATCCCACAAGTATTCCCTGCAGACAGAGAAACATCTAGAACATGATTCCCCACCAAGGGGATGACAACTTCCTGGTGAGACACACAAACATACTGGATATTGCAGTTCAGAACATGACAGGCTACATTTGAGGTACTAGCTCAGGAGGGATCATGAGAACAGTGTGGAAACATGACACCTTCATCAGATTATTATTGATGACACCAAGATGCTCTGCCGGCTGGTACTGGCTCATGTGTATGAATATCATTCACCTTCACAAACTAGAAGCATTTCTGGGGGAGCATTTACTTGCTCACGGATTCAACATACATGATTTACCGACTAGCTCATAAGTGCTAGCGTGTACAAGCAGGAGAGCAAATGTCCCAAGGGGACAGAGTGTGAGGATGAGGACCAATCAGGGTTTGTGGGAAGACGGTGATGAGTGGTAACTTTCAAAGGATGCTGCACAGCATTGCCTAGGTATATTTTATGTCCAGTTGCACAGGTGGGAGGGGGGTCACATAGGCAGGGCTGGGGCTGTGCCAAGTTAGTGACACCAAATGAGAAAGGAACAAGGGAGCTATTGTGACAGCCAATAGTGAGGCTGGACCTGAGCTGTGTGACACTGGCCTTAGTGGCTGTGTGGGAATGATGTGATGCCTCACTAAAATGGCTGCTGACAGTCTTGGGGGAAGGCAGGTCATGCATTCCTCTAAATCCTGAGATCTGGGGACTCAAGAGCCTTTGGTCACCCTGAAATGTAACACAGTAAGACAGGGACACATGAAGAAGGTGTGTTCAAATCCAGGTTGGTGCTTAGTCAGTTCACTGGAGGAACTGGGCCTTGCTCATTCTCTCAAGTGAAGATCACCCGGATACTTCTCCCCAGGGCTTGCTGGGGGTTAAATAAGGGGCTTTTGGCCCAATGGTAAAGACACAAACAATGCTGGTTAATGGTATAGCTGGTTAAATGGCTTAAAACAGACTGGGGATTCCACAACACCACCAAGGCAAGAAGACACCACTGCTGCCTCGTGGGAGCTGGGGAGTCCTTTCCCCTTCCTGCCTTGCTGTCTCTCTCCTCTTCCAGTCACCCAAACCGAGGCTTCAAGTTCCCCCGGGTAGGCGGGCAAGGAGGTTTCCCATTGGTCGTGGATAGCAACCAGCCACTGTAAGATGAGCGCCTTTGGCTGTTGCCATGGCAACCAGTAATGGCCAGGCTTCAATTAGGAGGGAAGAATAAAAGGCACCCACTTAGGAGAAGAAAGCAGGATTTAGTCTCTTCTGGTTCTGGAATTCCCAGGGCTGAGGAAAGCTTCCCTAGAGGAGCCTGGGTCTGGAAACGCTTTCCTTCAATGTCCACCATGTTTCTTAAATAAGCCCTTTTTGTCACCATTAGTAGCCTCCAAGGAGCACTGAGTTAGCAAAGGAAGGACACTAAGGGGCTTGAATGTATGTCCTACAGACAAGGGGTCCAAATACAGCTTCTGCCACTGTGTAACTGTGCGATTCAAAGTAAGATCTCGCGTCTCTGTGACTCAGTTTCCCACTGGCACAAAGGACCTGTTTTTAAGATGAGTAAAATCGATGGAAAGGGTGCTTGTCGGGGACCTAATTTACTGTCTGTCAGAAAATGTCATCCAACTGACATTCACTGTTGCATCTGTGTCCATGGTAACATCATCCTAAGAGGCAGGCTTTCTGTCACGGGCTGAGTAGGAAAGTGACTGATGCTCACGTCCTTTGAGCCTGTGTGGACACTCCACTCTGCCATTTTAAGTCTATGGTGCTCAAAATGTGACCAGGGACTGTGGCATCCCTGCTCCCTGGGAATTTGCTAGAAATGCAGATTCTCAGCTTTGCTGAATCTCTACTTGCACCGTAACCAGAGCACCAGGTGACTCACAACATCTGCTACGTGTGCGGTGTCTGAGGAGCGCAGACTGTGACCAGAGCACCAGGTGACTCACAACACCCGCTACTGTATTTGTGCTTCATCAGACACAAGATCAGATGGAACGGTTGGTGACAGGAGCTGCATGGCAGATTTGGGCACTGGAGACTCTCAGGAGGTGGGGCTAAGAAGGCTAGCTTGGTGATCTGCCCTTAAATCCTGAGGACACAGTCCCCAAATTCCCCAGTGGAAAGGGTTCTCCATCACAAGCAGACCCAGGTAAGGTGAGAACTAAGAGTCTCTCACTCTGAGCACAGGCCCATGGCTGCCACCAGGAGAAAGATTGGCCTGCAGCGGAGGCAGCAACTGCCGCATTTACTCTCTCAGCTTCCTGACAGGGATGCAGGGAGATGGCTTAGTGCCATGGACAAATTCCTGGCCTAACCTCTACATGAGCTTCCTACTTTCTTCTGTCACTTGAACCCACCCATTTCCAACACAGCCTGAACCGTAGTTTGTGTGTTAGCTTCAAATATTGCCTCCTCATCTAAAGGGCTCTTACCTGCTCTCCAGTGCCCAACACAGGCACAGGTACCTAGCAGGCTCTCAGCAGAGGCCTCTAAAGCCCACATTGCTTTAAAGACACTGGAGCTGCCGTTTAAACACTCTGAAACGGCATCAGAGGTAATAAAGCCTTTCATTTTGTTCAGCTCAGAACAAACATTTTGTATCCCAGAAGCCCCCAGGGAGGGGTTACTCAAGGCTGAACAACCTTGCTCTGCCTATATTTAAGTGCATGGCTTTTGAAGGGCCACAGCGTCTCTGACCCTGGCTCCTGCCAATGCAGAGGAGGAGGAGGGCGGGAGAGCAGAAAAGGCTCTGTTAACTGAGAACCTGTGCCACAAACTTTGGTGGGTGCTTTGTGTGCATGCTCATAAACCTCCCAGCACTCATAGCAGGCAAGCAGGAAGGCACTGCAGACAAAGTGGTAAGCAGAGGTATTAGGGAACGTGCCCATGGCCACTCAGCTAGCCCTTGATGGTAAAGGTGAGATTCGATCCTTAGGCTGTTCTTACTATTCCTTGCTTCTTGTCTGACCTCTCATGTTGCACAGTGAAGGTGAGGCAGATGGCATGCACTTCCAGGTCGTTTCAGGTCTGTTACTCCTCTCCCAATAGGGGCTCCCCGACCCAAGTCTGAGGCCACTATTCTCTGTGGAGGCATTTCTGCCTGAAATCCAGTATGAACATGACACATACCACAACCTGTCTCACCCTTATGCCTTAAGGATTGAAGGCCAGGGGAACAGACAGACAGACAGACAGACAGACAGACAGACAGACAGACTCAGCCCTCACCAGGCACTCCTCTACATGGCTCCTGTCAGTGGTGCAGACACATGCCATAACCTGTATCACCCTCGTGCCTTAATGATTGAAGGCCAGGGGAACAGACGAACAGACAGACAGACAGACAGAGAGACAGACAGACAGACAGACTCAGCTCTCACCAGGCACTCCTCTACATGGCTCCTGTCAGTGGTACAGACATCTACTCGTAAGGTCTTCTGGTGAAGGGCTGGGTAGGACATGGACACCCAGAATGCCTCATTGAACACGAGGGTAGCTGCAGAGTCCAGAGGCCGCGTTCTGAACAGGCAGGTGCTGCTTTCAGAGCAAGGCAGGATGGCTACACGGATGTTCCTGGGGGAGACAGAATCATCAGAGAGCTGCGTCAGCTGTCTAGGGCAGACATATTGCAGAAATCCCCAGGGAGACAGCTGTGAAGGAGAGAGTGCAGAACGTCTTATGTGAGGGATGCAGCAAGGGCTCTTGGGTACCAATTGTTCTTTCTGCCTTGGGTCTCCAGATTTTTGTTGTTGTTTTTGTTTTTTCGAGACAGGGTCTTACTATGTAGCTCTGGCTGTCCTGGAACCCACTATATAAGCCAGGGTGGACTCAAACTCACTGAGATCTGCTTGCCTCTGCCTCCTCAGTGTTGGGATTAAAGGCGTGTGCCAATATGCCTGGCTAGGTCTCCAAATTCTTAGAGTCTCAAAGTTTGTAGAAGCTGAGGCAAACTGGTTCCAAACATGGATAGACAGCAGTTTATTCCACTGGGCAATGGTGGGAAGAGAGGCACTCAGGCACAGAAGGCAAATGCTCTAATCCCTGCAGGCAGAAATTTGATAAGTCTGTTTCGTGTGTCCATGCAAGTGGAGGACATAGGTCAACCTGGTGGGTCAGTCCTCACATGCTGTCTACCCTTTGGTTTTGTTTTCATTTTTTAAAAAAAAATAGATCTCCCATTGGCTTAGAGCTTTCTACATTGGCTAAGGAGGCTGGCTAGTAAGCCCCATGGATTTGCCTATCGATGCCTCCCAGTGCTGGGATTACAACTGTGCACTATCATGTCCTAGGATGAAACGCTGGCCCTCACACTTTTGTAGCAAGCACTTTACCAACAATTCTAACAAAAACTACAGATGTGTTTGTCCTTGGCCCTACACCTTGTGCTTCTAGGCACAGATAGCCCTGCACAAGGATCAAAGAGAATCTGGGCATTTCCGGTCCTGGCATTGTTTGAGGGGGCAGAAATTAAAATAATCCAAAGCTCCAGTCTGGTCTTTCTTGGGTTTTGTCAGGCTTTTTCTCTTCTCTCCCCACATCCTCTCCCAAGACACTGATTGAATTCAGCTACTGCTGTTGCTTTCTAGGTCGCTTTCCAGGCCTTATGGTCTAGTTAGGAAATGTACAGGTAGATGAATGTAATATAACATAAGCCCAGTCTACTGTAGGGATGCATGCAGACAGTGCAGGTGCGTGCAGGTGCGTGCAGGTGCATGCAGGTGCATGCAGGTGAAGGCAACACTCGGTCACATTCTTCCTAGAGAAGCACAGTGACCGGCGCTGACTAGAGAACCAGACTGTCCTTTCAACATAGAGAAGATAATAGGGACCTGTTTGTCCTCATGAGGTCACAGTCTAGGAGATTTCCCACGAAGGACCAGCTCACCCAGCATTCTTAGGGCAGCGTGCGGTGGGGATCCAGACTACACCAGGAAGGAGGGGAGCTATCTACAGTCCGTTCTCCAAAGCTGGTAAGCTTGCCATTGTGCCCATGTACACACAGACAGCAGTGGCATGCTCACGTGCATTAAATACCCACAGCGGTATTTGGAGCGGAAGCGGGATGGAGCTAAAGAGCTTTCCCAGGGAGAAGCACAGCAGGTGGGAAGGCGGTTCCAGATGCAGGGCTCCATACTCACACTTTCTGGTCTTGCTGCGGGGACAGGGCAGAGAGGTTACTCAGTTGGATGACTAATATCGCAAATTGCTTGTTCTTCTCATCGTATCTGAAAGGAAGGGATGCATAGAACACCAATCAGCAAACGATTCCCCTCCTACCTTTTTTTCCTTCCTTCCTTCTTTCCTTTTGAAACAGGGTCTCTCCACTGTATCCGTGGCTAGCCTATATAGACCAGGCTGGCCTTGAACTCATAGAGATCCAGCTGCCTCTGCCTTCCGAGTGGTGGGATTACAGGCGTATAGCACTCTACCCTAGTTTTTAGACTTTTGGTTTTTCTTTTAAGTTGTAAAAATGCTATTTTACTTATTAGTATTATTAGAGAGAGTGGGTAAAAATGCATGCAGGTGTACACATGCCATAGGGCACGTATGGAGGTCAGAGGACACCTATGGAGGTCAGTGCCCCCCCCCTACTCCCTGGGTTCTAGGGATTAAACTCAGGCTGTCCTGGTAAGGTTTTGTTTGTTTTGGGTTTTTTTTGTTTGTTTGTTTGTTTTTTGTTTTTCAAGACAGGGTTTCTCTGTGTAGCCTTGGTTGTCCTGGACTCACTTTGTAGACCAGGCTGGCCTCAAACTCACAGTGATCCGCCTGTCTCTGCCTCCTGAGTGCTGGGATTGAAGTGTGCGCCACCACGCCCAGCGGTAAGTGCTTTTAATGGGGAAGCCATCCAGCTGTTCTACTCATCTCAATTTGTAAAGAGGTGCCAGATGTTAGTGTGAAACTTTCTGACATTAACATGTTTGCAGAAGAAAACGTGGAAGTCATCCCCCAAGAAGAAAAACCAGCAGCAACAGCAGTGCACATGACAGACAGAGCTGGGCTGCGGTTCCCAGGGATCTCAGGTTCACCTGAGTTAGGATCTGCACGGGAATGGAAACACTGTAAGAGTAGATACTATGCAAACAGGAAGCCCATGTCCTCCGCCACTGTCCAGCTCAGTACCCGTCACAAGGGCTCAGCATCAGTCACAAGAAACTTGGCACTCCTCATCTACGGTGAAGGGACCAGTAGCCCTCTATTCAAGAGCTCACCAAGGCTAGCGGGTCCTGCTTCTCCCTTGGATAGCCGTGAAGGTACAATACTGTCCATGAAGAAGAGGTCCTATGTAAACCCTCCCTTTGTCCTTGTGTGCCCCCTCCATCACTTACTTCAGGGCAATTTGAACACGAGTGGCACCCACACCTTCCGATTCTTCACTGTCGAATGTAGCAGCTTCAGAAGTGCCCAGTCTAAAAGACACCAGTGGAAAGGGTTAGCTACCTGCCTGAGAACAAAGGCTTTTTCTGGACTTGGGGTTCTTGCTGCGAGGCTGATGGCTATGTGATCAGTTGTTCCTCTGGGTCCTCCTTTTCCTAGGTGCTTGGGATCCCTTTCTAGAATGCACTCCCTTTCTCTAGCATCTATTTCCCTGGAGTACACTTTGAAACTGTCACCCCAGAACCCGAATTTACCCTAGGAGCCTTGGACACCAGCTGTCTCTTTGCTGCCTGCATGCTGGGCATGGTTTCTGAGAAGGCTGCCAGAGCAAAGGCTAGGAAAGCCCTACCTCATCCTGTGGAGTGTGGGCGTGAACATCCAGATCTCACACACTCCCGGGGGAACAGAACAACACCTGGGAACCCACCTCTGCACAGAAGCCTCGTACACACCGCTGTCCCCAGCCACTGACTCATCGGACACTGCAGCGGATACACAGGCCACTTTCAGGCCACACCCTGGGGTCTTACTTGAAGCTGTATGAGCAGAGGGGAAGACGAAAAAGAAGGGAAATCAAGTTCAGAAGCCACATGATTCTGCCCCACTCCCCTGATGGTCCCAGTGAACTCCGATTCCTCTGAAGACTCAAGCAAGGGCCTCCTGGGTTTGAGACAAGGGAAGGGGTCACATGTGATTTCATGTCTGTGATAGCTGCTCTTGTTTGTCAGCTTGACCACATCTGGAAGGAACTAAAGCCCAAAATGGCTGGGCACACCTGTGAGGGATTTTTTTTTTCTTCCTTAGTTAAAATATTTCAATTGGGAAGATCCGCTTCTAATCCTGATCTTTGGGGTGGGGTGGTAAAGTTTTAAACCTCTTGAGGTGGGAAGATCCGTCTTTAATCTGGACAACACTTTCTGCTGGAAGCCCATATAAAAACACAGAAAAAGGAAGTGCACATGCACATTCTCTGCTGCCCCCCCTGCCCCTCCCCCCCCCCTCTCTCTCTCTCTGCCTGCTTGTTCTCGCTTTGCTGGCAGTCCATTCTTCCACTGGTATTAGAACCTACTTAGTTGGAATTTGGGATCTACTGAAGATCAACTGAGACATCCAGCCTCATGGGCTGAACAACTACTATGTTCTAGAACCTTCTGTTCATAACCAGCCACTGTTGGATTAGCGGGACCACAGCCCGTGAGTCATTCTAATAAATCCCGTTGACCCTGTGGGTCACCGCCCCTTTGACAAACCTCTAACTCCAATTCATAACAGTAGCAAAATTACAGTTATGAAATAGCAATGGAATAGCTTTACGGTTGGGGGGTCACCACAACACGAAGAAGCATGTTAAAGGGTTGCGGCATTTGGAAGGCTAAGAACCACTGTGCTAGGTAGAGAAGCCTAACTATAATGGCTAACACTCAGACTCTGGACCAAAACTGCACTTCTCAGCCCCTGCGTGGCAGCTCACAACTGTGGTCACAGTTCCAGGGGATCTGCCTCCCACTTCTGAGCTTCAAAGGCCTGGGCATGAATGTGGTGCATGTAGGTGCAAGCAAGACAAACACTCATTCACATAAAATATAAAACTGCCTGGCTGCAAACATGGCTCTGCCACGTACTGCTTTATGACCCTGGGACACTGGCTGAACCCCAGGAAGTCCCAGGCTCTTCCTTTGTGAGGTGAGGATAATAACACCTATGTTATAGGGCCACTGGGGGCCCTGGATGAGGGAAAGTCCATACCAGTCAGACTACTAATGATGTTCAGGATGTGTATGCACGTGCGTGCGTGCGTGTGCATGTGTGTGATGTTTACATACATGTTCAGTCCAGGGGTCAGCTCCAGCAGTGCTCTTCAGGAGTCACATCCCTTGTTTTTTGAGACAGAGTTTCCCAGCCCAAGGCTCACCATTAGGATAGGTTAGGTGGCCAACAAGCCCTAGGGATCCACTGTCTCCTTCTCCCCAGTGCTGGGATTACAAGCACACACTATCAATACTGGCTTCTTTTCTTTCTTTCTTTCTTTTTTTTTTAACGTGAGTTCTGGGAGTTGAACTCAGGTCCTCTCGTTTGTGAAGCAAACACTTAACTAGCTCCCCAGACCTGCCTGTTTTTGGCTTTTAAGATGGGGTTGATATGCAGGCTAGGCTAGCTTCATAAGCCGGATCTTCCTGTCTGAGCCTCCCGAATGCTGGAGTTACAAGCCAGAGTCACTGTGCTCAGAGAGCAGTATTGTTTTCTAGGTCCTCCCTACATACCCGAGACAAACGAACAGCCTCTGTGTTATAGATAAAAATTAAAGATTAAAGAGGATGAGAGAATACAAGGTACCAGGCAGATATTATGTTATACAGAGTTTATTAGATAAGCATGGGGAGAGAAGGAAAGGGAGGAAGGGGTACCTGAGAGAGAGAGAGAGAGAGAGACACGGGGGGGGGGGGGGGGGCAGGGGGAAGGTAGAGAGAGGAGAGGTAGAGAGGAGTAGAGGGTTTCTTTTATATGGCTCTGGGCAGGGCCACACCCCCATGGCAGGTAAGCAATGACATCACAGGTAGGCAGACTGAAGCAGAAGCCTAACACCCTGCCTCTTAAAGGAAAGCAAAGGAGGATGCACCTCTAGTCAGCTCCTCCAGAAGAAGTCTCTGGCTGGGGTCATAATGGGGCTCCTTGCACCTGGCACACATTTCCTCCATGCCCAAGTAATGAGCATGCATGGTTGTCCAAAGCCCACTGCCAAGTCGTGAGCTACGAAGGTGAAGAAGTTACACCTTGCCATCCACAGAGGCCAGCTCCAGGTATTTCACCCTACAGCCAAATATCCCTAAGCACTGGTGCACGCTAGGCCCTGGGGCAGAAGGAGACAACCCTGGGGTACACAGAGGCTGGAGTTTTGGCAGCTTGGGAAGGCAGGCCAGTGGTGAGGAGAGCCTGGGACACATCAGGTGCTAGAGATGAAAAGGCTTCCCTAGCCGTGCACCACACCCGCTGAGCCAGCCCGAGGGAGACTTCCCACCTTTAGCCCCACACAATCTCCACCCTCCGCTAAACCACTTAAAGAGATTAATTTGTCTGCTGACTGAAACGGCAGCACTAATCGCATAACCTGCTTAGTGCTGGAGCTCTGCCTGGCACTGCTCACGGCAGGGGAGCTTGCTGGAGATGGCGTGAAAAGAAATCCGTCCCTCACCTTGTGCTATCTCTAGCCTATGTTGGGAGGGGTCTGTAGGGGAGGGTCTCCTCATAGGACCTGGTTGGAGTCTGAGTGTCCTGATGTGACCCTGAATCCTAAACAAAGACACTTCTTAAGCCATGGCAGAGGTTCAACCCGCTCCCAGTCCTCTCTGGGGACAGATCTGCTGAAGCTTGCCACCTGCAGTCGTAGGAAGCTTGTTTTTACTTTTGTTTGACAGAACTCTGTGAGATTCCCTCCCTGATGAGGGAACACCAGGGATCTTTAAAGAAATGGCTGACACTCAGAGCCTTTAGTTAACTGGGTACCCCCAGTCCTCTAACACTGGCTCCTATGCACAGACAAGCAATTCCAGGCAACAACACCACTGACCATTCTAAAAAAGACAATACACAGTTCACAGAGGTGTGAGGGTCAAATGGGTAAACGCAGGCATCAGGACCTGAACCCTGCATGCCTGCACCCAAACACAAAAGCCAATGCTAATGTTGCTAGGATTCTGAGAGTGCTGGGTGGATTCCCCACACCACGGCAATCCCCCCTCCCACCACAGGAGCTTAATGAGCACTCTGCTACATTGTCACGTCCAGATGGGGCTAGCAAACACCAACAGAGTCACGTATTTTGGGGACAAAGAGCTACCTTCAATCCTAATGATGAGGCATGACCGAAATAGGATTGGGCTCTGAGATCAGAAAGCAACCCTGGCCAAGGGCTGCTTCTCTGAACCTCTGCTTCCTCATCTATGGAGTGGGCAGAGAAGAAACAACCTTGCTTTAAAATCCAGTACATCTAAGTGTGAGGAACTGCACTTTGTTATGGAAGAGCTTTTACAGTTTTTCTTCTAGTAGGGCTTGGTTGTCATTTCGGATGCTCATTTGCATCCTAACCAACTCCAGGATGTTCTTTTTTGACCTCATGAAGAAGTTTTCCAAGGTCATGTGGGTCCTTGCTGTAATTAGCATGAAATCCACATCTCACTCTCAGTTCCTGTGTGCTCAGGATGCTCTCGCTGAGTCATAGCTTCTCAGGCCCAAGTTACATTCACCACAGTGGTCCCAGAGACCTTACCTCCCACACACCCCCCCTTTAAATTAAATTATTATTGTGTGTATCTATGCATATGTGAGCACGGGAACGTGCCGGGGTGCACATGTGGAGGTCAGAGGACAACTTTTCAGGAGTCAGTTCTCTGCTTTCACTGGTGGGTCTGGGGTATCTTGAGGCTGTCAAGCTTGTGCAGAGAGCACCTGCACCCACGGAGCCATCCCACCTCTCACCGGCCCATGCAGTTTGCATTTTGAGATAAGAGCTCAGCACTTCCAACCAAACTGGTTACATAGTGGAGAATGATTCTGCACGCCTAATCTTCATGCCTCTTCCTCCTAAATGCTGGGGTGTTAGTCAGATGCTGCCACACCTCCTTATTCTCCCTGACACCCCCCCCCACAATTAGGCTTCTCTCCGTTCTGAACCGCCCATCTGTCTCACCTCCACCCAAAGGCCCTACCACACACCCTGCTGTGTTTACTTCACACGCTTTAGTCTGGTTCATGTCTAGTGCCTGTGGCTCCAGCTGAACCCAAGCTTTGTAAGCTCAAGGAGGGGCCTTGTCTGTCATCAACACTGAACCTCAGCCAATAAGTTTGCCATAGGACACATCTATGGAAAGCTTGGATGAATTCACTTACATCCACTTTGCACAGGGTCTGTGATACACATGAGCAGGCACTAAATATCCGGCGAATGAAATCCACCAAAACAAAACCCCAGGACTTAGCACAGCCTGCATTTATCAGTATCTACTGAATAAACAACCAACCACATAGAGATCCAGCCGTAGACAATAGTCAGGAATTACCACAGGAATTCCCTGCCTCCCCAGTTCCCCATAAGGATGCTGTGCTACTTACCTTGGCCCAATGGCTTGACCTCAGGCCCTGCTTCCTCCAGCCGGTATCTTTCTCTGCTGCTGCTGCCGCCGCCAAGGCTCAGGTCACAAAGAGTGGCACTCAGCTCTGCGTCTTCAAACTCCAGTGGGGTCAGAAAGGCATCTCCAGCCAGAAGGGGGTCAGCGATGAGAGGGGAGCAGGGAGGGGAGGGGGAGGAGAGCGATGAACGTGGAGACAGGGAGGTCATAGACTTGGGAGTGCCAGATAGGGAGCGCAGGGCCTGCAGGCGGCTGCTTCCCTCCGCCTTCTGCGTCTTGGCTACTTCATCCTCATGGATGGTGGTGATGCAGCCCGAGGGCCGGAAGCCCGTGGCACCCTCTAGGAACAGCAGCTCCACCTTGCTCTGGAGCTCCGAGTCCAGCTGTTCGAATGGGTCGTAATAGAGGTCGCTGAAGCTGGCTGAGGTGGAGGAGTCCAGGCTAGAGGCAGCTAGGGAGCCTCGGCTGGATGTAAGTGACCCAGGGCTACTGCCTGAGGACAGTGACTGCATGCTGCTTGACAGGCTGGGGACAGGGAGGGGAGGAAAGATAATGCAGAGTGAGGTGGCCACTGGGAACTCCACTGGACTCTGGAATTACGGGCCCCTGTAAGCATTAACCTTCCTAGCCCACTTGTCAGCCTAAGCTGGACCATGCACCCAATGTCACTAAAGAGAAAATAGAGATCTGGAGAAAGCCATGTATCCAGAGTAGCAGAGCTGGGATGTGGACGCAAGAGTCTCTTGGTTTACAAGTCAGGCTGGCCTCAAATTCATGGCTCTCTTGTCTGAAGTGCTGAGTGCTGGGATTACAGTTGGAAGCCATACCCCTGGCCTCCGTGTTTTTCTTCTAGCTCTGTTTTTCATTGGCAACATTCAATCTTTACTAAAATATTTCTTTTGTTTTCTTTGATTGACTAATGATTGACTGATTGGCTGAAGTAGCTCTCACTGTGTAGCTCAGGCCGGCCTTTAACCTGATGTATAGGCCAGGTAGGCCTTGAACTCACAAAGGTCCAACTGC
Source organism: Acomys russatus (assembly GCF_903995435.1). Classification (NCBI taxonomy): domain Eukaryota; kingdom Metazoa; phylum Chordata; class Mammalia; order Rodentia; family Muridae; genus Acomys; species Acomys russatus. The sequence goes on from NC_067161.1 coordinate 18,368,562, forward strand.
CTCTGCTTCCCGAGTACTGGGACTAAAGGCTTGTGCCACCATGCCTAGCCTCCATTTACTTTTTTATTTAACTTCAAAGGAGACCTTATATGCTAATTGACAACTGAAACGCATCATCTATTGCTATAAACAGGAAGAAACCACTTTTGCTGGGGACTAGGGGGTAGGGGGACTTAACAAAATGCTGCTATGAAGTTCCAGTAGCATACTTCACTCCTCAAGACCTCAGCTTATAAGAAGCCTATGGCATGCTGTAAAAGCAGGCTGGCAGGCAGGAGTGATATGCTTTCAGACACATGGGCATCCTCCTTTGTGGGTACAGTCCCAACGGATGAAATATCCCTGTGGCCAGCCACCCTGGCCAAGGCTGCATCTGCTAGAATAACCACCTTCTGTGCAATGTCTTCCCTCCAACCAAGGAGGATTGGTGAAGAGCGGAGTGGGGCTGGACCACCTCTTGGCCTTCCCCCGTGGGGACAGTCACCACCCACCACTCACCTTTTCAGCTGACAGTGCAGAGTAGCCACCTGGCGAGTGGCTTCCTCCAGCTCTCTCACCAGCTGGTTCCTCTTGCTGCTTAACTTCAACCTGAAGGGAGGGAAGGCATGAATGACAACGATGCTCCAAAGGGACGCAGAGCTCCAGTTCCCTTCCTGATCTCCAAAAAGGAAAACAAGGTACGTGCACTGACGGATGGACACGCCAGCCCAAAGACACATGCACAGGAACTTCATAGAAACATCTTACCATGGTGCTGTGGAGGAAAACAGCCTCTTAATATATGAATTCTATAGTAACCGTGAAGCCACCTGCCATACATCAGAGACCAAGACAAGAACTTTAACACACTGCATTGATTTAGTCTGTAATGTTATGTGGGTGCAATTTTAACAGTTTTACAAATGAAAGAATTGTCTCTTAGTTTCATAATTTACTCAAAAGTATGGAATTAGTAGAAGAATTAGGAATCTGCTGAACTACCATTCCCGCCCTCTCCTCTTTCCAGCTCCCTTTCCCCTCCCTCTCGTTCTCCCCCCTTTCCTTCTTTATAAAAAATATATTTATTATGTATACAGTGCTCTGCCTGCACACCAGAAGAGGGCACCAGATCTCATTATAGATGGTTGTGAACCACCATGTGGTTACTGGGAATTGAACTCAGGACCTCTGGAAGAGCAGTCAGTGCACCTCCCCCTTTCAACTGCTATCTCCTTTCCTTCTCTCGCTCTTTCCTTTCATTTGCTAATATTCACTGAGTACCTGGGTTACACTGGGTGCTGTGCCTGGCACTAGGGACACAGCAGTGAGGGAAAGAGACCTCATCGACACGCTTAAAGAGCATGGAGGGTGGAAGATAGCAGGCATCTAGGTAGCGCTGGGTATCACAAAGTCCAGGAAAAAAAAACAAAAAACAAACAAACAAACAAAAAAACCAGAGGAATGGATCCCTAACTTAGACTGCACAAATGGCTCTGTGGCCCAGATTTCTGACATCCACCCTTCTCTGTGTCTCCCTGGGTTTCCAGGCTCCCTGACATCTGACTGAGGCACATGAGCAAATTCTAGCCAATGGACCAAGAGCAGAAACCATGCGTATCAGGTTGAAGTGTACAGAAAGTGTCCCCCTCAGTTTCTTGTGGCCTTAAAGGGGAGGTAGAAAGGCTGTGGGGACAACAAAAGTGGGGGTGCCAGTTACTGGGAATACTGAAAGATTATATGGATAAGAAACTTCAATAGTGTTTATCCACAGAGATCTGGGGCTATTTCTTGCAGTAGATGGACCCCCACCTAATAGAGAAACTGAAGGGGCTCAGTAGACAGAGGGGAGCTGGCAAGGAAGAGGTACCCTTTCCCTAGGGGAAGTGGCTGAGATCATTCCCTCTGCTGAGGGGTCTGGATGATAAGTTTCCACGCAGAGGCCATTTCCTGCTCCTTTCTGTGTCTCTGCTGCAGAAGGAACTGACTGACCTGGACTCAGGAAGGGATCAAGAGCTCAGCCAGCCCAGCCTCTGGCCTGGAGACCAGAGGTGACCTTGGACACAACTCACAGAGGGCATGTTGGGTTTCGTCCTGGGCAAGTGGACCTATGATGTTACTGACAAGACAAGCAGAGCAGTAGGCTGATTGGCCTTGGCATGATTCTTGGCCAACTCAATCTCTAGAATCCTTCCAGATTCTTGCCTGGGGCTGAAAGGGACAGGAAGAAAGCTGGTAGATGGGCGTGTAACAAATGAACCCCAGAATTCCCATCCCTCTCAAAGAACAAAGGTCATAAGGGAGGGATAAGTCAGGGGTCAAGAGGTGGAGCTCATGGTTTGTCTATGGAGCAAGCCAGAGTACATTGGGAGCAAATGCATGTCCCCACTGGAGACTGGGCAGGATGGGGGGAGGGAGCTGTTGTTGGAATGACTTGACTCCCTGAGCAGGGCAAGGGTAGCTGCAGCATGCAGGTGCTATGGTCCCTTCCCAGGAGCAGCAGGCTTAGCAGGCCAGATGGCATGTGAGTGATGCACCCAGCACATGCTGGGAGGCCATGAATACATCAATCGTGGAAACAGGCAGAAGATCCAGGGAGTGGGGGCCGAGTGCCTGCAAGCTGTAGCTTGGCACCTGGGGTGCTGGTTAAAAATGCAACAGCCTGGGCTGCATCTCAGACCTGAAGAATTGGTCCCTGGGGAGGAGGCCATGGTACCCATGATCTAACAAGAATCCTGTGTGGCTGCACATCAGCTCTGATGCATGGCTGAGAGAGTAAAGCAGGGGGGATGTGAAGAATGTTAAGGCAGTTCCGACAGAGGAAGAAAAGAGGGAGGGAGGGAGGGAGGGAGGGAAGGAGGGAGGGAAGAGGAAGGAGAAATATAAAAAGGGCAGAGGGGAGCTGAAGGGGAGAGGAGAAAGGGACACAGACACAGACACAGACACACACACACACACACACACACACACAAACACGCACACACATGGACAGAGAGAGAGAGAGAGAGAGAGAGAGAGAGAGAGAGAGAGAGAGAGAGAGAGAGACAGAGAGAGAGAGAGAGAGAGAGACATAGAGGCACAGAGACAGGAAGCAGGAATCTAGATGTGGACAGGGATCGGAATGCAGGAACTGTACATTTATTGGGACCTTCCCCACCATTGCTGTGGCGTCTCTCCTCAGACCCCCTCTTAGGGTACACATGGCTTCTTGCCCCTGTGCAATCACCCCAAGGACTTTGCCTCTCAGGACCTCTGTGTGGCCCCATCAGTGGAAGGGTGGAGAGTCTAGGCTCTCTAGACTGGCGTGTGGACTTGCTGCTCCATCAGAGCTCCTGGAACTTGGAAATACGGAGTTGAAAGCAATATTGAAAGGTCTTCGGAGTGGGCAGCTGCCTAACATGAGTAAGGGCCTGAATCACAAGTATGGAGGCTTCTAATTCCAGCTCTGTCACTGGGTGATGCCAAGTGAACCTCGGTTTCCTCATCTGTAAAACAGGGGCTACTCTCAAGGTATTAGACAGAATATAGGGTCTGGCACTTATAGGACACCTAGTTCTTGCTTCAGGAAAGGAAAACCTTCATGGCAGTGAACCATCTCAATTCACAATCTGCTCCAGTGCCTGCTTGCAGACTTCCAGCACTCAGTGCCTTTGCCTTCTTTTGTCTCTATGAGGCAAATGAGGCCTGTACTGGTCAATGGTTTGATAGGGGTTAGCATGTATAAGGTGGCTCTTTCGACCCGGCAAGAATCAAGTATGACTATCATCAGTCGGTTCTCTCTAGCTTCTGGCAGAGAAGATGATGGGTAGCCAAAGGCTCCCAGGGACAGTCGCTGGGTCTAATTGCAGATGAGAGTCCAGGTAGTGGCACTGACGTCCAATCAGGACTTTCCCAGGCTACCCACCAATTTATACATTCAACAAACACTAAAGCCACAAGACATATACCCAGAACCCTTATCCCCAAAGAGCACAGTTCCAGAAAAAGCAGCAGAGTGCCTTTGGACAAGTGCTTCTGAGGGCTATTGAACAATTATTTAAGGTCTACCATTATCCTTCTTATACTAAATTGGTGATGGGTCAGAGCTGGCCAGCCATTCCTGGGTAGACTCCAGATGTCCCTGTTAGTAGTTGTGGTCAGGTGCTTGGCCAGAAAAGACTGGTCCAGTTAGTAATCAAGGGACTCTTTGAGGCCCTGAGGGGCTGGGCAGATGCTGAACACTATTAGACACTGGTGAAACTGGAGCTTACTCAGTTGCTAGGATGCTATTGCGACCCGGGGGCTTTACAGGTCCAGGGCTGCAGGGCTGTGTATGCACAGAGCGCACACAGGCACCTGGCGTTCCCAGACTGCTTCTCCTGAGGCACAGGCACGTTTCCCTGCTTTCCAAACCAGGTTTGTAGCTGGCATTGCTGGGAAAAATGAATCCCCTTGCTTATTCCTGCTCCTGAACAATTGCACACATCTGAAAATCACTGTGTGGGTCTGTGGGTGCATATCTGTTGGTACAAATATTATTAAATCATAAAAAAAAGAATGAAATACTGTCATTTGGAGTAAGATAGATGGGTCTGGAAAATGTCGTGTTAAGTGAAATAAACTGAGTACAGATAAACACTGCATATTCTCATTTTAGAAGCTACAAAAATCAATCTCACAGGAGCAGGGCATAACTGGTCACTGGGAAGACTAGAGGGAGGTCAGTTAATGAGTCCCGAAAAACATTCACATGAGGGAAATTAGTTCTGGTGTTCTTTCTATATTGCAGTTGGACCAACTTACAGTGTATTTCAAAACAGCACAGAGAATCTGAAAGCTCCTAATACAGAAATGATAAATGTTGACAGCAGAAATGCCAATTATCCTGGTGTCATCATTATTCAAGGTGGACATATGCTGAAATATCATCCTGCTTTGTAAATATTTATGGGCACTGTTTATGTTAATATAAAAAAATGAAGATGAAGCATCACTTGCTTCAATTCTGCTCTCTTTCAGGGGGAGGTGGGGGGGGGGCTTTGCTCAAAGTCGGCTATGAACAAAATGAAAATAATCAGAAGAGGCTTGCAAGTCATTGGAAAAGCACTCTCCCAGCAACCCTCCTCCCTGCTGTGTTCTCATTCTCTCTCTCTCTCTCTCTCTCTCTCTCTCTCTCTCTCTCTCTCTCTCTCTCTCTCTCTCTCTCTCCCTCCCTCTCTCTCTCTCTCTCTCTCTCTCACACACACACACACACACACTCCTTCACTTTCTCCTGCTTTAGACAATCTATTTCCAATGGTGGTAGAAGCTGGAAGGTCGGAGGTCAAGTCTCCAGCAGATTTGGTTGCTGTGGAGGAATCCCTTGGTGGTCGCTGTGGTTTGAATGAAAATGTCCCCCATAGGCTCCTCTGTTTCCCAACTGGTGGAGCTGTCTGGGGACATTTAGGAGGTGTGGCCTTGCTGGAGGAAGTGTGTCACTGGGGCCAGGATTTGAGAGCTTCAGGTTTTGCCTTATGTGTGGTTTGCTTCTCCTACTCTCTGATTGTGTTTCAAGACATGAGCTCTCAGCTTGCTGCTCTGTCCACTTGCTGCCAGGCTCCCCTGCCAGGACCACCTGTAACCTGAATGGTAATCTGAAATAAACTTTCTTCTTCTATCAGTTGTCTCGGTCACACTGTTTTCTCACAGCAACAGAAAAAGTAACCAACACGCTGATTCACTGACAGCAGCCTTCTCATTTTGACCTCATGTAATAGTCATCTTAACTTTTTTGTTTAAGATTTATTTATTTATTATATATACAGTGCCCTGCCTGCATGTACACTTGCACAACAGAAGAGGGAACCAGATCTCATGATAGATGGTTATGAGCCACCATGTGGTTGCTGGGAATCGAACTCAGGACCTCTGGAAGAGCAGATGGTGCTCTTAACTGCTGAGCCATCTCTCCAAACCCGCATCCTAACTTTTGAACCTCCAGATTGCCACATATACAGATGCCATGCTACAGGACAGCCTTTAAAGAATGAATGATGGCCAGAATGAATGAGTGAGTGGATGGATGGATGGAGAATGTCTGGGGGGCTGGAAGATCTCCTTCAGACACAGTTTTCTACTTTGCAACACGGAAGTAGGGGTCACAAGGAACACCAAAAGAAATACACAGAGTCTGAAGCAGGCCTGAGGCAGACAGCATAACCTTGTGGCTTGCTGCTTAAGTCAAGGTCAAAGATGAAGCTGGCTCACAGTTTTCTTTACAGTTTACATTAATTGTCGGTATTTGAAAGTTAAAAACCCAAGTGATAAGCTTTTCAAGTTCCACTATGGTACACAGCTCAGTTGTAGAACACTTACTTACCTGGCATGTGTGAGGCCCTGGGTTATATCCCTAGCACTGCAGAAAAGAAATACAAGGGCCACGGACAGCACAAGGCCCGTTCTGCTTGCTAGATCTAGGAGATGGCCCCCACTTTAGACAAGTATGATTGGTGCTCTCCAGACTGACAGGTCTACAGTTAGGTGGGCCTCAAGCATTTCCATTACCTGTATGACCCATAAGCATTCCCGTTTGCCACCCTAATACGTACCACTGGTCCTCACACTTTGACCCCCAGGATGTGCTCAAATCTGTTTGATAGGTCATAACGAAGAAAAAGAAATAGCCATATATCCTTGCTATGGTTCCAGAAACTCCCATGTATACCAGTGCATTCAGATGTTGAAGACTGCACACAAATAAAATAGTACCTGTATATTGCACATACATGTTATCTTATAACATACATGTTATTTATTATTATTGGTGGTGGTAGTGTGTGTGTGTGTGTGTGTGTGTGTGTGTGTGTGTGCCCAATTTTTCCTCTTCTCCCACCATGTAAGTCCTGGGGATTAAGATCAATTTGTCTGACTTGGTGGCAAGCACCTTTACCTACTGAGTGACCACATCTGCCCTCCTGAATGCTCTAAGTCATCTCTATACATTGTATCCCAATCTAATGTAAGTGCTATAAACTTAGTTGTTAGTGTAATGCATTGAATATTTGTAATATTAATTTTTCAATCTACTCATCAAACATTTCCAATCTGTGATTGGTTTCAGGAATATGGAACCCATTGGTACCAAGTGTTGACTTTAATGGAAGAAAGGAAGTATCAGAAGACCGACCACAACATACACACACACACACACACACACACACACACACACACACACACACACACACACACACACAGAGTGATCTTCAAATGTATGTGTTTGGGAGCAGGAATAAGCTTTCCCCAGTGATCCTGGAACAAGCCTAGTTTGAAAAGCAGAAATGCTCACTGTGTGAAACTTGTTAGCGTCCGCTCACATAAGAGACCAAGAGTCACCATTACAGCACTGGAAAATTGCTACCCCAGGTGATAAGAGTACTACAGGGCTTACTTCAAGGATCAGAGACCCTTCTGAGAGCCTGCACTGGCCCACACTTCTTGGTACAGTGCTTCCTGTGTAAAGTTCCAGGGCCCTGGTACACAGGGATGTAAGTCATCTTTTCTGATGTGCCACCCTGGAATGCTGTGACATCTCTTACTGAGGTGCTCACTAGCTATGCACCCACAGTGATCCCTCACTCCTGGCTTCTGCTGGGCTGACACGTCAGATTGGCATATTCTCCCTCTTCCCTGGGCCCACGGGATACGTCTCCTCACCCTAGACCTACCTCTCAGTCAGCGCCTTGCTCTGGGTGTCCCGGGCTGCCTGAAGGTCCTTCTCCAGTCTCCTCCGGGCCATCTCTAGCTGCTCCACCTCTCCCTGGGTCCATTTCCGGGGGCTGATAAAGCGCATCTCCTTCAGCAGTTCCTCCTTCTCGTTGATGAGGATCAGTCGGTCCCTCTCTGAGTCTAGCACCCCAGGCCAGGCCTCACTGTCAAGTTTGGCCAGCTGGATCTTGAGGTTGGCGATCCTGGGAGTTGAGAAGGTATGATAGATGAAAAATGGCATGGTAGGAATGGGGAAACAGGTGTTTTTTTGTAAGGACAGGAAGTACCAGGATACAGGACATCCTCAGAGGAGACTTTACCAGTTACTGCTTTCCCTCTAATCAGGTCCCAGCCTGGTACAGTCAAGACTAGACACCAGGGCGGGCAACAGCTTCCGACCATGAGCTCTAGGACCCTGAGTGTGGTGCTCACATCTCTGAAGGCAAGTAGAAGATCTCCTTCCTGGGGTGGTGGCAGCACAGTATTGGATAATAGTAAGCCCTCATGAAATGCTTCTATGCTACTGCTAGCAGTGGTTGGACTACGTACTGGTTATGTAACATTGGGGAAATGCCCCGAGCCTCAGAGATAGGAGAGGCAACTACTTATCCTACAGAATTGGTATGAAAGCCAGTGATGATGTAATGCAGAGTGTGCGGACAATTGGTACTGAATAACTGGCCAGGGAATCATTGGGTGGAAGTTACCCGTGTGCTTCCTGTTCTGAGGGTGGTAGTGGCACTGTGAGAACTGTCATGAACTTTAAGTTCAGAGACCTGGAGTTAGGAGTTTTGGCCTTGACTTTTATGATGAAAAGAATCACTTATTAGAAAAAGAGTCATTTGATGGGGGATGGGGACATTTGGGGGCTCTATGGTGTAACATACACTTTTACAGAAGCAAGATTTTGGGTTTGATTCCCAGCAGCAGCAACAAAAATCATTTTGGTATCGCAGCTTCTAGCACAATGCCTGGTCTGTTGGAGGCATTTATCAAATGTTAAGGAAAGCAGTCAGCAGCCCCGAATTTTACTTCCCTAAAACCTAGCATCCTCATCTGTGCAGGGGCCTTGCTAATATTCTCTGTATCATTCCGCGTGTAGTATATGTGCTGCCGAAGCGAGCACCAGCATCCTCGTCTGTAAGGTGGGGATAATGACAGTAACCTAAGACAGCCCGTGAGCGCCACGTGAGAAATTTGCAAAAAGAGCCCGGTATGTTGCCAAGGGTTCTATAGACACTGGCTATTATTCTCACGTCACTTAACGAGGTTTGCTGTAAACCTCCAAAAGCAACTGCGGCGCTATCTTTTAGGATCTGACCTCTGCAAAGTGCACTGGGGCTCTTTGTGCCCCAGTGTTACCACATCCCTAAGAAGCAGACACAAAAGGCTTATTGATCTCATTGGACAGGTACGCTATGGCTCCCTCAAGACTTAAAAAAAAAAAAAAAATCACCACACATGGCCAGTCCTCGTGAGACCAGATCTACATGAAATGTGGCCACACTTCCTTTACCAAAGTGCTATGACACGTAGTGAAAGCTCCATACAGACAAGCTCCACATAGACCTAGGTGACCCCCGTCTAGCTGTTTCTCCAACAAGGGGTTCCTAGCAAGAATTCCGAGCTCATTATTTCATATCCGTGGACACAGCAAGCGAGGAATACGTTTGTGGCTGCCGATCGCCAGTGCTTAAAGAATGATACGATAAACTCTGGTGGGACTCAACTACAATCAGACACTGAGGAGTGACTGACATCTTCCTCAGTGTACTTCCCAGGGTGCCTTTCCTGTGCCACTGTATTTTAAACCTTCGGTCATCCAGCCTTGGGAGAATCAGGTGGAACTAGTAGCCTCTCCCTCAGACGTGCATAGGGGACAAAGCCTGGCAAGCGCCGATCAAGAGAGGTTCCCACAAACTACTGCAACATCTCTTCCATCCTTTGAGACCCGCGCCCTCTGCTTCCTCACCTCATAAGGGGCTGTCTTTTCTACCAACTCTAGCTTTGGGATGTAATGAGACATTTAAAGGCTCAATCCCAGGGGGCACATTGCACTCCTTCAGTCATGGCTACAGGTTGGAAGCGATCAGAGAAGTTCAAGGACAAGGGGCACAAACACAAATGCTGCTGTCTTGCTGGGCCCTGAGGGACAGGTTTTTTTTTCTCACTTTGCCATTATCCAACTCCTTTGTTGTCATTACTGTAGCTTGTCCTGAGGAAATGATATGCCCTCAGGCCACTTGGCGAGCTGACCTCAGTCCCCATCCCGGCATGACCCCTCATCATCCACGCCTAGACCTTCTAAGAGCTGTAATTCCCCTATCTTCTACTGGCCCAGCAACAATGACAGGTCATTCATAACTGTCTGACTCTCAGACCCAGTGTTTATCAAAACCATTGGGAGCACTACTTGGGAGGCTGTGGCAGGAGGAGGAGGATTTTGAGACCAGCCTGGGATCCATAGCAAGGCCTTGTCTCAAAAGCTTAAAAGACAAACACGTATTACGCCCCCCATCAAAACAAACAAACAAACAAACAAAGATAAACAAAAGCACTAACTAAGACACCTGTCTTTTGGTGGAAAGAAAAGTAGCCTTTCTGCTGAGGTTGGAAACCTGAGAGTATGTGGGCTTAGACCCAACCTGAGAGTGTATGGGTTTAGACCCAACCTGAGAGTGTGTGGGCTTAGACCCAACCTGAGAGTGTGTGGGATTAGGTCTGCTGGAGCTCCTTCTTGCTGTTTTGGTAGGAAAGCCTGATTGAGAATGATGACAACACAACAGCAAGCAGGGAAGAGAGGATGAGATTACATTTAAGCTGTTCTATCTGAACGCCATATCTAGTTCAGCTTAAAGCCAACAACCCCTGCTGGGGGAGGCATGGATTAGACTGCTAAATTCCTTCTTTCTTTAATTTTTTTGGTTTCCATGCGATTTCTGACACTACTGCAAAGAGCCGGGCTGTTTATTGGGAACTCTCAGAGCCACTGGCTGAGCACCACGACATTGTAGCTGGCCCCACTGAGAAGCTTCATAGACCTGCAACTTGGTATAGAAAGCAATGGATGTCACTAACTTTAGACATCTCCAAAATACCCAGCCAGTTGTTTCCCAGTAAGACCTGTGCAGGATGCAGAAAAAATATCAGGAGCTCAAAGCCAGAACAATCAGGGTTTAATTTTTAACTGCACCACTAGAGAAAGTCATGGACCATCCCAGGTCAAATTTCTCTCCCCTCTAACACACAGATGATAAGATACTAGCTCCACTGTAAGCTTTTTTTTTTTTTTTTAATTAAAGATATTATATTATTTAGTTTATTTGTTCAGGTGTGTGTGTAGGTGTGCAGGCCATGCTACATGTTTGTGGAGGCCAGAGATTAAGTTGCTGGAGTCAGTTCTCTCCATGTGGATCCCCAGGATCGAACCCAGGTAGTCAAGACTTCTCAGCCAGCAAGCGCCCTTACCCACTGAACCGTCTCACCCACTCTGCTGTACGTTTTTAAGATTAGATAAGCCCGCAAGCCGCACAGGTATTTTTAGTACAATAAACAATCTGTTGACACTTCTCCAGAACTGCTCTAGAAACAACAGCTTTATTACCACACCACGGTGGTGGCAGAACGCAACTGATGAAGGGTCTACCCAGCCGCGCAGAACATCTGAAGTCCCTGGAGTCTGCGCTGTGGAAAAGCACAAGCTACGGAAGCAGCAGGTGCTACTTCAGGATTTTAAGATTCATTTCATAATTAAATTTATTTACATTCAGAAAAAAACATCTGTGGGGCTGGTGAGGCAGCTCAGCAAGTAAAGGTGCTTGGCACTCGGCACCATGCATTCTGTCATCAGCACCCATGTGTGGAAGGAGAAGACAGACTCCACAAGGTTGCCTTCTGACATGTGCACAGTGACACGTGTGCCTCTCCACACTGTCCCATCACACATGTCATATACACATAATAATAACAAATCAGGCCAAAGTCTTAGCTCAATAGTAGAATATTAAGCACCTAGCGTGTGCAAGGCCCTAGATTTAACTCCCAGGTGCCCATCCTCATCTCAGAAGTGTAAAGAGCCTTCTTGAACTGCAGAGTCATCCGTTTAAGGCTAGGCAGCCTGGATAACATGGAGAAACCTTGTCTAAAACAGACAACAACACACCTAGAGAAATAACTAGAGACACAGCTGGTTGCACTCGCACGGCACAGATACAGCCATGGGTTCAATCTCCAGTATGACACTTACAAAAGACCATCACAAATAACCCTTTCTCACTGAAGTGAGAAATGTCCACAGTCTTCTTCAGCTTGCTGCTGAGCCAAGTCAAACAAACCTATTGCTCCTTCAAACCGAACTGATTCCAAGAACACCAGAAAGTGTTGACTACAGAAACCAAGACAGGTAAATAGAAAAATTACTAGGCCTTGAGGTTAAACAGATCTGGGTTCAAACATAGGTTAACTATTCTACTACAGTGTCCTGGGTCAGTCATTTCCTCTCTGAATTCAGGAGGATTAACATATAAAGATGATTATATCTACCTTTATAATCTATGTGAGGATTACATAAGAGGAGTGTAAGACCATTGGGTAGTGGTCGTACATGCCTTTAATCCCAGCACCGGAGAGGCAGAGGCAGGTGGATCTGTGTGAGGCCAGTTTGGTCTACAGAGCTCATTCTAGGACAGGCCTACAAAGAGATACTTGACTTACAAAACAAAACTCCAAACCAAAAAACAAAACAAAAAAAAACCCCTAAAACCCCCCAAACAAGAAGAGTGTTCACAAGGGCCCCCCATGGGAGTTACGATTAAGAGCCTTCCATGCCTATGAATTACCTTCTTTTAGCCTCTTCATACCGAAGGCGCAGTCTGACCTTCTCAGCCAACTGATTGTTGCTGCTGGTGCCGAACTAGAGGATGAGATGAGAATAAAAGGCTGGAATTACGGTCTGCAGTCAGGCCAGTGATGGCACGTGGGGGACTTGACGGTGGGGGCAGAGCCAAGAAAAGTCCCCAGTCACTGAGCTGGCTGTGTGGACCATGGGGAAGATGGCTAAACAAAAATACTTTTCTTCCTTCGGACCATAAGAACAGTCTCAAATTCAGATACTTAAGGATTTTGGGAAAAGAATCCAAAGGCCCCGATACTGTAATCTTACAGCCGGGAAAGGGCTAAGGCCCAATAACAGAAGCAATGAGGCATGTAGGCGAACAGGTAGGAGAAGAGCCACAGAGTCAGTCAGGGAGAACATTTAGCTGACAGAAGCTAGGAGGCACGCTCCCCCAGTGTTCAGGGCTCCAGGAGAGCAAAGGCTCCCTGAAGGTCACACTCACTGAGGCCTGGTCATACATGGCTACTTTCATGACTGGCAGCATTTTCACTACCCACAACTGGGACCAGGCCGAACCTTGGCACCAAGAGGCAGCAGCTGTCTGAAAGCTGCAAGTATTGTGTGGGGAATCATGAGAGAAATATACTTTGCTTTCCAGCTGGTCAAAGAAAACCAGAACGGAGCTACAAAACAGTATGAAATGAGAAGAAGATGCTTCATGCATTAAAAACACATTGTGTGCAGGGCCTCTAGGCATAAGTTCTTGGCCAGGCAGTACTTAGGACTGTGGGATCCCCAACACTACCCTTTCCTCACACCATCATGTCACATCTTCTGGGGCCAGCTGTGCTCCCCAGGGCCAAGTCAGCAGTCACAGGCCAGCTCCTCAGGCGATCAAGGATTGGTAGTTAACCCTACTACAGCAGCCCCCAGATGCCACCCCCTGCCGACTCACACTCCCAGAGATGTCTGTCTGCGAGCTCACATCCAGGAACTGCTTTGGCATCGGGAAGCCCGAACTCTCCAGAGAGCTGCTGCTGGACCATAGGTCAGAGTGTGACCCTCTGTCTGTCCGGAAGCCGTCCTTCAGCATGGCGAGGCTCTGCAGTACAGGGAGGGGGTGGGGAAGAGTGAGTGGTGCGACTCATCGGCAGTGCCTTCCTCGGGGGGTGCAGAAAAGGACATCAGGTCCCCTGGGACTGGGGACATGGATGGCTGTGAGCCATCATGTGAGTGCTGGGAATTGAACCCGCACCCTTTAGAAAAACAGTTAGCGCTCTAAACAGCTGAGCCATCCACCTCTCCAGCGGCCTGAGGTGGAACTTTTGCTGTTTCTCACTGTGTGAGCTGAGCTAGCTATCATCTACCTATGTGCCTGTAAAATGGGAAAATCCAGGCCTTACTGTGCTGGCTAGTTTTATGTGAACTTGACTCAAGCTAGTGTCATCTGAGAGGGGAAACATCAATTGAGAAAATTCCTCCAGAAGGTAAGCCTGCAGGGCATTTTCTTAATTGGTGATTGACAGTTCAGCCTAGTGAGATGGGGTGCCACTCCTGGGCATGTGGTCCTGGTTCTATAAGAAAGCAGGCTGAGCATGCCACGGGGAACACGCCAGAGAGCAGCACTCCTCCATGGCCTCTGCTTTAGCTCCTGTCCCCAGGTTCCTTCTTGTTGGAAGGAAGGAGCTCCAGCTTCCTTCAGTGGTGGACTAGATGTGTTAGTGTAAGCAAAAGAGACCCTTTCCTCATCAACTTGCTGTTGGTAATGCTGTTTCATCATAGCAATTTCAACCCTAACAAGACAATTACTTTACAGGCGTGTCAGGCACAGGTGCAGTCAAGGCACCGTGGCACTCTGCAGCTCAGCTTCGCCACAATGTTACTGCATCAAACAAGCTCACCTCCACTGCACCAATGAGAAGCTGGCAATGACAGCTGGGTTCTCTTAACTTTTAATTGCAAAGCCAAACTACTCTTCCCTATCCATGAGCACCACAGCCCTACTGTTTGTCAAAAGTCTCCTTCCAAAGCCAGCATGGCAATTCTGAATGCTGGACTCTTGGTGTCAGTGGAGTGATGGGAAGGTGTCTTCAGGGTTAGGTGGCTTCTGAGTGGGGGATCACATTGGGGAACCCGGGGTGGGGAAGCAATGGGCTTGTTAATCACATGTCACAGGCCTGATTGATGGTTCTGCCGTTCGCTCCCCAAGCCAGCCTGTCCTTAGCTGTAGAACGGAGGAGATAAGCTGAGGCATGCATGCGAAGCGCTTAGCCCCATCCCATGTGGTGGAATTATCTCTCAGTTCAGTTCCTGGCACAGAGAACGCAGGAGACAGACTAATGGACAGTGTGATGTTCAGGTTAAATGGCTCTGTCATCTGGTCCATTAAAAAACAAGCTGGGTAGTGAAAGCTAAGAGATGGGGACCTGGCTTTGGTAGTACAACCAGGCCAAGCTTCCATTCCAGTTTTGCTGCTGGCACTGACTGTACGGCCTCAAACAAGTGACTCCGTGCTTCTGTGCCTGTGCTCTTCCTTTATAAAAGGAGGCGGGTGTGGGGGGGGGGTCAATCTCAAGACACCTGGAGAGAGTAAGTATATCTTATTCAAAATGCCTGAGATTCTTTCTTTTAATTTTAGAATATTGGCACTACCTAATAAATTATCTTAGGGATGTGGCCGAGGTCTAAACAAATAAACAAAAAAAAAATTGATGTTTCATGTACACATTGTATTTTATGCACACAGCCAGAAAGCACCTTGATATTTTTGATGCACCCATATTGTGTCTGTGTCTGTGCCCACCACACAAAGTTGGGTACAGAATTTTCCATGGTGGTATCATATTAATGCTCAAAAAGTTTGGACCAGGGAAACTCATCAGATAACTCATCAGAACTGAGTTGTTTGTGTGGTATGTGAAAATAGCCGGTGTGAAGTCCTTATGCCCAAGGGGACCAGGGGCCCGCATCCCTGGTTGGCTGTCATCACCTTAATCAGGTCTTGCTTCTCTCTTTCTCCGCAGGTGATGGCTTTCTTGATGGCTTTGGTTTCCCTCAATACAGCCTGGGCCTCGTCCAGTTTGTAGCCACCCTGGGCATCGGACATTCTCTCGTCGATTCTAGGAAACGGGAGAGGTCAGACGCGCACGAGGACATGGGGGAAAGCACAGGTGCCCTCGGGTCTCCTCTGCATCCCACACAGCTTTCTCCAGCCTGTACGTGGCAGAGAAGGTACTGAATGTTCTTGTTAGACTGAGACGTGTGTGGCTGCGGAGTGCTGGAACAACACGCTTCGTAGAGTTGGGCTCTTCTGACTATGACCTCTTACTGAACATCTTCCCTGATCCCCTCCCGACAACCCCCCCCACTCAGGGGGAGGGGGGTTCCTATAATGTGTCCTCAAAAGCTGAGAAACTTCACTTGCTATGCTGCGTTGGTAACTTAGACTTTATGAAGTAGAATCTGTGGTTTAACAGTGGCACCTGGAGAACAGAGCTGAACATGACCGAGAGAGTTGGGCACGAGGAGATGGTGTGTCTCTTCTGTCCTATATGTCACAGGCTACCAGTGTCCCCAGCACTGAGTCACAAAATGTTAATAACACCCTAGGCTTGAGTTGGGACTATTTGCTGCCACGCCTGATGACCACACCTTTAAACTCCAGCACTTGGGAGGCAGAGGTGGACAGATCTCTGTGAGTCCCAGGTCAACCAAGGCTACATAGTCTCAAAGAACCCTTTTCCCCACATGTTGCCCAAACCTATGGTCCAAGCTCACCTTTGGTGGAGAACCACCATGTCTGACTTAGTGCACTTAGTTCTTTACGTGGGCTCTAGGGCTGGCACTCAGGTGGTACCTGGCATGGCAAGAGCACCTCACCACCCCTGTCAGCCAGAAATGTGTCCAGTCACGGAACGCAACAAGTGAAAAGTGAGAAGGATAAAAGACTCCCAGCTGTCACACTGGTCTGCAGCGCAGCCTTGGGCATGGTTCCCAAGCACACACACACCTCGGTGTTCTAAAGAAACCTGGATTATGACATCTGCCTGGCCGTGTTCAGAGCTGTTCCCATAGTCAAATGGGATAAAGAACTTAAATTCTATGGAGAACTAGAAAGTCATGTGCAAAGGTGAGGGATTAAAAACCTCTATCTTGGAGATTATTGGCTTGTCTGGGCCCTATGTGTAGGTTTGTTTTGATGAAAGGGACGGTTGTTTAAAGAAAAGAGTGGAGTGTCCTTCACCTCTCTCCTTTTTGAAGTGTTGAGATCAAGTCCAAGGCTGTACACATGGGTGGCAAGCACTGGGACACTGAGCTATGACTTAAGACACCAGAGGGATCTGAAGAGGCGTAGGCTGTGGAGAAGGTTCTGAGAGCAGATACACTTCACTGCTTCACGCTTCCATCAAAGGCTGGCCTGAGGCATCAGTGGGGGGTGGAGAAAGGGAAGTGTAACAGTCAAGGGAACACCACAAACCCATTATTCCAGGATGAGAAACCCTCACAGGCGTTCCTCTCTGGCTTCCTGCTACAGCCCAAACCGTCCTGGGCTAAAATTAGCCTGAGTGGGAAGGCACTTAGAAAGGAAAAAAGAGGGAAGGGGAGCAGGTTTCCACCCTGGCCTACTCCTTGGAATATGAGAGAGGGCAGCAGGGAGGGGTCCCCACACAGCTGCCCCCTGCAGTTACTTCAGCTTCTGTGGAGCGAAAACAAAGCCCCAATTGTGTCTCCCACTAAAAATAGCTTTGTCTATTTCTTTCGAGGGCTGGGGCCTGGGTGAGCCGAGCCTGCCAGGTTGGCTAAGACCTGTCTCAGATTTAGTCTGAAAAAGTTCAGGAAGGGAACACTGGTCTACAAAGTTCTGTGGGTAATACTCCAGAATGAGGGTAGGGTGGGAGGTGGCTCTGCCCAAAACTATCAGGGGTTGGGGGTGGGGGAAAGAGCTGTATACTTCACCAGGTCTGAAGGCTGGGTAGAGCTGTCCCCTGCCAAAAGGCCACAAATGGCTAGCTTTGCATCGCCAGAGGGATGGACAGAGCAGTCTGTGTGCTGGGCCGCAAAGAGCTTTTTACCTGATTTCTCTAGGCCCTTAGCAACCCCAGCTCCGGAATTTAGCTGCAGAGAGCAGCTCTGAGGGGGAACGCGTGGATCAGAGCTGGAGTGAGACGGGGTGAGGGAAAACAAAGGCTCACCATTATACGCTGTGTGAAAGAATCGTTTGGGGTGGAGGGCAAAGGGAAAGAAAAGTTGTGTGTGTGTGTGTGTGTGTGTGTGTGTTGGGTGGTGGGGAGATACGTTTTCGGATTTCCCAAGGATGGAGCTGTCCTTTCTCTCAGGCCTTTGGGGACTGACATGCGCAGCAGCCTTAGAAGCCAGGCACAGCCTCTGACGGGAGCTGGGTTCCTCTTGTCCAGACAACTCTGGCACAGGGGCTTTGTGGAATACGAAAAGAAAGACTATGCCATGTTCTTCCTTGCCAAAGTGTTAGCCCGAGTCTTAACTTATGAGGGGGTTAAGCTGCTTATGAGGGGGTTAAGCTGCAGGCCCAAGCCCCTATGCTTAGGTTTTGATTTTTTTTTCTTCTTCATAGTCATTGAGAGGTTTCCTTCAGTATTCACACTTTTCCTTTTCGTCCGTTCTTCCCCTCTTCCCCTGCCCCGAGATAGGGTCTCTCTGTGTAGCCTTGGCTGTCCTAGACTCACTTTGTGGACCAGGCTGGCCTCGAACTCACAGTGATGGTAGTGATGACATGCTGTCAGGGTCCCTCTGCAAACCCCCTAAATTACTCCTGAAGAATGAGGTTCATCATTCCCAGGCTCTGCAAACACTGGAGACTGTGGGGTGGGAATGCCAGAGTCACCTCCCTCCAGGCCCTGAGGGGCCCTATGCTTTTTGGGTCTGGGGAGAGGGTGCTCTAAGGTGGTGTCTAGAGAGAGACTGGGGTGTAAACTTCAAAATCCTGTAACTCTCCAAGCACCACAATAATAGTAATTGATAACAATCCAATAGTTCTGAGCTGGGGGTGTACCCTGGGCGACAGACTGTGTGCTGTGTGCATTAGTGGGGTTCAGTTCTTGAGTATGCAGGCGCGCGCGCGCGCGCGCGCGCGCGCGCGCACACACACACACACACACACACACACACACACACACACGAACAAGACAAAGGCTAGATATCCCTTTCAGTGGCTAGAACACATTTCCAGCCTCCTTGGGTTCCACCCCCAGCACCAAACAGCAGATAAGTAAGCACTAAGAATGAAGAGAGCTGGGTCTCACGTCGTCCGATTATCTAGAAATGATAGCTCATGCAGGGCCTATAGGGCCATTCCTGGTGATAAAAGCCAGCATTCCTTAGGAACTTGTGAAACCAGCTCCCATCTGTGAGAAAGAGTCATTTCCCTTACTTCCGGCAGGAGGGACATATGGCTACTTGTGGGGTGTATCAGCATATGAAAGCTCACGCTAGACTCCAGGCTTCCTGTTCCACATCAGGCCCCTTCTACCCTCAGCTGCTCATACTCCTTACAATCCACGTGACTTCTCCACCCACATTCTCTATCTCTAGTTATCCTCTCTCACTATCTATTACAGTCTATCTATCCACCTACCTATCATCTATTCACCTATGTACGTACATATATGTCATCTATGTATGTATGTATATCCATCTACCTATTCATGTATCAATCTATGTATCTGTGCATTGATCTATGTGTGTGTATATGCATGTATGTATGTATGTATGTATGTATGTATGTATGTATGTATGTATGTATGCATTATCTGTCTGTCTGTCTGTCTATCTATCTATCTATCTATCTATCTATCATCTATCCTCTATCTCTGGCTATCCTCGTGCTCTCTCACCATATTTCTTGCTATCTCACTATCTCAACTAGTCTCTCCCACTCTCTTGCTTCTTTATCCCTAGCCATGTCCACTCTGCTTTCCTCTCTCTGCTCTCACCTCTTCCAAATGCCTTTGGATATGTTTCCCCCTTATTCACAATAAAAATCTTCCCCTAAGAATGGAGAGGCCATGTTGGCAGTTTCTTTACTGTGCCCCCTCGTGTACATACACAAAGTCCCAAACTTTGGCTTCCAGTCCCAATTCTAACCTTGCTGGTTGGATGGCCTTCCGCATATTACTTTTTTCATCTTTGTCAGTGCCGTCATCAACAATGTGGGGGCACAACAAAAACCATTCTCAGTGAGGTAAAGAGAATGAAGTGAGAGAGATGGCTCAATGGTTAAGAGTGCCACCTGCTCTTCCAAAGGTCCTGAGTTCAATTCCCAGCAACCACGTGGTGGCTCACAACCATCTGTAATGTGATCTGATGCCCTCTTCTGGCCTACAGGTGTACATGCAAGCAGAACACTGTATATATAATGAGAATGAAGCGAGGCAGCTATTAGAACAGGGCTCCCTAGCAAGCTGCAAGCTCGGGTTAGAGTCTCAGAGTCACTTCCTGAGACTAAAGGACTAACTAACTAGTGGTCGGTCCCAGCCTCCTCACTGAGCTCCAAGTCAGTGCCAGGCTCTGTTAACATCCTGGACTGGGATTTTCTAACTCAGTCCTGACAACCACAGATTTTTCAGATGACAATACCAAAACTCAGAAGGGTAGGTTATTTCCCAAAGTCCTGGGTACCTGGGACTTGAACCCTGGCCCACTGCCTTGTGAAGCTACATTCCTAACCCTCTGTGCCAGGTTGTGTGTTGGAGCAGGTATCTTTCTCCACCCCGGACTGGGAGTCTGCTGCTTCTCGCTGAGGACTGTGGGTAACCAGGGCTGCAAAAGAGTCTCTTCTGAGCCAGCTCTGTAAACTGGGAGGAAAAGGGAAGGGGCGGGGAGGGTTGTCAACACACCAAAGGACCAGAATTTTCAACGCACGCCCGGCTACAAGGTGACAGAGTTGTAAAGCAGGTTTGTGGAGGCTCTGAAAATAATGGCGCACTTGTAGGAATGAGCCGCCTTAAAGTATGCTTCAAAAGCTGCTGTCGCTGCACACAGAGGCCCTGGCTTTAGTAGGTCAAAGCCAGGAATGCCTGCGCTCACACTGTTACCCTGAATTGTCTCTGGTGTTCACTAAAACTTAACAAGGAGCACAAAGCACTAACCCTGGCTGGAATGAAGTCAGAATCTGGTTTGAAAGATTGACACACACACACACACACACACAAAGAGAGAGACACACACACATATGTAAATCACACACATATAAGACATATTTAAAAAGGCATAATTATAACAACAGGCTGATATTTACTGAGCATTTAGCATACAACTCAGTTTCCTCATCTATATAAGGGTTATAGGCATAGAAGTTCTGGGCACAACAAGGACTCCATGGTTTGAAATAATTCTGTTTACCTCCACCCTTGGATGACGGCATCTTTAGAGAATGCCAGCATGGGGGTGGGGGTGGGATTTAAATAGGATTATGGGAGATGCATCTTGAGAAGGGGAGGGAAAGACTGAGGGAGAGAGGGGCAGAGAGAGCAGATGGGGCCCGGGAAGGACGCTGTCCCGTGCACTCCACCGCAGGGTAGACTTACTTCTTCAGGGTCTGGAAGCCACGCTCCTTGAACTGCAGCTCATGCTGTAGGTGGACCATCTCTCTCTTCAACTTGTTGACCTGGATGACAGAGGACCACACAGAAGATGGAGTCAGAGGAGCGGGGGGGGTGGGGGGGGGTGGGTGGGGGGGGGGGGGGGGGGGGGGCTGCAGGCTGGGAAGGGTAATCCTGAAGGCCCTGACTGTACTGCCACTGCTGAAGAAGATGCCCACATCCCTTGGGCACCGTAGGTCACAGCACCCTCCCTTCACGTGCATGGATCTGGGAGTCAGAATCCCAGTCAGTGTTCCTGTTAGGTCCTGCTAGCCAGTCTCTACACTAGGGACCTAGTTACGGGATCTCTCCTGCACCACTGGCCCCTTCTTACCCCCTTCTTGCCTGTGTGATGGACGGGGACAATAGTGGGTCCCACTCAGCTTATTGCTGGGGATGGGTCTGAGAGCGCTTTGCATGGAGGAGAGAAGCGATGAAGCAACTTCAGAGGCAAGACACGGCCGATCGCCAGAGCCCACTTCCAGACCATGTTTGGCCTGTGGGGTGTTGGCAAAATGTTCAATGAGAGCTGCTGATTAAGTTCTGAGAGACTTCATATACTGAACCTCAATATATACTTCTTTAAAAAAAAAAAAAAACCTGACTAGAAACATGGTGCTCGCCAGGCTTGGTGGCGCACACCTTAAATCCCAACACTCGGGAGGTAGACGCAGGTGGACTGCTATGAGTTCAAGGCCAGCCTGATCTACAAAGCCAGTCCAGGACAGCCAAGGCTAACACAAAGAGACCCTGTCTTAAAAAACCAAAAAAAGGAAAAGAAAAAAAAAAAAAAAAAAAAAAAAAGAGAGAGAGAGAGAAAAAAAAAGAAAAGAAAAGAAAAAAGAAACATAGTGCTTACATTCCACTATGGGTGTGGTGTACGAGGGCTGAAAAACCTTAGCCCCTCAGACAGGACACAACAGCCCCAATATTCCATCCTGCCTCAGGCCACTTCCCCTATTTATGTTTTAGTATGTGGAAATTACTCAGACCTGACCAAAACCAGTGTTCCAAATACACAGTCTATCGTGAACAGGCCACTTAACCACCACACCTTAGTTTCCATCTCAGTAAAGTGAGATAGTAATAAGTGACTTTAACATCAAGAATTAAGATGACGCGGTGCGGGCAGCAGTGAGGAGGAAGAAGAGGAACCAAACTAAAACTTCTGCCAAGGACTCTTGTTTCTTCAGGCAACGTCCTTGGTTTCTGCTTACTCATCTTTAAAGTGCAGAAGACGGCAACAGCTGCTTCCAGAGGGTGATGCTAGGATGCAAGATAAAAGTGCCCAGCACTACACCTGTCACAAGGTGACTGCTAGTACCATTATTAATACATGAACCACCACCCTGCTGTTGTCATGGGGGCCTCGTGAGCTCGGGCTGCCATGGCCTGGAGGGTTGGCTAGTTAGTTAGTGGGCAATGGGACGCTGTGAAGATCCTTACCCGGGACTTTGCAGTGGCAATTTCAGCTTTCAGGATCTCAGGGTCGTACTTTGAACTGGATGACGACCCAGAGACCACTGCAAGGAAGAAAGAAGACAATCTCAGTTAAGGAATGTTGGCTTTCCTGGCCATCTAAATAAACTTGGAGAGAAAGGACTAAAACCACGAACAACCTAAATGTCCCATCAAAGGGGGTTTGTTAACTAGATAGGATACGTGGAGGATGAAGATGGTGTTGTTAGGCCTTAAACTCCCCAGGGCAGTGCATATGTGCCGAAATGACAGTCTTGGCAGCTCACCCTGGACTACAGGATTGCTAGTGGATACTTTTAGCATTGCTCAGAAACCTGTGACTCGGTAAGACCCACTTCCCTATCTCCTCTTCCTCTGACTGAGGAGCCATGTGGCTCCCTGTCGACATGTGCCTATGGTGTGTACCAAGCTAAGGCTGGCTTCCAGACTCTTCCTTCCTGGATAGGAATGTACTTGTTATGCATCTCAAAGCTATGCTAAGCCACCTGGTCCTCCTTACCTCCCCCACTCTGCTAGCTCCAAGGCTGTTCCAGATTGCAGCTCACTTCCCCACATTCTTTATAACAACAAGGCTTCCCCTTGCCCTTGCTATTCTCCATTCTATCACAGACAGCCCTGGGCATGTCCAGTCTGCTTCTTTTTCTTTCTGCTCTGAACACTTCCAGATTCTTCTGGATGTTCTCCCCCCGCCCCACCGCCCCCACATCTATGATAAAAACCTTACACCCACCCCGCAGAGTGGCCATCTTGTTGGATTCTTTACTGCACCTGCGCTTACAGATATAACTAAAACGATTTAAAACCATGATACAGAAAACTACAGAGTGAAATGAGAAAATGTCTGGCACATATTGTCCCATGAAACCCAGCTGACAAAGTAACGCACAGGAAAGTTAAGTGTTGGAAACATACAGCTCATAAGCCAATACACAATCCTGTCTCTAAGAAAAGCTACTTGCCTGGCATGTGTGAGACCCTTGGTTAACACTGCTGTCTGGAGGGGTGGATGATAAATGAAGCTATTTTCCACCTTTGTTTTTTCTTTGGTCTTTTCATATTTTCTAACATGAATATCTACTTCTCTAATAAAGATGCTAAAAAGTTAATTTTTTTATATTAATGTATGCTTGAGAAGAAAATAAAGTTCCCATGATTATACCACCATAGAACAATTATCTCTGTCCTAAGTCCTAATGCTTAGCTCTAGTTTTATCATGTCAAAAATTTCACTGCCTTTTATGTCTTTCTGGTTTATGAAAGGGAACACAACGCAGTGTGATGCACCTCAAGGAAGAAAACGAGACAAAGGGAAACCACCACATACCTCTCCCTAACTAAACCAGAGTTACCACCGACCTGGCTCTGTGTGCCCAGGGTGAGATAGCAGGGAAAAACATCTAGATACGTGACTTGTTGTATCTTAAATAAAACCCTTCGCCACTGTTGAGCAGTTGTTCTTGGCAGGGAAAGTATCCTGGGGTGTGCTGAACCACACCAGACGGGCTCGCTCACCTTCCCCCCCCACCCCACTCACTCCTGGTGGTCCGAATGTTGCAGTAAGAAGCCAAGCAAGGGAGACCAGGCTCTTCTGACTTGTTTTCAGTGTCTGACAGGGACGAGGCGCGAAGCTGCTGTTTGGATTTAGTTAACATAGTTTAGCGGGGCTTTGAATCATGCACAAGGAAAGATAAAGTTTGGGAAATGGGAAAAAAAAACACTCTGTACACACAACAGATGAGGTGTCAGTGGACAGCAAAGCACTTCATTCCGCAAAGCTCACAGTGACGACCAGCGTGGGCTTTATCACAAGAGACAAACAGGGCTGGGGAGGGCTTTCCAACCTTTGTCTGGTCATGGGACGGGGACTCAGGTGCTCAGGGTGTGCCATCACCTCATACTTTCTAATTCTTCTAGACTTCAGTGGGCTTGAGGGTGTCTGGGAGGGACCTGGCTGGATACAGGCCTGGAATATGGCTTAAGCATATTCTCCAAAGAGGTACCTCTCAGCATTTTAAAGTGGCTCACACAGTCTGTTATCCACGGAGGATGGCAAGAACACGATGAAAAGCCCAGGGAAGCTGTCAGTGTGGAAATAAGATGGAGATGTATACAGAAAGGTCATCAGAGGGGCTGTCTATTCTAAGAACCACACAGTCTGCTACTCCCCGTCCCCCTCCCATCATGAAGCTGTGCAGCCGCCATTGGGGACACTGTTATACTATGGGAGAGACGTTCAGGAGAGTGGTGACAATCTGAAGACCTGTCAGAAGTGGCGATTCCTGACCCAGGCTGGATGAAGGTGATTCTGAGATAAGTCCTTGTGAAACAAATTAGCATCCCTTGGGCATGCTTGGAAATTCTGGAAAAAGAAGAAGAAGAAGAAGGAGGAGGAGGAGGAGGAGGAGGAAGAAGAAGAAGAAGAAAAGAAGAAGAAGAAGAAGAAGAAGAAGAAGAAGAAGAAGAAGAAGAAGAAGAAAAGAAGAAGAAGGAGGAGGAGGAGGAAGAGGAGGAGGAGGAGGAAGAGGAAGAAAAGAAGAAGAAGAAGGAGGAGGAGGAAGAGGAGGAGGAGGAGGAAGAGGAAGAAGAAAAGAAGAAGAAGAAGAAGAAAAGAAGAAGAAGAAGAAAGAAGAAAGAAGAAAGAAGAAAGAAGAAGAAAAGAAGAACATTTCTACCACCAATGGGGCTGCCAGAGAATTGAATTCTTATTCTTTGGAGAAAAACTTACAAAATGTACAATTTATACACAAAGCTGCTGAAATGGAACACAGCCTGGTGCATAGGTTTTAGGTAAACGTTTTCCTGAAGTTTTTTGGTTTTGTTTTTGTTTGTTGTTGTTGTTTTTTTGAGACAGGGTTTCTCTGTGTAGCCTTGACTGTCCTGGACTCATTTTATAGGCCAGGCTGGCCTCGAACTCACACTGATCTGCCTGCCTCTGCCTCCTAAGTACTGGGATTAAAGCCATGTGCCACCACTGCCCAGCTATTTTTTTTTTTTTAATTTTTAAAGAGACCTCTATAAGCCCAGTACAGTAAAACTTATATAATCTTATATAAACTCAGGAGAGGCCAGGGCGAGGGGACTAAGATTCAGGGAGATACTGAGCTATAGAACACAATACACTTTTTAAAAAGTTAATAAAATCACACACACTATTTGCCACATGTTTACAATTGGACAAATTTTCACAAAAGGGGGACATTCAAGTGATCTGCGCTCAGGACAGAGACTCTGTGTGTGCATCCCTTCATTGCCTCCCACAGAAAGAGTCTCATATCCCAACAGGACCTTAGAAACAGTCTTGTTTCCATGATCTAAGTCATTTTAGAAGAGTTATATGTGAGTACAGTTTAAGAAATCAAGCCGGGCAGTGGTGGTGTACGCCTTTAATCCCAGCACTCGGGAGGGAGAGACAGGTGGATCACTGTGAGTTTGAGGCCAGCCTGGTCTACAAAGCGAGTCCAGGACAGCCAAGGCTACACCAGAGAAACCCTTGTCTCAAAAAAAAAAAAAAAAAGAAAGAAAGAAAGAAAGAAATCAACTAAAGAGAGACCCTGTCTCGAAAAACCGGGGGGGGGGGGGGGGACTAGAAAGAAAGAAAAAAAAATCAACCCAAGGTAAGGTTTGTTATTAAAAGAAAAGAAAGAAAGCATGGTATAGTCCCCAACCACTAACTCATTCCTCCAATTGAAGCTAATTTCTATGTTTAGTGTTATTTCTCTCCCCCATCATCCTCTCCCCGCCTCTCATCCTAAGAATCAAATTCAAGAGACTCACTCACACAGGCACTGTACCACTCCACCCCCAGCCCCCCAGCCCTTCAGCTAGAAGGCTGTGTATCAGTGGTACCCCTTGGTCTGTGTGGGTTTTAGGCATTATCTGTTCACTTCCCCCTCCTCTGGGAGATAATCTAGTTTCTCTTCTTTTCCCAGCCCCACACCACACACTTGCCCCTCTCACCAGCACATATTTCCAACACAACACACTTGGGAAAAGCCATCTTCAGCATCTGCTTCGTTTTGATTCTGCAAATGATTCAGGGCAGTGACCTAGCTGGCTTCATTTACTTGTCCTACTAAGCATTTTTTTTGCCCAGTCCTCCTCTCTAGAGTTAACACTTGTCATTTTCACATTTAGCTCAGTGTCCACAAACAGACCACTAAGTCAGCCTGACATCCTGCACTATCCAAATCCCTGCTCTTAGAGTACAGGCACTGTTATTGCCTTCTCTCAGGAAGCTTCCACGTGACCTGGGGGCTGGGTACGCCCAGCAGCGCCCATGGGCACCCTCCCTCTTTGCTACATCTCAGGTCTCTCATTTTAGGTTGGCAGAACATCACTTCTAGTGTCTTCCTGGGAAAGCAGACAGGAAGGAAGCACACGTTTTGAAATCCCACACGTCTCAAAATATCTTTATCCTATTCTATACTTAAAGGGAGTTTTACAGTTACGGATACTTAGGTCAGAACTGACTTCCCTGAAAAGGGTAACGTGTTGTGCCCATCTAGTTGTCCTGTGTGACAAGCGAGAAGTACGGAACAACTGGAGCCCTGATCATTTCTGTGTGCCCGGATCTTTCCCTACGGATCGATGTGGCATTGTTCCTGGGTTTTCAAATTTCCCAGTGGTGGATACCTGCGTGTTGACTTTCATCCACCGTGTTGGGTACTCGGCGAAGCTTTCCAATGTAAAAAAAAAAAAAAAAAAAAAAGCCCTCCTCCAGTTCTGGGAACTTTCACTGACTTATTTCATGCGGCTTCGTCCCCTGTTTCCTCAGTCCCACTGGATACACTCTGATCTGGAATAGACTCTCGGCACCAGTGCTGTTTTCTCCTTTGGTTGCCAATCTCACTTTACTTTGGCTCTGCTTCCTAGAAGGTTTCCTCAGTTGTATTTTCCAGGCTTCCAATATAGCTGTTACTGCTCATGTTTTGATATCTAAAACATCACGTGGCTCTTGGAAGTCTCCTAGATTTGAAATATAGCTCCCTAGTCTTGTCTCGTGGCTATGTAGCCTCTGCGGAGACCATCTTCTCGTGAGCGCGTCCTACTTCCCCGGAGCCTCTCCTTCTGTGTGGTCAGTCTGTATTTCTTCTATATACTAAAAAGTAGAGGCCAATCTACGTGTTTATGCACTGTGTGGTCCATGACTTCATTGGCTATCTGACTCTGGAACCCTCAATGTCTGTGTCTTTTATTTTTATTTATTTATTTATTTTTCTCTTCACATCTCTCTTCTGGGCAGGTCTCCCAACTCAGCCTGGTGAGTGATGGCCTGCCACCATTCTGGGCACCAAATGAAACACGAGGTTTGGGTTCTCCAAAGCCTGTGTTCAAATAATAATTACGTTTTAGCATGGTATGTCCTGGCTTTGAGCTTGCCTGGCGTCCTCTAATCTTCCAGTCCAGAGGCTGCAGTACACACCTTCAGTCTCTTGCCAGGTTAGAAATGGGTAATCACCTGGCTCTACCAATATAGGACATGGTCCGTTTTCAGACAATCTTTTCAGACTCTCTTCTCTTCACACCTGTTTTCAGAGATAGCTGCTGCTGTGCCAAATTTTATGTTCTGCACTAAGTGCGGAGCGGTCAGGTTCCCCACTTCCTGCCCATTTTCCCTCTTCTGAGGCTGTCCAAGGAGGTTACCACCTGACTTGTAGCCTCCAGATCTTTCTGTGACATTTACAAAGCAAAACAAAACAGACAAACAAAGCACACCATGACTGAACAACCTGGGAACCTCTTACAACTTATAGTCCATCATTCAGGGAAGTCAGGACAGGTGCTCAAATCCGTAACCCGGAGGCAGGAACTGAAGTAGAGGCCGTGGAGCAGTGATGCTTCCCGGCTTGCTCTTGATGGCTTGCTCAGCCTGCTTTCTTATAGCATCCAAGACCACCAGGCAGCACAGGGGTAGCACTAATCACTATTAAGAAATGGTGGCGCACGCCTTTAATCCCAGCACTCAGGAGGCAGAGGCAGGCGGATCGCTGTGAGTTCAAGGCCAGCCTGGACTACAAAGTGAGTCCAGGACAGTTAAGGCTACACAGAGAAACCCTGTCTCGAAAAACAAAAACAAAAACAAAACAGAACAAAACAAACAAAAAGAAATGCCCTATAGACTTGCCTACTGTCTGATCTTACAACAGAATTTTCTCAATTGGGGTTCCCTCCTCTCAGATGACTCTCGCTTGTGTCAAGTTGACATAAAACTTGCCAGCACACTCAGGCTGTCAGGCATGTCAGCAGGCACTTTTACATACTGAGGCACTTTAGTTCTCCTGCTGGTATTTTTTAACTACGGAGCCCCAGTGATATTTTTCTTCTCTCTCTCAGTTGGAAAATCAAAATCTGGAGAGGAGAAGGAGCATAGCTGGGCTCCAAAGCATTCAGATCTCCCGTTTCAGGCTCGGAGGAACGAGGTGCAGGCCGGGAACCTTCCACGTGGCTTGCCAACTTGGATTAAATGAAAGGGATGGAGACTTTGAGATCAGAGCTGCCTGGGTATCAAGGTACCCACTGCTTTGGAGGAGGCTACTTGCCACTCTGGGACTTTGGTTTTCTGGCTCATAGAGTCGACACAACACTCTCTTGCAAGAGGGTGTGTGTAAGTAGAGGGCCTTGCCTATCGCTCTCCGGGGACACAGCAGGTACACAGTAACTCGGTCTCTCCCTCCTTCCCCATGGGGCTAGAGATGACATCAGAGAGTTGGTGATAAAAGTCTACCCCAGGGTGTGGCCTCACCTGTGCCCGGCACTCACGATGGTCAAAGCCAAATGATGAAACCTCCACAAGCCTCAGCAGGCTGAGTTAGAGGACAGGCATGTGGCCTCGCCAGTCTGTCACCCAAGAAAACTTACCAAACCTAAAAGAAGATGAAGATGAGGCTTTGGCCATCCCTCCTTTAGCTGGGATCATTGGCTTGGGGGCGGGGGGGCTTGACAGTGCCTGGCTCATCTGGATCCCAGATCTTGCTCCCTGATGTGACCCCCACGGAGGTGGTCTCTGAGGCTGGCTCAGTTCCTGGGGATGTCTGAAAGTTACACTAATGGGCTGAAGACCTGCACGGTTCGCTTCCTGTCTTTGCCGGGTATTTACAGGCAGAGCATTGCTATTTGAAATGTATGGTGCTGGATCGGTTTCAGGCTTCAGAATTTTTGCATTTTGAAATGCTTGCGTATACATAATGAGGTATCTTGGGGATATGACACAAGGCAAAAATAGGAAATTTATTCATGTTTGATAGGAACTGAAAGTAACTCTATTTACTTATGTTGAGGTAGTGCCTTGCTATGTAGCCAAGGCTGACCTAGAGCTCACTATATATAGACAAGATTGCTCTTGAACTCACAGAGATCCACCTGTCTGAGATTCACCTGCCTCTGCCCCAGTGGTGGTATTAAAGATATGTGCCATCACACCTGGCTTGAAAATAACTTAGTATTCCAAGTACTTTTGTGCATGACACAAAGTCCATTATATCTTACTTATGGCATCACAATGGCACTTAAACCATTCTAGATTTTGGAACATTTTAGATTTTGGTTTTATAGATTAGGGACACTCAGCTTATATTTGTGGTGCCAGGGATCTGTAAAAATTCATTCACAGTACCAATAAATAACAACATTTTATTGATCAATGAACAATGTGAAATGTACCATTCCATCCCCTCATTGGCTAATTTAATCCCATAAAATTCCTCAGAAGGCATCCTGTGATAGATCAATTTTGCACACACAAAAGAACAAGAAGTTACAAGGCTACAGAGCTGGGTGACTCAAGCGCTTGAAAGCAGGCAGTCTGTCTTCAGTGTTGCCCCTGACAATATTATATATGGGACCAGGCATGGTAGTATAGGCCTCTAATCCCAGTATTTGAGAGGCAGAAGCAGGTGTATCTCTGTGAGTCAGGGGCCAGCCTGGTCTACAACAGTGAGTTCCAGGCCAATCAGGACTACACAGCAACAACATCTCAGCACATATATAATAACCTAGACACCCCACAAATGTCTGTAATTCTAGCTCTGAGGTATTTGAGGCCCTCTTCTGACTTCTGCACACACACAGGCACACCCCTCCCCTCTATTCACACACATGTACACCACACGCATGTGTGCATACACTTTCATGGGCATACACACACAAATTAATTAATTGATATTAAAAATAACAAATATCTGGACAGATAAAATGGCTTAGTAGATAAAGACACTTGCTACCAAGACTGATGAGCTGTCCTTTGGCCTTCATGGATGCACCATGACACATGGGTACCCATATGTACAAGCGTATAAAAAAATAAATAAATAAAGTGTAAATGCTGTCAAACCAGCTGGGGACTTTGAGCTAAGTCCCATTTTAACCATGGAGTTATATGTCGATTAGGATATTTACTTAGCCATTAACATGTTTCTAAAGAAATTGTACTAGGTGCTTTCCCTAGACCAGTGGCTTTCACACGGAGCCAATTTTGCCTTCTATGGCATGCTGAAATGTCTGGAAATGCTTTATTTGCTACAACTTTTGGGGAAGGTGCACTGCTGGTACCTAGTGAAGAGAGACCAGAAGGATGCTGAACATCCTTTTACATGCAGGACATTCTCAGTGCCTGCTCCAAATGCCAGTGGTACTATGGCTAAAAATCTTGCTGTGGACTCATCAGAAAAAGGCAGTATTAACATGTTTACAGTTAGACATAAGGAGTCTGAGTCTGGTACGAACAATCTCCCACAGTCAATGTTATGACAACCGATGTGTGCATCCAGGATGTGTGCACCCAGGCCTTCTGAGAACAGCTTCCCAGTGGCTGCCATTAGGCAGTGTATCTCATGAAACATCTTACTCTTACTTGACTCGTTTTTTTTTCCCCGTCTGACTTTTAATTTTAGCAGGTTTCTATCCACAAATCCAAGAGTGACGCGACAAATACGGATGCATCCTTTACCTAGGTCATCCAGGGTTTTATTTATTTTTTTGGAATTGGAAGCAGAATCCAGGGCTTGTACATTTTAGAATTGCTATTGAGTTCTATTTATCCCTACTTCCCTTTTAAAAATTTAGGTATGAGGAGGCCAACCGCACCCCCTCCCCCAAAAATCCATTATGTAGCCTAGACTATCCTCACACTTGTAATCTTGTTGGTTTGGCTTCTGGAATAGCTGGGGTTTGGGGCATGCTCCACCATTCATGACTAGATCCACCAGCTTTCAACATTTCCTCATTTGTTCATTCATCCTTCTGCCTGAAAACACACAATATTCAAAGCCATATTCAAAGCCATATTCAAAGTATGTCATCAATAGCTACTGACACTTAGCTTGACAGCATAGTTTCCCCCCATGTCTTCTTGACCACCACTTCAGGTAGCTTCTTTGGCCTTTTACAATCTAGACCAATTATCTTGCAGACTAGTGTACATTATAGATATTTCTGTCTGTGTTCATGATTAGACAGATTCAGATGAACTATTGTGTGGGAGACTCTGTGAAGTACCCATGTCACGGGGCTTGTGATACTGACTGGCTATTTGCTAGTGATATAAATTCTACCCAATATATAAAGGCTGCAAATGTCTCCAACAATAAGGAACATTTTACAGCCTAAAATTAGCAAATGGTTTGTGGGCTATTATTCTGCATCTAAACATCATGGCAAAAAGGAAAGTATATTTGCCACCTTTCAAACTATGGAGCTTTAAAGAAAGAAAAAATGTCAACTTCATCTGTGTAAGTCAGAGTCTCACTAGCAAAAATAATATCTCTATTTCAGGACAGTTTTAACAATATCATTGTGCACTGAACCCAATTTCCTACATAAAGCCCTAACCTCCAAAATGACAGGGTGTGGAGGTAGGGCCTTTGGAAAGTAAGTGGGTTTAAATGATGTCCTGAGAACTGGGCTGCTGGGCTGGGATTGGTGACATTAGAGGAAAGAAACCAGAAAGCCTGCGGTCTGTCTCTGCCATAGAATGTGACATCACAGCAAGAAGAAGGCTGTAAACCAAAACAGTTCTTACGAGAGCCCATTCATGTCAGCACTTCCTTCATCTCCAGCGTCTGGCTCCACAGCTGTGGGAGAACACTGTGGTGGTAGCCATCTATGGTGTGGTATTACAGCAGCTCCCATTGACCAAAGCAGAGCCCATGCTGGAAGCATCTTAGTGTGTCATTGGACCTACACATAGCTGAGATCCTGAGGGAGCTCCTGAGTGACACAGGAGGGCAGGATGGGGACAGGGAGTGGTCCATCATGGCCGGCTCCAGCCTGCTAGCTAAAATGAACCTTCCAAATTAAGGACATCACAACCAACCCACAGATGCCTGGACATCACAGTGACATGCTTGTTCCCACTACCTGACTGATACTCAGAGACGGCAGATGGGTTTTAGTGTTGTAACTGTCTCTTACCAGCTGTAGTCACATCATTGACCCTGAGCCTTGGTTTCCTTATCTGTTAAGGTGGGTACTAATAGCACCATAATTAATATGGGATTGGAACAGAAGTGCCATGAAGATTGTTGAAACTAACATATATAGATTGCAGGAAGGTCCCTGACATGTAATAAAGACTCCATAAACACAGGAAAGATTTGGTTCGTAAAAAATAGCAGCATGCCAGATGTGAAGTCACGTGTCTATAGTCCCAGCAATTAGGAGGTAGAAGCAGACACAGAAAGAGCACACAGCTATAATCCCTATAACCTTGGGAAGTAGAGGCAGGAGGATGAGGTCAGCCTTGGCTCAAGGCCAACCTTGGCTACACAGCAAGTTAGAGGACACTCTCAGCTACAGAGAGGCTCTGTCTCTTAAGGAGGACACCATCCAGATTGCTCAGGGGGTAAAGACACCGGCCACCAAGCCTGACGATCTGACTTAAATCCTTGAGATGTCCACATGATGGAAAGAGAGAGACATGCTTTGTAAGCTGTCTTCTGACATATCATAACATGTGTGTTTACATACATACACACACACACACACACTAAAATGTAATTTTAAAATATACACAATGCTGGGCATGATGGTACATATCTTTAATCCCAGGGGGCAGTGCCAGGTGGATCTATGTGAGTTAAAGGGCAGCCTGGGCTACATTATGAGACCTTGTCTCCCAAACAATAAACAGGGGCTAGAGAGATGGCTTAGTAGCTAAGAGCCCTCTTCTGACCTCCTCAGGTACCAGGCATGCATATGGTACACATAACATATATGAAAGATAAACACTCATATAGATTAAAACAAGTAAAGTTTAAAAAACATCAAAACAGCAACAACAAAAACAAAAATACACACATACAATATAGGATTACCACTTCATTACCACTATATTTCAAATCACGCTGTTCATAACATTAAGTATATTCCTGGCAGGAGTGCAAACTCATTCAGCCACTATAGAAATCAATATGGTGGCTCCTCAGAAAATTGGGAATTGATCTACTTCAAAACCCAGCTTTACCACTTTTGGGCATATACCCAAAAGATGCTCCATCCTACCACAAGGACATTTGCTCAATTATGTCCATAGAAGCTTTATTCATAATAGCCACAAACTAGAAACAACCTAGATGTCCATCAGCTGGAGAACAGGTAAAGAAAATGTGGCACATTTACACAATGGAATATTATTCAGCTGTTAAAGACAATGACATCATGAAATTTGTAGGCAAATGTATAGAACTAGAAACAATCATCCTGAGTAAGGTAATGTAGACCCAGAAAGACACGTATTGTCTATGCTCACTTATAAGTGGATATTAGCTTTAAAGTATAGTCACACTACAATCTACAGACCCAGAGATGCTAAGCAATAAGGAGGGCTCAAGATGGGGCTGCATGGCTCTCCCTGGGAAGGGGAAATAGAATAGATTTTGTGGGTGGTCAGGGGGCAGGTGAGGATGGGAACAGAAAGGAATCAGGTGGAGGAGAGAGTATGGGGAGAGATGACTGAAAGAGGTGGGCATTTAGGAGGCAATATGGAAACCTAGTGCAGTGGAAACTTCTTGGAACCTGTGAGGGTGACCCTAGTGAGATCTCCTAGTAATGGAGGATATGCAGCCTGAGCCAGCCATCTACTACAACCAGGTTAGGTTTCCAGTGGTAGAACTGGGACATCAACCCAGCCACAAAACCTTCAACCCATAGCCTATCCTGCCTACAAGATGCACTGGGGCAATGGTGCCTCAGAGTTTCAGCCAATGACCTGTCTAACTTGAGGCTCAAGTCATGACAGGGAGCCCATGACCAACACTGCCTGAGTGGCTAGGAACCAGAAGACCTAGGGTAGAACCAAACATAACTAACAAAAACCAAAACAAAACAAAAAAGTCAATGAAATGATTCCTAATGATATTCTGCTATATTCATAGATAGGCACCTAGTTCAATTGTCATGAGAGAGGCTTGCTTCCTCCAGCATCTGACAGGAGCAGATGCAGAGACCCACACCACACATTAGGCAGAGCTCGGGGGAATCCTGTAGACAAGGGAGAAGAAGGATTGTAGGATCCAGAGGGGTCAGGGACACCAGGAGATCACAGCCCACAGAACCAGCTAAGCATGGCTCATTGGGGCTTACAGAGACTGAAACGGCAATCACTGAGCCTGTACTGGGCCCCCTGCATATGTGCTTTGGTTGCTTAACTCTGGGTTTTTGTTGGACTTCTATCAGTGGGAGTTGGGGTATCGTTGACTCTTCTGCCTACTTGTGGGACCCTTTTCCTCCTACTGGGTTGCCTCATCCAGCCATAATATGAAGGTTTGTGCCGTCTTATTACATTCTGTTATGCCATGTTCAGTTGATATCACTGGGAGGCCTGCTCTTTTCTGAAGAGAAACAGAAGAGCAGTGGATCTAGGGGAGAGGGGAGGTGGGGGCGAGTGTGAGGAGGAGAAGGAGGGAGGCTTTAGTCAAGATGTGCTGTATGACAGAAGAATAAAGAAGAAGAAAAACTGAGGTATATTCCTGACGTTATAAAGGTGTTATTGACTGTTATTATTAATCATCCACTTCTAGGACTATTTTTTCTCTCCAAAGCAACAATCTGTACCTATTAAACAACTCCCTGCTCCCATTCTCTCATAGCCGTGGATGAGCTTTAAATGAAATGGTGAGGAATCTGGTTAACAGTCTAAAATGATTACAAATGAAACGAAATAAAACAGGCTGCAAACGGCAGATGAAGTGATGCTTGAGGGTTCTGGGGAGATGGCCAACAGGTCAGAGCACTTGCCTGTGAACTCCTGAAGACCTGGGTTTAGATCTTCAGGACTCATGTAAAAAGCCAGACATAGCTGTGTGTGCCTGTAACTCCAGCAATTGGGGGAGAGAATGCAGAAGAGGGAGACAGAAAGGTCCCTGGGGCTGGCTAGCCACCGGCCTAAGACCAGCAAGAGACCCTAGCAAGGAATAATGAGATAAGAAATAGAGCAGGGTACCCGACGTCCTCCTCTGGCCTCCACATCTATGCACGGGCACCAGCATCAACACATACCTGTGCTTACAATACACACACACACACACACACACACACACACACACACATACACACACACACAGAATAAAGGGAAGGTGAAAAAGCAACAGGAGAAATGATAGAGAGCGTAGTAGTTTGTGCTGGGGATGCTGGTAATGGGTCCCGGCGATGAGAGGTACTCACAGCTGACCTGGGAGCCCAGCTTATGCTCCCAGACGGCATGCAACTGCTGATACTCCTGCTGTGCCAGCTCCAGGCGCTGCTGCTTCACCTGGTAGATCTCCTTTTGTGCACTCAGGGCCTCCTGGGCCACCACCAGGTAATCCTTCAGCATGTGCTCTTGCTCCCTCCGCCATTGCACCCTCGGATCCTCGATCTGAGTGGTTTCTGAAACAGATCCCAGAGCAGTATATCAGCACCATACAAGCACCTGTTGTGTTGGTGGCCTGTAGGATTTACCACCAGAAAGCAAAAGTACGACGTATAGAAGCTCATTGTTTTATATTGTTGAGCATAATATAGCCAATAAATATAAACAGGTTAAGCTCACTATGGGGCAAAGCAATTCCATCTGGATTAGTTACCTGAACAAAAATAAAACATAATAAAACAATAAATAAATCAAGATCAGTTTTCAAACTGAGCACCAAGTTCTGTCTGATAACAACCAAAAGAAGTAACAGGTTAAGGCATAACAAAGGTTCAAGGCTATCTGCTATGGCTCAATATAAAAGGAATCAGTTTAAAAAATATGAATAGGCACTCTATTCTCTGTTAGCAATATAAAACAGAATAGTATAATATATAAATTAGAAACAGGCTTAAAATATTAATACTTTGACCAATAATTCCTCCATAGTAACTTATCATAAAAATAATTTTAAAATTTCAGGTGGAGATATATTTGTATAACAACACAAAACTAGCAAGAACATATTTATGCTTCCTGGTGTGTGAGAGTCCTTTATATACTCTGATTGTGGGCTTTGTGCAATTGTTTTCTCCTTATCTCTGGCTTGCACTGTCAGTTTCTTAGTGGCATCTTTTGAAGGAAAAAAAAAGAGATGCTTTAGTTTGACAAAGCTTAACTTGCTACATTTTTATAGTTAGTGTTTTTTTGTGTATTGTCCAAATATGTGTGTGTTTCAAAATGTTTCAGATTTTTCTCTTACTTCATTTTTCTTCCTTTTCTCCTCACCTGTGCAATGAAAGTGGGTCTTGAGTTTCTGGTAGCCTAATTTGGGAACACTCACTTCTCAGCATTTTAGCTAAGATTAAGTATAGTATACAGTGCTGAGACCAGACATGTGCTACCATACCAGGCTCAGCTCAGTTTTTGCCTGTTCTTTTTTCTTTTCTTTTCTTCCCTGTCCTCTTCCTCTTCTTCCCCTTCCCCTTCTTCTTCTTCTTCCCCTCTTCTTCCTCCTCCTCCTTCTTCTGTTTTGTTTTTTGGAGCTTTGGCTGTCCTGGACTCACTTTGTAGACCAGGCTGGCCTCAAACTCACAGCAATCTGCCTGCCTCTGCCTCCCTGAGTGTTGGCATTACAGGTGTGCGCCACTGCAGCCAGCTGTCTGTGCTTTCTTTTAGGTGTTTTATAGTTTTAGCTTTTATGTTTACAGCTGTGGCCCAGGTTTGGATTTGTTTTTCCATATTCCCGTGGCTCAAGGTAGGGATAGTGGTAGATTTCCCTCTTCTACCGCAATCGCATATGGAAAGCACCTGTAGCAGCAACTCTTGGGGTCTGGTCTTTGGAGAAGTAGGCACTCTGAAGGTCCCTTGATGGAGTCATGCTAAATGCTGCTAGTTCTGAACTGGTCACTCTGTAAAGTGGCCCTTCTCCAGGCCAGCCCTCCTGCGCCATGGCTGCTCCTTACAATAGATAAGGCCATATCTGAGTAGGCTCTTCAAGATCGTCTTGGCTAACTATTTTGTTTTCACTAAAGTCATGCACATTGTTGACATGTATAAAGTTATGACACCATGGCACAGTTAAGCGTACTACAAAGTGCACTACCCAAGCCACCACACCCTTTCTTCCTCACACATCTCCCCACAGAACGGCAGCCACCTCAATAATCTCTTAGATGCTTATTGTAGCCCTCATAGAGAACCACTTCACTCCCTCTACCTCATGCTCCGGATCTCTGCTTATATGCACATTCTCCGTGCAAGGACTTTGCATGTCCTCCCCTCCCCCTCGTGCTGGGACCAATGCTGTGTGCCACCCGAACCCATCCCTCCATCCCTTCCCGCTTCTTACATACACCACACGTGTGCTTTTCACAAAGTTAATAACAGTATCTTCCGAAGGTGTGAAACACGAAGAGCAACTGTGTTTAAAAAAAAAAAAACAAAAAACAGTTGAACATCTGGGGAATATGCAACATTGTTAACTGTGCAGAGGACTATAAATTAAAAACAGCCAAGACATAGTCTAAACCTATGGAAAAATTCATTTAAAAAAAAAAAAAAAAAAAGAGAGACCCTGAGCGCCTTCTCCTTGAGGACTAGCTTTATGCACCAAAAGGCGCATGCAAGCTCCCAGGGGAAGGAAGCGACCAACAGTCTTACTCAGCTCTGACCCCCATGAAGCAAATCAATGACCTCCATACACACTGCAGTGGTAACCAACTGCTCTCTAATTGGATTTAAGATCTGATCAACTCTAAGTCCTTGGAGGAGAATTTACAACCACTAATTTACTAGACCGGCACAAGCCCTAGCAACAATCTCCCGACATTTGTCCTCACACCCACAGAGAGGTGTCATCGTCACTCCTCATCAAGGAAACTTCTCTTTGCAACAGTATGGGGACCACAACAGAGAACCACAACCAATCAAAACCCAGAGTCGTAGAGCCCAGTCCCAGTGGGTCTGCTGGTTAGTTCTGTGTCAACTTAACATACACTAGAATCGTTTGGGAAGAGGGAGCCTCAACTGAGGTACTGCCTCCATAGGTTAATGTGGGGTGGAGGGCATTTTCTTCATTAGTGAGTGATGGAGAAGGACCTTGCCCAATGTGGGTGGTGTCACCCCTGGGCAGGTGGCTCCAGGCTGTGTAAGACGTTCTCTGATCAAGCCATGGAGAGCAAATTAGTTAACAGCACTCCTTCATGGTCCCTGCCTCAGTTCCTGCCCTGAGTTCCTTCCCTCATCTTACTTCATGATGGACTTGCAGGCTATAAGCTGAAACATCCTCTGTCCTACAAGTTGCTTTTGGTTGTAGTGTTTATTTACAACAGATTTGGAGAAGAATTTTGCCCAAGAACAACACATATGAGTAAGAGGGCTTGTAGCCCATGGCTTCGAATGATTAAAGCTGTAATGGTCACATCCCCCCCCCCCCCCCCCCCCCCCCCCCCGCCCCTTGCATTTGTCTCAATATTGCCATCTACAGATATGGTATCTTCTATCCAACAACACAACTTACAAATCAAAGGGAAACCAGTAGCCCGAGAACTGGTTAAACCACCAGATAATGTTCCTCCCTGCTGGGTCCCATTTCACGAACACAGGCACACAAAATCTCACTTCTGCCATCACCCCCTGGAGAATTAACTCCACCACAGCCTGCTAGTCCCTCCTCCCTTCTGTTCCTCCAGCAACTCCCAGAAGCACCTTAACAAAAAAAAAATCCCATTCCTGCCATGAGATTTTAATGAGGGGGATGCTCTCAGCAATTAGAAACAGGAAAGGACTGATTAGGGCTCTAGTACATCAGTGTTTAACCCAGCCTCTGAAGCGGCCCTCCAAGCGTTAACCTCATTCCCCATACACACTCAATTAGGCATATTTACTTCTCATTATCCAGTATGCGATCATGAGTGCTAATAAAAACCTTTGCTGTCCCCAACAATGTCATTAATGCCATTAGCTGT
Source organism: Acomys russatus (assembly GCF_903995435.1). NCBI lineage: Eukaryota > Metazoa > Chordata > Mammalia > Rodentia > Muridae > Acomys > Acomys russatus. The sequence continues at coordinate 18,408,540 of NC_067161.1, forward strand.
CTCTCAGATACTCTTCTACACTCTGTTGCCAACAACGGTGTGCTCACTCATCCGCTTACTCATGCATTCATGCACATATGCCCTTCTCTACTTAGCAAGGGTTAAGTGCATACCTACTGTGTACCTCGGTGGGCCAAGGCTGAGGACGAGATAGAATTAGACACAGTAACTTCCCCCAGAAGGCACAACAGTACGAGCAAAGGAAATTTAGAAGAGGAAGTGGATGAACAGAGGCACAACTCCATTCTCCAGTATCAGTTTGAATCCCATCTCAACCATGGTTTCTCCTTTCCCCCTTGTTGAGATGGGTCCAAGACTGGCCAGGGGGAAAAAAAATCACTGTAGTCTCAAATTCACAATCTTCCTTCTAGTGCTGGGATGACAGGTGTGTACCATCATGCTCGCCTTTGGCCATGTTTTAACTCTGAGAATTGAGCGGCCAATTGCTACCTCTAAATCTCAATAAGATGAAGTTAACCATAAGACACTGCCTACTGAGAGTCTGCCACAAGCACACAGCCAAGTGTGCACTCAAGATGCAGGAGGCAGTTAGCAGCTGGTAGCCTGTCCTCAGCCTTCAGCCTTTGCCAGGCTCATCCCTTTCATCTTCCCCTTGCCTGCGAGGAAAAGGAGTATGTTAAGGTTCTAAAGACACATTAAGATAGGCAAACCCTGTCCTCCTGCACACCATTTCAGAGGACAGAGATGGGCTTGGCTAAGAATATGTCCACGCCGCCTCTCCTCAGCGGGGCATCTCTTCCTCCACACACGCTTCTGTCTTAAGGAGAGAGTGAGAGTGGGAATGTTCATCTTGGATCAGAATACTGTGGGCACAGATAGGAAATGAAAGTGGGTAGACTGGCACTAATCTACTAAGAACATACGTGCACCTGCATTGCGAGAGGCTTGCGAGGGCTTCAGATGCTTGAAAATGATAATGTGCATCTATTATTTTAATGGTAAGAAAGCCATTCATAAACATATGCAAAAAATATACATACAGGCACATATACAAACACACGATTGGAAATATTACAGAAATGCTATGTTGAAACGATAGAGAAGAAATCGTCAGCAATGTTGCCACTAAAAGTGGGGAGCTGGAACAGAGCTAAAAGAAGTTTCAGATTCTATTAAAAAACCTTCCGAACTGTTGTTTTCACATGAGCATACACTATCTATCTCTATCTGCACTGACATCTCTAAGTCTACATTACACAGAACGCAATCTGCCTTCAAGGCTCTGCTGGTGCTTCTGTGGAGGTGGTCGGGAGAAGGGAAGGGGATGGGCAGGGGGATGGGGCCTGGCGAGGAGAAGGGCAGCAAAGCACTTACTGGTATTGTGGTCTATGAAGTAATCTCCAACCTGTGGATCATATGCTTCCTCCCATCCCAGCGGCAGCTCATCGCTAATGCAGTCAGCAAAGGTGAGCGGTTTGGTGTACCTGGCAAGGAAGATGAGAGACACGATCCGTCAGCCTGTAGCCCCCAACACTGCTGTGCTGTTTTTCCATCTCTCCGCTTCTCCTGACCTGCTCAGCAGATGCAGGCAGGCATTTTTTTTTTTTCACTATAGCACCGCCTCTGGTGTGCCCTGAGCCCCTGGGAAGGCAAAGACATTCTGCAGTAGCATCGGGGTAAGGCTACCCCCCACCCCACCCCACCCCAACCAGCCCCACCCCAGGAGGAAGGCAGAGAATGTATTCTGGTCCCAACATTTTGCCTCTAACTTGGCAGTGACTTTGGCAAGTCATCTTTCTGTCTGATGCTTGGGCTTCTGAATCTCCAATTGATAGTTTGCACAACAGCTTGAAGGCCAAGTCTTGGCTTCGTGACTTGGATGCCAGCTCCCTTCTGGCTTTTCCACCTGCTGCTGGCTGGCCCACCCGACTCCGGTCTCTGTCCCGGCTCTGTCATGTATTGGTCATGCCCATTTGCCCTTTGAAAAGCAGGCCTCCTGTGAGCTCTAGAGCAACAGATGCCCCGGCCCCAGGAGCCTAGCCAGCAAGCCATATTTATTTGCCGATAGAGCTGGATCCTAAATGCCTGCACCCACTGCTGGCTCTGCTCTGCCAGTATTGGCCAAACTGATTATTTGGCAAAAAATAACTCTCTAAGGCCCCATCCCGCAGGGTACGAACTGGTAGTAATCATCAAGTCTTAGTGGCTAAATCGGACAGATAAACAAGTCAGGCAGCAAAGGCTTGTCAAGGCTGGGAAACTGCACCACACACCATTTGTCCATAGTTTCAGCCAGAGAACAGGGAGCCAGGAAACTAACACATGGGACCCGTGGCCCTGCAAGACAGCCCCTTTCACGTATGCCCAGTGCTGCTTCTGCCTAGGATAACCACATGTTACCATGCCCGTGCAGAAGTCAGAGGACAACTTTCAGTTGTCAGTTCTAGCCCAAGACAGGGTCTCTCTTGTTTTCTGCTATTGTGTGTGATTCTCCTGTCTCTGACTCCCGTCTTGCAGTTAGGGATTGAAACATACCACTCTGGGCTCCAGAGAAGGAACTCAGGCCACCGGGTAGCACGCACAGCTGCCATTTTTTAAATCCACAAAGCCATGTCCCCGGCCCTGAAACACTCATTTAAATACCCCTGTGTTTCTTCTATCTGCTCTTTCCTCATTCCAGTGCTGGAAGCCCAGGAGACTGTTTCAGATTCTTTCAACAGACTGGCAAGCTGGGGTACCAAGGGACAGGAAAGGTGATGCTTTGACCATCTCTTCCTTAACCCGGATGACCGCTCTCCTCGCTGAAGGCCTGTGTGTCCTGGCTGAGTGCTATGGGAAGTGATGGAGCCCCCAGGAGGTCCCCCGATCACTAGAAACGTGTCCCTGAAGAGGAGAGAGGAGGACTCAGCCTTCTTTTTCCCATCTTTTGCTGTCTGGCCATGAAGTGAGCAGTTTTGCTCAGCCACATGCATATGTCAAGATCTGTTGCCTCAATAATACAAGCTCAAAGCAAGAAAGAAAGTCACTCAGGTATAGACTGAAGCCTCTAAAATGGAGAACCATAACAAACCCTTTCTCTTTGCAAGCCCCTTGTTGTAGGCATTTGATAGAGAGATGGGAAGCTGACCAATAATTGCCCAGTCTAAACCAAATGTAAAACTACATGGGGACAACGAGACACCATGACACTGAAAAAAGTCCCTGGCAGACGAGACATGGACGGGTTCACCCGCCTGCTTCATACTCAGGGTTTCAGAGACTGTGAACTGTATCTATCAATTGGCTTTGGTTAATAATTCATGGTTGCATTGTGGGAGACTGTGGTTTCACGAGACCGGGGCCAGGGGCATGTTTTTATATGCAACAAACTAAGAATTATCAATCAAGGATCCGATAAGCATTGTTCTTTAGTTGGGTGAGTTGGGCAAAAACTTAAATCTCTCAGAGCCTCAGAATTTTTCATCTGTGAAGTCGGGACTAACTGAAACTCTTTAGGTTGCTGGGTTAAAATATATAGCATAAAGGGTGTGTGTGTGTGTTGCGGCGGGGGGGGGGGGGCGGTGTAGCACAGCAGTTAATGCATTTGCAAGATCATCAGAGTTTAGCTCCCCAGAACCCACTAAACGCAAGGGAAGTGTGGCAGCCCACTTATAACTTCAGCCTTGGAAGGCAGAGACAGGGGCTCCTGGAGCAAGGTGGCCACTGAGACTATCTACGTTGGTAACCTCTGGGTTTGGCCAACCGTCTCTCTCGGTGATCAGGGAAGGGTCCTGTCAGCAATCGACCTTGGGTCTGTGTATATATGTGTACCCACACATGCACGGACACACAAAGGGAACACTGGGACTAAAAAGGCTAAAGTAGTCTCTTCTTTGTTTGTTTTGAGACAGGGTTCACTATGTAACCCAGGCTGGCCTCAAACTCCTGATATTTCTGCCCCTAGCCTCCTGAGTGCTAGGAATCCAGGTTTACAACAGAACACCTGGTTAAAGGCCTATAATATTCTCAAGAGAGCTGGAAAGGAAAAGGGAAGGGAAGGGAGAGCAGAGGAGAGGGGAGAAACTAAAAGATATGAATTAAAATGTCTCAGGCTAGAGATCTGACTCAGTAGGGAGACTACTTGCCTAGCATGCTCAAAGCCCTGAGTCTGACCCCTGACATAAACCTGAGTATGGGTGCGCACGCCTGTAATTCCAGAAGCTGAGGCAAGAGGAGCTGAAGTTGAAGGTCAACCTTGTCTACATTGCAAGTTGGGAGCTAGCCTAGGCTACATGAGACTGGACTTAAATAAATAAAAAAAAAAATCTAGTCAGGTGTGATGTGTGATAGCACATGCCTCAAATCCCAGCACCCAGGAGGCAGAGGCAGAGCTCTGTAGGTTTGAGGCTAGCCTAGCAACCTGGCCTACATAGTGAGTTCTAGGCTAGCCAGGGCTACATAGCAGGAACCTAACTTAAAACAAAGTAAGACAAACAAAAAACTAGGTATGAGAATGCTAACATTGAGCCAGGTGTAATGGTGCACTCGGAAGCAGAGGCAGGCAGATCCCTGTGAGTTCGAGGCCTGGTCTACAAATCGAGTCCAGGACAGCCAAGGCTACACAGAGAAACTCTGACTTGAAAAACAAAAACAACAAAAACAAAACAATAGGGAATGTTAACATTTCCATTTTATTTTTCTTTTATTTTAAACTAAATTTGCAGTAATAGTTATACAGTAATTAAGTATTGAACAATGATTCTATCTAGCCGTACAAAGCATGCTATGAAAACCACATGCCCTCTCTGGGTAGTAGATGTTCTTGTTCGATTTTACAAATGAAAGCACATACTAAACAATGCATAGTTAATACACCAGAGGCTCCAGGGCTAGGTCCCAGAGCTGAAGCTCTGGGTCTCGGAACAACCTGGAGCCGTGCGAGAAGCCTAGGAGAGGAGAGAGAATGGGTGTGTGTGAAGCAGACAGGAGGTTCTGAAGGTTTAAGTGATGAGTGTCTTCAGTCATTGGTGTCTTGGTACAATGCTGCTCATTAAACCTAGAAAATCCATGGCTCCTAGATGTTACATCTCAAGCCCAGGGCAAACTGCTAAGGGGTCCATTAACATATCCAGGTAGATGCTGACCACCAGGTTCTCCCAGTATCCCTTAGTCTCTACCTGTTACAGGGCCCTTCAAGCTGGTACACCCTGCCCTCAGCTGCCCTTCCCTATAAAACCCAGCCCCTTTGCTATACAGTCCCCATCCCTTCTGGTCTACTTTTTACTCTCTTGGCAGCAGGTGACTCCTCTTGGTCGGTGGCTCTTCTTCTCTCTTCCTTCTCTCTCTTTTCTCACATGGCCTAGCTCAGTCTGGTCATGTCCACTCTGGACTCTCCCTGATGTCTCTGCCTATGTTTTCCCTTTTGTCTACAATAAGCCATTTTCTCTACCACACCTAGGAGCAGACGTGTCCTTCCTCTTACTTTCTTTCCTATTCACTACGCATAGGACATCAGTACAAATCCAGGAACAGGAATGTGGATAGGAGAACAGGACCCCAACTGTGTCAGGTTTCCAGAAACTCGTGAACTCCACATACCGCTCCAGCCTTCCTTTGAGAAGGTGAAGCTCTGGCCATTCGCGGCAGCATCAGGGATGTGATTCCCACCAGCACTGACTGCAGCCACTTTACCCAACAGGAAGGAACGCACAGCAAGAGGGCCCATCTTAGAAAGAGCAGCCAGAAGAGAAAGAAAGGCTTTGGGTTTTGTATTTAGGTTCCCCCCCTCTGGATGCAGCCATGGGGGAGCAGCCAGCAGCTGATGCTCAGAGCTTGTCTATGGGAAACAGGAAAGTTGCTATGGGAAGGAACTATACGACTTACAGAAATCTGGACAGAAAGTTCTCTCTGGAACAAATGCCAAGAGGGAGATGAATTATTCAGTGTGCAGAGAGGTGTCATTCAGAGAGTCAGTGTGAAGAGAAGTGTTTTAGCTTTGGAGGCAGGCCGACACACACACACACACACACACACACACACACACACACACACACACACACACACACACACACCAAGTGAGAGAGACAGGGCTGTTTGTGGACCCTATTCTCCCCCCACCCCCACCCCCAGGAGCTGTGGTGCTCCCGTGGCCTGCACAGTTCACAGTTAGGAAGAGATGCCTGCTTTCTGACGTGACCAGGACCTGGAACGTCCAGCCTCAAACCCTCACCTGGCCAGGCCAGCTAGGTCCCTGCCTCCAGCCCCTGTGTCCCAGGGCCACCTAAAACCCCAACCATAAAATCAAATGACCCAGTTGCTGGAAGAGCAAGAGGGAAGCGGGGCGAGGTGCCAGGCAAGAGCGGGTTCTGCCCTTTTTTAATTACAAATCTCTGAATGAGCACAAACATTCCTGAATGTTTCGCAACTGGCCTTCCTGGAAAAACAGCCCGGATGTGTTGCCTTGGAGACAGGTAAGGCTCTGCCAGGTGCACTCTACAAGGGGCACACAGGAACACCTGTCAAGGACCATGGCAAGTAGCTCAAGAGCTAGAAGCACCAACAGGTCCCACTTCCCTCACACAGCAAGCTGTTGCTTTCCCAGACGATGAGCCCTAGCCAAAGCTGAAGCAGCTATCCAGTGTGTCTTTTCTAGGGTGGCATGAAGGAGGAGGAGCAGGCGACTTTTTGGCCAAGTGTTAACACTGGGTGGTGATTCTCCAGGGACTTAAATTCAGACTGGCTAAGTCATCTTCCACATCCCCTGAGGCGCCCGAGCAAGCCCAAGCCTCCCCCTTCAAGGACGTCCAGGAGAACACTGGCCTCTCCACCCTCAACCCTGGCTCTCTCCTTCCAAGGGCTAGCTGTGAGGGATCACCAGCTATAGCCACCCCTGCCCCAATCGAAGAACAATCTCTACTCCGTAGTAGCTCTCCTCCCTACCCAGGCACCATGGGCAGGCTGGTTCTTTCTGCCCCAGGCTGTTTCACATGCATAGTTTCCATAGTTTAGATGTCTCATCTCCTGATAAGGTGGCTTCCCCCTTGGGCCAATTTCTAAGCAGGTTCTGCCCTCAAGTTTGAAAGTCTTCCTTGGTGTCGGTTCTTCCCTTAATTTGGTTCAGTGCAGACATCTTTACTTATTCCTCTAACAGGCATAAGGATGATTTAAAAAAAAAAAAAGGCAATTCACACACACTGGAAGCCTTCTAAGAGGGCTAAGCGTGGTGTGGAGGATATGGCTCTCGGGAGCTTTAGTGAAACTACCACAGAAGTAACAAGGCAGAGTAATAGGGTGGAAGACACTCTGCGGGCGTGAGCAAATGTTCCAGAGATACATGACGTTCAGGGGGAAAAAAAAATCAAGGTGCTGGGACAGAAAACAAAGGGCAGCTGGTGGCGGCAAGTAGCTAGCCAGGAGACGTGTTGAGGCTCTGAGGGAGAGGCAGTAGGAATAGCAAACTCCAAGGCTAGCGTTGGTGCATTTCAAATACAAAAGGAAGGTGCAGCTTGCTAGGGGAGGGGTGGCGGGCCTCCCGGCTGCTGGTGGGGAGTTTAGGCCACGCCCCCTCTGTCCCCTTTGTTCTTTGCCCATATCCTAAGCAGCATAAGGTGACCTGGAGAAGCGCCCCACTTCATCCTCCAGTTTCCTGCTGCTGCCTCTCAATTCAGCAAGCCCACCAAGCAGGAGGAAGCACCCCGCAGCCCCAGTCCCAGCTAGGCATGATGAAAGAGGCTGGTTTCTGTCCTCCAGAGCACTGGGTGCCTAGGGTGACAAAGTTTACACTTCAAACAAGAGATGATCCTGGTCCATATTCTACATCAGGAAGTGTGGCCAAGACACTCCCCTCCCCCCCCCCCCCCCCCCCCCCCAGAGTCAGCGAGCCACCTACAACTAGAGGATGTAAGCCAGAAAGATGTGAGATGCCAAGGCCGTTGGGAGAATGACAGACAGGGTATAGACAGGGAGGGCTGGGGACCAAGAGAGGGAAAAGACAAAGGCAGGCAGCTTCATGGTCTAGGAGGATGCCAGGTAGATGTCACGCACCGAGGATCAGGAATTTAATGCTAGGCTGAACCTCAGATTCCACCTTGCGGTTAGGTAACCTTGCTAAAAGGTGTTTCCTTCGCGCAACACAAGAAGCTCCCATCTTGTAAACCTGGTGCGGCTGTGCAATAAGATAACCCATAGAGAGCACAGAGCACAGACTTTGCAGGTACCAAGCCCTCTGATCACGTGCGTTGGAGATGTGATCCCTGGAGAGATGCCTGTGCACTGTGGGAATTATGTCACCCTGCAGCTTACATGCTTAACACACGAGCCTCCACCATAGCCGCCCCACCAAAATTCTTTACCCAAGGTGATCTGGAGCAGTGGTTGCAACTCACTAGGCTCTGGCAACAGCCTCCTGGGTTCTACACCTGTCTGCATGGGCATCAACTTTCACCTCCTTGTGTGTAAGTGGAGGATGCTCAGGGTAGCGACCTCATTGAGGATGGCTATGCCTAGCATGTGAACGCTATTAGCTGCGGTGTGTCGGGCTTTATATATATAGCCCCTGATTTCCATAACATGCCATGGAGCCTATGGCAAAACAACCTCTTAGCCTTATGTAGCTATAAGAAGCCTTGTGCCGCACCCCATTGCCTTCCTGAGAAGAAGGGACTGTGAAACACACACTGCTACCCTCACCCTCACTGGCCCTGCTGCCTTGCAATTCAAAGGGCTATTGAAATGGCGCAGTGGGCACAACACAGTTCTGATGACCTGAGGTTGAGTCCTGGATCCCACAAGGTGGCAGGAGAGAACCGACTCCTGAGAATTACATCTTGACCTCCACACACTGTGGAATCTACACGTGCCCCTAGCACCTGTAGAAAGGAAAGCAGACAGACAAGCTTCAAGTCGGCAGGTGTTTGGGGCTTGGCTCTCTGTATTTGCCCTTTCCAGATGATGACCTTTGCTCTGGGAAGCCTCATGCCCTGCCCCACCCCCCCCCGTTTCTCTAAAATACCCCTCCTCTCCCTTTCTCCTGTTCTCTGCTCTCCAAATACCTGTGTCCACATTCTTGTTTTCAGACCCTAGAGTCACCCAAGGTCCCTGCTTTGGTTTGGCTGATTTACCTAGAAGCTTCTTGGGTTAGCCACTCCCACTCCTGGAATTCTTTCATGAAGGTGGGAAGGGGGGGCGGGGAGGAGCTACAAGGAAGATTCCAGGCTGTTTCTCCTACCAGCTCATCCTCCTCCAACTTCAGACTGGACCCTGCAATATCTCCTCCTGTCAAATCTCTTCTCTCTGTCCAGCCAAGCACCTTGAGTCACACGGCTGTTCCCTTCCTGCCCCTCCGTGTCAATATCCATATTGTGCACCTGTGCAAAAGGACACTATGTGTGTGAGTCCTTTCTGTGTATCCCCTACTGGAACTTCAGGCTACAGTTGGGGCAATCAGGAGTGACAACAGGCATGGCCAACCTGCCAGCCCAATTCCTCCTGCAGGTGTGACTGTGCACTGTGGTATTGTGTCTTAAATGTGGGGTTAGCTTGCTTTTGGGGACAGGTATCTCTGTGGTGCTCAGTCCCCAACTGCTCTTTAATGAATTGCTCATGTACCTTACCACCTTGAGAGACACCGTAGAATGCCAGCTAAGAACAGGGGACCTTGGACCCACACTCCCTGGGATTGCATTCTCATGTTGCCAGTGTCTAGCTCTCTGACCCTGGGCAGGAGGATATTTAAAAGCACATCTGCAGAATAAGAAAGATACACATTTACTGAGCCTTCACTGGGCACCAGCAGCTGTGAAAGCACTTCATAGGCATCTTCTCATTTCCTTAACGACCCTTGTAGGTAAGTATCATTCGGACCTACATAGGGGTCTTTGTGGGCCAAACAAGGCAGCGAATGCAACAGTATGCACGGGCACAGTGAGGGGTCAGTAAACTCAAGTTATTTGCTATTTATTTATCCCACTAATGTCTAAGTTGGGCCATTGAAGTCGTCTTACTAAAGAAACTTAGAACTTCAAAGGATTTGACAAATGAGAGGCCCAGCTTTTACTGAAAACTGGGACACAAAAAGAAGAGATTTGCCCAGAGCCACCCAAGAGCCCAGAGGCAGAGCTGAGATCAAAACTGAGGGGTTAGCCTCAGGGTGGTACCACGCTCAAGACACCAAGATATACCGAGTCATCCCAGGGCTGGGTTCAGTGTCAGCACAGTCTCCAGGAAATAGCTGTTAGCAGTATTTCCCTAGTCATGTTAACACATACTCAGGACTTGTGGGCTGGAAACCAGGAGTAAACTGTGACACTCTGATTAATTCTAAACGAACCTCTTTGGAGAACCGTCTCCTGAAGGCCCAACACCACAGCAGTCTGGAGTTCCTCACATCCCTGGCCTGTTGGCCCTCAGACAGCCCCAGCCCAGCTGAGTCCTTATCCTCAAGTCGGGAGCTACAGTTCAGAAGTTCTGCATAGAACCACCAAGGCTCACCCTTCCTAGCTGTATGATCTCAGCCCTTTCCTTCCCCATCTTGGAGCCCTCAGTTTCCCCAAAGGCATTGATCAATCTAGAAAACTTCCTTCTCAAAATAAATTCATGCCCAGCAATGCCTTGTCAGAACACCTGCCATCCCAGCCCCTGGCACAACCTGCCATCACTTCTTTTCTGGACATGGAATTCCAAGGACACTCGGTTCCTTGTTTTGATGTTTTGGTGCCATGAACTGGGTTTCCAAGGAACAGGCTATCCAGATGCCTCCTAAGCAGTAAGAACGGAGAATGTAGCCCTCCATCATTCCCTGGTATACAGCTGGTCCAGAATCTTATCTGAGTGCTAACTCTCACATGAGCCGTACCACCTGAGAAACCAGATCCTCTAAGGAGAAAGATGGTTTCTGGTGCCCTCTCTGGGATCCCATATGCCGGAGCCTCTCCCACACTGGTGTGGTTCAGATGGAGCCTCAGAACAGGAATGACAATATCTGAGTTCGAATCCTCTTTCTTTAGGCAAACACCTGCTTTTTCAGGACAGTGAGGAAGCTAGAATGAAGATCTCTTAAGGCCCTTTGTGGCATCACCTCTGTAACTCTAGTAACTAACTGCCTCTCCCAAAGGTAGAGGGCATTGAGAGACTGAAATAGAGTAAACTGTAATCAAAACATTTTCAAGCCTGGTGTGGTGGTGCATTCCTGTAGTTGCAGTATTGAGGCAGGAGGACTGACAGGAGTTCTAGACCAACATGTGCTGCATAGTAAGACCTGACTTCAAAAGGTAGGGCAAGGGCTGGAGAGATGAGTCAGTGGGTAAGAGTGCTTGCTGGGCAAGCATAAGAACCTGAGTGGGTATCTCCAGCGCCCACATGTAGCCACACAGTAACATCAGGGTTGAGTGAGAGGGGGAACAGGAGGGGCTACTGCTGAGGCTTGGTGGCTTTCAGCCTAGCTGTGAAACAGTTAGCTTCAGGTAAAGTGAGTGATGCTATCTTAAGAGAAAAAGACAGTGAGCAACAGCAGGGGACACCTAAAATCACCAGGTGCTCACATCTGCACATATGCATACACACACACACACACACACACACACACACACACACACACACACACACACACACACGAAGACAACAGAAACATGTATTCTCAAAGCCAAATAAATCCAGGCATTAGATTTGTACATCCTTAGCACCACTAAGGATGACAGCAGCATAGACAAGAATAAACACTGTCCATAAAACAAATCACGTCCTTTACTGTCACACTAATTTTGTGAGGCAGATACCCGCCCTCTGCATGTTAGCCAACAGGAAAGTGATATTTAACAGTGAAAACACACGCTGAATTTCATGGAGTTCATTTCATTGACTCTGAGACGCCCATTTAAAACTGTTTATTTTTATTCTATGTATATTGGTGTTTTGTCCGCATGTATGCCTAGGTGAGGCGTCGGATTCCCTGGAACTGGAGTTACAAACAGTAGTGAGCTGCCATGTGGGTGCTGGGAGTTGAACCCGAGTCCTCTGGAAGAGCGGCCAGGGCTCTTAGCCACTGAACCACCTCTCCAAGCCCCAAATGCCCATTTTTGAGCACACTCAGCAATTCTGGAGCTGTGCACAACTAATGCTGGCATCATGCCACCACTGTCAGCCAGGCTGCATCTCAAGGAGATACCCAGCCCGTGTGAGCACAGCTAATGACACCAGCATAGGCCCTGGTGGAATGGGTGCCACAGGTTTAGGATAAAACCCCACAGTTAAGAGTGAAGCTCTTTCAACTCCTAGGTGCCACAGGCTGTGGGGAAGGTGGAGGAGGCAGTGAACAGACCTGTCCAGCAACATTCCTAACGCAGGACCTGAAAGTAGAAAGTAGGTTAGCACTACACAAGTGCCAGGCAGCTGCTGGAGCCCAGCAGCCAAAGCTCAAGTTCCTGTGAGGGGCCAGATAACAAGGCTGTGCCAGGAACACAAAGGACAAGGCTAAAAGCACAGCTATCAGCAACTCAGTGTGAGATCAACGAAAGGAATCAGCTCTTAGGGAACTTGACGTCACACATTTTATTTTTGTTTTGTTTCTTGTTTGTTTGGGTTTTGTTTTGTTTTGTTGGGTATTTTTCTACATATTGGTGTGTGGATTAAAACAAACACTTCACTTTAGCCCCACGTACCTGTAACCCTACTATTTAGGAGGCCATCCTCAGCTCCATACATAGTGAGTTCAAAGTCAGCCTGGGGTACATGAGACGTACACCACCCCTTTGAAATTATAAATACCCAAGTTTGAAAGCTTTCTTTCTTTCTTTCTTTCTTTCTTTCTTTCTTTCTTTCTTTCTTTCTGTCTGTCTTCCTTCCTTCCTTCCTTCAACATGTATGATACAGACATTGTGATTAATTAAAAAACAGTGGGTCAGCCAGGTGCGGTGGCACTTGCCTATAATCCCAGCACTTGGGGAGAGAGAGGCAGGTGGATCTCTGTGAATTCGAGGCCAGCCTGGTCTACAAAGTGAGTCCAGGGCAGCCAAAGCTACACAAAGAAATCCTATTTCCAAAAAACCAAATAACAACACCCCTCCGGACCACCACCCCCCCCCCCCCCACAAAAAAAAAAAAAAAAAAAAAACCAAAAGTCAGTCATAGCTTTATGGTTGCAGTGTGAATGCTACTTTATACATTTTACGCTATACTATGTATTCTATGTGTAAATATCAAATTCTTAATAGTACTTACAAGCATCTATTTTTGTCTTTCGCTGTTGCTGTGATAAAATCCCTGACAAAAGCAACTTAAGGGAGAAAGGGCTTATTCTGATTCACAGTGTCAGGTTACTGTGCATGATGGCAGTGAAATCACAGTGGCAGAAGCTTGAGAGAACTGGTCCCATGACATCCACACTCAATATCAGAAAGCCATGAATTAAAGCATGTTTGCCAGTATGCAGCTGCCTCTCTCTCTCTCTCTTACTCAGTCCAGCACCCAGGTCCAAGAAATGGTGCTGCCTGTATTAGAGGAAATTCACTAGGTAGTGAGGAGCAAATACTGCTCTTCCAGATGACCCAAGTTTTATTCCTACCACCCACACTAGACAGCTCCCAACCACCTGTAACTCCAGCTCCAAGAGGAGCCTGCTGGATCTCAGAACACCTACACTTGCGCACATACCCACCCCTTACCACACAGACTCACATAACTAAAAAAATAATAAAAATATGTTTATAAAAGGAAATTCCTACAGGATGGCCTAATGAAGACAATTCCTCATTGAGACTCTATTCTCATGAGTGTCAATATATAGTATTAAAACTAACCATCAAAAGCTGGGCGTGGTGGCGCACGCCTTTAATCCCAGCACTCGGGAGGCAGAGGCAGGCGGATCGCTGTGAGTTCGAGGCCAGCCTGGTCTACAAAGCAAGTCCAGGACAGTCAAGGCTACACAGAGAAACCCTGTCTCGAAAAACCAAAAAAACCAAAAAAACAAAAAAAACCTAACCATCAAGCTAGGTACTAGGCGGTGGTGGGACACACCTTTAATCCCAGCACTTGGGAGGCAAAGGCAGGCGATCTCTCTGAGTTCGAGGCCAGCCTGGTCTAGTACCAGCATAGCCAGGGATACACAGAGAAACTCTTGTCTTGAAAAACCAAAAACAATACCAACAACAACGAAAGTTAACCATCACAACTCCCCCCTTTGTCAACTTGACACTTGAGCTCATCATTTTAAAGCCACAACCTTTTCCATCCTTTGACCCCAAAGTCTGACGTTTATCTCATAATGTAAACTACAACTCAACTTTAAAATCCCCCAAACTCATTGACTATTCTAAGATTTTTTTTTAAAATATTTTATTTAGTTTTAATCTATGTGCATTGGTGTGAAAGTGTCAGATCTTGGAGTTACAGACAGTTGTGAGCTGCCATGTGGGTGCTGGGAATTGAACCCGGGTCCTTTGGAAGAGCAGGCAGTGCTCTTAACCACTGAGCCATCTCTCCAGCCCCCCTATTCTAAGATTTTAAAAGTGCAAAGTCTCTTAACTGTGAGCAACTAAACCTATGCAACCAAGACCAAGTGGCAGAGTTCTAATCTATAACAGCACAGAGTGAGCATTCCTTATTCCAAAGGGAAGGATTGGGAAATAAAATAACCACCCGGTTCTATTTGCTTCTTTGCTGCTACGAAAAAACACTGAACAAAAGCAACATGGTGAGGGATGGGCTTCTTTGGTTTACACTTCCAGATCACAATCCATCACTGATGAAAGTCAGAACAGTAACTCAAGGTAGAAACAGAAACAGAGGCCATGGAGGAACACTGCTTACTGGCTTGCCCACTGGCTTATGTTCAGCTGGCTTTCTTATACATACCAGACCCACCTGCCTAAGGATGGTGCCACCCACAGTGGTCTGGGCCCACCCAGACTCTAGGTTGTGTCAGACTGATAATAAAAACTAACCAGTACATATCCACCTGGGAAACATCAAATCCTTCAGCACCATGTCTGGCATTTGGAGCTTTTAATGTTATCGACTGGGCTCCAAAAGGCTTAGATAGCTTCACTCTTCTATCTCCGCCACTTTCAGAATACACGGTTTCTTTCTTAGGTTTGAGCCAGCTCCAGCAGCAAAGAGAGAAAAAAAAAAAAAAAAAAGACATCTGTAGTTCCCAAGTGTTTGCTGATCACATCACAGAGGGTAGACTGATGCGGGGGGGGGGGGGGGGGGGGGGGGGGGGGGGAGAACAAAATCTGCATTACCCACTCATCTATTGTTTTTCCTCATTTAATTTTTTAGGACCACAGAGGTCAGTTGTAACTGGTTAAAGAAGAGATCCACAGAGGAATTAAAAACAAAAATAATTTTCCCTCCTAAAAAGTATGGTCTTCTTTAATATCCCCATGTTTTATTTCTAAGGAAGAAGATGAATAGGATGTTTCTTCCAAAGGGAAGCCTGACTGGTTAGTCAACATGAGACACCATAGTGCTCTGAGCTGAAGGCGACGGCATTAAAGTCAGCAGCGTAACACATGAGCAATTAAAATGGCTATTTTGGGAAACCCTGTAAAGAGGCAGATACAGTATGAATTATTCATTCTTACTGCAAGGATGGCTTCAGGCCATTGTCCTCTCTGTGGGTGTCTGCTCTTTCTTGTGCACTCACCCGCTCAAGCACAGAAAGGGGACACAATAACCTGGCCCGTGCACTCATGAGTGCACGTGTATACGCACATATGCACGCTACCGCAAGGAAGGCAGGATGCCACTCCAGATGGTGAGCCACCCGGAAAAGAAACCTGCACACAGTTGGCAGACGCATTTAGCTCCAGGGCCAGGAGAGGAGGTCTGCATTTCCAATTGGCCTGGGAAGAGTGAGGGAAAGAGGGAGACACGTGTGCACGTACACAACGGCTGAGGAGATCACGCATACACAGGAGAGACCATGTGGTGTTCCTGATGTCCCATGAGCTTTCAGCTGGGACTGATGTGGGTGGGACACAGACGAGCTGATCCTAGTGTCCCCTCTGAGAGCATGGCAATAGCACCATGGAGCTCCTTGTGAGCCCACCTAGGGTCTAGGTATTACAGGGTACACCTGTCAGGCTTGCTACAAGAGAGCCATCACAAGTCTCAACCACTACCCTTCTTACTATGATAGGGGTGCTTTGTGACATTATAACTTATGTCCTAGACCTAGGAGACCTTGGTCCAGTTCTTTGTCCCAGGACAGGTATTCATGGTGTCATTTTGTCATAATGCTGTCACTGAGGCTTGGCTTCAATGTTTCTTTCTTCTTGGGGACATGAGAGCTGCCTAACATTGGCTCGGGACTTTACATGTGTTGTGTTGTGAAGTCTTGTTCACATGGTTCCTCTTTCATTCCTGAGGTACAGATGGTGCCTGCCTGAAGCCGTGTTAGACTGATTGAGGTCGCTTGGCTCTTCAGAGACGGACTGCAGATTTGAGTTTGGGTCTCTATGGCTGCTCAGAAAATAAATGGAACAGCTGATTCCACACAACTGGTGACCAGAAGGAGGAGATTTGTAAAGTACCATGTAATTAGAAAAGAAAAAAAAAAAAAAAATCCCAGAAGGTGCCGCCCTTTGTAATGTCTAGATAGAAGGAAAAATGAAGGGGTTGTTTTTTGCAGAGAAGGTGGCCGGCTGAAGGAGACAAGAAAGGAGAAAAAGTACATTATGTAACCAGAAGGAAATGTTCATTCTCAAAAACCAACCTAGGAGCAGCTGTCACTATTGATGACCAACAGAACTCCAGGCAGAGAAGAGTCTAGCAGGGACAGGTTCTAAAGAACTTCACTTGTATTGAAGATGGCTGCACCAGTGACTAGCCATTGCTAGGCCAGCAGCTACTGAAGACTGGAGATGTGGCTCTGGGGTGGAACACTCACTGAGCACACATGAGGCCCTGGGTTCCATTTTCAGTCTTCAGACAAGCACGCACGCACGCACACACACACACATGCATATGTATACATTACCTACTTAGGTGGAAAGATTTATATACAATGATATTCAACACAGCATTGCTTACCATAGGAACAGAGTCTGATGATACTGCCTAACGGTAGAGAATTGCCTGGCAGGTGTGAGGCCCAAGGTTCAACCCCAGTCACCACCCTGCAACTACAATCACCACCAAAACAACAACAACAAAAACCCCAAACCCTCTATTTTTATCATGGGAAGAGAAAAAAAAATCAGCTTGAATATTTTGATAATGATCATAGATATTTGATTATTTGAAATAAGATATTCAGACTGGCATGAGGAACCTTATAAAAGAATTTTAAGAAAAAATTGTGTGTGTGTGTGTGTGTGTGTGTGTGTGTATCAGACCTTCCTGCAAGAAAAATGATTTTAAGGAAAATTGCCCTAAATATTGACTATTTATAGGGAAAAATTCCAAAATACTGATTGTATTTGCCTTTCAGTGAGTAGGGATAAGATTTAGGGGGTTTGCTTGTTTGTTTGCTTGTGTGTGTGTGTTTATAACCAAAAATAAGACAAATAAGTAAACCTTAAAAAGTTGAAAATTATCTAGCCTGTAATCCCAACACTCAGGGAGGAGGCAGAAGCAGGTGGATCTCTGTGAGTTCGAGGCCAGCCTGGTCTACAAAACGAGTCCAGGACAGCCAAAGCTATACAGATAGACCCTGTCTCAAACACCCTCCCTTAAAAAAAGTTGAAAGTATTTTCCTATACAGTTTTAGTCCTTCTATTTGGAATCTCTTACTGTGATCTCTTCCTTAAAAAATTCCCTCCAGGGGCCTGAGAGCTGACTCGGTGGTTAAGAGCACTGGCTGCTCTTGTAAGGACTTGGGTTTGGTTTCCCGCATCCACACCAGACAGCTCAACCACCTGAAACTCTAATTCCAGGGTATCTGATGCCCTGTATTGTCTTCCAGAAGTGCCTGCACACATGTGATGCACATGTAAACACACACACACATGCAAAAATTCATTCCAAAATGAATATATTTCTGTCAAAAAGCCACTCCTAATTAAAATGTTAGAAAGAAACCCAAATCTGAAGCTATATTTTTCTTCCTTCCACCACAAGGGCTTGCTGTCCGTAGCCCAGGCTATCCTTGGAACTCCCTATCACCCTACCTCGGCCTCCCCAGTGCTGCAATTACTGGTGTGTGCTGTAACTTCTTGACCATTTTAACATAATGCCAAATATTGAAAATCTGCCCATGATCTTCATGTGGCAGGTTGGGTTGAAAGGAGTTACACTAAAAATACCATGTAAGGCTATGCTTTGCCTGCATGAATAAAGCACACGGGAAACAAATAAATTTCACATTTAAGCTTGAGTCTTGTTCCTAAGACTACTCATTAATGTATAAACAAATATTTCTAAACCCACAAAAATCTATAATTTGAAACACGTCTGGTGTGAAATATTTTAGGGACGTACTAGCCAACTTAGGTGGGGAAGTATAAACAACAGAGCTACTGTGGTGATTTGAATGGAAACTGTTCCCTACAGGTTCAGGTATTTGAACACTTGGTCCCAGCTCGTAGTGCTGTCTGGGGAGCCTTGCTGGAGGAAGTACATCACTGAGGGGCAGGCTTTGAGGGTTTATAGTTCTGGCCCCAATGCCAGCTTTGCCCTTTGCTTCTTGTTTGTGGCAGACGAATCATCTCTCTCAGCTTCCTGTTCCATGACTATTGTCATGCCTTCCCCCCTGCCACTGTGGACTCTCCCTCTGGAACCATAAGCCAAAATAAACTTCTTCCATAAAATTCTTTTGGTCATGGTGTTTTGTTACAGCCACAAACAGTAACTAATATAACCACAAGAACATAATTTAAAAAAAAAAAAAGAAAGAAAGAAAGAAAGAAGTACAACACGAACAGTAGTTATTTGGTGTTACTCAGAGGCGGCCACCAGGCAGTGTGAGCCTTGCTCTAGCCTCCTGTTCTCCTACCCTGCAGCCTGCGACCCCCCACAGGCATCAGCCTGAGTAACTGCCTAGTGGATGACAAAGACAGGCCCCTAGGAAGCCTGGGAATCCTCTCTGCATACTTCTCTCTTGGGCATCTGGGTGTAAAGAACATAGAAAACAGACAAAGAAAACAATAGTGATGTCCCCAGATCACAAAAGGCTTGGCTCTGCCAGGGTGAATGTACTAGGGGCAGCCTGAACTGCCCTGCATGTCGAACAAACAGCTGTCAAAGATCTCGTCACAAAACAGGTGAGGCCACGGTTAGACACATGTGCTAACAGGTACACCTGTACCCCACTCCTAGAACCACTCAGCCCCCCAAATCATGGTGACTGGGGGACACTCAGTACACTAGTGGAGCCTGTTCAAACATCCTGCTTGCTTTGTCCTTGCTGTTTTTTCTGCCCAGAGCGTGGAAAGTGATTTCTTTACAATACGTTTACTTTTATTATCTGCCCATATGCTGTCACCTCCGAGAGTCCCATGAGGGCCTGAGAAGATTCTTAGTAACTGCCCCAACTTCAATATCTGATTTGAGTGAGCCTTCACTGAGGGGATAAATGAATTCATAAAGAAAGGGAGAAACGCCTCAGTGGGACTCCGAGCGGCCGGCTGTTCTCAGGTAGTTTTGTTGGTCCTAACAAAGGGAAGTCTGTGGTTAAAGAAACACCACAAAGTCCTCTGAGTGCTTCTGCCTTCCGCCATAGTTTGATTCTCAAATAACCATCAACGGCAGCAACATTGTAACCCTCATTATTTTCCCTCCATCTGACAGACAGCCAGGAGACATCCAGACACTTTCCTATAGGACGAGGCTCCTGGGTGCCTGTCTCATGACAAGGTTGGATGTGGGCCACTAGAACCGTGGCCCCATTGCTCAGTCCCCTCCCCCATGAATTATCCCAAAGGGCCTCTCCTTCATTCCCAGCTGGTAACTAGAGAAGTGTGACTCCAGCCAACTCTCCTTCCCTGAGGGGGGGGGGGGGCGGGTGTGTGAGCCGCTCGCCCCTAGGGAATTGACCGGCTCCCGTTTCATTTTCATCAGGGGAATCATCCTCATGCAGAAACAAACCCATCCTGGCACCTGCTTCTGCAGCCCTTGGATGGCTCTGCTCCGGAGTCTTGCCGGAAGGAGCATGCACAAGGTGGAAAGCATCTTATTGGCTGAATGTAAGTATGTCTCACCACATGAGAGCCTTGGACCAGAGCAGGGTGTGGGGCCAGGGAGCTCGTGCAGCCTGGCTGACTTGATATCCCTGGGTCTCTTTTCCCAGACACCCATGACACAGAGGAGCCCAGAGGCCATGGAGACAGGCAAGGGCTTTGGAACCACAGGGCTCTATCTCCCTAGCTTGGGCCAGACCCCTTTGCCTACACAACATGCCTGCCCCTTGCAAAGAACAGGGCTCAAACAATGCGCATCACTCTCTCCAGGAGGCCTCTGATAAAGATGCTCTCCACTATATAACCGGCCTAAGGCAGAACTCATAGACAAGACTTCATGGTGGAAAAGAAGAAATTTGGATGTAGCGGCAGTGTATACTGCCACCTTCTTTTTCTCCTCCTGCTTCTTCTGCTCCTTCCTCACTCCCCATCCTACAGGGATGAGGAATCAATTCCTGAGCTCCCTTTTCTAGACCTCACCTGCGCTGTCACCCAGTGGATTCTCAAAAGCCCCCTAGATTGTTCCCACGGGGTCTTACCCCCAAGGGCACCTTTGACATCTCTCTCCCTACATTACAAAGGCCTGCCTACTTCCCTAGGTGTTGTTGACCTTTCCAGATCTTCCACTCCCTCCAGCCTGTTTGCTCTCCCTATCCCCTCCATAACAAAGAAGACCGCGAACAGGCAACGACCCTATCTTGTCACTATCTTCCTTTCAGTTCCTCAGTGTCTTCCTGCCCAGACTAGATGCAACTCCGACTCCTTGCTGGGGCCTGTGCAGTCTCCCTGCCCAAGCCTCTGTGCCCCCTTCAGGTAGATATCCCTCACTTCTCAGACTGCAGTGAACACACTCCTAAATCACGGCTTTTGCTCACACAGCTCTCCGTGCATTGGCTGCTGTTGTGACCTGCCCTCGCAGTCACCCAGCTTGTGCAAGACCGTCTCCTTCAGTCTTTCGGCTCACAGCTGAAGTCTTTCCTCAGAGGCCTTTCTAGGCAGCCCTACGTGGGCCTCTCCTTTCCTTCAGCTGTTTGTCATCTTGTTCTTTGCTATATTGACTGTCTTTCCATCAGGGCCGTACCTATATCTCACTACAGCCTTAGTGTGGTCCAGCCTAAGTCCTGGCATGGAGTTCATGCCCGCTAATAGGGAGAGAGGTGGAAGAGCAGAAGACATGTGTGCACCCCTCTCCCAGAGGGAAGGCCTGGGTTCTAGGGGCGGTCCTTGTCTGTTTTCTTCTCAAGTTCCTGAGTCTTACACTTATAGAACCAGTGACTCATTTCTACAGTGTTCTGGGGGACACAAAGCACACAGTTTAACTACAGGCCATGGAACTCTTGACTTTTATTTTGTTTTGTTTTGGTTTTGGTTTTTTCAAGACAGGGTTTCTCTGTGTAGCCTTGGCTGTCCTGGACTGGATTTGTAGACCAGGCTGGCCTCGAACTCACAGTGATCCACCTGCCTCTGCCTCCCTGAGTGCTGGGATTAAAGGCGTGGGCCACACACACACCCGGCCTGGAACTCTTCACTCTTGAAGCCCATGGCTCTCCATCTCTTCCTAGCAAGCTGGAAAACACCAAAGAATGGGCCTTGAACATCTGCCCTATGCAAAGGATGTCAGGCTCTCTTGCTTGGGGGAAGGGAGGCAGCCAGTGGAGACGGGTTGGAGCCTGACCCAGGGGCAGGGTTGTGGGCTACTGCTGTTTGCTTACGCTTCTTGCCTCTTTACTCAGAAACCTTCACTCGCAAAGGGCAAGAATTACCTCAGGGTCTGGAAAGACATTGTGAGAGTGGAAGGTCTGGAAAGAGTGAGGCTGGTCACAGGGTCTCTCAAAAAAAAAAAAAAAAGTGTGTCAAGGTCAAAGGGTGCAAGGTCACATGCGCGTGTGAATGCGTGTGTGTCTGAGAGGTCAAGGATGAGAAGTATGGGGAGTGTGTCGTGGGCCCCGGGATGAGGTCTCAGAGCCGTGGAGGCTGCCAGCGGAGTGGAAAGAACACAGGCTTTTCAGAACATGAAGGTCTGGCTTCAAGTTTCAGTTCAGCCAATTGCTGGTGAGTTGGTGACTTGTCAGACAGTGACAGTGAAGGTTTCTCCTTGCTTCCTTGTTGGGCAGTACCAGGGTTACGATACACACTAACTCAAGGTAATCCTCCAGCAACCTTGTGAGAAGACACTATTCACGACTGATTAGTCTCCACAGGGCACTCCAGCTAGGATGGGGCAGGGCTGGCGTGTGAATCATCGTGTGGCTTTCTGAAACACCGTGGGTCACATAGTGAAACAGGGATCAATGGTATGAATACCTTGCAAAGCCAGAGTGGTACCCTCTTCCCCCACAGAGACACATTCTAAGGTCCCCAGTGGATACCTAAAAGTGCCAACAGTGAAGAACCCACACATGCTGTTAAACGCATACACGCACGCACGCATGCGCGCACTCACACATGCACAGTGGTGTGCACTTGTAAACCCAGTGCCGGAGAGGCAAGACAGGCAGTGAGCTAGGCTCACTGGCAGCCTAGCTTAATCATAGAACCCCAGGTCCCAGTGTAAAGAGCGCAACTCAAAAGCAAGGCGGGTAACTCTCGAAGAATAATCCAAGGTTGACCTTTAGCGAACCACCTCCTACCCCCAACACACACACACACACACACACACACACACACACACACACACACACACACAAGCTCACTATGTAATCTCCTCAGTTGCTGAGAAGTAGGTCTCTGAAATCTGGGCTCAAATGTGCCTGACTGCAGTTTCTCCTTCCACAGCACCTCCCCTGCAGGGTCCCTGCACACAGTGTGGAGCACAGCAGGGTCCCTGCACACAGTGTGGAGCACAGCAGGGTGTCCCAAGGGGCAGGCCATGGCACTGTACACACAAATGTTATAGCTAGGTGCACTTACCAAGCAGCACTAGAAAGATCTGAGTATATCCAGGATGGGTGGAATGGGCCCTGTGGGACTGGGCACAGAAGCAACGCAGGTGCCCTGCTGAGAAGTTGGGGGAAAGAGACCTCTTCTTGCACTTTCCTTCAGTCCCAGAAGATTGCCTAAGCAAAGTGGACTAGTGTAGGAGCCAGCAAAGAGAAAAGAGAGAAGGGGAAGAGGAGGATTCTGAGTGCTATTAGCAGAGCCCTCGCTTCAAAGTGACATCATATACTAGACTTTTCCAATGTGTGAACCAATGTATTTCTCCAGCATTTAAGACCCACCTTGGCTGAGGCTTCTGTATGAGATTTCAGAGGGACGACCTGTGGTTGGGTAGTGAATCACATAGACCAAGCATGAAGGAGAGCTGGCAGGAAGGGGAGGTACTGTCTGTATTGGTCACCATCTGTCTGCTGGACAGAAGACTACTTTGAGGAAACAAAGGGCTACCAAGGAGGCTGCTGGTGGTCACAGGCTTGGGGCTGATGGTCCAAATTAAGTCTTCCAAAAACAGCAGTGAAGCTGGCTAGACATAGACAGGAGACGTGAGAACCCCAGAGGGCTGTGCATGAGCTGGCCTGGTATAAGCAGCCATAAAACTGTTAAGACATCGTGTCTCAGACCAGGGGGAAGGTGGGCACCAAAACCTGACCTATGTGTGTGTGTGTGCAATGGCATGCTCACACTTAATCATTCTAACCTGCATGTGCAAAGAGAGAGAGAGAGAGGGAGGGAGGAAGGGTGGGAGGGGGGAGGGAAAGAGAGAGAGGGGGGGGGCGGCTATTTACAACTGATTATTCTCCACAGGGCAGAGAGAGACAGAGAGAAGGAGGGAGGGAGGAAGGGAGGGAGGGAGAGGTAAATAAAAAGAGCTGAGCCAGGGTCCTAAAAGGAGAAGACAGTGGCAGTCCTGGGAACCTACCACATGCTAAAGAGCAGACTAGGTAGCATGCTCAGGCTGGTATCTTCTCTCACAGTGTATCCTTGGGCAGTATTTGCCAGCTGCTAAGAATAACTAAGGCCCTCACACAAGGCTGAGCTCAAGGAGAGGCCAAGGCTGTGTGGCTAGCTGCTGGGGACCCACAGTTGTAAGATTCTAGCACTGAAAAGGCTTTCTCCTATATAACATGAGAATTCCAACCGAGTGACAGGGAGATTTACAGGACAGTGTGCCATAGCAGGTGGCACAACTGGGACACAGAAAGCACTCCAAATCGAGCAGCAGGGCAGATCACACCACTCAGCAATTTCATCACCAGGAGAGAAGACCCCTTTTCCACATCTCCCCCAAGCAAAGAATCCAGACCACAGTTTGGGGGCTCAACACCTTTAGCGCCACCCCAACCAAATTCCTGCTAGGCCACATTCAGGAAGGGCTTTCCTGGGTTGATCATTTTCTTCTTTGTGTTTCTCCAGTGGACCCTGACCAGACAACTATACTTCAATCCTCCTCATCCCCAGCCCTCCGGATGGAGCCTTTGTATTTCCTCCTTGGAGAAGCCCTTGTTTGTGATGGCCATCACCCCCAGCTGGCAAGATGTGTAGGTTCCTTCTGGCCTGTTGAAGTGGCATAATGGCAGGCCTGTGTTTGCAGCCAAGCTCCCGCCCCACCCCGGAACTTCTTGAGAGGTGTGCTTCAGTGAAAGGGACAATGATGTGTGGCCCTTCCCTGTGCCAGCAGCAGTCCCCATCCGGCTATGGATTAAAGGAGCCTGGGTAACTGCCCAGGCGGAATAAAGCCTGCAAACATCCTGGGGATGTGCCCCTCAGTGGCAGGAGGACAGGAGACAGGGCTAGGGTGATGGCTTCAGTCTACGGGCTTTTGCTACCCAATCTTATATCCATGTATATAGGCGTGTACGTGTACACACACACACACACACACACACACACACACACACACAATCACATCACGTCCCAAACACAAATGCCAGGCCTGACACTTGCCAGCTGTGTGCCCTGTGTACAGCACTATGCTAAGGGTAACACCAGGGTCGGGAAGCATACTCAAGACTCTTGAGGGTTTGTATAGTGTTTGCATGAAGTGGTGTTCAGCGCTTCATTATGGTGGCAGATATGTTGAACAGTTAAATATAGCTGTCTCCTGAACAAGACACCTCTACCTCTGCCCATACAGATCCAGTTAGGTCTATGTCGTAGCCCTTCTGTCTGCCTTCCTAGCTCTTCACAATGCTTTACTGCCTTTCCCTAGGAATGATGATCACTACAAAGGCAGGGATCAAGACAGGACCACTGCAATGCCCCACTGGACAGTGGCCAGAATTATTCCTGATTTATAATAAGGATAACAAGTATATACAGTGTGGTGGTTCATGCCTGTAATCCCAGCACTAGGAGGTTGAAACTGGACTACACAGCAAATTCCAGACTAGTCTGGTCTATGGAGTGAGACTTGGTCTCAGAGAGTGAAAAACAAATAGAACAAAGTCACCAATCAGGCTTCCCCAGGCTGATAGAAAGATACCCCTACACTGACACCAAAAGTGCAGATGGAAAAGAGAGTGCATGCTGGGCAGGAGATGCCAGAATGGTAAAAGAGGGATACAGCGCTGCTACTTCAGTGGAAAGACCTAAAGACAGGTCCCAAGGGGATGAGCAAGCCTCCTCCCTCTCACTAACATATCAGAGGAGGTGCATGAAGATGCTGGGGCCCTGACAAGCTCCATCTTCCAGTGTGGTTGAATGGGAGTTGGGGGGACACTGAGGTATGGACTTCTCCTAGACTGTTGCATTAACCAAAAAGCCCTCAGAGGAGTTCTGTGTTACTTTACATATTTCCATAACAAAATACCTCGACAAAAGCAGCTTAATGGAGAAAAGGTTTACTTTGGTTTACCTATTAAGTGTCCCTCATGGTCGGGGAAGGCACGGTGGTAGGAGCTGAAGGTGGCCAGTCACACTGCATTTGTGGACAGGAAGCTAGCGTTAAACTTGCTTTCACCTTTTATTGAGCTCAGGGTTTAGGTAGGTCTCCCACCTCAATGAGCCCAATGCAACTAGGTCCTCATAGATACAGCCAGGGGCTTATATCCTAGGTGACCCTTAATTCTGCCAAGCTACTATTAACTATCATGAAAGTCCTCCCTTCTGGGGTTGGCCCACAGAGCCAGTGACCTTACTTAAGTCAAGAACTCCAGCTGTCTAGAACAGCAGTGCCACTGACCTGGGCAGACCCTGCCCTTGGCCTCCAGGGAGGATCCTAGGTGCTCAGCAGGTAGGGTTTAGTCAGTACATGGAGATAGTTTTCAAGGACTGCAATCCCCTCCCCCATCCCAGGAGGAGGAGGAGGAGGAATAGGAGGAGGAGGAGTCCAGACTAGATGCAAGTCCAGTGTCAAAATCTTAGATGAATTTTCTCGGAGCAAGGGAAACCATGACTGTCAGAGAAACAGCAGCATCCTTCTGCCTCATTCTGCTCAGCTCTTCCTGACCTGTCTGGTCCCAGAGACTCACGTTATCTTTAGAATGTCTGCTGTGTGCTCCTGTGTCCAAGAGGAAGAAGCCTAGGAGACTGGGTGAGACACAGGGCCCGGCACAAGCCCTCAAGTGGCACACCTCAAATTCATAGAGCCAAATGGCTGCACCACATTAAAGTCACGGCTGGCAATCACTTCTAAGCCACCACCCATTTATGAAACAATCTCAGTGGGACAGCATAGCAAAGTTGAGCCCTGGGAGGTCCCTAGTTTATACTTTTTAACTAATGCTAATTCTTTGGACAGGTTTCTCAACAGTGCTTTGCTGGAATTCCTAAGGTCAGAGCCAAACAGGAGGTATTCGGACACAACAGGCATTCTCCATGCATTTAGTCTCCCTGGGAGTATTTTGGGGTGGGGATGGGGGGGTTGCCTACCAAGTTCAGGGTGTGTGCAAGTATCTTGTTACCATGTTTTTCTATCTGCAAAAAACAGATCCTTATGCTAACCCATCCGAAAGGGCTTACCCGTCCCACACCCCTCTTCTTTTCCCATTTTATATCAGACACAAGGGTCCTAATTAATATACAGGGACCGTGGCTGCAAGTGGCTAGACAGCCAGTTCTGCAGCATTCATAACATAGCTTCCGGCTGCCCCATCATCCATCTGGTTGTCATGAGAGGCACAGCTGTTGTTCCTCCCTGCACACCTGGTGCTGGAGGGACAGGACCTGCCACCATAAAGCCTGTTGGTAATGCTCTGGTCCTGGCTGTAGCATGGTCTTCAATCCCTTCTACCTAGCTGCAGACCTTGATCTTGGATGTAAAGTACCACAGAATTCACGAACCGCAGCATCACAAAGCGGGGTGGGTGGCGGCGCACAGATAAGTTTTTGTTGTCGCTTTAAATCAACAACACACCTCTAACAGCACTGGGGAGGCAGAGGCCAGCCTGGTCTACAGAGTGAGTTCCATGATAGCCAAGGCTATACAGAGAGGCCCTATCTCAAAAATACAAAATAAATAAATGAAAAAAAAAAAAAAAAACAAACCCAGGGATATTCATATTTAGCCTTTGTGGGAAGTGTGCCATTTGAACCAGGTGACAGTCCTTACCACAACTACCTTACAAGACCCTTCATGAGAACCCCCTGAGTTTAGTGAACAACACTATTCCCTTTATACAGCTGGGGGGAAGTTGAGACTATCTTATCAAGGGCTACTGAGATTACATAAATAGAAGCTTAGATTCAAACCCAGGCTGTTTTCATCATGGGAAACCCGGAAATTGGATATTTGTTTTCTTGTACTTTGAAGATTACTTTGTAAAGCGGGAATCATCAAAATATGCAAGTTTAACCCATAAACTGTGAGCTTATGAAAGCCAGAGCCCCTTCAAGCACCATTCCCCATCTGCTACCAGTGTCCGGGCCTTCAGCTGTGCAGGTGAAACCCGTACGGCTTGGTCAGACTTCTCCGATCTCACCAAGCAGTGTAAATACGGTGTACAATGCTGAGGTTTCACAGAGTTGCTGAAAGGGATGCTGAAGGACTACTCAAATCACATCTGAGGAGGGGTGAGGTTAACAGCTAAGGAGGCGAAGCCACCACGCTAAAATGGGGTTACAGGCCCTAGCAGACGGAAGGTGACATTGGGGAGTTAAAGGCGCTACCATGAAAACTTGCTCCCTTCTAGGACTTTGCAAAAGAAAGCAGCCTTCCCTTATGAGCCGCTGAGACGTCAGAGGAGGAGAGCCGTCAGGTTGTGCTTTTGTGTCAAAATAATTATGCCGTTAATAAACACTGCCTTGGCCCACACTAATCGTAAGGGTATAGCTGCCACTGTCACTTCAGCTTTGTTAAACATGGCGACGTGCCATGAAGGACTGAACCCATGACGTGACGCATTCCCCCACGGGTGGCCTCGCAGCCATCATACATGGCTCTTAAAGGCGAGAAAACTCTGTACCATGGAGTCCCCTCTATGAGCATCATGCAGGGGCTCTCATTACATGTGCTGTTACCCTGACCCATAGGCCAATTCTACAGGACAAAAGTCACCCACACAACTTACAGAGGAGAAAACAGAGGTTCAGATAAAAGCAGCCTGTCGAGGCCTCTTCCCCCACCACCGAGAGCTATAGGAAGAGAACCTAGAATCCCCACCCCTACCCCCCCATTTACAGTTTCCTTCCTTGGGGGCTTTTATTTGACACACAGTAATTGCACAAACTCATCGGGTGCTATGAGACGCCAGTGCACAGTGTAACGAGATCAGGGTGATTGGCATGCCTTTTGCCTTATGTATTGGCTCTTTGTTGAACCCAAACTTTGTTGTTTGTTTAGAGGCAAGGTCTTAGTATGAAGCCCAGGCTGGCCTTGAACTCAAGATCTTCCCACCTCAGCCTCTGGAATGCTGGCATTATAGACATGCCCCTCCCATGCTCAACTTCGATGCAGTTTTAGGCAACTATTCTTCTTCCCCCTTGGGATACCCACCTGTTAAGGGTCGGGCTGACAACTCAAAGTTTTGCAGACCTGTGTATTTTCAGACCAATGTATTCTTTTTAAAAAGCTAGATGTAAAGCTACCTTAAGGTCCTTAGCACATCTGTCTTCTTTGCTGTCACAGAAAAGGCCCGAAAGGGGCACAATGCGTGCATTGCCACCATTACCCTATTGCGGCCGATCTCAGTGGAAAGCAAGTCTCAGAAGAACACTGTTTAAATGGTCAGAAAGGACAAGCCTCATGAGCCACTCTTTGCTGTACTGTATACGAGCCAGGAGTTAGTTACAGGGGGTGGGGGTGGGGGACCAGACTGAGCAGGGTTCTTTAATGCCTAACTGGGCAAGGAAGCAGAGCATGAACTATTAAGAAATTCCATCCATGAATGACTGGGTGGGGGAAAGCATCTAAGAGGACTAAGCCCCTGAGAACCAGGAAGTAATGCCTGGTGGAAGCGAGCGCTCAACCCTTGAAGTGTAAGTCAGCAATTCCTTTGTAGTGTATGCTGCCTCTGGCAAGCTGTGGAGAGGGGTGGAGGCGGAGATGTTCTAGAATGGGGCAGGCCCGAGCCCTGTGACCTCGGAAAGTTACTTCCCTCTGTGAGGCTCAGTATTCCTCATCTGTAAAATGGGTGATGACTGTGTTTGTTATGACGGTATATAGGGAAATAAGGGCACAGTTAGCAGAGCCTGCTTCACGGTCAACCCTCACATCAGCCAGGTTGTCATGAATCTTCAAGTGCAGTCACATGGTAGCATCCGTTCAAGATGCAGTCCCTTCATTTATCTCCTGAAACAAGGGACCTCATGACTTTCAAAACCATGACAATCGTCCATGCCAACCGGAAAGGGAAGGGATCCTGGCTAAGTCTGGAGTCGGGTTCAATGTGTACAGCAGAGATAAACGTAGATCCTTGGATCTTAGGATTGGCCCCGGGGTAAGAACCTCAAGCTCTGCCTACGTGTTCTGGGAAGGCGGCGGCAGAAATAACTCAGTTAACCCTAGAATCAGAAACACCCTTGCTCACTGCCTGGTGCTGACGCCAGAGCTGACACTGGATATGTGGTCCAGCCCCACTGCCCCAAGGGTGGAAATGTTTCGAGGTACTACTGTGGCCCTCAGCCAGGCCTGGCATGAGCCCTCAGCACTTTCATACTCTCCATGATGGGGGTTAGGAGAGGATGGAGAGATGGCTCAGTGGTTGAGAGAGCTTTTTGTTCTTGCAGAAGACCCAGGTTCGATTCCCAGTGCACATATGATGGCTCACAATCACCTGTAGCTTCTGTCCCAGGGGAATGATGATGGCCTCTTTGGACTTCAATGACTACTGGGAACACACGTGGTGCACACACACACACACACGCAGGCAAACATTCACACACACAAAATATAAATAAATAAATCTTTTTAAAGAAAGAACAAATCTGGGATGGTTTCTATATCTGGGTCACTAAGGCTCTTCCTTGTTAACCCTTTGGGGAAGTCTTTCTCTCCATGGACCTCATCTGCCATGTAGTAGGTCCCATCTAGTCACTGTGTTCCCTTCCGTATTGATGTCTCTGATGCCTTTACCCTGCTCCAAATTAGGCCGTTTTGCTTTTCTTAGTCCTACAATCCCCTAGGGCCTCTTCAAAATCTGCAGGATTCTCTGTGCGTGGCTTTTGCTGGGTGCATATTCAACCCTACATTCAAAGTCACTGCTTACAGCGCCCGGGGATGCTTCCTTGACTGAACCCCGAGACAGCACTTGTGTCCCGCACTTCATTGACTCCCCTGGATCTGGTTGGCCAGGCTCCTGGGCAGCTGCTTGGGGCCTGCTGGATTTCTTACCAGCCCTCCCCTGTTTGATTCCATCGGCTTCTAGAATTACCACAGACCCAGGGCTGTGTGTCTGTCCCCTCCTTCCTGTGCTGCACACAACTCAGAATCAAGGATGCTAACTGCTCCAGAGCTGTGGTGAATCCTCCCTGTACCAGGACGCCATCCCACAAGTCGCAGCACTGCTCCCCATTTCCCCCCGAACTGGGGTTGCTACCCTGAGGTGATATCTTACTGTCTACTGAAGTGCCCTAAGCCAGTGTTCCTCAGCACCTCACCTCACACATTGGCACTTAACAGGGTGTGCTCTGGCCCTGGAGCAGGAGCAGCGTGGCTCTAAAAGGAGGAATGATCACAGTAGCTCTGAGCCTGCTGTAGACCTCCTCAGGGGATGGGGATGGTTTTCATGGCTGATAGCAAAGGTTTCCTTCTACTGACTTTTGATGGGCCACCTGGTCTTCTACTTGGCTCAGAAGGGACAAAGAAGGACTCTTTGCCCAAACACCTGACAGTTTTGCATCTGGTGACTGAAACCTTTACTTTTTTCCAAATCCATTAAAAAAGAAAAAAGAAAAAAGAAAAAGAAAAGAAAAGAAAAACCAGTGAAAGGCACCAGCAATCCCTCTGAGGGGGGAGCAGATCTTCTTCACCATTTGAAAGGCCAAGTGCCCGGAGGGCCAGGAGATGAAAAGAGCCAGCCGGGTTTCTGATCTGAAGCATGCCAGCCTTTTGATGTTAATGATGAGAGGAGGGATCAAAACCTGTGTTTTTCTGACAGAAAGTGGTAATGCCTGACAGTCAGATATGTTCTTGTCTGGAGCCTGAGCCAGAGAGCCTTTCCTCAGTCAGCCTGTGCCTGAACTGGGGACTAAGTAAGTGTTTAGTTCTCAGAGGGTGTCTCGCATCCAGCCTTTCTCCCAAGGGCTTGAACCCCACTCCGGTGGCTATTTTCCTTCCCTTCATCTCTGCCTGGGTAACAGGAATCCTACCAATTTTACAGCAAGCATCTCCTCTCTCGGAAGCCTCCATCCCTGTCTTATTTAGTAATAACAAGACCCAGCGTCCACCTGCCAAATCTTGGAACTCTCCACTGGCCACCCTCTACGCAGGCTTTCTCTGTGTAGCCCTAGTTGTCCAGAAACTCACTCTATAGACCAGGATGGCCTTGAACTCACAGAGACCTACCTGCCTCTGCCTCAGGGGTGCTGAGATCAAAGCTGCATGCCATTACTGCCTGGCTCCCCACTGTCACCCTTAAGGTTTTAATTACTGGCTATGTCACCCTAGAAACTTGGCCAGGTGGGGGCATGTCTGCTCTGATGTCCCTGATCTGTCTGGCTTCTGGCACGATGGCTGCTGGGTAGAAAGCACTCAGGAGGGGTACTCAGAAGAAGAGCACACATTGAGCAGGAAAACAGGAATCCTAATTACAGATGTGTGGCCCAGGACAATAACTGAACCTTTCTGAGCCTCAGTGTAACAAGGACAAAGTAGTTGAATGAGATGGTACTTGCCTGTAATCCCAATACTCGGAAGGCTGAGGCAGGAGGGCTGGGGTCACCAAGGTGAGGGAAGGGGAGAAACTCACAGAAGTGTTATTTCATATCCAAAGGAGAAGCCAAGTAGCTGTGAATGGTAAATGGTTAAGTAGTGCAACAGCCATACAATGGAATATTATTTAGTAATAAAAAGAACGGTACATCAGGGCTGGAGAGATGGCTCAGAGGTGAAGAGCACTGGCTGCTCTTCCAGAGGACCCAGGTTCAGTTTCCAGTACCCACATGACAGCTCACAACCATCTGCAGGTCCAGTTCCAGGGGATCTGACATCTCACACAGACATATTTACAGACAAAACACCAATGCACATAAAATTTTAAAAAATTAATTAAGCCAGGTGGTGGTGGAACGTGCCTTTAATCCCAGCACTCAGGAGGCAGAGCAAGTTCCAAGACAGCCAGGGCTACACAGAAATACCCTGTCTTGAAAAACAACAACAACCATTTAATTAATTAGTTAACTAATTAATGTCTAAAAACTAAGAGAATCCAGGGTGGAGATATAGCCCTGAGTATGTACAAGGCCCTGCCACAAAAACCAGCGGGCCAGGGAGACGGCTCAGTGGAATGCTTGCTGTGTAATTGAAGACTTCTGTTGGGACAACAGGGACCCAAATAGAAAGCCTACAGATGGGCGAGCCAGTGTGTCCCTACAGTTCCAGTAATAGCAGGTGAGATATGAAAGGATCCTGGGCTCTGGATGGCCAGCCAGTCTCATCAATGGGTGAGCTCTACATCAGTGAGAGACCCTGTCAGCTGGGTCTGGAGAGTTGGCTCAGTGGTGAAAAGTACTTTCTGCCCTTGTAAAGCTTCAGTTCCCAGCACCTGCGTAATGACTCACAACAATCTGTAACTGCAGTTCTGGGGAATCCAATGTCTTCTTCTGACATCCACAGGCACCAGGAACGCACAAAGCAAAACACTCGTATCCATCAAATAAATAAATAGCTTTATTAAATATTTACTTAATCAATAAAAGGTCATCAAGATGGCTCAAAATATAAAAGTGGCTGTTGCATAACCCTGATTACCTAAATTCAATCCCCAGAGACTACACAGGGAGAGAAGTGACTCACAAAGGTTGTCCTATGACATCTACATGTGCGCCATGGCATCTGCATGCCTACACAAATGCTTATACATACACACACACATTAAAAAAACTAAATTGGAGAGTGATGAGAAAAAGCCCTGTAGCCTCTATATGCACACATATGAACACACACTCACGTGAGAACATGCATACTACTGATACACCAAAATGAGAAAGCAAATTAAAATGCACACACACACACACACACACACACACACACACACACACACACACACACAGAGGGGGGTGGGGGGAAAGAGAGTGTGTCAAATGAGCTTTTAAAATAAAGAAAAGGAAAAATAAAGTTCAGAATAGGAAATGTCTAGTGACAGACAGTAGGGTATCAGTTGCCTGGGGCTAGGCAGGAGGTGGACCTAGAAATAAAAACTAGGGATGTGGGCTTCAAGCGGTGATGTAAGCGTTTTAAAAATAAGTGTGAAGACGGTTGTAGATCTCTGTGACGACACTAAAAGTCCCTTAACTGCGAGTTTGAAATGAATGAATTAACAATGACAATGTCTAAAAACTAAGGAAATCCGGGGTGGGGATATAGCCCTGTGACAGATACTGACCTAGCATGGGCAAGGCCCTGGGGTTCCAGGTCCAGCATTGGAAGTTAAAAAAAAAAAAAAAAAAAAAAAAGGTACTTCACTGGGCTGTTTAAGAATTCAACTACATTACCAATGTCTACTACCCAGGCTAAACTACACAGGGAGATGCGCTCAGTGTTCCTGACGGGTTAACCCTATTAGCACCTCCAACACCAAACAGGATTCTATTTTTCCCACTCCACAAATGAAGAAGCTGAGGTGACACACACCTTCCCTAAGGTGACACACACCTTCCCTAAGGTGACACAGCTGATAAGTAGCAGAACCAGGCTGGTAAGTCACTTGCTGCCCTGAGCCTTCACGTAGACAGGAGGAGGAGGTCTCCAGCACAGAGGCCCCTTGGCTTAAAGCAGGAGCTACTTACTTACTTAGCAAAACCGTAAACCAAGAAATCTTCTCTTGACTCTCAGAGATACCCCCACCCCATCCTCCAAGCTGTCTGCCTGCTTTCTCTCTTCCTGTGTAACTGGCAGCGTGGCAGCTGACCACTTCTCAGGACCCTCCCACAAGGAGTAGAAGTGTAACTGGTTGTCATGAGGATTCCAGTGGACAAGCTCCTAGTTATTATCAGTCTAGATGTCCCCACATCATTTTGGGGGGCGGGTCAAGACATGGTTTCTCTGTGCAGCCTTGATTGTCCTTGAACTCACAGCGATCCACCTGCCTTTTAAGAAGCCAGGGACTTTCCTGGTGCCCTTGATGTCTAGGCCTCGTTTCCTAGCACTTCCTGGCATCTCCTTTTCCCGTCCCTTCTCAGGTGTTGTTTGAGGCAGAGTCTCACTACATAGCTTTGGGTAGCTTGGAGGTTGCTATGTAGACCAGGCTGGCCTCCAACTCAGAGATCCGCCTGCCTCTGCCTCTTAATGTCTGGTTTTATACCAGTAAAGTCCTTTCTAATTCATAATCTCTCTGTGTCTTTGTTCCTCTAACTCTCCCCCCCCCCCCCCCGTGTGTGTATGTGTGTGTGTGTGTGTGTGTTCCCTGTATTTTTCTTTGAGATTGAATCCAAACTCAACATCAGCCTGCCTGTTTTATTTTTTAATGAATTAATTCACTTTATATTCTGTTGTTGTTGTTTTTTTTTGTTTGTTTTTTTGTTTTGTTTTGTTTTTTGAGACAGGGTTACTCTGTGTAGCCTTGGCCATCCTGGACTCTCACTTTATATTCTGATCATAGCTCCCCTCCTTCCTTTCCTCCTGGTCCCACCCTCCCTCCCTCCCTCTTCCTCCATCCCTCTCCCCTGTTCCTCAGAGAAGGGGAGTCCCCCTCCCCACCCCAAACTCACTCCACCTCATCAAGTCACATCAGAAATGAGCAAGTCCTTTTCTCCTGTGGCCTAGCAAGGCAGCCCTGCCAGGGGAAATGATCAAAAACAACTTGCCGGGAGTAGTGGAGCACACCTTTAATCCCAGCACTGTTGAGGGCAGAGGCAGGCAGATCTTTGTGAGTTCAAGGCCAGCCTGGTCTACAAAGTGAGTCCAGGACAGCCAAGGCTACACAGAGAAACCCTGTCTGGGGGGGGGGGGGCGGGAAGCAGGCAACAGAGTCCATGCCAGAAACAGCCCCTGCTCCCCTTACTAGGGGACCCATGTGAAGCCTGCGCTACATCTGTGGAGGGGGCCTAGCATACACCACTGTGCACCCTCCCTCTTACTGTCTCGCACAGTTAGCTCCAGGGCCCTCGGATCCCAGGTTAAAGGTCAGCTTCTTATCTGAGTGAGCCATCTTAATTGGTCCCTAGTTCCTTCCCAGTATGGCATCATTTACTTCCTTCATTCACTTGTGACAATTGGCAATTGTTATGTCTTTGTTTCACTGAATGTGTAATTGGCCTCTGTCCTCATCACAAGCTCTAGACTGTATGAGATGCCATACAAGCAGGTGCTAAGTCTGACGGTTTAATCCCTGGGTCTGCACAGAGAGGGTGTTTAGCGTGAAGCTCAGGGTTTTTCAACCTGGGCCTTTACCATGAGACATTATTGGCCATAAGGCTGTATTGTTCTTGGCTGTGGAGGGCTGTTTTACGCACAGTATGGAGTTTATCGTAATTCTTTGCCTTTAATCATCAAGGCTAACCTACTGGTTCTGACAACCTAAAATGCTTCCAGACACTGGCACGTGTGCCAAAGGAAGGGAAGGGAGGGAGGGAGGGAAGGTCATTTCCCTTAGAGCAGTGGTTCTCAACCGACCTAGTGCTGTGTCCCTTTAATGCAGTGTCTCATGTTGTGGCGGTCCTCAAACCATAAAATTATTTTTATTGCCTCTTCATAACTGTAATTTGGCTACTGTTATAAATCGTAATGAAAATATCTGCTGTGCCTCCAGCATGAGGAACATGAGGCCATGCTCCCTTTCCGTAGGATAACACTCAGGTTACTCTGCGTAACTCAGCGGTGTTTTACCCAGTGTCCTTTTCTAGTTGTGGCCATGGTACGTGAGAAACCACAGGTTCTCCACAATCAGGATTAATATAGGGATTCTTGCATTCTCAAATTCTTGAGACCAAAGGTGTTTCAGATTTCAGACCCATCTTGGGAAATGGACCCATAAAATTAATTATATGGCTCTAAGCATAAAATTAATTATATGCTTCATAGAAGGAAAAAAAAAAAAAAACCAACCCAAACCCTTATTCGAAATATGGCTCAGCAGGCAAAGGCATTTATAGTTCAAACCTGGTGGCCTGAGTTTGATCCCCAGAGCCCAGATAAAGGTAGAAAGAGAAAGCCAACTCCAGAAGGTCATCTTCTGCCCTCCATGTGTGTGCCCCTCATCATGCACACACATATACCAATTAAAAATGTAGGTTTCATGTATACCTTATATATGTAGCTTGCAGGTAATTTTATATAATGGTTTTAGTGGCCCTGCCTTTCAACTATTAACCATCTATGTCCATGAGGTCACCTGTAGCATTTTCAGCTTGTGATCATGTACTGATGTTTAAATGTTTTGGATTCTTGAATAATTTTGGATTTCAGATGCTATTAACATCTACAATAGCATCTTTCTTTCTCTTTTTCTTTTCTTTTTGATAACTCTTTCTATATAGCCCAGGTTGACACCAAATTTGGTATTCCTCTGCCTCAGCTTCCCAAGAATCAAAATTACAGACCTGGGCCTTAGTGTGGCAGGTGAAATGATTATATTACGTAGCATTTGCAGGCTGGAGAATCACTCAGTGTTAACAAGTGCTGCTCTTCCAGAGGCCCCTTAGTTCAATTCCCAGCACACCTGTCCGGCAGCTCAGAACTGCCTATAACTCCAGCTCCAGGGGATCCAAACCCTCTTCTGGCCCCCTGGGGAGCTGCACTCACATGTGCACATACATGTACTCAGATAAGCACATATATGTAGATATCAACAACAAAATAAATGTTTAATAGCTAGTATCTTTTTGGTTGAAAACTGGAGTCTGAGGTAGTCTTTACTTCCTTTCTCACATATGGGAAAAACAAAGGCAGAGCCAGGCTGGGCATCCTCCCAGCTGCAGGCTGCAGAGCCAAGGCACAGAGATGTGAACCACAGGCCTTGGTGGCAGCTGTACTCCATCAACTACTAGTTCACAGAGACATCCCTCGCATCGGAATGCAACTGCACGTGTGAAGTAATGAGCCTCTTAAAGGCTGCAGTGCCCACACACAGGAAGGCACTCGGCAACCAAGGTTGGCTCCCTCTGTCAGAGCTAGAGGTCACCAGATACTGTGTTTTCTTTTTGTTGATGTTTTGTGGGAGTCTGTTGGTATTGTTAAAACAATCCCTGGCCCCTTTAGCCCAGGCTGGCCTGTAACTTACTGTGTCACCCAGGTTAGCCTTACCTACCCAGTAATCTTACTGCCCAAGCCTCAGGCATACCAGGATTACAAGTGTACACGGCCATACATAGCTAATGCTGTGCTTAAAAGTGAGAACACTTAAGCTCTCACTGGACTGAAACAAAGATAGCTGCTTCAGTGGCAAATCTTCATTGTCAGTTTGATGGAATTTACAATTACCATGGAAGCATACCACTTCCCATGGGTAGGATGGAATTTCCTGAAAGATTTTACTTAGGTGGTTAGGCCCACCCTAGGTATGAGTGGTGTCATTCCATGGGCTGGGGTCTTAGATGGAATAAATAGGGAAGGGCCAAGAGCATCCACATCTGTCTGTCTGTCTGTCTGTCTCTGCTTCATGAATGCAGATGCAATGTGACCAGCCAACACATGCTCCTGCCACCATGTCTTGTCTATGAACAAAATAACCTTTCTTCCCATACGTTGCATTTGTCGGGGCATTTTGTTACAGCAGTGAGACAAGTCCCTGATGCTGCTGCCCATACTGCACAGGCACCTGGAAGTCACACACAGCAGAGATGCACAGATGGGATCCTAGGCATCCGTATACACAGGGACCAGGGAGTGGTTAGCATGCCAATCTCGGTGCATCTGAAGACGCAGCTCTGAAAACATCTGAGAGTCAATAGATAAGGGAACAGAAGACGAGAGAAGAAAAAAATCGTCTTGTGCAACACAAACTTCCCTTTTCCCCAGAGAAAGGAAAGCTTAGGGGTGGATGGAGCCATAACTGAATTCAGTCCCGCTATTAGGTTAGTTTTTCTAAACACCAGTTACTCATCAGCCAAGAGCAGACCGACCCTATCTTCCTCAACAAGCTTTATACACAAAAGTAAACCAGTGAGCAGGAAGCCCAGAAAGACAAAAGGAACTGTGTGCTGCCTGGCCAGTAGGCGGTAGGTGGCCCAGTGGTTATAGAGTCAAGGCTTGGCAGTTGTGAGAGGGAGAGAGATCCATGTTCAAACACCAGCACTTCCATCCTGAGCCATGTGACAGCAATTCTTTGAGCTCTAATTCCTCCTTTGTCCAGCTGGCACAACAATTCCTTGCATGCAAGTGCGCTGGGAGGTCCAGAATATTTGCAAGGAGTGAAGAGGACAGGCAAACTTCCTGACGTCCTCTAACCATCTCATTATAGGACCTGTCTGGGAAATGTTCCTGCAAGTGCCTAGGGAGCATCCGCCAGGAACCTCAGCATCTCCTTGGAGGGCAGAGATAAAAGAATCTTGAGGCTGTTTCCTCAGCACCTGCAAGAGGACCTAGCTGACACTGGAGTGTGACTTCGACCTAACATCTAGGCCCCCACAGAAAGAATGTGTTCTGTGATTCTACCCTTTATCTTGATTTCTTTTTTCTTTTTTTTCTTTTCAAGTGGGGGTGGAGAATAAAGACAAGAACTTCAAGGTCAGGTTCACTTCCCTTCAGGCTCCTTCAAGGCTGCAGTGAAATTTCAAGAATGCAGCCTCTGGGCCCAGTTTACATTCCCACCCTCTTGGTATCCAAGATACCAGAGGGACCTGCAGCATTCCATCCTGTCAATCAGCCTCCTGGCTGGTCTGGTGGTCTCGCAAGCTCTCAGCTCCATCCTAAGCTGCCCTCCTATGGGGTAAGGCCTGCCC
This sequence comes from Acomys russatus, assembly GCF_903995435.1. Classification (NCBI taxonomy): domain Eukaryota; kingdom Metazoa; phylum Chordata; class Mammalia; order Rodentia; family Muridae; genus Acomys; species Acomys russatus. Next base: position 18,448,001 of record NC_067161.1, read on the forward strand.
TGGTCCATGGGAAAAGCATCATTGCTTACCAGGAGGGTCGTTCATTCATTCACTGGCCCAACACTCACGCTCAGGGCTCCCGCAGCTAGGCATTCTGGTAAGCGGCTGGAAGTCCCAGTGCAGTGGAGGAGCTTGACGCAAAAACAAGCCGAGCCAGTCCGCGAAATGGCGGCGCACAGCGGTGTGTGGTGTGGGGGTGGTTATGTTCAAGATCAAGACAGGCTTCCCCCCAGGAAAGGAGTATTAAACTCAGAACTGATGGGTGTGTAAGCGGACAGAGGTGGAGAGAAGAAGGAAGAACATTCTAGATAGAGGGACCAGCACTGGCAAACCTCTACATTGCAAAGGTTGCCATGATGATGTCTTTGAGGACCTGTGGCCAGCCTGTGGTGGAGACCAGAGACAAGGACAGAGTCCGACTTTCATGAGAAGCCTGTGCACACAGGGCAGGGCAGTCATTATACTAAGAGCCACAGCAAAGGGTTAAAAGCATTTTATGCAAAGAAACTGTTTCTGTAAGAATGTACTAATACTGGGAAGGAGAGATGGCTCAGTGGCTAAGGGTGCTTGCTTCCCTTACAGGGGATTCAGATTCTGTTCCCAGCATCCACATCAGGTGGCTCACAACTGCCTGTATCTTCAGCTCCAGGGGATCTGTTGCTGTCTTTTGGTCTCTTCAAACACCTACACCTACACACACATGCACACACACACACACACACATACACACACACACGGAGTGATCAAAAATAGATTCATACAGTCATTAAGAAAGTACCACATGTACACAGTTTATTATATGTACAACTAAGAAGGTGCTGGAGCAGCCTAGGACCCAGTGTTTTTTTTAAAGCACCTTTTGCCACATGCCTATTTATTTATTTATTTATTTACTTATTTTGTATATTTCTGCATGCTTATTTATTTATTTGGTATATTTATGCACACTCAGAAAGGAAAAAAGCAAAACAAAACAAAGACACAAAGTAAGGTGGCTAAAGAACTGATCTCTGAGACACAGTGTAAAGTGTTGGTCTAGCACCTGCAAAGCCTTGGGGTCTATCTTTGGCACTGGACAAAGTCCCCAGTCCTCAGACACTGGGTAGTTCAATGTCAGTCTCTGTGCCATAGAATGTCGAAGGATCTCTTCTTTTTGCCCTTCTTAGGTTTTTTTTTTTTTTTTTTTTTTTTTTGAGATGACATCTCTAAGTCTAGAGAGATGGTTCAGTGGTAACGAGTGTATATTGTTCTTACAGAGGACCTGCGCTTGATTCCCAGCACCCATATCAGGCTGTTCACAACTGCCTCTAACTCCAGCTCCAGGGAAGCTGAGAGAGGATCTCAAGCCCACTTTCTTCTCAGCCACTGAAAACTACTTTGAGTTTTGATTCAGGGGTTTGATTTTAGTAGCAAGTATAGAAGTAAGTATTATGGCACTTTCACCCCCACCCCTGCACACCCACACTAGTGGGATTGCCTCATACATGCTACATACACCTTTTACAACTGACCTACATTCCTAGCCCCTTAAAAAAAAAGTTTAGTTTAAACAAAGTCTCATTAAGTATTTCGTCCTAGCCTTCAACTTGCAATCCCCCCTGCCTCAGTTTCCTGGGGAGAAAGGTTCTCCCCACCCCTCCCTCCCCCTGAGACAGGGTTTCTCTATGTAGACTTGGCTGTCCTGGAACTCACTCTATAGCCCAAGCTGGCCTCGAACTCACAGGGATCTGCCTGTCTCTGCCTCCTGCGTGCTGGGATTAAAGGTGTGTGCCACCACCACTGGCTGCAAAAAGGTTTTTCAACAAGAGGTTTGTTTGCAATGGTCTTGAAGGGATTGGCATTGAGAACAGACACAGGCTGCAGCTCTATGGACCCCTCAGCAAGCACAGCATAATGGATACAGCAGTTATAAGACTCACCCTGATATGAAGATGTTCACAGGCTAAAAGGCAGGTTCATCTTGAAAAAGATGGGCTGAACTACAGCGCATACACACTCTCCCTGCCTGAGGATGTGGCTCAGTCAGTAGAGGGCTTGCCCAACATTAGATAGAGCCCTGGGTTCAGTCAGAAGTTCAAGGTCATCCTTGGCCACGTACCAAATTTGAGGCCAGCCTGGGGAATCAGTGAAACTACTCTCCAAACAAAACTCCAGAGACTCAGCTGACCTGGGTTGCAAGTTCAAATCCCAGCATGACCCAAGGAAGTAGGGAGAGTAATAAAGCCTTTCATTGGGTAGCGCTGAGCCAGCAGCTATGTGGACCAAGTAGTCCTGTGATGTTGATAAGTCTTTAGAATTATAGCAGCTGTGTGTGAGAACATTTTTAATGTCTTCTCTTTAACATGAAGCATACTATTCTGAAACCTGCTCGATCTTGGAACTCTTACTGTTTTGCCTCTTATAGCTACGTCTCACTGTAGAGTTGGGTTTGAGTAGCCCAGACTAGCCCTGAAGCCTCATATAGCCCAGGCTAGCCTTGAAATCTTAATCCTCCTGTCTCCGCTTCTTGCATGCTAAGGTTATAGGTAGGGACACACCATGCTCACCCTTGCCTCATTCTTGTCAATGTCCACATGGGCCTGCATGGCACAATGGCACATTAAACAACTGCGCTGCCTCCAGGGGGAGAGGTGTGGGGCTGGCTGCTGGTTTCCTGCTCTTAAATGCATGGCTGAGGGAGCAAGAAAAGCTGTAGCTCTGACTCACAACTCCTGTGGAGTGGCAGGGTGCACACTGTGATGCCCCAGCCTAGCGAATGGCTGTGTGAGTCACCTAGCTACTTCTTGGCACTCGGTCTCATGAATGAGGCCTCGGGAGAGGTGAGGAGGGAGTGATGGAGTGACTTCTAATGGCATCAGCTGATACTCACAGAAGATAATGACAGCGAAGGGGACCAACTCCTCCCCAGTCTCCTACACTATAGAGCCCTAGAACACCCAAAAATCCAGCTGCTCCTGCCAATGGCTCCAAACAGCTGTATTGCACCTTTTCTCTGTACCGTGTCCCTCACTTTCCTTCTCTGGCATCTCCAGCACACCTTCCAGTTGAAAGACCAGACAGGCTTCTGTGAATGAGTGAACATGGGGAGGGGGCGGTCCCAGAGTCACCTTCTATCATCCCATCCTCTAGGGCACTCCATGCACCCATGGCGAGTGCCACAGGATGGGAATAACACCACTGACCTCATCAACACAGTGCTGAGCAAACACAAGAAATAATACTAGTTCTGAAGGTGCCTGGTGCTCCCTCCAATTTATTAATGAGAAGCCTAAGCCTTGGGAAGGTCAAGGGTACAGCCTGTCAATGGCCTCCCTCCAAAGAATGCCTTACTTGCTCATGGATTCCTTCCAAGGTGGTGTTTTTCAGGCCCTCTTCCCAGAGTCACCATATTTCTTCCTTGAAAGCACAGGCCCCCAAGCAGTTCCAAAGGCCCTTCAGTCCCCGGGCTGCCTAGGACCATTCTGAGGGTGCTGAGGGATCTGGAACCTTCCGATCATCTGCCCTTCTGGAGAATTTATACTCTCAGCAGAGCCAGGGCTTATAATCAGGCTCCAGTTGCTTCAGTTCACTTTCTCTTTGTTTATCTTTCCACCATTTGAGTGACTGGCTTGCTCTGCCCCTCCCACTTGTGTGGGACCGACTTCCCCCACGCAGGGGAGAAGCAAAGTGGGGCTTCCTAAGCTTGCTTCTCCAGGGGCCCAAGAATGCTGGGGAGACCCAATTCCAAGTGCAGTAGCTTTGTTATAAACACTCTCTTCTCCTTCTCCCAACCCTCTCTCCAAACACCCAAAACAGCAGATTAAGTTTTAACTCTGGCTGGCAGGACACCTGCTTTTGAAATCCCTCCTCCCCACCCTGACCTCGGAGGAGGGTTTACAACATACAGGTAAACATTGACACTGGTTAAGAGTTATTGAAGGGAAGTGGAGCCTGGAATGCTGTCTCTGAAGTCTTGACCCCAAAGAGGAGAGTCCTTCCCAAACACCTAAAATAAGAAAATAAGAGCTGGAGAGATGCACAGTGGTTAAGAGCACTTGCTGCCACCCCCACCCCCCAAAAAAGGTGGGCAGGGTGGCGGTGAGATGGCTCAGTGGTTAAGAGCACTGACTGCTCTTCCCAAGGACCCTGGTTCAATTCCGAGCACCCACATGGCAGCTCACAGTTGTCTTAGTCCAAGATCTGACACCCACAGACATACATGCAGGCAAAACACATAAAATAAAAATAAATTATTAAAACAAAAACAAAAACAAAAACAAACGGAGCACTTGCTGCTCCCCGCAGAAGACCAGTCAGGTGGTTCATAATCACCTGTAACTCCAGGTGCAGGGGACCTAAAAGCCTTCTTCTGGCCTAACAGGTACATACACACATGCAGACACCCTCAACACATGTATACACATACATAATAAAATAAAATTTAAGACAGGTGGTGGTGGCGCACACTTTTAATCCCAGCACCAGGGAGGCAGAGGCAGGCTGATCTCTGATTTAGAGGCCAGCCTGGTCTATGGAGTGAGTTCTAGGACAGCCAGCGCTACACAGAGAAACTCTGTCTCAAGAAATGAATGAATAAAATTGAAGAAGGAGGAAGAGGAGGAGAAGGAAGAGGAAAAGCTAAGAGTGGAAGAGAAAATCTCTCAGGCTTGAATAATCAAGGCTTTTAGGCCAGTGGTCGTTAAATCCTAAGCAGAAAACTGAAGGTCAACAGTGCATTCAAGTGGCCTCCTGGAAACTCTCACAGAGGACTTTCTTCTTGGCCGAGACCCTACGAAGGAAGGGAGGCAGGAGCATGCTGAAAAGGGGGAACCAAAGCATCAGACCAACTCACTAGCAGGAAAAAAACAAAAACCAAAAAACCAAACCAAAACAACGCTGTCTGCTCACCTGCTTGTGCCAGACAATGCTGATCTTGTCAACAAGGCATGAATGTTTTAGTAGCAGTGGGATGGTGGGACACAGCCAGCCCACAGCGCATGTTGGCTGACATGACAGGGTGACAGATGCCACGGCACATGGAGTCACTTGAGACTGCACGTGCTTCACTAAGGAAGAGGACGATGAAAGCTGGGTGGTGGTGGTATACGCCTTTAAGATCCCAGCACTTGGAAGGCAGAACTCTGGGAGTTCTGGATATCTCCAGGCTAGCTGGGGCTGGTACACACGGAAACCTTGTTTCACAAAACAACAACAACAACAAAAAGCAAGGGGACGATGAAAAGCGGCATGGTGACTCTAGCAACAAACACTTCACCGCTCAAGACCAACCCAAGACCGAGGGGAGTGTGAGTTTAGAGGTACACCGTAGAGACACTGTTCACAAGAAGGGTCCAGCAGGGCGCGGTGGTGGGAGGCAGAGGCAGGAGGATCACTGTGAGTTCAAGGTCAGCCTGGTCTACAAAGTGAGTCCAGGACAGCCAAGGCTAACACAGAGTGACCTGTCTCCTCAACAACAACAACAACAACAACAACAATCTCCCGCCCCCAACAACAACAACAACAACAACAAAAAAAAAAAAAAAAAAAGAAGCAGGGTGATTTACAGGCAACTCTGTTCCAGGTCCCTGATGGCTGCCATGGGGATACACCTGCCTGTGGATGGTCAGCAGTGAGGAGGTGGCTGAGGGGGACTAACCTGGCCAACGCTGGCCAAGTGCTTGTTCTCTCCCACACCCCTTCATCTGGAAGACACAGCACTGTCAGAGCAGCCTGCAGTACAGGGCTCCCAGAGCTGACCCTGGCCTCTCTTACTTGTGAGGCCCCAGCTCAGTCTGGAGATGCTAAGTCACACCAAGGAGCAGGGCCTCTGCAGGGGCTCTGATCCTACTTCTGTCTTCAGCAGCTGCACTTCATGGGCTGCCCGCTGTGGGAAGGAGTCCGTGTCCACCCACTTGCCCTGACTTCTCAAGGGCAGCCCAATACCCTGAGCTGATTAGCATGAACGCGCATGGTGTGTTTTGATTGGGGCTTCCCTGCATCCCGGGTTCTTCAGAAAGCGACAAGCATGTCATCTTCATCATAACCTGACAGAATCATTACACACTTTTCTGGAGCTAGAAAGGCTGCCAACTTAAGGCTATCCTGGCACTATTTTATCCGTTTTCTTGAGGCAAATATCTCTATAAGCTCTGGTGGTTTATTCTTTTTTTTTTTTTTTTTTTTTTTAGTAGTCTTTTTTTTTATTATTAATTTATTCTTGTTACATCTCAATGTTTATCCCATCCCTTGTATCTTCCCATTCCTCCCCCCCCCATTTTCCCATTATTCCCCTCCCCTATGACTGTTCCTGAGGGGGATTACGTCCCCCTGTATATTCTCATAGGGTATCAAGTCTCTTCTTGGCTACTTAAGTTCAGGCCCGAAGTTCACCACTTCATTGATAGGGAGCAGAAGCAGATGCCATGGCATTGATTCCTGCCACCTCCAGCTTCCTGTGAGCTCGTCAAACCAAAGCCACAGGGGATTGCCTCCTAAGTTTAACAGAAGGACCCAAACCACAAACCCATTTCTCTGAACTTCTGAAGCTTGCTTGCCTAATTTGTCAACGCAGATGAAAGGCTTTATTTACCCTGCTAGGTTTTGAGAAGCAGTGAGGAGACCTCCCCAACAGAAATAATGAGTGGGCTCCTTCCTCGTGCTCTGAGCCCTGTAACACAGAGCCTGTACCAAACACACATGTCAGAGCAGATCCAAACCCACAGGGCAAGGAGAAACAAATGACTCAATGGCTGAGTGAAGGAATGGGCTGAAGGGACAGGGAGGGTCTGGAAGGCCAATGGCCACTTTGAGTTATGTGACCATCTCCTAGGGTTCTCTATGGCCGCCAGAGAATCAGGAGGTATTTCTGGGAAGGGAAGCAACTTGCTCTTGAATTTCTGGAAGAGAAGTCCAAAAGCAGGGGCTGGGGCTGTAGCTGCTCTCAGTTGGTAAAGTGTTTGCCTAGCCTGTGTTCATCCTCAGCACTGCATGAAACAGGCATGGTGGGACAGAGCTGCCATCCCAGCACAAGGTCATCCTTGGCTACATAGTAAGCTTGACACCAGCCTTGGGTTAGGTAATGAGACTGTCTCAAACAAATAAATTCCAACAGTAGTCTGCTCACCCTGCCAGCTATTTATGACAGTAGCTGAAACAGTAAGTGACAAACTCAGGTCAGTCAGAGACCATGGCCAGAAAGCAAATCGCGTCCTAAGACCTCAACCACTCCAAGTGTCTGTCAGGCCATATGCTTAGAAATGCAAGTGCACAAAGGTAAACTTGACCAGTAACTTGTTTTTGTATCAACAAACGTGACACAAAACTGTCACACCCCAGCAACCTAGAGACTAATTCCCATCTTATTATCCTAAAGCAAAAGGGAAGGAAGGAAGAAAAGTATCATCTCACATCATGCTCATGGACGCACCATAGCAGCGTTGCTTGCAACAGCCGAAAGGGGTAGGAAACCACCAAGATGGGATCTGACCGTATACTGGTACCAATGTCAGCCTTAAAATGGAAGGAAATGCTGACACAGGCTGAGCCCTGAAGACACTGTGTAAGGGATGGATGTGGTGTAATTCCACTTACACCAGGCACCTCGAAGCATCAGTTCTGAAGAGCTGGAAAGTAGAGTGTAGTTATTAGAACTGGAGGGGATGGAAAATGGGGATCTGATCTGGTGGATACAGCATCTCAGTTTTCTAAGATGAATGGAGACAAATGGCAGGGTGGTGCTCATGGTTGTCCACTGCGAAGGTACTCGATGACACTGGGATAACTAAAAATGATAAAAATTAATAAACCTCACCATTATATATAATTAAATAAAAGAACTTAAAAGAAAAACCGATTAAATGGTAAGTCACAGCCTAAAGAAAATCATAATTAAAATGGTAAATTGAGCCTGGTGCAATGTTGTATTGCCTGTAATCCTAGTACTCAGTGAGGCAGAGGCAGGTGGCTTGCTGTAAATTTGAGGCCAGCCTGGTCTACAAAGTGAGTCCAGGACAGCCAAGATGGAGAAACTCTGTCTTGAAAACAACAACAACAATAATAATTTAAAAATAAAATGAAAATGGCAAACTGTGCATTGTTCAAGCTCTGTTTCTGTTGCTGTAACAGAATACTTTTACCAAAAGCAACCTAAGGGAGTGAAAGGGAGGGAAAGGCTTAGACTTTCTAGGCCCCAGTCCATCACAGAGGGAAGTCAGGGTAGGAATACGCGCAGGAACTATAACAGAAACCACAAAGGAAAGTTGCTTGCTGTATCACTTGTAGGCTCACAGTTAGTTTGCTTTCTTATACAGCCCAATGGAATGGTGCCGCCCAAGGCGGGCTGGACTCTCCTACATCAATTAACAACCAAAACAATGCCTAAGACCAACTGAACCTCAACTTCAGCGCTGCCTGAAGCACATTGTCAGGCACACACTCCCCTGTGGAAGCTCTTCTTCTTCTTTTTCCAGCAGCTTTTCATTATTACTGAAGAACCCCCCCTTACCTGCCCCTGCCCTACCCAGGGTCCTTTCAACAGCTAAATATTAAGAACTGAAGCTGGACATCACTACCCTCTCCTGTGTTCTAGGACACCCAGCGTTCCTGATGACCAGTGATGACTCCAGCACCTCACCTAGCTTCCTCCAACACCGGCAAACATGGTCCGAGCCCCTGGCTGGCATCCCAAGTGAGCTTGGGAGTTTCCAGAAATCTCTTCACGGAAAGAAAAGTTAGGAGTGGAATTCCCTTTGGTTGTCATTTAAGCCAGGCCTCCTGTCTCAGGGGCCTCCTTGTAGGAAACAGCTGGTCTTAAAAACCTGAGTTCAGGTCTTCTACCTTTCTTTCGTTGTCAGTGATTCATAGAAATCCAGGACTGGAATGAGGAAGTGGACCCAGGAGTCCACCCCCTGCAGAGAGCCACCAAGCTTGCTCTACTGGATCTTGTCACTTCTTCATACATTTGAACTCAGCTATCAGGTATTTATTTGCACAAGTAGCCCTGTCTTGCTTTGATGACTCTGTCTGTAATTATTAAAACTCCTTTCACGGCACTCTGATGGCCACTCTAGTTCTCATAACCGTGTGCTATAACTTTCCCGCCTTTTTACTGTTAGCCCGCCACTGAACTGAGTTAGAGTAAATCTCTCCCAGGCAACCTCTATATTTGAGCAATACTTTTTCTCCCAACTTGGTACTTGTCTCCCCCTCCCCCTTTTTTTTCCATTTTATTGCAGTACTGGAGGTTGAATCCATGGTGTTTATGCATCTTAGACAAGTCCTCCAACACTGGTTACACTCCAGTCTGATATCCATCTTCAAACTGGAGTGTTCTAGCTATTAACTGATTGAGACAGCACCTTACTATGTAGACCAGGTTGGCCGTGACCTGCCTCTGCCAAGTGCTGGGATTAAAGATATGAATCATTGTGCCCAGACAGTCCATTTATTTTTAATAAACTACTGACATGAGTAGCTTTAAGTCAACCTTCTTCTCCTTTCTTTTTCATTTGTTTCATTTCTGTCTTGATTCCTTGTGCCTACTTTTCAGTTTCTAAAGAATTTACCCACAATGCCTCATTACTCTATCTACTTTAGCTTAAATAGTCAAATCTCTTTTATTAAAATGAAGTAAACAAGTCTTTTAAAGCTGCGCCCACTGGCGGTCAAATGGAAAGGCTGAGGCAGGAGGCAGGAAGATTGCAAGTTCAAGGCCAGCCTAGATGGCATTATAGGCTTTGACATAAAACCAAACCAAAACAGCCCTCATTGTGTTTCTAGTGTAGAGTTGAGCTTCCCTGCCAAGAATTTCACATTTTTTGTTATGTAGCTCTACTGGTGATAATTTCTCTCAACCTTATACATTTGCAAATGTTTGCATTTGAATCTCATGTTTAAAAGGACATTGTTTCATAGGTCACAGAATTATAGGTTGGCATTCCTTTCCTTGCCTTCCAGCACCTTCAGAGCTTCACCCTATCCAGAAGTCATCAGCATTTCATACTGTTCTCTGCTGGCCAACCCTTCTAGTTTCCCCGCATGCTGTTCTCCAGATTCTTACTGTCTTCCCAGTCTTCATCAGTGTGGATTGATGTGTCTAGGTGTGGGTCTTTGTACGGCTGCCCAATCTGCCTGGACTCTGCTATGTCTCTTGGATCTGTGCACTGGTATTTCCATCAATTGTGGAAGTTGCTGGTCTTTATGTGTTCGTACCTACATGTTCCGCGTCCCCCACCCCCACCATACACACAAACACACAATCATTCTTCTCTATTTCTTTCATGAATCCTCATTTTTTTTTTCTTTTATGTGGGGGTGACGGTAGTGGTGGTGCTAGGAGGTGTCAGATCGCCTGGGGCTGGAGTTACAAGGAGCTGTGAGCCCTGTGGCTTAGGTCCTGGGAATCAAACTCTAGTCCTCTATAAGAAGATCAAGTGTTTTTAATCACTGAGCCATCTCTCCAGCCCCCAAATACACACTCACTTTTCTTTTCTTTTAAGTTTTTTAAAGACAGGGTCTACGTAGCCTTTGGCTGGCCATGCCCACCAACAAAACAAAACAAAACAAAACAAACCCCAAAAAACAAAAAAACAAAATCAAAATCAAAAAACACTTCATAGACCGCTTTATACTGCCCCACAGACCACTAGGGTTCTAACATTCCATCCCAAAGCTTTCTCCCTATCTCATCCTGGCCTGACACTTTCCCCAGTGCTCCCTTCCTCATTCTCCCTGCTCTTTCCTCCGCAGTACATGGTTAAATCCATCTCGCATGTTTCCCATTTCAGATATGGCTGCTTTCCCCTGGATCGTTCATCTCTCTTGACTTCCAGTCCTCTGAATCTCCAAGCGTACCTATAACCATTGTTTTAAAGTCGTTTCCTGCTAATTCTGCCTAGCATCGCTGCTTTCTATTGCCGTTCTTGCAAACCAATTACTTTCCTATCATACCCTGCACACGAGGAATGCTAAGTTGCTGGACTGTAAAGAATGCTAAGCTTTGCTCTGGTGGGTGGTTAACTTACTAACTAGTCAGAGTAATCCCAGTGAGGCTTGTTGTCAAACTAAGAAGTGGGTTTAAGGAGCTAAAACAATAACAATATAGAGTAGAGTGGAGTAGGGAGCTCGGGCTCCTGATGACAACCGGCGGGGGGGGGGGGGGGAGGGGGGAGACGGGACTGGGGGGGGGCAGCTTCCTGGCCTTAACTGGCTGAGGATAATAAGGAAGGGAGGAGATTACAAAAAGGTGTCATTATGTAGCTCTGCCTGCCCTTGATCTTCAGGATGTATTCTATGATCTTAGTCTTTCTTTTCTTTTTTAATATAACAAAAAAGCCAACATCCATCTCGATGGTGAGAGACCACTATTTGACCTATACTGTGAGCATCTAAACACTGTTCCTATTGAAATTACTAGCATTCGCCAGGTAACAGGCAGGCCCTGTGCGAGGTGCTGGGGGTAAAGCAATTTATATGACAGACATGGCTCCCCTCTCTTCAGGCTTATTAACTCAGAAACCGGGTGGCAAAGCATAGCCTGCAGGCTGAGTCTGCCATTATCCATTCCCCAAAAACTATCACTGAGACACAGCCCTGCCTCCTTATTCACACACTGCCTTTAGCTGCTTTAATGCTCCAGAATTAAATATTTAAGACAAAGATGGCATTGTGCACAAAGTGTAAAAGACATCACAGGCCTTTATTGAAAGACTCCCCTAGCCCTTGTCAATTACAATAGTTCTCACACCTTCTGGCCTCAGGACTCCGTCACACTCCCCATTGAAGGCCTCAAAAAAAAAAAAAGTCTCCCGTGAAGATTTTTACTGACAATAGTTATCATATCAGAAATGAAACTCTAGAGAGATGGTTCCACAGTTAAGTGCACTTCCTGCTCTTCCAAAGGACACGAGTTCGCTTCCCAGCAGGCACGGTGAGTGGCTCTCAGCCCACTTCTAACTCCAGCTCCAGGATCTGACTTGCTCTTCTGGCATCCGCACACGTGTTGCATACACTCACTCATACTCACTCGCATACACATATACACACAAAAATAAATGAATCTGCTGGGTGGTGGTGGCACATGCCATTAATACCAGCACTTGGGAGCAGAGGCAGGCAGATCTCTGAGTTTGAAGCCAGCCTAGTCTAGAGTGAGTTCCAGAATAGCCTGTCTCGGAAAAAAAAAACAAAAAACAACAAAAAACAAAAAACAAAACAATCTTTAAAACAAACTCCCTCCCCCAAAACAAAAACAAAAACAAAACAAGATAATGAATCCATTTAAGTGTATTTCTGGGTGACAGGATGGTGTAGTGGGAAAATATGCTTGCAGCCAACGCTAACAACCTGAGTTCAATCCCTGAGACCCACATGCTGGAAGGAGAGAACAGACTGCTGAAGTCCTCTGAGTACATACATGCCCACTCTGGCACATGGAGACACACGTATACAGGTGCACATATGTACGAACACACACACACAAATAAATTAAAAATATTAAATAAATAGATGTCATTTAAAAAACAGAAAACTTTTAGGCCGACATGACAAAGAAACAACCAGCTATCAGCTGGTTGATCCAGAGGAAAACCACTGTCTCCAAGAGCAAGTCTCTTTGACCTTGGCCCTATCCAGAAGCTCCTGAGCAAGTAACTTTTAAACTGGGCTGTGAGAACAAGTGTCACCAGGCAAAAGTGGGGAGGGCAGCTCTCCCTTCTGTAAGTACATTTGTTCTTTGAGCCTTGCTAAGGACATTGAACTAGACTTTATTTTATTATTATTGTTATTTATTTATGAATTAACTTTTGGTTTTTTGAGACAGGGTTTCTCCTGTGTAATAGCCCTATCTGTACTGGACTCACTTTGTAGACCTGACTGGTCTCAAACTCATAAATATCTGCCTGCCTCTGCCTCCTGAGTGCTGGGATTAAAAGTGTGCACTACCATCCCTGGCTAAATTAGGATTTAACGAAGAGATGGGAATTTCTTTCTCCCATGGATGAGGACCAGCCTGGTCTACAAAGCGAGTTCCAGGACAGCCAGGGATGTTACATATAGAAACCCTGCCTCAAAACACCAAACAAAGCATCATCATCATCATCAAAGTTGAACACCACGTCTGCAACAGCATGAATCATAACTAGAAGGTAAAAGGGAACAGTGGGCCATAAAAGGGTGCACAAAAATAATGTGTTATACAGTACAAAGGAATTTGAATTGATCTTTAAAAGGATGGGAACTGCGATACAGGCTACGACAACCAGGATGAATTTTGAGGGGAGTATGCTAAGTAACACAGCCAGGCCCAGAGACAAAAGCTTTGTGAGGCCACTTAACAGAGACTCCACAGAAAAGTCAAGTTCACAGAGGCAAAGGTGGAACATAACGGGATGGAACGGTGGCTGCCATGGGCTGCGAGTGCCCCCCAGGTGGCAAGTGGACACTGCCTCTGATCATGCCTCCTGGTTCTAACCCCAGAGTGGCAGTATGGCAAGATGAAGTATGTTCTGGAGTTGGCCAGTGGAAACAGTTGTGTAACAGTTGAGAATGTCTTCAAGCTGCTCAACTGTATAATTTTAAATGGTTAAAATAGAGGCTGGAGAGAGGGCTCGGTGCTGCTCTTGCAGAGGACAGAAATTCAGTTCTCAGCACCCACATCGGGTGGCTCGCAACACCCCTAACTTCAGCTTCAGGGGATCCAATGCCCTCTGCTGGCCTCAAAGGGCACGTACAGACACATGGTGCAAACACACACACACACACACACACACACACACACACACACACACACACACACACACAAATAAATATTTAAAAATAAATAAAAATTTGCTAAAATGGGGCTGGAGAGATGGCTCAGCAGTAAGAGCATTCATTGTTCTTTCAGAGGTCCTGAGTTCAATTCCCAGCAATCACATGGTGGCTCACAACCATCTATAATGTGATCTAATGTGCACTGTATATGTAATAAATAAATCCTTAGAAAAAATAGTTAAAATGACAAACGTTCTATTACATTTTTTTTATTAAAAGATAATTTAGTCTGAGGGCTGGGGATGTAGCTCAGTTGGTAGACTACTTGCCTAGAATAGAGGAGGCACCACATGCATCACGCATGGACGTACAGGCCTGAAGTCCCAGTACTCAGGACCACAGTAGAGGCAGGAGGATCAGAAATTCAAGGTCATTTTTGGCTATGTGTAAGCCTGAGATCAGCCAGCAAACTATGAGACATGGCTTTGTTTTCAATATAATGTCAACCAGGTTTTGCTTAATGTAAACTATAAATGCTCTGTTTCTGTGTGATAAGGCCAAGGACTTTTGTTGTAAAGATGGTCAGGATCATACTGTGTACCAGTCTAATAGAAATGTAATGGGGGCTGAGTCCACTTCTGAACTCTGGGGACTGAGAAAATACTGCAAATAAATCGAATACTGTGGACTTCCCTTGGTCCACATGCAAATTCAAAGCAATGAGGAACAGCCTCAGCCTACTGACGCATTTGTCCATCTGTCCGTCCATCTATCCATCCGTCCGTCCTCAAAAAGAATTTTTCCCCCAGACAGGATCCTCAAGGCTGGTCTCAAACTTGCAGTGATCCTCTTGTCTCTGTCTCCTAAGTGCTAGAATTAGGGTATAAGCCACCAGACCAGGCTTAAACTACCTATTTATATTTTATTTTTTAAAAAATTCATCTTTTGACCAAGTTCAGGAAGAAAACCCAGTTGGCCTGGAGGGCTGGACCATGAGAACCTGCTTCCACAGAGCACAGGGGCCCATGGAAGAGTTCACACAAACAGGAGGTTTGCTCATGTCACTTGGTCATTGCTTTGTGAGATGGCCTCTGAATGAAGATGGGGACATCTGAGAGGACCTCTTCCCTCAGTTACTAGCAATGGCACTGGAGCTGTCAGCAGCACTGGCCTCTCCTCCCCAACTGTCCTGTCTCTATCTCTCCAAGGAACCAGGACAGCAGCAATACATGACAGGAGGCCCTACACACTTGCTTATTCCTACACAATTAAGAGTCTAAGAGGGCTGGAAGCAACGAGAAGGGCATGGGAGGTGGCCTGAACAGAGCATGTCTAAGGTCCATTGCCAATTACACTGCCTACTTCTGGACCCTTCTTATCCTCAGAGCAGGGTCTGTGGGATCCAGGAGTGAGGCAAGAACTTCCTCCAAGACCCAAATTCCAGCCACTGCACCCTGGAGAGTGTGAGAGTTTAGCTAATTCTCTTAGTCAAGACGCACAGAGCAAGGCTCTGTGAACAAATTCAAGAGCCAATAACCTTGAGGAGACAATGCCATGTGGGCAGGGACAGAAGCCCCAGCACTCTTGCCAACTTGCTGTGTGACTTTGAAAGCTCCTATACCTTTCTGGGACTCAGCTGCTATGTTGGCCTGGTCTGAAATGATGAGGACAAGAAAAAAAGGAAAGGTATATGTGACACCCCCCCCCCTCCCCAAATAGCACTACCACCAGCAGATGGTCACCATAGTGGCCAATGTGACTTTTTTTTTTTTACCTTTACCATCAGTTAAGGTATTAAGAAAGCTTGACTCATCCACTGCTGAGAACTCTGTTTCTCGGGGCTGTGTGATGGACACCAATCGTGGATACCAGGAACCTGGCTCTCCCACAACCATCACACAGAGGCAGCCTGTCTAGGGTGCTGGCAGCTCAGTCTGGTATCTGTTGATTGGGTCAACAGTTATTGGGTTGGGCCCATAGTAATGGCGAACCTCTCGGGTAGACTGTGCCATTGAGCTCTGAGGAAGCATTGGAAAGCCCTCTGAGTTTCATGGTCAGACAGCTACCTTCCATGTCTTTTGCCTACAGGGGGCAGGGCAGCCTGAGCACTGCAGCTACCCAAGGTGTGAACAAGTGGCAGGGTCTTATTTTTCACCTACAGCAGAAAGTCTCTCAACCCATAGCATCTTTCCCAAATCCAGACAGAAGAGCCAGGTGTGGTGACACACTCACTTATTAGGGTGCTTGCCAGCATGCATGAAGCCTTGGCTTGGATTCCCAGCACTGCATAAGCCCAGCATGCTGTGTATGCCTGTAATCCCAGCACCAGGGCGGAGAGGTAGAAGGGTCAAGAATTGAAGGTCATCTTTACTGACTACAAAGCAAGTTTGAAGCCCTGCTGGATTACATGAGACCCTTCCTCAAACACACACACACACACACACACACACACACACACACACACACACACACACACACTACTGTGTACAGTCCCCAGGAACATCTCAGTCCCCTCAGCCTCCAAAACGTAAGCATGCCTCTGGCCAGTCTCAGCTTGGGCTCTGCTGGGATCTAGTGCTCACACTATGACAAGAGGCAGAAGAAGGCAGTTTGTTTGCTGGTAGGAAGCAGTGCTCCAGTCCACCAGCCCTTCACAGGTACCCTCTCTCACTGGTGAGTGCCAAACCTTAACCAAGTCTGGAGAGGCCTGTGGAGGAATTGTGATTCAGAATTTGACTGCTCTGGCAAGAGGTCTTATCCAAAGGCCTTCGAGGTCTGTGTGATCTGGATGGAATACAAAAACGCCTTTACTCCCAGGAGACAGAGGTAAGCAGATCTCTGAGTTCAAGGCCAGCCCAGTAACAGAGCAAGTTTCAGGTAAAGAAAAGCTTAGGTCCAAGCGTAGTAGTGCATGCTTTTTTATCCCAGCACTCAGGAGACAGAGGCATGCAGATCTCTGAGTTCTAGTCAGTTCTGTCCAGGAACTTTGGTTGAGTTAGTAAGTTAGTAAGAGAGGCAGTGCAGTGGAGTTGAGTTTGTGGCAGTTCAGTATATAGAATTCACAGGCAGTTTTACTGGGAGAGATTTTACAGAGAGAGGTTGAAGAGAGAACAAGCTAGCAACAGATGAAGACAGGAGAATGAGAAGGAACCAGATGATTAGAAAGTAGTGCCAAAGTTAGTATGAGACCAAGCACAGCAATTCAGTCAGAAGCTGAGAGAAGCCAGATCGAATCAGTCATCTTGGAGAGGAGCACTGTGCCAGCCGATTGAACCACCCAACCAGAGTTCAGAAAGAGATAGACAGAGTGAAGTTATTCAGCAGGAAATCTCAAAGGTTGAAAACATTCTAGGCCTAGATTAGATTGTACAGAGGCGTGAAGCTTCCAAGACTAGGCCTAGGTTAGCATACAGAGGCAGGAAGCCTGAGATGACAATTAAATCAGGGTAATAAAAGTTACTTTTACAGAGACCCCCATGGGATGTTTCACCACTGAGTGGAGCAGCCATGAGACAGTGAAAGCTACAGGGAAGACTCTCATTAGAATGCCAATCAGCCCCACTCAAGCAGGTCAAACGTTATACCTTCTAGGGAAAAGCAGCCACACTGGACATGAGAGTGATGTCTCAAGGCATCCAAACTTGAACCAACCATATGGAAAATGCAGATGCCCAGGAACCCTGAGGTTTTATTCTACTTACCCTCACACAGTTCTGTGAGGGTGGTTAACATGGGGCATCTGGGGACCACACTCTGAGAAACCCTGCTTTGAAGGAATAGAGGGGAAAGTTATGTGTGGCTTTGACAGAAGAGTGGTTTGCTTTCTTGGGATGTTCCCAAGAGGACTTTGGGCAGATTGCTAATGACTTGTTCTTTGGTCATGTACACAGCTACACACCAACGTGAAACATTGTAGAAATGAACCGAGGAAGACTGTCAGCCTCTTGTCTGCAGACTGTCAGAGATTTCCAGGGAGGATGGGGGCGAAGGGAAGGCAGAGGCAGGGCCTGGGCTTATTATCTCAGGAATGCATGGGGCAAGGTCCTTGCTTACACTGAAACACAGTTCACAGGTGAGCACTACCGGGAAGGGCAGTGGCCCCATGTGGAATGGAAAAGCCTCTGGAGACTGGCCACACTTCCTAGCCACCTTCACGCTTGGAGAAGCAGCCCGCACTCTCTGCAGCCTCTGACTAGCTCCCTACCCTCTGGTCAGCCAGCCCAGTGTAGGAGCCACTCTGTGGGTGCCCAAGCTCAGGCCAGCGCTTGCATGCAGGGCCCTGGCTTAGCCAGCCAAAGCCTTCCTCGCCCACCTTGATGCCTCCTTCCTGCTGGTCCTTTAATCCCAGGAAACTGGCCCGTGCATTGCTGGGAACCTTGTTGCCTCCTCATCCTTGTTCCTGTCCGGAGTCTGGGAAGACTGCAATCCTGCCTCTGTCTTTCCATCCCCTCATCATACCCACCAGCCAATAACCACAATGCTCTTGTCGGGGGTGAGGGGGTCCTATCCCTGGCCCCACATTCCCCAGATCCTGAGTTTTACAGCTTGGCCACTCTAACCTTTGGCATCCAGCCACGGTGATGTGGCCTCATGGCCTTGCATTTTCTCAGCAGGTGTGAACCCCTAATCAGGTGAGCCCCATCCACCCCACCCCACCCAGCTTCAATTCCTTTACTCCATGCAGGGCTCTGAGAATGAACTGAAAAGTTCCTTTCTGATAGCGTTTATAGCTGGCTGTAAAAGTGTACTGCTCATGACACCAGAGCCATGCGGCGTAGCCCAGATCAGAGCTCACGGGAAGCTGAGGCTGCAACCAAGCAAAGTGGCCACACAACCTGGAGTATCAACACTCAGGCCCTCGCTCACATCCCAGCGTAGCTCATACCTGTCATTGAAACAACCTCACTGGTAGCAGTAAATAACGTGCAGTGAATGTGTCAATTAAATTTTTAATTAGTGCCTATGTTGATTCAGTGGGCACATATGGAAACCTCTGAGGCAGTGGTCATGGGCGCGACTAGAGCTCTCACTCCGAGGAAGGAGAGGAGAGGGCTAGGAGTCTGCCACATTGGACGGTCTGGAGTGAAACAGATGCTCAGATGCAGGAGACATCAAACCTTGTATGTTGTCATGAGCTTTAGAACAATTTGCTCTCACGGTTCTGGGAAGGTATGCCCTACAGATGCCCACTGTGGGTGACAACGCCCTAGTGGACAGCTGCTATGGTAATATGACTATATACCATGGAAATCCAGTTCAAGGCCAATCTGTTATCTTTTCAATCAACATCTCTTGTTGCTTGTGTCTGGACTGAGGGTCTGAGGTTAGCCGGAGCCTTATGCACTAGTTGGGTCTCCAGTACAGGAACACTATAGTAGCATACTAACTCCTGGTGCTTCTTAGTACTTAGAAGTAGTAAAAGGCAGGTTCATACATGGGGGTTCAGGGAGGAGAACCAGGGGAACAGCTGAAGGACCATGGTACTCAGTTGCTCCCATCTGCCCCAGGTAGGCCTGAGCTGTTTTCTTTGGCTTCCCTGGCCCCAGTCCTTACACAATTTCTCTTTTCTAGGCCCAGCCTTCAAAGGCCACCATGGCTTTGAACCAGAATGGACCTGTTTGCCATTTGTTTGTAGCCCAGGCTGGCCTCAAACTTACTATGTATATGAGATGACTTTGAACTTCTACACCTCCTGCCTTAACATCTGACTGCTGGAATTACAGGAAAGTGCCAGCTATTGTGTTCAACATATGGTGTGCTGGGAATTGAACCCAGGGCCTCATGCATGCCAGGCAAGAACTATCCCAAGTGAGCTACAGCCTTCCTGACTAGGACAGACTTTCTTGTCTCAGGTATTCTCCAGCCAGCTGAAGGAAGGGAGGCAGGAGAGGCTGGTCTCAGGGAGCCACTGTCCTGAAAGGAGGTGGGATTCCACTGGTTATAATGAGGGGCAGGGGAACCACGTAAGGGGAACATCAGAGTGTAGGCCAGGCTTTGGGACTGCCCTGACTCACATAGGCTAGAAGCAGAGGACCTGGGCTGAGAATTTGTAACTTCAGCTACTGAGTACTGGCCCTTTGAGGGTGGGGGACATTTTGTAAAATTAAAAAGAAAAAGACTCCAGCTTATCTTTAGTACAGATAATTTTCTGAATACTGAAAGCTGAACATCCACACAGTGTCTGAACTGCTCCGAAATTGCAAAGATTTGAAAATTAACACAGCATGCAAATGGAAAGTTCCACCGCACAGATCCATGTCACATGAGCAAAATTACTGATAATATGTGAAATAACCACCAGCTTGTACATACAGGGTGTCCATGGAACACTGTGAACACCATGTTTTGACCCGGCCCCTACCCCCAAGATGCTGCCTGATGTACAGGCAAACATTCCCAACCCTTTCATGATCTGGTTGCAAGCATTTACATTTCACACAGAGCCTTCAAGCTGGCTAAAGTTGGGAATACTACTTGTTGCCAATACTGTGCCATGAACTCATGGCTGTGATAAGAAAAGGTGGCTAAAGAGGTGAAGAGGAGGTCAATATACATGGGCCTTATTTAAACTAAAGGAAAAAAAAAACCTCACTTTTCCATTTACATATCTTTCCAACTTTGCACTCTGACCTGTGGTGACACTGACATGGCATGTTATTTTTTAATTCACTACCCTTCTATGTTCTCACAGTCTGCTATCATTTTGTTTGTGATCTGCCACTGTCTGTGAGTGCCAGTAGGATGTTGTTTCTGCCCACGGTTGTACCCATTCTTAGCACAATGTCCATCAGGAATCACACATACAAAGCTCATGGGATTCTCTTTCTTTCTTTCTTTCTTTCTTTCTTTTTCTTTCTTCTCAAGGCAGTGTTTCATGAGGTTGCCCAGGCTCAAACTTGTGATCCTCCTGTCTCAGCCTCCCAAGAGCTGGGATTATAGGTATGTGCCACCACACTTGGCTTAGAATTCTTAGTTTCAATTCTACCCAGTGTCTACAAGAGGGAAGCGATCCGAGCGTGGCTAGATCAACTTCCTGCTCAGCAAACCTAAGTCTGAGCTGACCCACTTGACTTCCAGTGAATTCAGAACAAACATCCTGAAGGATGTTCCAGTGGCTGACCAAAAATGCTCCAGACCAAGCCCACAGGCTATCCAGGCCTGGGTATCACAGGGAGACTTGGTTCTTGCCAAGCAGGGACTGGAGCCAAATCACCTGACTGAACGCCATTAAGCAGAACAGGGTCTCTAAGAGGGAGGAAGAAGACTACAAGACTACACTGTGGATAGGACCTTTGGCCAAGGAAACCATTACCTGGAGGAATGCTGACAACCCAAGTGGTCTCAGAGGAGTTCACCAACCATGTAAACTGAGAGGCACAGCTGCTAACACAGGAGTAGAGCAAGCAGAAAGCCCTAAGTAGCCTCAAGTAGCCGTGACCTGGTCACAGTAAGCTAAGGGAGCTGCGGTTGAGATGGCCCGACCAACTCAGCATGGCTCCCCTAAAGACTTAGGCTGGCCCGACCTACAGAATGGTGAGGAACGTGAAGGGGGAGAGGGTACATCACGTGACAAGTTTGCCACTTGGTAGCTTTGCAAGCACAGGCAAGTTTTCAATTCCCCATGGCAAGAGTTTTCCTCTCAGCATTGGACGAAGCTCACAGCTTCTCTTTTTTTTTTTAAAGATTTATTTATTTATTTTATGTATAAGTGCTCTATCTGCGTATACACCTACAGGCCAGAAAAAGGCATCAAATTACATTATAGATGGCTGTGAGCCACCATGGGGTTGCTGAGCATTAAACTCAGTACCCTCTGGAAGAACAGTCAGTGCTCTTAACCACTGAGCCATCTCTCCAGCCCCTAATCTCAAGTCTTAGTCAGCATTAGACAGTATCAGTTCTGGTCAACAAGCTATGATGCAGAGAGGGGGCACACTGGCACCCACTCTTAAAGGGGCTGGTGGATGCAGGTGCAAGGGTGGGATCAGGAGATAGTCCTCCAGGTGGAAAGGAAGCTGAGGCTAGCCTCCGGGGCTGACAGCATGAAGCGGCTTAGACCAATTTATTTAAAAGTATCATGGGCGCAATGGGAGGGGAAGACTTTTCTTATGCAGACAAGGAGCGTTTGATACTTCACATGTCAGCAATACCAAGATAGGCAGGAAAGAGGGAAAACCTCTGAAAAGCAAACTACCTGATATCCTCTAGGTACGTTTTCTTCACCTCTTGCCACTACTGTTTTAACACTTCCTGAGTCACCTCAGTTTTTCCAGGGAGAACTGTATAATGATATGTTTTGAGATGATGTTCACGTGGGTGCCCTTGATGCCCTGTTTCCACATAATCCCATTTAAGCCAAGCCAGAAAACAGCTACCGAGCTATATCTATGATTCCCCAATCTGTTTGCACCCCAGAGTCACCCGGGGAGTTTTCTATTCTCTTTTTCCTTTTGAGGCGGGGTCCTGTCATGTACCACAGGCTGAAGTGGAACTCTCTCGAGTGATGGCAAACTCCCCACCCCCCTTCCTCTACTTCCTGGGTCAGCAGTTCTCAACATGCGGGTTGAGGCCCCCCTTGGGAGGGTGTGTGTGGTGTGTGTGTGTGTGTGTGTGTGTGTGTGTGTGTGTGAGAATGACCCTTTCAGAGGGGTCACCTAAGACCATCGGGAAACACAGATGTCTGTATTATGACTCAGAGCAGCAGCAAAATTACAGTTATGAAGTAGCAAAGAGAGTAATGTTATGGTTGAGGGTCCCCACGATATGAGGGACTGCGTTAAAGGGTCGCAGGGTTAGGAAGGCTGAGGACCATTGCCCTAGGGCCCTTCTGATTGCTTGCTGGTCCGTGCTCTAGACGGTAACCCCGAGGAAGGCAACCACTTCTGCAGTCACAGTCACTGCTGATTCACCGGTGCGGAACGCGGGCTGGCATATTCCAGGCACGCCATGCAATAAATATTTGTTAAATGACTGGATGCATCCAGATGAGAAAGAAATGGACTCAAAGGGCTGCTATTCGCATAGTTCCGTGACTGCTATGTCGCTCACCAGTCTACAGTAAGCGCCCGTGCACCGGAGACTTTGGATTTCACAACTTACTTCCCCAGCACTAAAAACCAGCTCACCACAGCAAGCTCCCAGTAACAAGCCATGGTGAGCACAAAGGTCTCCAGTTTCCAAATTCAGATCCATCCCACCAGCGTGGCGTTGTCTATTTTCCTCACTCGGGGAAAGGAATTTGAGAGAACCAAGTCCCGGGTCATAATGCAACTATCTGTTTAACCATTGGCTAGTCTTCCCTAACCAAGGGTCCACCCCACCGCAGTGGGACTTTGCTCCGATCCCCAGCACCACGGGCACTTCATAAATACCTGTGGAGTGAATGGCCAACACCTACCTGGCTGGGTGGGACTGATAAGTGCCAGGGCCCTTCTGCACCTCCCGCTTGCCAAAAATCCCTAGATTCCACAGCAACTAGAGGGAAAGAGACGGAGGGAAGCGATCTGCTAACAAAGCATTACGAGAGAATGTTCCTACATCAGTCTTCTGAGCTCAGCGATGACAAGCACAGTTCATTATCCATGCTACACACACACACACACACACACACACACACACACACACACACACACACACACGGTCCCCGGTGCCAGCTCACCCGCAAGTCACTCCACTCAAGAAATTCCAATGAAGGGCTTGCCTCTGATAAGACCCAGGAGGAAAAGTTTATTGATTTATTTATATAACGAGCACTGCCAAGATGGTTGGCAAAGCAGTAACGTCAGTGTGGCTCAGGTGAGCTATGGCCATTGAGACGCTTTAGCTGGAAAGGAGGAAACAGCAGGGTTAGCTCCTCTCCTAGAACAGGTGGGTGAGTTAGTCTACCTAGTGCAGGCTTGACTTGTACAGCATGATAGTAGACAGAGTGCTGTGATCTTACACACTGTTGTCAGCTCATCACCCCCAAACAGGTTTCTGGGGTAAGTACTGTGTATTTTTACATCTCCCTATTTTACAGTTGAGGAGGAGTTGGTTCAATGTCATTTGCTAGTGGCAAGAGCGTCAGATTTTTACATAGTGTCCTCCAGTGATTTTTATGAAGTGCAGGGAACGGTGGGTTGGGTTGTGCTTTTGGTAAGATACAACCGTGCTTGTCTTTTTCTCTATAGTGACAAAGCATATGCACTGACAGTTCTGTGTATTTCTTTTGCTGTATTTACTAAGGTCCCTTTTCTTTGCCTTTCCTGTTTCTCAGAACTCAAAAAACTGCAGGGGTAGAAAGGAGCAAGGCTTTGAAATCTTAACCCCCTTGCACCTGCATGACCTGGGATTTGTTGCTTGACATCTTCCTACCTCAGTTTCCCTGCTTGCAAAATGCCAGGAACTGTGGTGCACAATAGGGCCCCGCCCATCACAGATGCTGGGTAGACATCGCTAAAAGTTACCATTTTTTCTTGAATACCACTATCCTCCCATAACAGTTATGGCTCTCAGTACTGTTTTCCTGACACAAAGGCAAGACACACAGTCATGAACAATTCCTGGAGTGCACAGTGAGATGTTCAGGGAGCTTGATAAAGCAACCATAGAGGCAGAGTGCGAGGGCTGTTTTTGATCATCTCATCTGAACAGGACACCTGATGCCTGTATCTTGACATTTTATCCCTCCAAGGCAGTTGCCAGTCGGTGAATCCCAGGGATACCCCAATGATGGCCCAGGGACAGAGGAAGCCAAGGTGTTGGGGGGGGGGGGGGGGGGGGGTGGGGTAGGGAGACAGGGCGGGACAGCAGCAGGCAGCTGACTGGGGAAATTCAGCAGCTGCTGCTGGCCTGGTGTCCCTGCTGCCAGCAAGTGATGAATGGAGGACTAAGAAAAAGAAACAGCCAACAAAGGTGTCCCTAATCTTGATGCAGCTTCATTTCCCCCCCTCCCTGGCTGACCATTGAGTGAGAATTTAAGCCTCAGCCCCTTTTCTTTGGCAGACATTTGAAACTGAAAGATCCCGTTTCTTCCCAACTGGGAGATGTCATGGGTAGAAGCATCTAGGAGGCACTGGGAGGGGGGGTTGAGGGGAGCACATGACCCCATACACTTGTCCCTTTTTGTTCCCTCCCTGTCATTTTCTCTACCCATCTACTCTTCCCAGACCAGCATTTTCATAGAATGTGCTCCTTGCCCAACCACAATGAATGCCTATCCTGCCCTCCTATCCCATTGTATTTTGTTAAGAGGTTTCCCACCTAAGAGCTAGAGGCTTGAATGGATTATATACATATGTAATGACAATGTGTTAATTGTTATATATGTAATTAATTAATTAAAGGTTAATGATAAAAATCTTAGTTTTTCTCTCCCACTGTCACATTCTGAAAGAGGGATTCAAGACTGGGAGAGGCACAGCATGGCCTTCCCATGTGGATTTGGCATCGGTCCCCTCTCGGTCCTATGCAGGTGGAAGTGCTCCCTCAATAAAGGAAGTTGATTCCACTTATCTGGGCTCCTTGCTGATGGGGGGCAGGAGGGGCAGTAAGGAGCTGAGAAGCACTTGACACTATATGGATACCCAACGGCCACTAAGTTAGCATTCCCTAAAAATGCCATCAAATTGTGGCCATGACTCTCCGTGGGGCAACACGATGGCCAACCCCTGCTCTCGCATAATCAAAACTGTCTCTCCTTTTGTGCACCTGCACATGACATGCCAGCCTTCCTGGTAACTCAGGCAACTTGATTCTCTCCCTTCAAAAGGGCAGTGTTTCTCTCACGGCTACCTGGGACCCTAGGGGATTGGAAAATCAGGTCAGTTTGGCTAAGCCCTCTCCTAGAAAGGGGCGGGGGCTGGGGACAGAGAGGAGATGCCTCCTCTGTTACTCCCTGGCTGGTAGGAGATTTGCCCAAGCAACTTGGACAGGACCCTGACCTCGCTGTACAACTCTGCATCTTCCAGAGTCTCTGCCTCCTTCTGTGGTCTCTCATCCTCTTGGCTTCTGTGCTCGGAACATAGAAGAGATCCTAAAGAGTCTCCTAAGCTGTCGCAGGGGCCCACTGGCTACTCAGGTCAAGGGACTTTAGTGGCATCTCCCCTAAGATCAGTGTCAGATATATATTCATTCCTAGAGCATGCGGTAATGCAAGCCTAACTTGTCAAAGGGCTCATTGTGGGCCTGACATAGGTGATCAAGCCGGAGCAGACTACTGCTAATAGATAGGGGTATTGATTGAGAGGTCCACCTTGCAGAGGATTAATTTCTACTTAACTAACTTTCCCCATCTGAAGACAGAAGGGTAGTACAGATATTGAAAGGATTAGATGAGATTCTAATACAAACGCCAGCCCTATAGAGCAGCTCAGAATGACAATTCAACATACGGAATCACTTATTATATTGTTTTACACATTTTTGGGCTTCCAACCCTCTTGTTTCTTCTTGTTTATGTCAAGTGTTATTTTTATTTTTTATTTTTTTTTATTATTTTTTGGCTTTTTGAGACAGGGTTTCTCTGTGTAGCCTTGTCAAGTATTGGTTTGTAACACAACTATTTCTTACAATTGACACATGATGTTCCCTTGCATTGTAGGTGTTCACAGAATATTAGGGGCGCCATGCTATTATATAGCCCAGGCTAGCCTGAAACTTATTATTCTTTTGCCTCAGCTTCCTGAATGCTGGGGTTACGGGGGAGGGGGGCAGTTATTTATCACATCTGGATAAATTCAAGCCTGGTGGAAGAGCTCTCAACTTGCATACAGGTTAAATTAGTGTTGCAAGTGTATATGTAATGGGACATTAGGATCGTAAGCATGGAACATACACAGCTTTGGGCAAACTCCCCAGCCAGCCTGTGACACTCTCGCCTAAGCAAGCACATCACAATGTAAACTTCGTCCTACTTACAACAGACAACAGTCAAACAGTGGCCCTTAAGTCCATTGTAAGCAATAAAAAAAGTAATTCTCACTCGACCACTAGCATTTTCACCGTCCCACGTATCACAAATTCCTGTAGCCCTACACACAAATGGCTTGACACGAATTAAACTTGCTTGTTTGGCACAGACAGAAATAATCATGAAGAACAACAGCTCAGCAAAAGACCACAGGTTAGGAGAACCTGGAGCGGGTACCTAAGGGGAAGAAGAGAGGCGCCCTTTACTAAAACTGATGTGCTGTGTGACCTTGGGCGAGTCACTTGTCTGAGTTTCATCAGGGAAATCAGGAGCCCAGATTACATCATCAGAAAGACACATTCCGACTGCACAGGTGGGTGGAGAATCAGCCAGTGGTTGACTTAGGTGCCTCACAGGTACTTTTCCTAGTAAAGCTTGGAAGAACTGACATTCTCCAGGGCTCCCTGCATGCCAGGCTCCATGGTGGCCGGCCATCCTACCTCTTCAAATCACACAGCCTCCTTTGGTGGTTTATGTGTAAGTTCTCATGCAAAAACAAACAGGCAAAACCAAGGGCCAGAGAGGATATGTCCACTAGCCAAGGTCACTAGAGGACAAGTGGGAGGTCTAAGATGCCAGGAATGAAAGGCTTATGCCTCTTTCCATCATCCACACTTGCCCCCTGGTTGACTGTGGCCACATTAGAATGGTCACAGGTAAGTGAAACCATTTCTGGCTTAGTTCCATTTCTCAAGGCCAAATTCTTGCTGCAGCGGAGCAGAGGTCCTGAGTCAGCAACTCAGTTGGCTGGAGGCTAAAAGGTGCAGTCCTTAGAAATGTGAGCCCCAGGCCCAGCGGTGGTGGCTCACGTCTTTAATACCAGCACTCAGGAGGCAGAGGCAGGCAGATCTCTGTGAGTTCGAGGCTAGCCTGGTCTACAAAGTGAGTCCAGGACAGCCAAGGCTAACACAGAGAAACCTTGTTTTGAAAAACAAAAACAAAAAAAGAAAAAGAAAAAAAGAAAAGAAAAGAAATATGAGCCCCACCCCAACACCACTAGATAGATGATGATAGATAGACAGACAGACAGATAGATAGGAAGGGCGGAGAGGTGGCTCAGAGGTTTAGAGCACTGGCTGTTCTTCCAGAGGACCTGGGTTCAATTCCCAGTACACACATAGCAGCTCACAACTGTTTGTAACTAAAGTTCCAGGGGAGCCAACACCCTCACACACACATACATGCAAGCAACACACTAATGCACATAAAATATGAATAAATAAATAAATAAATAAGAAATGCAGGTTCTACCTAGATTCAGCCTAACATTCCTATAGGTTTGCAAACGTTGGGTGACCCTACCTGGGGCAATGGCTCAGTGGGAGAGCATTTGCTTGGCAAGTCTGAGGCCCGAGGTTCGATCCCCAATGCTATTAAAAGTAATGTTAATACAGTTGTG
This sequence comes from Acomys russatus, assembly GCF_903995435.1. NCBI lineage: Eukaryota > Metazoa > Chordata > Mammalia > Rodentia > Muridae > Acomys > Acomys russatus. The sequence continues at coordinate 18,476,077 of NC_067161.1, forward strand.
TGGCTTTGCTGCATTTAGTCTTCCAGAACCGTAGATAACTAAGTCTCAGGTCCGATGGGAGGATTTACAGAACTAGCAACCCATGGAAAGCTCTCTCTCAGTTCAACCATTATCTGCTCTCCACCAAAACGAAGGGCTTAGAGAGGTTGACAAGCAGTTTGCAAGTTTGTCTATGGCAGGAGTGATGAGCCTGGAGTTCACCTTGTTTGCACTTGGGAAAGAGTCTTGCTCTTCCACCAGATTGACACGGCCTAGAAGGCAAGGACCCTCAACTACTGTAGACTCAAGCTCCTATAACAAATAATATTTCCGAAGTAATAAATAGGTTGACAAACACTGGCTGTTTGGTGATGGTGGGAGAGATAGCTGGGTCCTGAGCTAAGTGGGTCTCCAGGGCATGTTACTGGAACTCAGAAAATGCTCAGAGTTCTCAGGGAGTTCCTGCAAGGTCTGAACACAAAGCTCAGGAGGAGGCTTCAGGAATCTTCTCTGAAGAGCCAGTGCCCATGATCCATTCTTCCTCAGCCAACAATTGGTGCATTTGTTTTTACATACCATGAAGCTGAACACAGGCAGGAGCCTGGTCCTTTGCTGGCAGCTTCCAGAAGCAAAAGGTACTCAGCGATAACGGGGTGTTCAAGGTATGACCTACAGCACCCGGTTCCCTAGGGACCTGTCCCTCCCCTGACTGGCTTTGACTTGGGTAAAGCCTAAGTGCTACCGCAGCCTTTGGCCCAGTGGGCAGGGTCCAAGCTGCCCACTGGACCCTCTCCTGTTGTTGGGACAACCGTCCTCAGGAATTCCAGCCTCCCGGTCTTTGCTGGGTGAAAAGGGGAGAGAGTTGGCAAAGCTGGCTGCTTGGCTGCTCGTCCACCCCCCTGGTGAAAGGGAGAGCTGAAAACTGGATTCTCTACCCCCAGCAGCTCCATGGACAGCACACAAAACAGCTTAGTCCCAGGGGGCGGAATGTGCCAAGACATTCTTTAGGGTTGGTAACCAGAGACACTATTTTGTCCTTGGTGGCTGAGAAATCCCTTTTCCAACTGAAGGACCATTTGACTTACTTCTTTGAAATTCAGGGGAATGGGCGGGCATGGCTGTGATGAGCACTCAGATACACACACTCTTAAGGAGTGGAATTTTCTTAAACTGTTTTTTTTTTTTTTTTCTTTCATTTGTTTGTTTCACACCATTAACTAGTGGTAGAGATGTAACTAACTACTCTGGGAGAATTTACCTTTCCTTTTTAACCCCTCACAAAAAAAAAAAAAAAAAAAAAAAAAAAAATTCAACTCTTTTCAGCTTTGTTAAACTGCCCCCTGCTTACGCTCCTAGGCTATCCTTATCACAGCCCCTTCTCTCTCATAATCAGCGGGGGAGAGGAAAGAAGGAAAGTTGAAATAGCACTGGGAGCCCAGTGGAGAGCTTAGCCAACTGTTCCCATGACCCACGGAGCACTCAAGCCTCACAGACGTTAAACAGTGAGCCCACGCCTACACAGGCAGGGCTAAAAGGCGGAACCCCTAGCTGGGTATACAAGACAGATGGAGAAGGCAACGTCCTCTGCGAAGCTCCATCCGAAAACTCTCAAAGTGGTCCTCAAGAGTGATCCCCATCCCTGACTCCAAGCTCAGAGGCCCCGTCGAAACCCAGTGCGGGTGGGATGAGCAAGAGGGACAAAAAATAAAGAATGTGAGTGGCCCCACCAAGCATTGTCATGGCGGTGACCTCTCACTAAGCCAACCCACCTAAAAACAGAGGTTGCTTGGCCCTGGCCTGGTGGGGAACATGAGACATAGTATCTTATCAAAGTAGAATTTTATTTTATTTTTTAAAAGAGTCTTTTCTATGAATGGCAATCGATATTAACAGTTTCCCATGTGTGAAAATGACACCAAACGTTTTGACGGAAAGGCAAGTATTAAGCAACAGTTCAGGTAGATAGACCAAAAAGTTATGAATGTGGTACACTACTCTACATCCTGGGATATTCTCTTCTGGTCAAATCAGTTTTTGGACACTATCCACTTACCCTCTCCCAAGGGCACCGGATTACTGGTATTTTTGAGAGGTTTTCTTCTATGCAGTATTATTCCCTCAGATGCATAATCATCAAGGCTGGAAGGGTAGTCCTCACCCAGGAACATGATGTCCTCCTGCTAGGAGGACACTGGCCTCAGCTGCAGACATGTATAATGTGGGACACATGAGGCTGAAGTTGTTTGTTCTAAGGGAAAGAGAAGGTGAAGGGGGTGGCTAAGCTCACCTACACAGTTATAGGCCCTCCCCCCCGGGCTACCTTGCTCTGAGAGGCAGGGGGGAGAATGAGACAAGATTACAGGTTATGAAGTCAGAGCCCAATGGCAATGTAGTGAAGTGGGAGGAGCAAAACTGAGAGCAAGCCACGCCCCTCGGTTTCACATTTTCTGTTATATTTAAAAATGGGAAAATGGGGTGGGGGTGTGGGGGGTGGGCTGGAGAGATGGCTCAGCGGTTAAGAGCACTGGCTCCTCTTCCAGGGGTCCTGAGTTCAATTCCCAGCAACCACATGGTGGCTCACAACCATCTGTAATGGAATCTGATTCCCTCTTCTGGTGTATGCAAAAACAGAGCACTCATATACATAAAAAACAAATAATAAAAAAATGGGAAAACGGGCTGGGTGCAGTGGTAAGCACTTTTAATTCCAGCTCTCTGATGGAAGAGGCAGGGAGATCTCGAGTTCCAGGCCAGGCAAGGCTACACGGCAAGATCTCATCAAAAATAAATAATGAGCAAACAAATAAATAAATGAGGGAAAATGAGAGTTGGTGAGATGGCTCCATCGGTAAAGGCAGTGGCCCTGAGCCACTTGAGTGTGGTTACTGGTGGAAGGAGCAAATCAACTCTTACACATTCGCCACTGGTCTCTACATGCACACACATACATGTTATTAAACACATGATGGTGGAGGGCTGGGGGTGGGGGGGAGGCACTTGAGGAAGGTTGGGCTTGCATTTTCTAACTGGTTTCCTATCAGACTTGTTTGTTGAGACAGGGCCTCACTATGCAGCCCTGGCTAGCCTGTCTTTCCCTCAGCTGAGTCCCTGTTGTTTTTCCTTCCTGTCAGAGCAAACCATTCATCAGACAGAAAGGGAAACCGAGGCCAAAAGATTAGAGCAGCCTGCCTAGCATGCCATAGCATTTTTTCTCTTCCAAATTACATGAAGAAGACTAGTGCTGAGCAAAGGGTTTTCATTCATGAAGTGACGAATGGATGGATGGATAAATGTACTCAAGAGAAATTGAACTAATTGATTTCTGCTTTTTTCTTTTCTTTTCTTTTCTTTTTCTTTAACCCCCATCTTGCTATACACTTTATTCTGGACTTCTCAGATGCCCCTTATCTGAACCCCATAAGATGAAGGGTCCAACAAATTCACCTAGCACCTAACTCCCAAGGTCACAGACCAGTTGAAAATTCAACATTCCTGGGACACTCTGACCACACACCGTAACAGCAAAGGACGTCTCCCCTCCTCCCCGGGGCACACATTGGCCAGGTGTAAGTAGATGAAAGAGGAAAAGAGTCTGGAATGTTAAGACTCTACCTGCCTCGGTAAAAGCAAGTACGACACCCTGTGAGGTGCCCACCAAGGTCAAGACTAGCTCTGGCCCCAGAAGGAAGAAAGAGAGGAGAGAAGTCTACAGGCAGAGCTTTGCCAGAGGCCTCTCACTTCTCTCAGCATCCTAACAGCTTTTTAACTTGCTGTGAGATTCCTGGAGAACCAGTCTCCCTCTTTTGCCCTCCCCCGCTCTCTCTTTCCCCTCCCACCTCCAGCTTCCCCAGACTCGCTCCAAAGCTTTTCACAGCAGCCAAAGAAGCACCTGTCAAAAAGCTGCTTTCCCTTCGCCAAGCTGAATGTCCTTCCTCCAGTAGTCTCCCAGCGACCCGTAGGCTCCCTACCACCTCTCCATGCCAAAACCACCCTCCCAGCCAACGGAGTCCCCAGGGAAGATTCACTTCACCTGGCTAGGTCTTTGCCTTCACCTTGGTCAGACTTCTCTTTCTAAAAGGCAGGGACCCCGCTAGAGCTTAAGGTCAAAACTCTGGGCAGGTGCCACTGGGGCCTAAGTCCTTCACCTGAGGCTGGCTGCGGGCCGCTCGCTTGGCGTCCTCCCCCGCCCCCCCCCGCCCCCCCCCCCCCGTTGCAGCTTTTAGGGCAGGAGTGGAGTTCAACAAGGGGTGAGGGTGTGGAGAGGGGCAAACTAGGACCTAGTAAGAGGCATGCAGAGTTCCCCTGCACACCAAGGACAGGTGCGGCGCAGGCGCGGTGCCGGGTCCAGGTCAGAGCTCCCCAGGTCCTACCTGTCCCGAGGGTCGATCCAGCTGGTGGTGCGGTTCCTGTGGTCTATGTAGTAGACCTTGCCGTCGAAGTCGCGCGCCTCCTCCCAGCCCTCCGGCAGGGGCAACTCCGGCCGGGGCATCTTCCCGAGCACGGCCCGCGCTCCCCCATGCAGCTCGCGGCCGCCACGGGGCTCAGCGGCTCGGGCCGGCCGCTTTGGGTCCAGGCAGCCGCCGAGGTAGCATGATCGGGGGGTGGCGCCCGCGGATCGGGGGCCCTATCGGGGTCCGGCCAGAGTGGCGCCGCTGTCCATGCGGCCCTGCGGCCCCAGCCCCGCGCCGCCCGCCTCTCACGCTGCCATGTGGTGCGCCCGCCGCGGCGCCCAGCCGGCCCGAGTGTGCGGCCAGCCGGCCGGGAGAGCGGCCCGAGCCGCCGCCTGCCGCCTGTCTCGGCCGCCGCGCGCTGCGCTCCACGCCGCCGCCTCTCACAGCAACTGCCGGTCCCCTGCCGCGCTCCCCGAGACTTCTGCCTCCGCCAGGTGTGGCTCTGGCAGTGCAGGTAACTGCGCTGCCCCGGAAACCGGAGGCGGAGCGCGGGGCTCCGGGGTTCCCGGGTCTCCTCCCCGCGCCCAGCGCGGCGAGGGCGGGTCCTAGAGCCCGAGACGCGCCCCCTCGTGGGACAGTCCTGATCACTGACCACCCCTGCTTAGCCCCGGGAGGCTAGGCTCTCTTTACAGGTTCTTGGTATACGTGTCCCCAAATATTGACACACCCTATTTTCTATGATACAGAATCAGGAGTCAGGCAAGAAGTGGTTAAGTGAAAACATTCTTGCAAATCGGCGAACATAAGTTTTCCCAGATCTGTAGTCCCTTCCCCCAGCACTCACACCATCTGTCTCGCTCCTATTCAATTCTTCCCACGTTGTTTCAACCCTCCCCTCCGTAATTTGCAAATGTAGCCGGCTTTCCTTAGGGTCCCTAAAATTAGGAACGCTATGATCTGCTTCCTTAGAGGACTTCCAGCGAGTACCAGGGGAGTTGAGGGAAGGACAAATTTTGCCAGTCATAGTGAAGTGCACCTGTCTCTTAACTACTCAAGAGGCTGAGGCAGGAGGATTGCTTGGATCCAAAAAGTTCCAGGCCAAGTCAACACGGAGGAAAAAAAAAAAAAGAAAAGAAAAGAAAGAAAGGAAAGAGGAAAAAACAAAACAGTAGAGCCTATCGCAAGAATAAATACATGTCTTGAGAAACTGAAAACAGTGAATTAAATTTTAAAAAGAAGATGGCTTTGCCATGTCTGTTTCCTCTTAGGTCTGGTGCGAACTTAAGTAGGCCTGAGGCAGGAACCTGAACAGGAAAAATGAAGTCCGGTGCCTTGTCAGAATCCCTTGGTTTGGGGAGTAGCCAGTCAATTCCCCTTTCTGTGTGGGACTCTCTGTTTGGGCTTCACCTCCTTTTGATAGACAAGGCCTTTGGGGGGGGGGGCTCCCTACACCTAACTGCCCGGAGGACTGACCTAGGTGATTAGTGTGGAGGTCCACACCACCCGAAAGATGGGGTTCTCCCTTCCTCTGCACTGCCTCCCACAGCCAAAGCCCTCACTATTCTAAATACTTCTGGAGTGTTTGCTTGTTTCTGTGCTGTCCAGAACAAACCCAAGGTGTCACACTTGCCAGGCAGGCACCCTATCACTGAACTGTTCACCTCCCCCACCCCACCCCACACCTCCCACCCCCGCAGCAAACCATTCCATTTGTTTTGAGGTTTTTGTTTTTGAGATATATTGCTCTGGCTGTCCGGGAACTCACTATGCATGTAGATCAAGCTGGCTTTGAACTATGCTTATCTTCCCTTCCCCTTTGCCTCCCAAGTGTTGGAGACACTTGCAACATTCCCAATTGTTGACCGGAGTGGCAACTCCAAAGTAAAGCTGACCTGGGGCTCTTGCTTCCGAGTACGTACTATCTCAGTTCATCTTCTCGACAGAGCATTGGAACAGGATGGTGGCTTTCTATACTCAGAGGAAACTGCGACCTCAACATAGCCAGGGACAGGACTAAGAAGGGACACTAGCATCCCAGCACCAGTGAGACTACTGGTCAACCACTCATCCTTCGCTATACTTTTATTTGAAATATTTTTTTTCAGAGTCTTGCTATGTAGCCCAAGGTAACCTTGAAAATCACCATCCTGCTGCCCTCTCCTTCTGAGGAAAGAAAAAAAAATTTAACAACTTTGAGTCCTTCCAACTGGTTGGGTAGAGTACAATGAAGTGAGAAAAATAAGGGCTTAAGATAAGCCTTCACCCCAGGAATCTCATGGGGGGGGAGTGTCCACTTGGCTGATGACCAGCACTTTTATATGCATTGGTGTTTTGTGTGTGTGTGTGTGTGTGTGTGTGTGTGTGTGTGTGTGTGTGTGTGTGTAGGGGTTGGATCCCTCCAGGAACTGGAGTAATAGACAGGTGTGAGCCATGTGGGTGCTGAGGATTGAACTTGGGTCCTCTTGGAGAGCAGCCAGTGCTCTTAACTGCTGAGCCATCTCACCAGCCCTGCTCAGCACACTTTTATATAAAGTGTGGGTCAACTGAACTGATTTTTGCTAAAAACAAACAAACAAACATCATGTCCTTTCCTTTCTGAAAAGTATGCATGGCTGCTTAAGACAAGCTTAGTTGGTGTGTGTGTGTGTGTGTGTGTGTGTGTGTGTGTGTGTGTGTCTGTGTGTCTGTGATTTCCCAAGCTTACCCAATGGATGTGTTGTATGCCAGATGCCCACAGCCTGGCCTTTTCCATGTGGCTTGCTACTCTGCACTATTGGGAGCAGGAATTGCCTCCCTGCCTCTAACAAAACGATCCCAGGTTATCTTCCAGGAGTTGCAAGTCAGGGTGATGTAATCTACAGATGGTGGCCTCCCCCCCTTGCAGTGCTGGGTGAATCATCTCCAGGCATTCAGAGGCCCAGGGCAAGCACACAAAAGATTAAAGGTAAAACCTGCTCAGCCTTGTGATAGGTTGAATTGGTTGTTATTCTACAGGTGACTGAACCACAGGAATCCAAACTGAAGAGAGGCAGCCTTCCCTGGCCTTCCCTTCCCCTTAGGACCGACTCTGACTTAACAGTGTGCTGAGTTCAAGAGTGTGGATATTCTTGGGGCTAAGCAGGGGAGACTACCAGTCTCTACCAAGTCTGCATTTGCTTTCGCAGTTAGGTGGCCCGTGGGAGACAACAACAAGTTGTCTTCTTTTTTACAGTCAGTGTTCACGGAAACAACAAAGAGTGCCGTTTTCCACACACGTCTTGAGAGATGGGGTAACATTTCATGGGAATGAGGAGGGGAAATGAAGTGCAAAAAGAGGAAAGGGAAAAGGAGAAAAAGGGAGGGGAGGGGAGGGGAGGCGGGAGAGCTGCTCAGCGGGCAAGAGCACGGGGGTACTTCCTAATAGGACAGCGATGGCATTCCCAGCACCCACATTTGGCAGCTCACAACTATTAACTCCTGCTCCAGGGGATCTGACACCTCTGGTCTGAAGGCACCAGCAGTCACATGCACATATGCACACAATAAAGAACAATAAAGTAAACCTGAGAGAGAGAGAGAGAGAGAGAGAGAGAGAGAGAGAGAGAGAGAGAGAGAGAGAGGCGATATCAGAAGTGGCTTCTGCATGCTTTCAGGGGCTGGAGGCTTGGAGAATCTCTTCTAGGATTTGACTATACATCTCTACCTCATGCTGTCCGACCCACATGTCCCAGAGAATGCACACTATTAAGTTCTGTGACTGAGCCAATAATGTTCCCTTTCTTCGGTCATGCATTATTTGAAGTTCATAACTGTGCCCTGGATTGGTGGTTTCAATGATGAGAAAAATCCTCTCTAGGCCAGAGAGAGAAAGTCTGGGTAGAAGAAACCTTGGCAACAGGAGAGTCTAGGCAGCTAATTTACCTGTGGGTCCAGTCTTAAGGCAATGCCGAGAAACCAATTTGACTGAGTCTAAGACAACCTCCTCCTTTCTCAAAGAAAAAGTTTCGGTGCCTAATGAATCCATCACGTATTCTTCCTGGTTCTGGTCCATAGAACGGAGCTGAGACTCAAAAAGGCAAAATGAGTCTCTACTAATAGGGTTCAGGTTCTAAAAGTCAGATTCCGGGGATTTTTTTTTTTTTTTTTTTTTAACAAAGATGAAATCTCCTGTAGCTCAGGGCTGGCTTCAAACTCACTTTGTAAGACAGACCTGCATTTCCAATCCTCCTGCCTCCACCTCCTGTATGCTGGGAACAGAGGCATGCACTACCACACCCAGTTTATGTAGTGCCCCTTGCAGGGATTTACACTAACTAAGCAAGTGCTCTCTCAACTGAGCTCCATCCCATTTCTCCAGTGGATTTTCACTCCCAGTTTCCCAACAGAGCCAGAAACCTAGAAAAGAGAAACTTCAAGGACACAGTTTGGCTGTAAGGAGTAGGGTAGTGTTGCCAGCCTGGACCACCCTTGAATTCCTGCTTTTATTTGGTTGTATGTCAGTTTGGAGTGATGGGAGAAAGCTCTGGAGGTTTTGGAGGGCAAGTGAAGTCAGACCATAGCAGAGCCCTTGAGAGCTGAGGGCTCTGAAATCCAAACTGGGTTTACACAGCTCCTCTAACCACCTGCCCAGAGCTGTCACCAAGACCCATTTAGGGGCAGAAAGCAGGGGGCTTAACAGGTGAAGAAGCAGAATATTTTTCTCTCTCTGGTGCCCACCTCCCTTTCCAGCCCCTATTTTTCCTGGTTCATTCATTAACTGGACTGGATTTCTCCCACACCACTGGCTGTCCTGGAGCTGGCAGGGCAGGTTGCGTCCATCCTATTTTCAACTCTCTCATCAAAGAGTCCTCTGGGGCCTGAGAACTGTTGTGTCTTTCACCGGGGAGGAAATGAGTTATGCGCTGTAGGAGGTGGAGATGAAATCGCAGTTTCAAGGGGGGGGGTGGGGTGGTGTGTGCAAGGAGAAAGCAAGCCTGCGAGCGAGCAGAGGGTGGGAGCTGGCGCACAGAGCGCAGGCGTGCTCTCTTCCACTTCTACCCCAGCAGCTCCAGCGGAGCCCTGGTGGGAAATGGGGGTGGCGGCACACGAGCGAGCTCAGTAACTAGAGGGCTGGCTGCAAGTCCCCAGGGTATTTATAGCACTCGATCTCCATGGTACCCAGAAGCTTAAATTAAACTCTAGTCCAACCGCTAGAGATGCCGGGAGTGGGATACTCTTTACCTGTACACTGTCTAGGTCGGAGCCTGAACCTTTAGAAATTTAGCCAAGGGAAGATGAGCAAAGCACTCAGGAAAAGGATGTGGGGGCGTGGTTTAAACCCAGCTAACCTGCCTCCATTAGGTGGCTGGGTGGAGCAGGAAGGGAACAACAAATCCTATTTGAAAGTTTCCTTCATTTTGGTAGGCGTGTGATGTGTGATGCTGTCCATCGCCTCACCGTTTTTGTTTTGTTTTGTTTTGTTTTGTTTTTGTTTGTTTGTTTGAGACAAACATCGTATAGCTCTGACTGTCCTGGAACTTGTTATGTAGACCAAGCTAGACTCGAACTCAGAGATGCTATTGCCTCTGCCTCCCAGGTGCTGAGGTTAAAACTGTGGGCAGTTACTCCTGCCTGGGCTCACCTATGATCTGTGACAACTAAGTGAAATAATGTGATTGGTTGTAATTGTCCATTCGCAGTAGAAACACCTTGGCAGAGTCTTAAGGTGGAATCGTCTAGATGGGGTTGGCCTACAGACCGGTATGTCTTGGATGAGTGGTCATCTTAGTTGAGGTGGGAAGGTCTGTCTGTCGTGGGCTGCACCACTCCCTGGGCTTGGGGCTTAAGTAGTAGCTGACACGTAACAAATATGCAGGCAGTGCTTTCCCTCTGCTCTTTTTATTTGTTTTTTTGGTTTTTCGAGACAGCTGCCCTAGACTCACTATGTAAACCAGGTTGGTCTTGAACTCACAGCGACCAACCTGCCTCTGCCTACCTGAGTGCTGGGATTAAAAGCCTGCGCCACCACGCGCTGGCTTCTGCTGCTCTTGAGTGTGATTCGCTCCTTCGGGTTCCTGCTTCCCCTTCCCAGCTCCCAACGGTGATGGGCTGCTAATTGGACTTTTAAGCAGAAAAAATAAGTCCTTTCCCCCTTAAAGTTATTTTTTGCCAGGGTGTTTTATCATAGCAACAGTAATGAAACTAGAATAGGAACGGAGGGCCTGGCTCAGCCCTGAAGTTTCTGCGAAGGGCAGGTATTATTTATGGTTCGCCTATAAAGTGTGGCAGCCAGTGTGATGTCGTACACCTTTAATCCAGAACATTTGGCAGGCAGAGGCTGTCAGGTGCCTGTGGGTTCAAGGGTGAGTTTCCAGATCAGCTAGGGTCACACAGTGAGACCCTGTTTCAAGATTAAATGAATAAGGCATTTCCCCCCAAAGGCTTGGTCCAGACCTGGGGGTGCTGTTGAAGGCAACTGGAGTAAGATGGTGCTAACGTCATCAGTGTGTTCATTTGATGGTGAATTCATACCAAATGGGCTTAGTTGGGGGAAGTGGGTCACTAGTGTGTGTGTGTGGGGGGGGGATGCCTTCAAAGGGTATATCTTGTCCCAATCCCCTTTTGTTTTTTCTTTCCTTCCTTTCCTAAGCGATGTTCCTGACTCAGTACAGAGCTAAACTCAACAGTGCCAGTGCGCATGCGCTCAACCGGCTGACTCCATGAGCCAAAGCAAATCCCTTCTCCGTGGTTTTCTCAAGTATTTTATCATAGTAAAGAGAGACATTTGAGCACACAATAGGTCGCTTTGCTTTTTCAGGTCTATGACATTTTTGTTTGTTTGCTTTCTGTGTGCCAGACAAGATGCTGTGACATGTGACTGTTTTCTAGACTGGTCTTGTGGCGCTCACAGCTTACTGGGGAGTAGGACACATAATGAAGACAAATAAGGAGCTGCAAATTGTTGTTGATAACATGAAAATGGCAGAAGGCTCTGAAGGTTTGTATAGGGTAGGGATTGGCTGGAAACGGACATTAGGCTGCGTGGTGGTGGCACACGCCTTTAATCCCAGCGCTTGGGAGGCAGAGGCAGGTGGATATCCGTGAGTTCGAGGCAAGCCTGGACGACAGAGCAAGTTCCAGGACAACCAGAGCTCAGAGAAACCCTGTCTTGAAAAAAAAAGAAAAGAAAAGGACATTAGACAGGACTAGAGATGGAGGACATGAGGAGGAGAAGGTGACACTAAAGCAGAGACTAGCCCAAGAGCATAGAGCTACAGCAGTGGTTCTCAACCTGCCTGATGCTGCGACCCTTTAATGCAGCTCCTCGTGTTGTATGGACCCCCAAGTATGAAGTTATATTTATTTGTACTTCATAAATTTAATTTTGGTACGGTTATAAATTGTAATATAAATACCTGTGTTTTCTGATAGTTTTAGGCAACCCTAGTAAAAGGATAATTTGACCTCCCCGAAGGGGTCGTGGCCCACAGATTGAGAACCTCTGTTCTAGGATCAAGGCACAGAGGAGCTAAGGAGCCAAAGATGTATGTGACAAATGGGTCCAAAGAACCAGGCCTTCATGCACTGCTCTGGAACAGTTGCCGGGTGTTTTCCATGAGAAGTAGACATTGCTCAAGGCTGGGATTCCAAGCACATGGCTTCCTATACTGTCAACTCTACCCTCATGCTGACAATCAGAGTCTGCTCCCTAGCCCTAGGTCAGCTGCTATGACCTCAAAAGTCTAATATAACCCAGCAATCCTGTGTACTTTGCTTATTCTGGTTTTCAGTTTTAAAAAAATCTAATTATGCATTTTAGTGTACATTTCTATTTCTTTTATTTGTGATTCACTTAGCTTCATAAAGCTGTAATTTTATTTATTTGTTTGTCTGTTTATGGCTTAAAAAAGATTTATTTATGTATTACGTATACAGTGTTTTGCCTGCACACCAGAAGAGGGAACCAGATCTCACTATAGATATTGTGAGCCATCATGTGGCTGCTGGGAACTGAACTCAGGATCTTTGGAAGAACAGGCAGTACTCTTACCTCTGAGCCATCTCTCCAGCCGTTTTTATGTCTTTTTGAGACAGGGTTTTTCTGTATAGCCCTGGCTGTCCTAGACTCACTTTGTAAACGAGGCTGGCCTCGCACTTACAGAGATCCACCTGCCTCTGCCTTACGAGTGCTGTGATTAAAGGCGTGCGCCACCATGCCTGGCCCTAAAACTATAATTTTATGCTTTCCATTTAAGTCATTATTTGAGTCTTTGTGTAATCTCCATACTCTCTCTTTTTTTTTTCTAAGACAGAACCAGGGGTTCCCTCCATTCCCCCCTTCTTCCTTGTCTCCCTCAGGGTCTCACTGTGTGATCCTGCTTGGCCTTGAACTTGCAGTCCTCCTCCTCCAAAGTGCTAGGATTCCAGGCATGCGTCACTACACCCAGTCTCTGCCGCACATATACTAAAATTGGAACGATACAGAGAAGATTAGCACGGACCCTTCACAAGGATGACAGGCAAATTAGTGAAGCGTTTCATATTAAAAAAAAAAAAATCAAAACAAAGCTATTTTCTGTCCGTTGGTCATATTAGGTAATTTCTGTGGTTCTATCTTCAAATTAGCTCTTTGCTTTGTCCTGGCTTCTGCTCCAGATAGCCTTTTGTTGGTGCCTTGGAGAGAACCGCTGGTGTTCACAAGTTGACTGTCCCTTCAGCGCCAGGCTGGGATATGTAAAAGGAAAACTGGGGGGAATTTGCCACAGGCCATTTCTCAGGTTGAGAGGTCTCCCAGTCACCCTAACATCTTCTAGATTCTCCTCCTTTGACTCACATGTGACATCTGAAGTTTTTACTGAGGTAGCGGGTGGTGTAGAGGGTATGTCCACTCCATCCCCTGGGAAGCAGAAGGCCATTGTTTACTGGGAGCTAATGAAACTCAGCCTGTCTGCCTTAGAATTCATTTTCCTCTTCCCCGGTCTTCCACCCTACCAGTTATGCTCCTTGCAGATATTTCGGCAGGAAGTGTCAGCATCCCATCTTTGTGGCCTCCCTGTGGCTGTTCCTTCTCTTTGACCATCTGGATTCTGACCGTTTTTATGATGCTGCACCGATCAACCATGTACTCACAAATCTTTATCCTTCAGTGAACCTCATCTTTAAAACACACACACACACACACACACACACAGCCTTAATCCCAGAACTTGGGAGGTAGAAGAAGCCTGGTCTACAAAGGGAGTCCAGGACAGCCAGGGCTACACAGAGAAACCCTGTCTCAAACAAACTACAAAACAAAACCCCAAACGAAAAGTAAATAATTTTGTTTCAGTTTTTTTATTTATGGTTATGCATGGGTATTTGTATGAGTGTATGTCACGTGTGTGCAGGTGCCTGCAGAGGGCGTGAGGGAGACTTAGAGTTGCAGGAGGCTGTGAGCTGCCGTGTGTGTGTGTGTGTGTGTGTGTGTGTGTGTGTGTGTGTAACTGAACTCAGTTTCCCATGACAGAGCAGCAGCAAGCACTCTTAAACACTGAGTCACCTCTCCAGATGTTTTGGTTACAGGCCACCTTTCCCAGCACCTCTGGGAGACTTGCAGCTGAGATTCCTCAGCAGTGCTGACACTGCCATTGTAAAATGGCCATCGTCTAAGCACCTTCCATAGGTCATAGGTCAGGGTGGACTGGCCCTGGCCATCCTTCCCATCATAACTTTATGCCTCCTTCCCTCACACTGTACAGTGTGTGTCCTTCATGACGAGAATTCTCCAGCTAAGGTGTGGCTTCTTCCTCTGTTACCCAAGCTTGCCCTGTAAGGCCTTCTATCTTTAAGAAAAAAGCCACTTCCCCCACTTCCTCTCCTGGACCACAATCCTCAGTGAGGACAGGTTTTTTTTTTCTTTTTGTTTTTTCTTTCCCTTTACCACATATACAATGTCCAAGTCGGTCCTACCACAAATTAACCTCTAAGGACAGGGCTGTGGTTATTGTGTCAGGGGTGGGCCAGGGCCTATTGTCACTGCTTTTGGGGCATTTCTTCTGCTTGTAGAAAGCAGATGGCCTTAGTCTGTTGGAATAATTAGGAGCCCATATGCCCTTCAAAGAAATAATGTGCCCATCTGTAGTGAGGAAAGAGGATTGTGCGGTATCCAAGGCTCTTGCATGAAAGGAGTTTTGCTTTTGAGTTGGAAGTGTTTTTGACAGTTCTTTATCTTTCTTTCCAGAGTTTTCTAACTATGAAAATGTTAGAAGGGAACCAAATCCTGGATTACTTCACACACACACACACACACACACACACACACACACACACACACAGAGAGAGAGAGAGAGAGAGAGAGAGAGAGAGAGAGAGAGAGAGAGAGAGAGAGAGAGAGAGAGAATTCTAGAGATTACTGGAGAGGCTGGGATACCGACTGGGTGAGAGGCCATTATCCAGTCAGCATTAAGGATGGGGGACTTACGGTGGCATGGCAACTACTGCACTTGGGAGCTCTCTGGTAACACATTTGGGAATGGTACGCCATCTGTAAGGCACCTTCAGACGTCCCAGTTTCACATGGAAGGACAGAGCATGATTGTAGCTAAAAGGTTAACAGCTAGTAAAAGGTAACAAAAAGTACTGGATTTGATATTTTGTTAAACTCTTGTCCAGCTTCCTAAAGTGTCTCATATGGAGTGTTTCTCCATCAGGACTGTCTGAGCTACAGTGATACTTTCTAGCTTGTTTTAAAATGTGCACAGAATTGCTTAAGATGATCTACTGACTTCCTGTTAACTACTTTTGATTTGGAGCCTGGAGCAGGTTTACTAAACAACGACCCGATGAGTAGCTATCATGCTACCAATGTGCCATATGGCCTGAGTTCTAAATATATTTCACAGAGTTTAATATTTTATGGTAAGTGCATTGATAAAGAAAACGAAGGGAGGAGAGATGGCTCAGTGGTTGAGAACACTGGCTGTTCTTCCAGAGGTCCTGAGTTCAAGTCTCAGCAACCACCTGTTGGCTCCTAACCACCTATAATGAGATCTAATGCCTTCTTTTGGCCTACAGGTATACATGCAGATATAGCACTCATACATAAAATAAATAAATTTTTAAAAAAGAAAGAAAGAAAGAAAGAGAAGGGAGGGAAGAAATTTGGTGTAGCCCAAGCAAAGCAAATTAATTCTGTATGAGTGTGCCTACGAGTCACAGGTCCTGGCCTGACACTAAGAAAGATGGAATCCTCTCCTCTCTACCTTCCTGGAAAGATGCTCGCGTGTCCCTGAAAGCACTCAGTGGCATGTGGCCGAGTTCTACTCTACCAGCCGGTGCAAGGGCCACCACCTCTCTGAATACTGAAGGTGCACACTTTCATAAAATTAGGGATCTGTGGGCAGGCAGGCTCCTGGAGTTGGCAGTTCTATCATGACCATATGTAATGCACAAGTTTGGGCTAAATACAGAAGCCCTCATTTCCTACAGCCCTTGAAGTAGAGGATTAGATTGCTTGCTTTGTGGTGTGGGCTGGGAACATGGTAAAGCAGGCATTTGGTGGTGTTCAGGGTTGTTAAGGCAGGGGCTTCCTTGAGAGGCAGCAGTGACCACCACAACAATGAAATGACCTGTTGGGCCCACTGCCGAACCATCCTGAACACACCCGATCTCATCTGATCTTAGAAGCTAAGCAGGAGGCCTTAGCAGGCACTCTCTCCATATGGATCTGTCCCTTCCCCTATCGCAAACTGAATCCAGTCTCCAGGCTGGGGCTCCAGACTCAGGCCTGCTGGCCATAAACATCTAGGCTGCTAAGTATATAGTTACGTAACTCCGGGCATGTAGAAGACTGCACCCGCCTGTGAGATCTTGCATCTGAGAACTCGGGAAAGTTCTAGATTAATCCAAGCAGGGATCCGATCCATGCAGTGCTATTCTGATAACACAAGGACTCCTCTCTTCAAGTCCTCACTCAAAACAAATTTCCAGTCAGCAGGCTAACAGAGGATGAGGTTGCCCCAAGGGGGGGGGGCAGGTTACAGTCTTGATCAGCTGGGAATTGCTTGTGGGAAACAAATCCCGGTCTCTCCTTGGTACCACCTGGCATGGACACAGTCACTGCCTGCTGAGTGTGAAGCGAAGTCCTCCCACCACGGGGGCCCGGGAACTCCCTTCCTCCAGGTGGTGGGGAAGCTGCCATCTGTGCAGCATCCTCTGGTGATGAGGAAGCCAGGCTGGATTCCCTTTTGGAGCTTAGTTGCCAGAAAGCTGGCAAAGGGAAACCAACGTGGTCTTTCATCCAGGACCCCTAGCTCACCTCTCTAGAACCCATGATGAGGCTGGCTTGAACCACAGGGAACTTGAGGTTAAGAGAGAGGCTTCACAGAGTCTGCCTTAACAGAGTGATACATGTATCCTTCTCCCCAGTGACCCTTCAATGAGTAGATGAATGTAGGTGCGTGCACTGAAGCATGGAACTTAGGTGACCATCAGAGACCAGAGACTGAGATTTAGATTGACCGATGCCGGGGGCTACCTTTGCTTCCACTAAAGGCAGACAGAACGTTCTATCGTTCTTTCACAGTGGTGTGCATCTGTAGTCTCATCCACTCAGGATGCCAAGGCAGGAAGATTTCTTGACCTCACAAGCATCAGGCAAGCCTGGGAAACAATAGTGAAAGGCCCTCATCTCAAAAAATCCTCTAACCAATACAACAAGCAAAGGTGGGTTGTGTTTGTGACACTGTGTCTTGTCCTTGTCTCATTTCGCTGCTGCTATTGTTGATTACATTTTAATCAAGCAACGTCATGCACGTGTATGTACATGTCCCACCACATGCATGGAGAATAACTTGTGGCAATCCGTTATTGCCTTCTGCCTTGTGGGTCCCAGAGATCAGATTCAAGTTGTCAAGCTTGGTGGTAGGGCATCTTTACCACTAAGCTGTCTTACTGGCCCAGATGTTACTTCATTTTGTGGGAGATAACTTCTCACTTTTCAGCCCAGATTGGCCTTACAGACATAATCCTCTTGCCTCAGTCCCCCCAAATTTTGGGACCACAAGAGTCAGGGTTAGGGTTAGGGCAGAGAGGGTGTCAGTATCATCTGCCCAGATCTCTGTTGGGTACACAGAGCACAGGCTTGCCACCACATAGGACCTGTCTCCCCTAGCTGTGTCCTCCAACCGGCATGCCAGTTTTGAGCACAAACACCAGCTTACATGGTTATGAGCTTTGCTATGTTTCATCCATGCTCTCCAGCCTAGTTTGAACTCTCTGCAGTAATGCCTAGAGCTGCATCTGCTCTTGAGACAGTGCCCTGCGGCTCCCTGTAGACACCCAGCATGTCACAACACACTTCCATGCCCCCACTGGTGGGGGTAGGAAGAGGAGAAGAGCATTTTCTGGACAGGGATTCCTGCTGTCGTTTCCAGCCTTTTTAGCTTCCCCTCTTTTCAGGAAAGATGGCTTTCAGATGGACTGTGATGGGGAGGTGGGCTGTAGGATCATCTGTACACAAGAAATTTCTCTGATCTATCAAGGGTAATACGCAGGAGGGCAGGAGGAAGATGGGGGCCCAGGGATGGGCAGAAAGAGATGTGTCCTGGATGCTGAAGCAACTATGCCCTGGCTGACCCTACTGGGATCTGGAGCTTGGGTAACTCTTCAGAGGCAGCTCTCACTGCTCACTGAGGCTGGCAGCCAGGCCCTGTGCCCCTGCACTGACCAATGGGGCTTCCTTACTGTGATTGCCCCCACAGGGAGTTCCTGGGCAGTTCACTGGGTAACAGAGAACCTGGGTTTTGAATTGAGATTTGTATCCACACTGTAGGACAGACTATACCATGTTCCGAATGGTCCTAGTGTGAGAAGGCAAAAACTCCCTCCATTCATGGAAGATGTTCTCTTCTTGTTCTTCCATTTTGGGTGGTATGTACAGGAGCATGTGTGTAGGTACATGATTACTTGTATGCAAACACACATGGGGACTAGAGATCAGCCTTAAGGTGTCATTCCTTAGGTACTGTCCACCTTGTTTCTTTTGAGACAGGGTCTGTCCCTTGTCTGGAATTCTCTGGGGAGATGAAGCTGCAGTCTGCCTACCTCTGCATGTCCAGTGGTGACATTAAAAGCACCACCATGCCTGATGTGTTTGTTTGTTTGTTTTTGTTTTGTTTTTCGAGACAGGGTTTCTCTGTGTAGCCTTGGCTGTCCTGGATTCGCTCTGTAGACCAAGCTGGCTTCGAACTCACAGCGGTCAACCAGCCTCTGCCTTCCAAGTGCTGGGATTAAAGGCGTGTGCACCACCATGTCCAGCTATCATGCCTGATTTTTTAAAGTGGGAACTGGGGACCAAATTTGGGTCCTTATTCTTGAAGATAATAATTTACCTGCAGTACTCCTAGCCATTCTATGGTCTTGTTTTCATTTTTGGCTTAGTGATGCTGGATCTTTCTTGACCTTGGGTGTCAAGGTGCCTTTATACTTGGGGTCAACAGAGAATGCTTTCACCCCTGATTATTCTCTCTTCTTTTCTTGCAATGACATCTATTGCATTTAGTCATTCTTGTACTCCTCCCTAGCCCCTCCTTCCTCAGGAGAATACGCCAATTTCCATAGTGTAAATAGTTCTGGCATGGACTTCAAGGTACTAGTGTGATGTCACCGATGAGCCGCACACAGGCTCTTTTGAGCAGGTGTCAGCACACCTAAGTGCAGGCCAGTGTGAACATCAGCAGGGAATACAGGGTAAGCTTGTGTGTCGCAGGTGGTGCTTGTACTGGGAAGGGCTTGCCTGCCTTGCACTTGTGTTTAGGGCCGGGGGTATTAAGCCGTTGTAACTGTGTCTCTGTCCTAGTTGTCTCAAAGCATTTGCATATACAGGATGCCACCTGTGAATCTCATCTCTCTCTCCTCTCCTCCTCCACTTCCTTTTCTTCCTCTCCTCACTCGCACCCCATTTCTTTTTTTGAGACATGGCTTCCCTGTGTAACCTTGGCTGCCTTGGAACTCACTCTGTTGACCAGGCTGGCCTTGAACTCAGAGATCCACCTGCCTCTGCCTCCCAAGTGCTAGGATTAAAGGATGTGCCACCACTGCCAGGCTGTTTTAGTTTTTTTTGACACAGGGTCTCGCTATGTAGCTCTGAATGTCCTGGAACTCACTACCGAAGGCCAGGCTGCCTTTGGACTCACAGTGACTTGCCTTTGCCTCCAAAATGCTGGGATTAAAGCACACCAGGACCCTGTACTTCATTTCTTCAAGTGCTGGCCCTCAGCTCTTTCCTTGTGTCAGGTTCCCTGCAGGCTAATGCAAGGGCTTCAACAGGGGGCTTACAAAGGTAGGGGATGTCCCTGCAAGGGGTCTGCATTGGGGTATGACAGCTGGGCTGGGAAGAGCCTGCTTCCCTGCGCTGTAGGAATCTCTGAGAAGTTGGAAGATGTGTTTCTTGTCCTTTGGTTAAACTAGACTCACCGTGGGGGAGTGCGCCCTCTGGAGGAAGTGCTTTGCCCCTACATTTTCTTCTGATTTCACAACCTTTGCAGGAGGTGGGGCGTATCCCTTCCCATTTTGATGATGAGTCAACCTTGTGATGGGAAGGATCAGATTTGCTCAAGGTTTGTAGCAAGTATGTGACCAAACAAGGTACAGATTCATATCACTGATTCCAGGGGCTGGAGAGACAGCTCAGTGGTTAGAAGTACCCGTTGCTTTTTCAGAGGAGAGGAGTTCAGTACCCAGCATCCGCATATTAGTGTTCAACCATCTATAACTCCAGTCCCAGGAGATCAAAAGCCCCTTTCTGACCTCTGAAGATACTAGGCACACACACCTGGTGCACAGACATACATGCAAGAAAGACACTTGCATACATAAAACAAATACATCTTGTAAAAAATAAAGGGAGGGTCTCTCTCCCTGATGTTCATTTATGCTGCACATCTTTTCACTGCTCTGTTGCACTGTGCTCCATTGATCACAATGGAAGAAGAAATTACATCGATTCTCATCGACAATGCCTATGGCATGTGCAAAGCTGGCTTTGCTGACAACCATGCCGCCACGGCCATGTTCCCCCTCTGTCATCAGACGCCCCCTACGCCAGGGCTATCATGGTGGGCATGGGCCAGTAGGATACCTGAGTGGAAGAGGAGGCCCAGAAAAGAGGGTATCCTGACCCTGATGTACCTTTCAGGCACAGCATTGTTACCAACTGGGATGACAGGGAGACAATCAGGTGCCACACCCAATAAACTGCATGACCCCTGAGGAGCATCTGGTGCTTCTGACTGAGGCTCCCCTGAACCCCGAGGCTAACAGACAGAAGATGACTCAGGTAATGTTTGAAGCCTTCAACACCCAGCCATGTATGTGGCCATTCAGGCAATGCAGTGTCTATATACCCTTAGGTGCCCCTAAGACCTGTGCACGTGACCATATTTGTGCTCTCATGCATGTGGGCAGGTGCACTGTCATGGGCTCTGGTAACAGGGTCACATATACAGTGCCCATCTACAAATGCTATACCCTTTCCCAAGCCATCTTGCATCTGGACTTCACTGCCTGGGATCTGATAGACTAACCTCATAAAGATCCTGACTGAGTGGGGCTATAAGTCCACCACCCTGGCTGAGTGGGAAAGTGTGTGCAACACTAAGGAGAAACTAAGTTAAGTTGTCTGGGATTCTGAGCAAGAAAGAGCCATTGCTGCCCTTCTTCTCTGTGGAGAAGATGCATCTCATGGAGATGCCTGATGGGCAGGTGATCTCCATTGGCAAGGGGCGATTCTGGTATCAGAGGAGCTTTCCCAGCCCTCCTTCCTGGGCACGAAATCATGGTATCCACGAAACCACCTTCAACACCATCATAAAGTATAATATGTGAACATCCCCAAGGACCTGTATGTTAACACCGTGCTGTCTGGTGGTACCACTGTGTACTCAGGTCTTGGTGACAGGGTGCAGAAGGAGACCACAGCCCTAGCACACAGCATGACAAAAATCAAGGCCATTGCTCCCCTCAGCTCAGCTACCCAGTCTGGATTGGTGGCTCTATCTCAGCCTCACTGTCCACCTTCCAGAGGACGCGGGTCAGCAAACAGGAGTATGGCGAGTCAGGTCCCTCCATCATCTACTGCAAATGCTTCTAGATGGACCATGCAGAGGCCAAGAGGATTCTGAAGTATCAGTTTTCCCTGGAAAGTGTGCACACCTCATGCTAGCCTCATGAAACTGGAACAAGCTGTTGGAAAGAAACTTGTCCTTGGAGCTTGTATCTGAGTTTGACCTTGTATTTAAGTTAACTGTTTCCTTGGTATGCATTTACTACCTTGTGCATACCTTATTTTAATTGGGCCTTTAGCAGTCGCAGTCACTTGGTAGCTGAGGAGATCAGGCTACAGAAGAGAAATCCTCAGCCAGCCTGGTGGAGCAGTGCGAGCGGTGTGCTGTGGTCTGTGCCGGGTATTACCTGACAGCTGACTGCTCCAGGATTTCAGCAAGGGCCCTTGAACCAGTTACTCCTTCCCTCTTGCTGTCTAACTGGCTGGGAAAGTTTGAGCCTTAGGATCCTGTTTTCGCTCTGGTATTTGCCCTCCAGACCCTTGTGGGTTGTTACGTGCCTTGAGTCGGGGGTGGGGTGGTGGGGTGGTGGGGGGGTTGGGCATTTGCATTGACATCTGTGAATTTACTCATCTTTTCAATTTATATAAGTGCTACTGGATCCAATTATTTAAGAAATGATTTTTTAGAAAAAATGATTCAGTGAGAATATTAGCCCCGACAACATGTTATTTTGTAAAGAAAAATAAAATTGCTGCAGTAACCAGCAAAACAAAATAAAGGGAAAAACAGTTAAACAAAACAAAACAAAGCATTGGTTCTGAAACTTAACGCAAGCTGGGCATGGTGAAGCACACCTTTAAATCCCAGCACTCAGGAGGCAGAGACAGGCAGATCGCTGTGAGTGCGAAGCCAGCCTGGTTTACAAAGTGAGTCTAGGACAACCAAAGCTACACAGAGAAACCCTGTCTCGAAAAGCAAAAAACAAAACAAAACAAAAACCCCCCAAAACAACAACAACAACAACAAAACCAAAAAACAAAAAAACAACTGAAAAAACCAAACCAAAACAAAAACAAAACCTTATGCCACCACATTTTCACTCAGAACAGAGCTGACCTGACCCAAAAGCAGGAAGGAGAAAAGAGGTGCCCTGCGTTTCCTTCCCTTTTACTCTTATGTGTGTTCAGTATATGCCAGATGCCCCGTGCCTCCTACTCTAATGTCCTGTCTGCCCTTGGCACAGAAAGACATATGTCTGAATACCAGGGAATGGATAGAAACCTCCAAGGCTCACTTGGTGTATGCCGCATCTCGTATGCCTTCGCTGGACATACGGTGAACACCCTCCAACCCCAGTGTGTCTCTCCGCCTCACCCTCTGATACACTTTCACTCACATCTGGATACACACAGCCTGCATACACCTCCTGAAGCCCGCGCTACACATTGTCCCGAGTGCTTGCAACGCACAGCACAAACACACAGGGGCATTCTTCCTCCATGCACATAGACACAGGTGCTAGTTGGAGCTCACTGGGCATTCAGCATATGCTACCTTGCACATGGGCAGGCACGCAATGGATGCTGGAATTTTCCGGTACAGGAAGGATGCTGCTCTTGCTGCAGGCCCCATGTAACATATGCTGCCCTGCACAATAAAGTCTGCTGGACTCTTCAGGGCCCACTTAGCAGGCCAGGCCTTCTACTGGTTCACCTTTCTCTCATAAACATTGGGATATCGATGGTCACCTCACCTCAAGCCACAGGCTACAAGGACCAAGACACACACAAGTAGGGTGTGGCAAGGAGGGAAAGTGATGGGGCAGATTGTGCTGCTGAGCCTGCCATCTCCTCAAGGGAGCCAGTGAAGATTTAGCAGCTGAGGACTGGCAGACAGCAGCTCACATTCTCTCTGGAAGGGTTATCAATCTCCGAGCCTGCATCCCCAGGACTTGCCCAGAGAACACTGCAGTAGCATCATCCATGTACCATCACATGGAATTCTGTGGGTCTCTGTGACCCTTGACATGGGGCATGGCAGGATGAAGAGATGATACACTGCCCTGTTACCTCGGGCCCCAATAACCCTTCCTTTGCTCCTGGGCAAAGGTTCATGGGAAATTCTGACCTCCTCTTCCTCATCATCCTCTCATTTCTATTGATGTGATAGCTGGCAGTGCAACACACTCAGTTCCTGGCTCTGGAGCACTCAGGTCTGCCCGCTCCATACTGGACACAGCCCCCAAGGTGGACTGATGATGGAGGAGGAGCTGGAGGTCACTCTCTCAATACCTCCATTATTGTGTATTCTGCTGGCAGTGCCCTTTGCCTGAATGGCTGGTTTATTTCCCACCCCCTCCCCCTTCCCAGCACCCAACTTCTTCTCCTGAGCACCCAAATGTGCCTGGCCCTACTAGGGACAGAATGGATAAGGTGTGTGTCTGTGGCTCCTCTGCTGTGACCTAGGCAGCCATCTTCCTGGACTCCTCCCATTTTTTTTACCATTTGGATCCCTGGAAGGGTTCAGGTTTTCTGAGGAACAAAGGGAGGGGCAGGGTCTCTCTGCTGTTGCCATGGTTGCTACAAGGCTTAGGCTACAGCAACCATCTTTCCCCAGGAGGAAGCCTCTCTGGGAGATAGGCCACGTCCCAAGGGAAGCAGAACGCAGCCTGTGAGTAAAGATGGCACCTCGAGGACATCCTTTCAGCCCTTGACTCCACCATGCCTGGAGTGAGCCATGCTCCTGGGTTCCCCGGATGGCCACAAATCTCTTGGTTAATATTGTGGTGCCCTTTGGGGGTCAGGAGCAAATCTGTTTCTCTCCTTCATCATCTCACTTAAAAAAAGAAGCTGGACTCTTAACAACACAGATGTTCTGTCAACATTCCTGTCACTGTCAACAAGACAGATGCCTTCAGGCCAAGGGCTCTCACCTCAGAATCAAGCTGCATGCTTTGGGTAGCGATGAGGGCAAGATAAGGGCTTGTGGAGGGAGTAACCCAGCCTGGGGTCAGAGATGGTTACCTATGGCAGGAGGAGACATGTCCAGCCATCTGGGGGGGGGGGGGGGGGAGAGGAGGAGGGTGGTGTCTGCTCAGCTAGTTATGTGGCCTCTCTAGGCCTGCAGGCCTGCCGCCCCCTTCCCTCATCTGCCTCCCAGTGTGTGGGAGGTTCAAGTGAGGTCAGCTACTTTGAATGACAGGGTCTGTGAGTGTATGAGATCACTTCTTCTTCCCCTGGGTTTGGGCTCAGAGGGAAAGATGAACAAAAGGATAGAGGAGGAGGGAAAGGGAGAGGTTGGAGGAAAGGTCTCGAAAACTGGGAGGTGGGTGGAGGGCCAGGGACCTTTTTTGCTTAAGGTTGAAAATAGCCTACTGTGAAGCATTAATCGTGGCTTCCTTGTGCATACTTAAAACAACAACAACAACAACTGGCGGCTGGGGTTGGGGTTTCTCATGCCCACCTCACAAGAAGAGGTTAGGGCAAGTGCTCAGACGTAGCTGGAGAGGGGGTGCAGTTGGGATTTCAACTGAAGCTCTCTTTTGAGACTGTCTCACATAGGCCAGGTTGGCCTTGAGGCACCCCTCCCCGCCCCCTCCCTCTTCCTCCCGCTCCCTTCCTCCCACCCCACCTTCCTGCCCCCCGTGGATTCTCCACCTCTTTAAGTGGCCGGACTCCAGCAATGTTTTTGTTTTTATTTTAGGAATGAGGAAAAAGTGAGGTACCGACTAAGGATGTGAAGGACGTTGGGAAATGTACCGGGATGTGTAAGGAGGAGCTGCAATGAGAATCGGTCTCTGTGTTCCCTAGGCTGCTATGCCATCCTGCAATAGGGCTTCTTGGAACCCAAGGAACCCTTCATCGCTTTCCAGGGCCAGGTTCTGGTAGCCCACTCTCACGGCAAACACCGAGCCTATCAAGATTTCCTGGGAAAGGCTGCCATCTAGTGGCCAAAGGGAGGATACCACGGCTTGGGAAAGTGGAGACTAGGCGTAGACAGCGGCAAAGGCTGTAGACCCTTGTCTTTCCAGTCGGGTACCAGCGTGGGACCTGGGTGTGACCGGACGGAACAGAACAGTCCTTATTAATAGCTTTCCCCCTTCGCCTCCCCTAAGTGTAGTGCCCTTTCACCTAGGGGCTAGTGGAAGTGAAGGACCTAGAGCCAAGGCCGTGGCAGGATTCCTGCTTTAGTTCAACCCACGCCGATACTGTCACCAACCCCAGGAAGGTACAGACCCTTCCCTCCTTGACCAGGTTAGGACCCGGAAGGACCAGGAGTCCTTCCCCCTTCAGCCCATTCTGCCCTCTACACCCTCTCCTCTTACATTACCCCTCTGCTCTCATTTCTACGCATTTCCAAGAACCCCACTCACAGTATCTCAGCTTCTAGCCAGAGTCTCGGGCGCTCCTTCTTTCTGTCCGCAGGGTGAAGAGGGGCCTATCTTAGGCCCCGCCCCTTCACCCTTAAATTACTTCCAAGTGCTGCATGCAAATGAAGCCACCCAGGGCCCTCTACACCTGGCTCCTAATTTAGCTCCCGCCGTAGGAGAGAGGGCCTGGGGCTTCTGTCGAAGTTTCCCAGGTGATTCCTTCATCTCCTTGTTGCTGTCGTGAGGCCCAGGGCTTTTGTTCTTGCCCGGCAAGCCTCCAGCCCCGAGCTAATTTTCGCTCATTCTTCAGGTGCCCTCACTGTAGCCTTCTTACCTTCAGATGGTCTGTTGGACTGACTGTTTTTAGCACCAGTTCAATCCCTGGCCTTCTTGCCTGCTGGTGTCCAGCTCAGATGTCAGATGTTCATACAGACTACAGGATTTTCTTCCTGTTTTTTTTTTTCTTTGTTTTGTTTTTTTTTGGTTTTGTTTTGTTTTGTTTTTGCTCGTTTGTCAACTTCCCCACCAGCTCTGACCCCACTGTGTCCTGCGACTGTCTCGCGAGTTCATCTCACACCTGACAGAGAGGCTTTTGAGCAGGTTCTAGACATCTTTGCTTTGCCCACTTCTGACAGTGCCAGAGACGAGCCGGGCCCTGTGACTCGGAACGTCAATAAATGGATAAATGCTTGAACCGATGTCTCCCGCTCAGACAGCCAGGCTTCGTGTTGGTGAGACTCCTGACCTTCTAAATGTCACTCTCTCCGACAATCCCTTAAGGCCGTCAACAAGGGTCAGATGCTGAAAGTGCTTGCAGGAGCTCTCCTGGGTCTGGGGGTGGGTGTAGGGTGGGATGGGAGGGGAAGGCACTGTTGACAAGGTGACAACACAGTGTGTATGTGTGGGTGAAGACCCAGTCCCCTAATCCTGCCTAGCTGCTGCATGAGAAGCCCCTCCCTCATTCACAATGACACTCTTAAAACAAAACAAAACAAAAAACAAACCTGTATTTGGGACAAAAATAAAAACAAGTAATATTAATCACTTACCATGTTTTATTTAGTCATCACCTGGCTCATCCTCCCAGGCACAGTGCAAACTGTATAAGTGAAACTGGTTCTTTGAAGGAGTATTATTTTGTCTTGTGCTATGTCTTTAAGCAGTGAACGATTTATTTATTTATTTATTTATTTATTTATTTATTCAAGGCAGGGTTTCTCTTTGTGGCCTTGCCTGTCCTGGACTTGCTTTTGTAGACCAGGCTGGCCTCGAACTCACAGAGATCTGCCTGCCTTTGCCTCTCCGAGTGCTGGGATTAAAGGTGTGTGCCACTAGGCACAGCTGCAGCTAATGATTTTTATCTTATTGATACACATAACTTTTTCCTAGTTTCCACAATTTAAAATATTAATTTGGTGTTTTGCCTTGCATATGTGTCTATGCACCATATGCATGCAGTCCCTGAAGAGGCCAGAAGATGGCAGCACATCCCCTGGAATTAGAATCACATCTGGGTGTGAGTTGCAGTATGGATGCTAGGAATTGCACCACAGTTCTCTGGAAGAGCAGCCAGTGTTGTATAACGACAGAGCCACCTCTCTCCAGTCCTCCCTCCCTCTCTCACATTAACTTTTTTCAAAGACCCAGTCTCACCAAGCAGTCCTGGCTGGCCTGGAGCTTGCTGATTAGGCCAAGCTGACCTTGAACTCAAAGAGATTTGGCTGCCTCTGCTTCTGGAATGCTAGGTTTACAGGTGTTCCCTACCATCCTTGGCCACTTTCCACAGTTTTCGTTTCCTTTTACCGTGCTGGGGTCGGAGCTCAGGGTCTTGCACAGGTTGGTTAGGCAGGCGCTGTACCACGGAGCCACATCCCCAGCCCCACGTCCACATTTCGTGGGTAGCTCAGTGAGAACTGGTGCCCAGCCTTTCCAGAACCTTCCACCAGTCATGGTCCCAGCTTGAGGAGAGGTAAGGGGCTTTTCAGCCAAAGCAGTTTCCTTCTCCCATAGATGCATCACTGTGGTGTACAACATGGGGCTGGATTTGCTGGGATCTAACAGAAAACTAAGGGTTATTTCAAAGATGGTGGACCCCCGAAGAGGAGATGTTGTTTAGCTTGTGAAATTCTTCTGTCATGTAGTTCTCAGAGAGGTACTCTAGAGGCTACAGGGCCATAGAAGCCCTGGACTGAATGAGTGTGCTCTGGCCTATGGTGGCTGCTTTCCTGGGTGTGTCTACCTGGCGAGACCCCATGTAGCTCATTTCACGAAAGCTTCCATCAGCATCTGAGGCTGTTCTGTGATCATGTTGCCAGGCCCCAAAGCCCACAGTAAGAGCTATTTCTAGTCCTTCCTCCTGAGGAGGACAGGCCCACCCCAGTACATCTGGGGACTCTTACTCTGCATCTGAGAGGGCTGTTCCTGGGGCCGTGTTCCTTTTCAGGGTGCTTGCCTTGTTAGTCACTGTTTGCTCTGCTGGTGACCCCTGGGGCCTGGTTTAAGTGAGGCTGACCCTGCCTCCCTTCCTGCTTGTCGAGGCCGCTTGCAAACTGACTGGATGGCGAGGAAGGCAGAAGGTTGGAGATCTCAGGGTGAATAGGCCAACTAGCCAGATTTCCAGGGGAAGTTATGGATATAGGGTCTTTGAGTCTGATTCTTCCTTCACGTGCATACCAGATGGGTGCTGTTCATTAGCATATCAACCCCGCCACCCCCCCCCCCCAAGGGACCGGTGTGGGGGCGTAGCCTTGAACTCCCTCCTCTCAACTTATTTCCACATTCTCCTCCGAGACTATATCAGCTGCCTTTCTCCCTGCTCTGCACACCACACTCTCAGGACTTGCTTATGACACTGAAATGGATGGCTTCCTCTTGCTACCAATGCTTAAAAGAACCCAGGCTTTAAGGTGCATGTGTTATGTAACTAACCAGCTCTTCTGTGTTCCCGCCTCACCAACCACCTGACCTGTCCTTGAACTGACCTTGCTCCCTCTACCACAGTTCCTCTGTGTCCTCTGGTTTCTGCGTGGGGATGGGTGTTGTTCCTTCTCTTCCTGGCTAACTCCCTTCTAATGACTTCTCTCCTGCACCCCAGACCGTAGCCCGTCTTTATGGTGAGTTCTCAATAAAATGCTCATCAGTGGAAATACTGCACTGCAGAGCCCTACGGTATTGAGAACAGCAGCCCAGAAAGCGCAGACGCATATTGGCTGCTGACGCTATTTTAGCTGTAGAAGTGGTATAAAACAAAAACAAATTAAAATTGAAAAGGGCTCTTGTTACTTGATTTGCCCAAAGTGTTTAAGTTTGAAGGTAAGTGGATCTAGCAGGAAAGGAGACAGCCAGTGTCTGTCACACAACACAGCCGCATGAACAGTGTGCGAGCATCCAAAGGGGTGGGTGTGATCACCCTGGGCTCTCTGCTATTGACTTTCACAACTAGAAAGCGGTGACAGAGAGGTCCACATGTCCCAGGAGGGCTGGAATCCACCCATGTACAGGCAGGTCTGAGGGTTCACAGCCCCACCTACCAACGCCAGATTCTCCTGCCCATTAGACTGGAGAAGTCTCAAAGTCACTAGCGTATTTGGGGGCACACTACCAAAGATGCTCCAGAGATGGGTGTGGGGTTACATACCTGTCATCCCAGCACTTGCGTGGTAGAGGCAGGAGGGTCAGATGTCCAAAGTCAACTTCAACTACATAGCAAGTTTGAAGAGGGCTTGGACAACACGGAACCCTCCCCCTCACCATAAAACAAAACATAAATACAAACAAAAGGAGCCCTTCCTCCAAAACAAAACCCCAAACCAAAATAAAACAAAAGTTCTGTTTTGTTTTGTTTTCCAGAGAGTCCAAGGACCGGCTGAACATCCCTAACCCAAAAAATACACATACAAGGCAACATCTAGAAAATTCCAAAGTATGAAGCTCTGTTATAGGCATGTGATTATTAAAAGCACTGTGCTGCCAGGTGTGGAGGCACATTTCTTTTTCTTTTTTTTTTTTAAGATTGACTTATTTCTTATGTATACAGTGATCTGCCTGCACGTACACCTTCAGGCCAGAAGAGGGCATCAGATCACATTACAGATGGTTGTGAGCCATCATGTGGTTGCTGGGAATTGAACTCAGGACTTCTGGAAGAGCAGTCAGTACTCTTAACCGCTGAACCATCTCTCCAGCCCCTCAGGCACATTTCTTTAATCCCAGCACTTGGGGAGAAAAGGCAGGCGTATTTCTACAAGTTTGAGCTTGGTCTCCATAGTGAGTTCCTTCAGGAAAGCCTGGGCTACGTATACTCTGTCCCAAACAAAACAAGAGACCAAACACTGTATATTAATGACCTCCGGGCTCTGTGCATAATGTTATATGAGCCATAAGTGAATTTCATGCTTAGATCTCTTACTCTGTATGCGCTCTTGTTCTAAGATTTATTTATTTATTATGTATATAGTGTTTTGCCTGCATGACAGGAGAGGGCACCAGATCTCACTATAGATGGTTATGAGCCACCATGTGGGTACTAGGAATTGAACTCAGGACGTTTGGAAGAGCAGGCAGTGCTCTTAACCTCTCAGCCATCTCTCCAGCCTGTGATCTAGTTCTAAAACATGAGAAAAGAAAAATTAAACTTCCAGCTTTCCTGGTTCCAAGCTTTCGGGATAGGGGGTCTTTGACCCTGACCAGTTCTGGCTCTGTGGGTCTGTTCCAGCAGCACGCTCAGCCTCTACTGTAGCGGTTCTCAGCTTCCCTAATGCTGTGACCCCTTAATACAGCTCCTTGTGTTGTGGTGACCCCAACTATAAAATTATTTCCGTTGTTACTTCATAACTATGAATTCGCTACTATTCTGAATCATAATGTAAACATCTGATAGACAGGGTATATGACATGAGAACCCTGTGGGGTCATGACCCACAGATTGAGAACGGCTGCCATAGCATCATAAAGCATTTCCACAGAGGACCAGTGTCCACAGGAGTTTTAGAGACTTTATTTATGTATAAACAATTTAAACACTTTGCCATAAATTATCTTTGCCTGTCCCTAGTCTTTGCTTAGCAGCAAATTAAAATTAATATAAAAACTCGATGAACAATTCATACATGTATATTACAAAAAAGTTCCTGTACCAAAGTTCTTATTAGACTTTTTTTTTTTGTGTCTGTATGTTTTTTTTTAAACTTTTTAAAATTTTTTTTGTTTTTATTTATTTTTTATTTTCTCTCCTCGTGGTGACTGTCATGTGATTGTCTCAGTTTCTGGACCAAACAAACACACTAATAATTTTAAGTCTGAAACAGTGATTGCGCCTTGCGGCATATGTATGTACAGGGCGATCGGAAGTGGTACCGTTAGCAACAGAGTCACAAATGTCGCACCTCTACCGCAACTGATACCCACAAACTACGGAATCTAAACAGACTACACCCTGTAACTGCGTATTACTGTCCACAATGGAATCTCCAAAGACAAAAAGAGTATGAGATTTATGTGTAGTGAGTATAGCCACCATTTTGAATTAAATTTTACACTCTGCGCTCAAATAAATTAGCTCAGGCCTGACTAAGTGGAGACCTGAGAGTTAAGTGCCGGACGGTATTGTTTCGCTTTGACTTCTGATATTAATTTTTTTCTCGTGTTTTTCTTTTTCTTTAAAAAGTATTTCCAGTGCTCGCTCCTCCACTTTTGTGCCCCCCCCTCCCCAGGCGCTACACACAAATCACCCCCAAAGTCGTGTTTTTAAATGCACCTGTATTTGCTAAAACGAAAACATCGGAAGTGTTTGTCCAACAGTCTGAGTCGCCCTCAGCTGGTCTGGTGACGCCGGCCCCTGTGAATGTCTCTGTGTTGCTCACGTGTGAATGAGTGAGGTATTAGGATGTGAGGCCTTCTCGTCTTCATTTCTTCGTTTGTACGGTCGGTGTGTTTGTCTTTTTGTTTGCTTTTGTTTCTTTGTTTTCTGTTCCTTTTCTTTTGGCTGTTCTGCGTCTCTTTTTCTGCTGTTAGACCCGGAACAAGTGGGTCATATTTTAGGGGAACTTGAAACATTTTGTGTGTTTGTTCGTTCGTTCGTTCATCCTTTTGTTTTGTTTTCCTCAGAATTTGTGGCCGAGCTCTAGTCTACTTCAGGATGAGGGACTGCGCTTAGACAGTAGCATTTGAACTCAAAAAATGTGAGCTTTCTTGCCACTTGGGATCCTAAAGCAACCCGGCCTCAGTGCCCCTGTTAGGTCTTCGTCTCCTTAGGAGAGGAGGTCACAGTTGCTCCTGCTGAGCCACCCAGAGAAGAGGTGGCAGCAGGTTATTATGTTACCTCTTTCCCATCTCATTCTGTCTTAAGAACTGGATGTTGCTGCTACTGTCTGCCAGCTCCGGGTACTGTTCCACCGGAAGCACGTAATAGCCCTCGTAACCTTGCACCCGTCCCGTGCTCAGGAGCTGCTGCTTCTCGCCCTCCGTCCACAGGCGGCTGCCCTCTCGCCCGTCCCTGGCTTTCTGCTGCTCCTTGGCCCAGGCAGTGCCCAGGGCCCTCTGTCTTGCTTGGTCCAGGACACGGGCCTTCTCTTCGTCCAGTGTGTCAGGGGTGAGGCCGTAGCGGATGCTGAGCAGCAGCGTGGAGTACTGGAACTCAATGTTAGTGAACCTTCGAGTCCTGCCATTCACCAGCAGCGTGGGCTGGGATACGGTCACATTCACCCCACTCTCCAGCACCTTGCGCCCAATGGTGGTCCCCAGCGTGACCAGGTCACCATCCGCCGCGCCGATCTTCACGAAGTAGTGCGTGTCCTTGCCCTCGATGCTGTAGTGCATCTTGTCCAAGTAGTAGGCGTTGTTCAACACAGACGCCACCTTGCGGCTGTCCTCACTGGCGATGCTGGACACCCCTGTGGTCACCCGCCCTTCTTTGATGGCAAACATGATGCCTTTGCCAATGATGGGCGTGGTGGTAGCAAACCAGTGGCCTGCTTTCTCCCGGATGCTGGCATGGAGTTTTTTAGAGATGACCTGTCCTTCCAGAGCCAGGAAGGCCTGGTTATGCCTTTCTGTCGTCTGCTGGACACCTGTAATGAGCTGTGGGCACAAGACAAAAAGGAAAGATCAGAAGGTCGTCTAGGCAGCTCGTGAAGCGGGGCACTGGAGAGATGGAGGCGAGCGCTCCGCTTTCGGGATTGATTTGCTTTGCCGGCACATGATCATATAGCCCTACCTTTGTAACTAGGGCAGGCTGGCTGGTTCCCAGTCCCCTAATGGCATGCTCTGACCATCTTGTCACCATGTCACTTATTGAAAGATGGTGAAAGAGGTTCTCCTTCTTGTCTGAGTCTGTCTGTACCCAGGCTGTGCACCCCTTCAACGGTGGGAGCCAGAGGCTCTGTATTTGGAGTGTAGCTGCTGCCTGGGTACACTTCAAACCCGGGTGTGTCCTGGTGTGCGGTCAGGTGTCTGAGCAGCTGGCAGTCCTACTGCTGTAACCTGCCCTGCTCCAAAACCGGTGGCTTGGATATTCACTGTCTTTACTCAAAGTGAGGCTAGCCACCGATGGATCAGTGGGACTGACTGACTGCCCTGTTAGCTCAGGCCCCTGAGCTGAGGCTGCGTTCTAGCCAGGTACTCTAGGTGATCTGTGTGCATATTCTATATTTGAGAGCTGTAGGCTAAGAGATCCAGGCTGCGAGGGCCAGAGGGAATGAATCCTCCAACGCCCCCCAACACTCCTCCCCACCCCCACCCCTGCAATTTGAGTCTGGTGCTTTGGATCTTGGCCCTGGTTGTACAGAGGAATGAAATCACCATTATCTCCTTGGCCTTGAGTTCTCCACTCACAAATGACAACTTGTCTCAATTGGTGGTTGGGGGACAGGCTGGGATAATGGAAGAGGCTGTGTTTGGGAGGTAACAGCACTTAGATAAATGAGAGAAATGATGGCTATTCATCCGCTGAGTGGTCCCCGAGGGGTAGGATGGGGAGACTGCCATTCTCAATTACCCAGCAGCAGCTCCTCCTCGCCTCTCTACAGTCACACAATCTGGATGACTATTCAGAGCAGCTGAGACCCTTCTAGACTTCCACAGAGCAGAGCCCCGGTCCTGTATCGGGGGGTGGGGGGAGGAGGGAAGGGGAGGGGCAGCTCAACACAGCTCCCCGAGCTTGCCCATCTGCTTGTGCTGAGGTCTCAGCTGCACCCAAATTGAAACTGACCACCCTTCGGTCATCAGAGGAAGACCAAGGCACACATTATGTTCTAAAAACTCAATCTGTATGCATTTGGGCTGTAACATGCTGAGGTTTTATGTAGGGCATAAAAATGTTCTTTAATGGGACAGAAACTGCAAACCACAGTTTTATTACATCCTATAAAAGCTGAAAGGGTTATGATCTTACAGCGGTGCGGATGGCAGGCTGCCACTGGATT
This sequence comes from Acomys russatus, assembly GCF_903995435.1. Lineage (NCBI taxonomy): Eukaryota > Metazoa > Chordata > Mammalia > Rodentia > Muridae > Acomys > Acomys russatus. The sequence continues at coordinate 18,510,239 of NC_067161.1, forward strand.
TCTCTGGGCTATTGTTAATCAAGGAGTGACCGGAGGGTAGATACTGAGCAGATAATGATACCACAATTAAGGTAATCATTGAGGTTGAGAAGAAATATGGGTCACACTAGAAAGGGTGGCAGTGGGACTCCCTCTGCTGGGGAATCTCTGTTCCTGGATGGCTTTTATACCCAGCCTTGTGTTCCTTTCCCAGCAGGCCCCTGGCTCCCATGGTGGCACTGTCTGAGAAAAGGAAATGAAGATTGCTGTTTGGATTCTTGTCAAGCACCCTCCCCTGACCCTTCCGCTTACCTGTCCGTTCTCACTTGCTTGACTCTCTGACAATTCGTAGGGGGGAGGCACAAAATACATTTTGGCCCTTGGGAATCCAGGAATGATGTTGCTGAGCTGAAATCCGAACATCACAAGCCAGCTTTTCACATCTATGGCAGAAGCAAAAACAAAGACTGCTGAAATCACAGGGATGGGAGGCTGCAGTGGGTCTTTCAAAAAGAACAAGATAAAATGGTTGGCTGGGAGTGAGATCTAAGAGAAGAGGGTGTTGCAATATCTGGTGACTGTCTATGGGAACAGGAACCAGAGATTCTTTAGAAAAAATATTTTATTAAAAAAAATATATGTTAGTGTTTTGCCTAATGTGTGGTACTCACAGAGGCCAGAGGAACTGGAGTTTTAGATGGTGTGAGCCACCACGTGAGTGCTGGGAACCAAACCTGGGTAAGAGCAGCACGTGCTCTTAGCTGCTGAGCCAGCTCTCCTGTCCAGACCAGAGATTCCTTATATGTGTCCAAGGAAGAAGAAGTCCCTCCCAAGGTAGCCATTGATAACCACCATGTCATGGTTACAAAGGTCAGGTGTAGAATGGACAGATCCAACTTTGAGTCCCCTTGCTGTGTGACCTTGGTTAGGTTTCTGTCCATCTGTTAACTTTGTGTCCTTCAGTTTTGAGTTAAGACAATAATTGCTCCTACCTCATTGTATTGATGTGAGGAACAGAAGAGAAAGCATGTAAAGAACTCGCTATAGAGTTGTACATGGACAGCTCAACTAATATGTGTTTCACATGAAGTAGTTCATACAAACTATTTTTTAAAATGACTCATTTATTTATGCACTTTACGAATATGGGTGTTTTGTCTGCATGTGCATTTGCACACCAGAAGAGGGCATTGGGTCCCATGGGACTACAGTTACAGATGGTGGTGAGCCATCATGTGAGTGCTGGGGAATCAAACTTAGGACCTCTGGGAGAGCAGTCAGTGCTCTTAATAGCTGAATCATCTCTCTGGTCCCTCATATGAGCTGTCACAGGCCAGGCTGTTTGTCAGAAGTGCGAGGCCATGACCAACCAGGAGGGTAAGTATTGACTGTGATTATGGTGCAGGATCTTTGCGCTGAGGTTGGCTCACTGGGGAAAGTCTTCAGGGCTGAACATGATGAACAGGCTTTTAGTTCTTGAGTCTATTTCTCTAGACCTCCTGGCCTTCAAAGAGAGCAAGAGTCACAGCTATTACAGGTGAGCATTCAAGGCATTGCATTTGGGCTTATACCATGTGTCCCACACATCTTCTGGATGGTCCAGGTTTTCTGAATAAGGCAGCATCCCCTTAGGCATCCCAATCTCCTTCTATCATGACCCAAAGAGCTCTGTACTCATCTCCCACTGCATTTCTATGCTCATATGTTCCTCATCTCTATTCACAAAGGCACCTTGAGACCTGGCATCACATCCTGGGTTTGCCCCTCTCCTGCTCCCTTTTTACCTTTCCTAAGTTCTGAAATATTCCACTGGGCCCCTGGAGTTCATATCTGCCTTCAGGAAAGCTTTCTGTGTCTACAGATTTTAATAGCCCTTTCCTTTCTTGCTATTCAAAGACAATTCAAACTATCTCTTTTCATAAAGCATCTTCTCCCTGCCCTTGCCTGTAGCCTCTGGACCACGGCTGACCTTGGGCTACTCCCCTGGATTCTGTGAAGTAGACTGCTTCCGTCTCCGACTCTGAACTAGTTCTTAGTGATTTCATTATACAAACGGTTGCTCCTTCTAACATCTTGTGCCCTCAGTCTCTGACCTCCTCTCATATCTCTACTCTAGACCTTGTCACTAATAATTCTGGTCCTCCATTATGCCAGCCTCACACACACAGCCCTCTGGCCACAGCTCTGGCTTGGTAATAGCACTCAAGGCCTTCCATCTATCCACCCTAAACTCCCTTTCCTTGTCCCTCAACTTCCAGATCCTTTCTCTCCTCCAACCTAGTACACATTTCCTGCGCAACCCCTGGACTCATTCTTTGGCATGTATTTGAAGATCTGCTGTGTCTGCTTTTACTTTCCCATGCGTGCTTGGTGAAATCATAGTACTGATTAAATCCAAGCTGCCATCTATTCCACTTTTGCATCTGTGCAGCTGAATAGTGTTGGAGAAAACACCATCACCTTGCTTATATGTCTTTATCTATCTTATCTACCTACATCTATCTATCTATCTATCTATCTATCTATCTATCTATCTATCTATCTATCATCTCCATCTATCTGTCTATCTATCTATCTATCTATCTATCTATCTATCTATCTATCTATCTATCATCTATATCTATCTATCTATCTATCTATCTATCTATCTATCTATCTATCTTTTTTTTGTTTATTTTGTTTTGTTTTTCAAGACAGGCGTTTTTCTCTGTAGCCCTGGCTGTCCTGGAACTTACTCTGTTGACCAGGCTGGCCTCGAGCTCACAGAGATCCATCTGCCTCTGCCTCCCAAATGCTAGGTTTAAAGGTGTGAGCCACGACCGCCCAACCCTACTACCCATTTTATATTTACTTTTACAAAAACCTCCTGCACTCACACTAACCCTCTATATATAATGCTCCACATTCTTCTCATTTTTTTTTTTTTTTTTTGAGCCAGGCTGTTGACCCTCGTTACTGCACAAAACTCTCATGTGTCGGGGTCATGAGTGATCTCCACATTGCCGGGCCTTAGGCTGACCATCTTCTTATTTTGTCTGAACCTATCTGACAAGAGGGAAGCTGTCCCCGCCCCCGCCCCCCATTGCTATTATGTGTTGGAGCTGGAGCACACACGCCATGGCATATATGTGGACATCAGAGGACAACTTTGTGGATTGGTTTCCTCCTTCTCCCTTTAGATAGTTTCTGGTGATTGAACTCACCAGCCTCGAATAGCAAGCTCCTTTACCCATGGCGGCATCTCCCCAGCCTGAATTTTTCTTCATTACACAGTCATCCAGCCTCGAGGGCTAAGTACTGCCTCCAGGCTGATGCTGACTCCAAAATGTACAGCCCTGCCTGGTCTTTTTAAAAGCTCATCCCTTCTGTATCTTGTCCCAGGACTGAATTCTCCATCTGCCCAGTGCCTATCTTTTCTCCTCAAAGCAATTGCATCTCCACTCGTCTGCCCACCATCCCTGACTCTTTTCTTTTTTTCACTCCTCACATCCAGTCTATCAGGGAATCCTCCCCCTACCTTTCTTATTTAACACTCAGGTGAATTTTATATAACACAAAACTCACCATTTTGAGGTGCTCACCCAGTTCAAAGGTCTCCAAGATATTAAAAATATTGGTAGCCATTGTCAGTATCTAATTCCATGACACTTTGACACCATAAAGAAACAGCATATGGGTTAGCAGTCATTCTGTATGGGCCCTGTCCCACAGTCCCTCAGCTCGCTTCAGCCTCTGCACCTGCCTGTGGTTCTGGACATCTCATATAAATGGATCATCACTGTGTGGTCCAAACATGGAGTACATTTTTTACTGTTTATAACAGAACATTGCCTCATTGTAGGAACAGACCACATTTTTATCTATCCATTCATGGCTCAATGGATATCTAGATGACTTATACCTTCTTTTTTGACCATTATAAATAATGCTGCTATGAACCTTCATGTGTGAATTTTGGTTTGAATACCTATTGTTAGGGTTTGAGTGTAGGGTAACTGTATGTCGAGGACCCACTGTGATTAAAGTCCCCAGGGTGGTGTTTCTGGGAGGTGGTGACACCTTTTATAAGCTTGGCTGTGTGGTAGGTTCATAGGTCACTGGGGTGGGAGGTATTCTTGTGTAGCACATTAGGTTCTGTTTTTTTTTTTTTTTTCTCTCTCTCTCTTTCTTGAGACAGGGGCCTCAGGTATCCCAGTCTGGCCTTGCACTCACTTTGTAGTTGAGGGTGACCTTAGACTTCTGATCCTCCCATCTCCACTTCTGATGTGCGGAGGTTACAGGCATGCATCACTTATCTGGTTCCTATGCGGTGCTGAGCATGAGCACAGGGCTTCATGAATGCTGGGCAAGCATTATAGCAACTCATTATACTCCCAACCCAGCTTTTGAGGTCTTGAGAAGACTGTTATAATAGGGTCCAGCCTGCCCCCTTCTGTCCTGTGAGATGTGACCATGGCCACGCCAGTGACTCTACTATTGTCATCAGCCCTCACAGCAATGGAGTTGTCTGTCATCCTGCTCTTGACCTTCCAAATTGTGAGTTAAAGGACCCTAATTTTCTCTTTACAAAGTTACACGCCTTAGGTATCTCATTAAAGCTGATAAAAACAACAACAAAAAAAAACCAAACAAACAAAAAAAACAACTCCTCAGTTCCCTTGTTTTCTGAAATTACATTGGTGTGGACTTTTTTTTGCAGGGGGGGGGGCTTTATTTATATTCTTTGCTTTTACTTTTAAAACAATACAGGTACATGCTGGCTTCTTGTCACTTTTGCCACCTTTACCCTCCTGGCCCATCATAGCCTGGCTGGACTTGTAGACTTCTAACTAGCTTTCCTGTTCCCAGTCTTTGCCTCCACTTACCAGTACGGTAGCCAGGTGACTCCCTAAACATGGAGCAGACAAAGCCATTTCCTTGCTCAGACCTCTTTTTTTGTTTTTTAAAGATTTATTTATTTATTACGTATACAGTATCCTGCCTGCAAGCCAGAAGAGGGCACCAGCTCTCATTAAAGATGGCTATGAGCCACCATGTGGCTGCTGGGAATTGAACTCAGGACCTCTGGAAGAGCAGTCACTGCTCTTAACCTCTGATCCATCTCTCCAGCCTGCTCATAGCTCTTAGATGACTTTTCTCAGTGGAAAAGCCAAAGTCATCGAGGTGACCCTTAAGGGTATAAAGACCAGCCTTATGATCTACCTGTTGTCTTCTTTTATATTTCTCTGGTGTTTTAAGGCAGGGTCTCTCTCTCTCTCTAGTCTTAAACTCACTTCCATCTCATCTCAGCCTCCTAAGTGCTGGGACTACAGGTTAAGTACTATCTTGCCTCACTGTACTCCTTCTCAGGCAGGCTAGGTGCACACCCATCTCTGGGTCATCACGGCAGCAGGCCCCTTTCTGCTCAGCATGCTCTTTCCTAAAAGTGTTTTCTGACTCTTTTATTCTCCTACTTCTTGTAGGTGTAACTGAAGCTAACTCCACCCAACATGCTGGAGAGGTACCTGTAGCCACCTTCAGTATCCCAAGGCCTTTCACTGTGCTCCGGCATTCCTCTAAATCAGCGATTACATTCTTGCATGCAGTGCTTTCTGGGAAATACTTATGCTTTGTGCTCAGCTTATGTGCTCTACCAGGGGAGGGAACTTAAACATTTTACTTATTTATTTACTTGTTTTTGACATAGGGTCTCTCTATGTAGTCCCAGATACCCTGGAGCCTGCTGTGTAGATCAGAGTAGCCGCTAAGTTGGAAAGATCCTCCTGCCTCTGCCTCTGGAATCCTAGGATTAAAGGCACGTGCCACCACACTCAGCTCCTAAAATTTTATTTTATTCTCTGATGTCTCTTCCACAGTGATGCTTAGTATGAAACAGACACACAGTGAGTACCCGTGGAATGAATGAGCGAGCTAGAACATCCCTGGTAAAAGCTACCCCGTGCAGCACAAGTGCAACAACAGACCCCTCTATACCTTCCTACCTTCTGGAGAAATGTGTCTGTTGGGAGTCAGGGATGACTCTGTCCTGTCCTAGGCTTGTTGTGGGAGTTGGACATTGCTGTTGACACTAAGGAAAGCCACAGAATAGCCTCTCTGAGAGGTAAACTGGCATCTACGGTCCACCCATCTTCTGTGGGCAACCTATTCCATCTTTGAATGCCCTGGGGATTATACACATGGGTGAGAACACAGCTCAGGTTTATAGGAGGTTCTGTGGCCCAAAGGCAGGGTTCTTGCCTAGCATGCCTGAGGCCCTGGGTTCCACTCCCAAACCACAAAGACAAAAACAACATGAGCGGCATGGAGAGATGGCTCAGGCCTTAAGAGCACTGGCTGCTCTTCCAGAGGGCCTGGGTTCCATTCCCAGCACCCACATGACAGCTTACAACTAACTGTAACTCCAGTTCCAGGGGGTCTGACACCCCAATATAGATATACAGATATATATGCAGGCAAAACAGCAATGCACATAAAATAAAAATAAACAAATAATTTAAAAAATGTTACTCTGGTAAGGTGGTGCATCTCTTTAATCCCAGCATTTGAAAGGCAGAGGGAGGTGGTCTCAGCTTGGTCTGCATAGTAAGTTCCAGGCCACACAGGCTGATATATAGTAGAACCCTGAAAAAACGCCATTTACAATAGCTAAAAAAAATGGGCTCAGCCTAGATGTCCATTAACAATGAATGGATAAAGAAAATGTGGCACTTGCACACAAAATAATTTTTTTTTTTTCCGAGATAGGGTTTCTCTGTGTAGCCCTGGCTGTCCTGAAACTCAATCTGTAGACCAGGCTGGCCTCGAACTCATAGAGATCTGCTTGCCTCTGCCTCCCCAGTGCTGGGATTAAAGTTGTGTGCCCCCACTGCCTAGCTCACAAAATGATTTTATTTAGTAGTAAAGAAAAGTGAAATCACAACATTTTGCAGGAAAATGGATAGAAATTCTTATGTGAAATGGAATAAGCTGGGCCCTGACAAGGGCCATGTTTTCTGTCCTGTAAGAATCGTGTTCTTATATTTGTGTACATGTGTGTTGCAAGTGGAATCTAAGGCACTCATATTGCTTCTCAGAGAAGGTTCCTGCATGCTTCTGAGTCAATGTCAAAGTCAAGGTGACCACGAGAAGGAAGAAATCGCGTGTGTGTGTGTGTGTGTGTGTGTGTGTGTGTGTGTGTGTGTATGTGCGTGCGTAGCAGAACAGATGTAATATAAAACCAAAAGGGGGCTAGTAGGGGAAGAGGGGAAAAACGATGGGTGGGTGGGTAGTAAGATAATTGAGGGGCATATAAGAACAAAGTATGAATGAAAATGCCACACTGAAACCCATGACTTTATATTTTAAAATACCAAAAATTAAAAAAAAAAATACGAGTTTGAAATTGTCCTGAGAAGCACACTGTGGGGCTGGGAAGAGGCTCAGCTGGTAAGCACTTTCTTCATAGGCACGGGGACCTGAGCTCAGATCCCAGCACCCACATAAAGTCCTGAACTCCAAGAGCCGAGGAGGCAGCACACCCAGGCCTCCAGGGCTTGCTCCAGGCTCAGCAAGAGGCTCTGTCTCGAAACAGAAGGTGGAGAGAGATAGGGAAAGACACCTTGATCTTGGGCCTCCCCACATATGTACATGCACATGCATGTGATACGTATATATACTCACACATTCAGACAGACAGACAGACAGACAGACAGACACACACACACACACACACACACACACACACACACGTGCTCAGCAGCATGCACAGCACACTCACTATGGCTAGTCAGGTGTTGGTTTCCAACTTTGGACTTTGTTGTTGTTGGGTTTTTTTTCTGTTTGTTTGTTTGTTTTTGTTTTTTGAGACAGGGTTTCTCTGCATAGCCCTGGCTATCCTGGACTCACTCTGTAGACCAGGCTGGCCTCGAACTCACAGAGATCCGCCTGCCTTGGCCGCCCTGAGTGCTGAGATCACAGGCACACATCACCGCACCAGGCTCCAGATTTGGAGAGTTAGGGCTGCTTGCCATGACTGTTTATTTTCTATCACCTGTGCCATTATTTACTTACTAATCTAAAACCAAATGTGCCTTTTTTTTTTTTTTTCAAATGGGGAAATCATGTTAGAAAAGGAACTCCCCATCAAGGCCACACAGGGCAGCAGACTGACTTGAAAACCAAAAACTAACTGTAAAACTTAAAGAGAGGAGACAAAGGCATGTGCCTCCCTGCAAATACCGTTTAGGTCTCTGCTACAGAGTGAGTCTTAGACCTGCTCCCTTGGCTGAGAGATAAGATGTGCTAAAGGTGGGGGGAGTGGAGAGGAGGGGAGGAGAGGGTGCCAGCACTGAGTGAAAGAGCTCAGAGACCATGAGAAGTAATTCTCCACAGTGCCCCAGACACCAAACCCCTCCTTTGTATATATATCATATAAACCTGCCCAAATTTCACAAGAGACAGACGAGACTTGTGGGTGATCTCAAGAAGAGCACGTGAAGCTGTCCCCGACACCAGCTTCCTTTTGTGAGCCTCCGTTCTCTTCAGTGAGGACAGCATGTCTCTGTTCTTACTTCTTTGGGAAGGGGAGTGCCCGCCACAGCCTAGTGTGCGTGGCAGAGGCCAACCTGAGGGCACTGATTCTCTCCTTCCACTCTGCGAGTCCAGGAATGAAACTCAGGTTGTTAGGCTTGTGAGCAAGTGCCTTTACCCACTGAACCATCTCACCTGGCCAAGACCAGGGATTAAAAAAAAAATTATTTATTTATTATGTATACAGTGCTCTGCCTTCATGTACACCTGCAGGCCAGAAGAGGGCACCAGATCACATTATAGATGGTTGTGAGCCACCATGTGGTTGCTGCGAATTGAACTCAGGACCTCTGGAAGAGCAGTCAGTGCTCTTAACCACTGAGCCATCTCTCCAGCTTCTAAGACCAGGGATTTTTAAAGAGCACACCCATGAAGGGCAACTGTTAAGTCAGCTCCTTAGTTCTGTTTTTCCTTTTCCTTGTCAGCCAATTTTATTCTCTTCCTTTTGTTCTTTTAAACTTCCTTCCTTCCTTCCTTCCTTCCTTCCTTCCTTCCTTCCTTCCTTCCCTTCACCCTCCTCCCCCACTTTGCTGTCATTACAAGTGTGCCCTGCCACATAGGCCCTGCTCTGAAGTTTCTGACATATTTTTCTTCTCATACAAACCTGTGAAACCTCTATTCATATCCCAGTGCCACCAGGGGCAGTGCAGGTCCTTCACGTCCCTTTAGAGTGGCAAGTGTGATAGAAGACAGGTCCCCTAAACAAATGGTCTGTCTAGAGACTGGCGATGAGGCAGGTGCTGGCAACACAGCCACTCCTAACACTCCTAACAGCTACCACGTTCTCCAAAGCACGGGACCATGCCACCGCCGCTGCCACTGCTGCTGAGAACTGTAATAGCACCTTCAAGTGTTAAGTGTAAATATGCAAAGAACATGACATGAAATGGGTGTGGCTCTCCTTGGAGAGATTAAACGCATGATCCCGCTCAGCTGCAGCAGGACTTCAGCTTGTGCATCCCTGACTCTTCAGAGAGAAAGGGGGAGAGGAAACATGGGTCACCGTGCTCCTCCTATAAGGCTCACTTAACTCCTCACTGAGCAGTACATCAGCTCAGTCTGACTTTGCTGCAAGGCACATCTGGAGGTTTCTTCCATATTCCCAGAACAGTTTGCCAGCGTGTCTGGTCTCTACTGTCACCCTCACTAATGAATGCACGCTCGGGCTGGAAAGATGGCTCAGAGGTTAAGAGCTCCGGACTGCTCTTCCAGAGGTCCTGAGTTCAATTCCCAGCAACCACATGGTGGCTTATAATCATCTCTAATGTGATCTATTGCCCTCTTTCAGTGTGCAGGCGTACACGCAGCAGATCACTGTATATATATTAAAAAAAAATAAAAGGCATGCCTTTACTGTGTGCCTGACTGATTCACTGTTTTTACAACTTCATGAGGTGAGTGTAATTATTAATCACCATTTTGCAGTTGAGAAGACTAAGGCTAAGAAAGCTGAAGACATTCATCAATGTCACTCAGGAAGTGAGTGAGTGGTGAGACCAGAGTTGGTGTTTGGGTATGTACTCATGACTCATGGCGGAGGACCAGGTAGTACTCAGGCTGGCCTTGGGTCCATTGTGTTCAAGACTGAGAAGTTCCCTTTGGCCTGATTTTCTCTGGCGAACGTAGGAGCTTTTTCCTGCATCAGGAGCAGCTACTTTCTTTCAGAGAGCTGTTTCCAAACAGCACGATCCCTCTGGATTCCGGAGAGAGGCAGGGTCTGTTGTTTTGTTTTGTTTTGTTTTTTTGGTTCCCTCTGACTACATCTTAATTACCTCTCTTCTGCTTAAGTGTCAGGCCCAGCCTCCTAAGTGGCAAATTAAGGCTGATTTGGACAAGGCGTGCAGGTGAGTCAGTGTTGGGACTGCAGAGAATGATCTAGTGTTCTCTGCTGAGCCCATTCTCCGAGGGTCAGCTGGAGGAAGCAGGTGGCTGCAGGTGTATGTGGTCCTGCCTGGCCTGGCTGCTCTCCCAGCTCCTCTTCTCAGCTGCCCCTGCAGCTTCTATGAATCCGCCCTTTATTTTAGACTCTCTCTAATGGTTTCTGGATTCAATTTGGCTGGACTTCGTTCAAATTGATTCGATTCCCACTTATCCGGTCTCCATGAAGCCCTGAGATTAGGAAAGCCATCATGCTATTCAGAAAGCCCCGATAATCTCATTTTTCTTTTTCTCTCCCCCCTCCCCCCCCGACATGCCAGGGAAGTGAGAACATAGCTGGGGGTCTGGTGAGTCTGTGAATGGTTTCATTTGAGCCTTGGCAGCAGCAGGTATTCAACGCAGCCCCTTCTGTGGCCTTCTCCTCATTCACTTCTGGCAGATTAATTCCTAGGGAGTCTTGTACTAAAGCAAGGCTGTGTGAGGCATATCCGTACGGGACATATTTGTGAATCTGCAAAGCATATTTATCTCTTCATTCACCAAGCTGAGGCCGATGATGTGCTCTGCCTCTGCCTTCCTCTTCTCCAACATGCTTAGCCTCTCTCGTCCACCTCAAAAAAGGTCCCCCACAAATGTCCCCCACTCAGCAAGGCTCCCTATGTAAAGAGGCACTGCACTTCCCATCATATCACTCTACAGCTAACCCCTTGTCCTATTTTATTTATCTTCATAGCACCCACAACCACATGGATGCGTGTGTGTGTGTGTGTGTGTGTGTGTGTGTGTGTGTGTGTGCATGTGTATATGGCTTCCTGAGAGGTTCATTAATTGGAAGCATCAGTGAGTTGGGGATAAAATCCAGCCAAGCTTGGGGAAGAGAGGAAGGCTTGGCAGGGCATCAGAGCAGGCGGAGGCTCCTGGTGAGGCATCAGGAGGAACCAGCTTAGCCATAGCTGCCGGGTGCGACAGGTTCTACCTGTTTTGTGTGCATGGTTTCAATTCCAATAGGTGTGAAACTTGTCAGTGACATATTTCGTGGCCATAGTCTGGAAGTCAGTAACTGCCACATGATACACCAAGGCAGCCAAGCTGCTCCAGGCAGCTGTGGGGGGGGGGGTGTGAATGGACAAATGGTCACACAAGAATGAGGGCCTCTATGGTCATAGCTAAGAGGTGTGGGTCTTTTGGAACTTGGGGAGCCTTGGTCTCGGGTTCCCTTTATTATTTTTCTATAGAATTCATGGCAAAATGATATCACCCTTGCCCGATTCCTAGAAGTTGGTCCCATTGGACGTGATTCATCTGTGCCCATCCACACATCCTGGTTTCTTTGTCTATTTCATTGAGGACAAGTGCTTTGCCTCACTCCTAACTGTCTTGTGTCTATTACACCTAAAACACCCCAGCATCTTTTCTGGGTGGGTGAATGGGTGGCGGGATGGATGGGTAGAGGAGTGGGCAGGGGTCTTCATCTCACCAATTTCTCGTTTATTCTGTGAAGTAGATCCAGGGTCCCCAAGAGGGCCTCCCTACACGCCCAGCTCTGCAAGATTCTTGTGATCTTCTGACTTTTGTTTATAGTCTTCTTTCAGCCTTGAGTCAGGGTAAGTCACTTCTTTCTTCAGGCTCAGTTTGACACAGGTCCTTCTAGATTGTGCCATATCTTTCAAATATGAATCAACACACACGCACACACACACATATACATACATAAATACAAACACATGCATGTGTGTACACACACAGACATACACACAGACTCTCTCCCCCCCTCTCACACACACACACACACACACACACACACACACTACGCACTTACTTGGGATAAGGGTAGCATAACCATCATTGTTTAGGTGTCTCATCTGGAGCTACTCTATGAGTGTGTTTGGAGTAAGTAACCTAGCAGATGTCCCTGTGGAAGTGTGACTTCCTTCTCTCTGTGCCACTGCTGGCTCTCTGTATACATATGTCACCAGGGAAACCTCTGGAGGTCAGGAACAGGAGCTTAGGCACCTGGTATACGTGCTAACTTGTGGCTTTGCTATTAATGATACTATTAACGACACAGGGAAAGAAAAGTCAGGCCAGGGCTTTACCTAGAAGGAAGATGACTTATTTCTCACTATCCTCCATGGGGTGCCCTTCACAGAGGAGGAAACTTCTCAGAGAGACTGGGCCACTACCTCTAGGCCTTTGGCTTATTAATGGGGGGAGGGAGGGAGGGGGGAGAGAGAGAGAGAGAGAGAGAGAGAGAGAGAGAGAGAGAGAGAGAGAGAGGAGGGAGGGAGGGGGGAGGGGAGGGGGAGGGAGAGAGAGAGAGAGAGGGAGGGAGAGAGAGAGGAGAGAGAGAGAGAGGGATGGAGAGAGAGAGAGGGAGAGGGAGAGAGAGAGAGAAAGGGAGGGAGGGAGGGAGGGAGGGAGGGAGAGAGAGAGAGAGAGAGAGAGAGAGAGAGAGAGAGAGAGAGAGAGAGAGAATTTGAACTATACATTTCAGATATAGGCCTCTCTGTCAGCTGAACCCTCGGCTTGGGTAGGAAGGGCTCTCAGAAAAGCAATTTCAATGGGACAGGTGTGCAGTGGTCAGGAAATGGCCCCAGAATACTTGCTTCACTGGTTCCTCTACCTTCCTGGACATGTTTCTGCAGTGCCCTGGGGTTGCCAGCACTAGCGTTCTACCATCAGGCATAACACACCCTACCCCAGATGCCCAGCAGTCTCCTGGGAACACCACCTCACAGGAAGTTACTGCCGACCCCCGGGCAGCAGAGTCTCACCTGTGACGTAGTTCTTCAAATCCAGCTCATTGCTCAGCGGATTGTTGTTCTTGAACATGTACAGGTTGAAGGGGGCTGGCTCCTTGCCCACGTTTCTCCACATGGTATAGTCAGGGGATGTCCACCGTCCCGCCAGCACGTCATAATCACGCTGAGTAAAGTGGACAAGCTTGGTGAGTGGGTCATAGAGGCCTCCGTGGAAGCCGATGACCATCTGAAAGTCCGGATTGGAGTCATAGTAAATCTCCCCGTAGGCTGTGTACTGCAGCTGCTTGATCATGAGGCCGTTGATGCTGAACACAGCCAGAGGGGTCCCGGTGTTATCTGAGGCTACATAGTACTCCTCCCCGCTGCTGCTCTCCATGGCGAAGAGGTGGCCCTGGAGGTCATAGTACAGGGAGGTGATCTCAGAGTTGGAGTGATTGTAGACATGCGTGATACGTGTGGGGTTGTGGAGGTCAGAGTAGAAGTACTGCAGGTGGTGGCCCAGGTTAGTCTTGTAGGAAGCCCGGCGGCCCACGCCGTCATAGCGGTACTGCACGCTCCACCCGCTGGCCTTGTTGTACGCTCGCGTTAGAAGGCCCTTAGAGTTGTATTCGAAGATGTCGGACCCTCTCTGGCACAAATAGCCATCGTCATCGATCTTGTACTGCACGTCCCCTAGTCTGGTTATTCGGTCCCGGAGGTCATAGCGTAATGGCATGAGGCGAGCACTATTTCCTGGGTTTAGCAGGTGTAGGTTCCCATTGAGGTCATAGCTATAGCGCCAGGTTGGCCGGTCATTGACGGCCACACTCTGGAGCTGGCCATCCCCGTCATAGTCATAGGTGTACTTTGTGGTGTTGGCATAGGGCCCCAATTTCAGTTCCCTCTTGATGACCCTGCCCATGCTGTCATATTGCACTGTCATCCAGTACATGAGGGACCGGAACATCTCATATTGCACTTCCTTGATGCGCCCGTGGGTGTCAAAGTGCTTGCTGAGTGTCATGACGGCGGTGGTGATGATCTGGTTGATGTCATAGTAGATGACCCCAAACTTGCCAAAGTGTTCTACCTTACCGGAAATCTCGTCATAGCGGTAGAGGTCAACTGGAAGGGGGGTCTCGCTTATGACAGGCTTGATGCTGGCAATGCGGAAGCTGTTATCATGATAGGTATAATCAAACCTGGCGTTGATCATGCCTTCCTCAGAGAACCTGTAAATCTGCTTGTCCACAAGGGGCCCAACCTTTCGGTACCTGATGGTACAGGAGAAGCCCCCGCTTTGGAGATTGACCATCTTCAGAACGCCAGTGGTCTCGTCATACCCAAAGGTGACAGCAGTGCTGTCATAGACTATCTCCGATAACTTGGAGAGCTTTCCATACTTGTAGAACACCTGGCGCCCAGTGCCCAAGAAAGACGTCTTTAGGATGCGGCCATCATCACTGTAGTCAAAGATGACTGATGCATTGCTTTCAGGTGGGTTGTAAATGTTTCGGATGTAGCCAATGGAGGTGTGTGTGGACATGCTGTGCCGGGCAACACTGGGCATGGTGACTGCATGGAGGCGGTCAGAGGAGTCATATTCAAATATGTACTGACGTTGGCTCTGCAGCAGGAGGACCATGGACTAGGGAGGAAATAGGAACAGATGAGTTGGCTTTTCTTGACCAAGCACCCAAATGATAGAATTAACCCTGTTTGAAAAACCACGGAGGGTGGAGAACTTTTTCCCCTTCTTTTTCTTTTCCTTTCCTTTCTTTTCCTTCCTTTCTTACTTTTCTCTTCTCCCTATCTTCCTGCTTGCCTGTCTTTCTCCTTCTTTCCTTTCTCCCCTGTCCCCTCTTTTTCTTTCTTTCTTTCTTTCTTTCTTTCTTTCTTTCTTTCTTTCTTTCTTTCTTTCTCCAGAGACAGTCATACCACGTCTGGCTTGGAACTCACTATGTAGACCCGGCTGGCCTGCAATCCACGGAGATCCATGTGAACCCACTCTCCTCCCAAGCACTGGGATTTAAGGTGTGTACCAAAACATTTGATTGGCTGAGGAGCTTTGACCAAAGACTAAGTCGGCTCATATGGTACTGACACTTCATGGGGATAGCTCAGAGCAGAGCTTACTAGCCCGTAGTGGGGATCTTGTGAAAAGGCATACTGATTCAGTGGGCCTGGGCAGAGTCTGAGAGCCTATATTTGTACCTCTGCTCCAAATAAGATATAACTTTGCCTGGAGTGAGTGTGGAGGACCTAAAGACTGGCAGGAAAGCATGGGGTCTGCCCCCATTTCAATGATAACAACTCTGTTTAGAGCTGACCTGCCATTGGCCACACTGCAGAGAAGTGTGCATGCTGTTTTTATTGCCTTTGATGAAGCCCGGAAGCACTTCTTCCTTTGAGAAATCGATACAAGATGAAATGCCCTAGAATCAGTGACTCTTTGGAGAGAAAAAGCCTCAGCAAGAGGCAGCTGGAATACTCCTGCCTCCCCGAGAGCCATTCCAGGGTACCACGTCAGAGTGAGAAGAGCATTAAGTGAGGGCTCTTTCTGTAGAGCTAATTGCTTTGTATGTGAGTTATACATGTGTATGTGTGTACATGTGTGCACACATATGTGCACATGTGTATGCATGTGTATGTGTATGGATTTCACCTGTGCGTGGCTATGGAGGCCAGAGGTTGATGCTGGCTGTTTTCTTCAATTATTCTCCATGATCTATCTATCTGTCTCTGTCTCTCTGTCTCTGTCTGTCTCTGTCTCTGTTTCTCCCTCCGTCTCTCTCTCTCTGTCTCTCTGTCTCTCTGTCTGTCTGTCTCTCTGTCTGTGCCTCTCTCTCTCTGAGGCAGAGTCTCACTATGTAGCCCTGGCTGGCCTGGAACTTGCTGGGTAGACCAGGCTGGCCTCAAACTCAGAGAGATCTGCCTGTGTCTATCTTGCAGGGTCTGGGACTAAAGGCATACACCACCACATGTGGTACCACTTTACTGTTTGAAATAGGGTCTCTCGCTGACCTTAAACCTACCATTTTGTCTAGGCTGGCTGGCCAGCAAGCTTCCAGGAGTTTCCTGTCTCCATCCTCACTTGCTCAGCATTGAGATTACCAGTGTGCACCACCAAGGCTGATTCTGGGGACTTACACGGAAGTGGCAAGCACTTTCTCCACTGAGACATCTCCCCAGCCCCTGAGAGTTATCTATGTAATGTTTTGGTGAGAAAGGAAGACTCCAGCCTGTATGAAGGGTGGACCAGATGGAAGGACCTGCCCAGTGAGTAGATGGCCAGGGGAGCCTTTCAAGGTCTTAGCAAGTGCCCTCAGGGGACCTCTTCGTTCTGTCCTTCTATTAGGCCTTTCTCCAGCAAAGATCCCCGGGTCAGTACTGTTAGACACAGGGGACTTTGCAGAGAGACTCTGCTGGGTGTTTTGGCCAAAGTGGGAAGATACAGCTGTGTGTACTTGCGTTTCCAGCAGACTTCCTTCCCCTAGTGGCTTAATTTAGGGCAAGCAAAGTGACTCACCGAGTTTCTAAGTCATATGTAATGCTTTGTCTTGCTGTCAGCGGATGGTTCTGTTCGATTCAACATTGCTACCTTTTCTGTTTTCATTTTTGTTTTCTTAATTAAATAAAACAATCCATCCTTTTTGCCATTACTGGCTGTCTAGCAGCTTTTTTCCCCCTTTTGATCGTAATAGCACCGAACTGTGAATAACAGTTTCCTGTGGACTCCTTTTCCCTCCCAGTGCTCGGGGGACATCAGGGGAGTCATGTGGAGTTCCTAAAAATGTTAAGATGACTTATGGCTAGAGAGCTCAGGCTGGCTGAGAGAGGGACGTGACCAGGGTGATGTGGAAAGAGGAGCAGAAACTCTGTTGATGTGTGTGTGTCGGGGGCAGGGGCGGTGCAATATGGTCACCCACCTTGTCAAGATAGGAATAGCTCCAGACTTTGCCGTCGGCGAACATGCGGGACACAATCCGGCCCTGCTTGTCAATATCCGTCCTCTCGCTCATGGCCCCACGCTGAAGGCCAGCCAAACGCCCATTGAAGAAGTAGGAGACGTTGACGGCTGCCAGCCCGCTGCTTGGGAGCCACAGGAAGGGGCGGCCCACCTGGTCATAAATGATCCTCAGGGTGAATTTCCGGTGGTCGTCATAGATCTTCTCTGTCCGGATATTCCGGTCGTAATCAATGGACAGGAGATTCCTCCCGTGGACCTGGAGAAACACCAAGGTCTCGGTTTGAAAGGCGTATACCAAGCTGATGTGGGGAGAATCCAGCTGTGGTAGCCAAGGAGCAAGTGGGCAGAGGAGGAAGAAACGTGAGGCTGCTCCTGGCCAGATGTGGCTGCTCTGTGGAGTTAGGTAGCCTGTGCGTTGCACAGTTACAAAGGCTGCCATTACAATCCGGAAAGTGCTCATGGTGAGCCTGTGCAGTGTACAGAGCACACAGCTGTGTATCGCAGCCCTGACTCAAGGCTTTGGAGTGCCTTACCTGTCTGCCACCAAATCTAATAATCTTTAAGAGCAGGTGTTGTGGTTTCTTATGAAATATTGTGGCTAAAAGGGGAATACAGAGGGCTCGGTAACTCACATTTTACAAAGATCTGGGAATATAAATATATATAAAAAAATAACTATAAGATTCCAATAGGAAGTCTTTTATTTTAAATATCTAGAGGAAAATCTTGCCATTGTGAGGAATGCAAGATACTGTTGAGGAGACTCTTCAGGGCTGTGAATTCCAACCAAGGGAAAAAGTGATTTACTTAGATTTGAAAGGAACAGGGGAACACGTCCAGACATAATTTAATATTTATTTAGAGGTTGATCTGATCAGAGGAGAAAGTCTGTCTCAAAAGGCAGAGCCGGGAGACTAGACTCTGGTTAGGGGTGAAGGAGAGGGGCTCCTGGGACCCGAGAGCCCCAGTGCGTGGCTGTGAGTGATGTAAAAAGCTGGCTCAGCCCAGACTCTTACAACATAATTTACTGCAACTCCACAAGTCCCTGGGGTGGCTGCTGAGAGCGGGGGAGACATAAACATGCAGAAGAAGAGGAGGCAGCAGCCATCTGCTGTCTCCTCACCTGACCCTCCTAATGCGGCTGCACTTGATGAAGACGGCTGTGATGACGACAGTAATGCTGACAAGATGCACACGTGCTGAGCTCTGACACAGACAGGGGTCAGGTCAGAGGCTGCCCACCCACTGCTCAGTTACTGCTCCCAAGAGGAAAGCCAGAGACCTCATAGCGTACTCAAAGTCACACACGGTAGGAGCTGCGGGATGGCTCAGTTGGTCAGGATGCTTGCAGTGCAGGCATGAGGAGCTGAGTTCAGATCCCTGCATGCGTGTGAAAAGCTGGGGGTGACTGTGTGTACCTGTTACCTCAGTGGTGTGTGGGATGGAGATAGGAAGATGATTGGGGAATGCCATCTAAACCCCAGCTTCAGTGACAGACCCTGTCTCGGGAAAATAAGGTGGCGAGTGACAAAGCAGGATGTCTTTCTGTGGTGAACACATGAACACACGTGAACAAACACACATGAACACACACACACACACACACACACACACACACACACACACACACACTCCATTGCAGTGAAGCAGTAGTGTTGGTCTGAACTTAGGTTTGACCATTCTTGTCAGTTACTTTGCTGTTTGACCGGCTCTACTGCTTCCTGCATTGGCTTCCACGAAGCGCCTGGTGATATGTCCAGGAAAGCATTGCCTCAGCCCTGGAGGGTTCTATTTTGCAACTTGTGGGGAGATTGAGAATGATGTCAGTACCACAGGGACCTGTATTCTGGGGGAGAAGCTTTGTGCACAGGCAAAGAACTTCACTCTTAAGCTTTCTTTGTGGAAAGGAGCAACTTACAAAGACTATGTGGTAGTTGGGGAGCTATGCTTGAAAGAAAGCTGACTCAGTGGAGAAATGGCAGCTTTTGCTCCTCCTACTTTCCACTTTTTCCTAAGTGAAATGTGGGTGCAATGGCTGGTACTCAAGCATTCACCTTATGAATATGAGGTAGGTTTTTTTTTTTTTTTGAGACAGAGTTTCCTACTGTAGCCCAGGCTGGTCTGGGATTCACTTCTATAGCACCTGCTGGCCTCAGACTTGTAGCAATTCTTCTGCCTCAGTCTCCCAAGCATTGGCATTACAAGTATGAACTGCCTTGAGGTAACTTTTGAGGATGGAAGCTCTAAGATGATGGCTTAAATGGGAAAAGGTAGTCTAGGCCCTTTGCGGACACAGGCATCTTCAGCAGTCACCCACACATACGTGAATGGGCTGCTTATAAGCTTTATTCTAAGAAAATATAAACCCATATCTTATATAAGGTTCTGTTACTTCTCTTACCCTTTGTTTCATCTTATTTTTGCATGTATGAGCTTTAAAATTTTTATTTATTCTTATTTTATATGCATAGGTGTTTCGCCTGTAAGTATGTCAATGTGAGATGTCAGATCCCCTGGAACTGGAGTTACAGACAGTTATGAGCTGCCATTGTGGATGCTGGGAATTGAACCTCGGTTCTCTGAAGAAGCCATTGCTCTTAACTACTGAGTCATCTCTCTAACTCCAGTATTAGATTTTGTTTGTTTGTTTGAGACAAGGTTTCTCCGTCTGTCTCTTGCTCTATGCCTCTCTGTCCTAGAACTCATTCTATAGACCAGACTGGCCTTGAGCTCAGAGATCTGCTTGTTTCTGCCTCCTAAGTGATGGGATTAAAGGCATGTGCCATAAACATTTGGCCACGTATGGGTGTTTTGTCTGCATGTATATCTGTGAACCATGTGTTATGCAGTGCCCATGAAGACCAGAAGAGGGTGCTGTATCTCCTGTGAGCTGTGAGCTGTCCTGTGGGTGCTGGAGATTGAGTCCAGGTCTTCTGGAAGAGCAGCCAGTGCTCTTAACCACTGATCATCTCTGCAGCTCCACGCCTGTGCTACTTCTAGTTTTTGTCACTAGCATTTGAAAGTAATGTACAGGGGTCTGGAGAGATGGTTCAGAGGTTAAGAGCACTGGCTGCTCTTCCAGAGGTCTTGAGTTCAATTTCCAGGAACCACATGGTGGCTCACAACCATCTATAATGAGATCTGGTGCCCTCTTCTGGTGTGCAGGTGTACATGCAGACACAATATTGTATACCTATTAAATAAA
Source organism: Acomys russatus (assembly GCF_903995435.1). Lineage (NCBI taxonomy): Eukaryota > Metazoa > Chordata > Mammalia > Rodentia > Muridae > Acomys > Acomys russatus. The sequence goes on from NC_067161.1 coordinate 18,530,580, forward strand.
TCTTAAAAAAAAAAAAAAAAAAGAAAGTAATGTACAGTGCCCTAATACTTTAATAGGTACCGTGTTGGTGCTTTATGTGATTTGCCTCATTTCAATCTTCACAATTTATGTAGAATCTCTCTCTCTCTCTCTCTCTCTCTCTCTCTCTCTCTCTCTCTCTCTCTGTGTGTGTGTGTGTGTAGGAACATATGTATGGAGGTCGGATGGCAATATTGGGTGAGACAGGCTCTCTTAGGGTCTCACCAATTTGCCTAGGCTTTCTGGAGAGCAAACCCAGGGTGCTGCTCCCCCTTCCCAGCACTGGGATCAGAGGTACCCACTGATGTCCCCAGCTTTTAAGTGGATGCTGGTGTTCATGCTCAGGTGCTCACACTTGTCTGGCAAGAACCTTACCAAGTAAGTCATGTCTTCAGTCCCTAGAAGCACAGTGATGCTGAGCTGGGAAGGCTTGCTTCCGCAGCTGCATGAGCAGATTAAACTCAGGACTCCCAGATGCTCCAGGCCCTGGCTGTTTCCATGGAATCCTCCCCACGAGGGGAAGACTAGATGTATGAGCCAGAGTGCAGAGCAGACAGGGAACCCAGGGAGGGAAGCAAGAACTGGGATCGGGAGGTCTGGGACGTGAAAGGATCTCAACAGTGTAAAGGGGGTTTTTCCTACGAACAGACTTGCAGCACTTGGAAAGAGTGCCTGGGAGCCAAAGTGAAAAGGAAGCTTTCCTCCTGTTAAAACATCCAGGACGCAATGCTATCAGAATTCTTGGGAACCTTGTTGCAAGTCAGTCATCAGTTCAGAGGGAATGCTCAGGAGGGTAGGACTCCCCAGTATACTGCACCCACTACCTAGGGAAGACATTTTGAAAAAAATCACTGGCTGGTGTTAACTTTGCAAATGTGAAATTTCTATTAAATGCCCAGCCCTTCTCATAATTAAATGTAATAAATTCAGTGGAAGCCCCACCAAAGAGTTCAGGCCAGTTGTGCAATCTAATATATATATTAAAAAAAATATATATTTAATTCTAAGGACATGGTCCATAAGGAGGGTGCTCAGGTTGTGGGGTGTGAGACAGGGGAGGGTCCACCAGGAATGCTCAACTTTCTGTGGGTGCCTGCCCCCCAGTTTAGAGCATGCAGGGGCTTTAATTTAGCCACACTGTTCTCTTATTCCAAATTAAATTACCCGACTCGCAATATTTAAATTAACCTTGAGGCTTCCTGGAGAACATAAAAGTTATTTTGAATTATTTTCACTGCCAGGATCAGCACAATTCCCCTCTCAGCCAGCTCGGCAGGCATTCAGCGATAGAGAAACCAATTTTTAAATTAATACAATTTTGTGTTTGTAAGGAAGCCATTATTTTTAATTATCGGGCGTTTTCCTCAGTCTAGCTTCCCCAGTTAATAAAACTCAGCTATTTAGCATGGTTTTTATTTTTGCAGAGGGCAGATTTTGGGAAATAGTTTCCCCTCTGGGATTTCCCCCCAGCGTGTTTTGATCTCACCAAGCGCATGCCTGTCACAGGAAGGCACATAAAAAACCCCGAGAAAAGGAAACACTGTCGTCAAAATGGCCCTGCTGGGCCCATCATGGGTGACTCTAATTCAGCTCCAGGGGCAATGGGAGTGTGTGAGCTGAGAAACACAGAGGAGGAAATGACACTGTGCGAGCCTTCTCCCTGGAAAATGGAACTGTAACACAGCAGGACAGATTTCAGCTAGACACACAGAAGACCCCCTTTGCCCATTCGGCTCGCAGGATGGGAAACCCAAGGAGACTAATGGGGGAGGTTGTGAGCATCTGCAGTGATTAACGGCAGACATGCCTGCCTTTGAGTTTAGCTATTCACGGGAAAAGCCCGGCTAGGTGACATTATTATTTCTTTTCTGGGTCAGTCCTCGGGGCCTTAGAAGCACCCAGCCCTTGATGCCACTGAATGAGACCGGATACCGCACGGGGATCAGCGTTTGTGCAGACAAAACAAGTTGGTATAAATTTAATATTAGCTTAAATAATGCATCATTAGAGGGGAGAGCCTCTGTAAACACATTAAATAATGGATTCCCAGAGCAAACATTAGTTTTGGATGACTAGCTCTTTTGGGTGGTGATGGATGGAGGAGGTGGGGAGGGGAAAGATCCAAATCTTGAGTCATAGTTTGACACTGATTAACTGTGTCAGTTCAAAGTCACATCTTCACTGCCCATGCCTCAGTTTCCCATTTCCGATAACCTCCAAGGTCCCGGTGAATAGGTCCTTTACCTTAGAATTCCATGTCCCTGGTGACCATGCATGAGTATTGAGTTGGCACGGGACCTTCTAAAGCACTATTATGAAAAATTCAAGACTAGAAAAAGTGACTTAAGTCATCGGTGAGGGTCAAGCGTCTGAGGGGCTTTGCTCCAGAGAACAGTCAGAGTCATTCTGGAAGGTTCTCTCAAATTGGAACTAAGGCAGAGGTAGAAGGGAGTGACTTTTCATGACATCACCTCAAAGTCCCATTCATTCACTTATTCATTCGTTCATTCATTCATTCATTTGTTCTTCGTTCGTTCGATATTTACTGAGTACCTATGCCGTGTGCTTGCTACTGTGACAGGCACCAAGACAGCGCCAGGCAACTTCCAGGTGAGAGGACAATATAGGCAAAGGAACTCCAAATGAGAGTCAGTGCAGTAATGAGGGTAAATATCAGCAAGCAAGTGTGGAATGGGCTGGGACCTAGTATAGGGGTTGACAGAGAGATTCCCAGAGAAGGTGCAGGGACATTAGCAGAGACACTAGCAGGACAAGGCAGACTTTGATAGGCAGGCTGCCCCTCAGCAGTCCTCTGCATCACCACTGCTTACTGTGGAGCCTGCAGTGTCTCCCAGGGCTGGAAAATCCCCACTTATTCTTCATTTGAGTTTCAGCTCAAACGCTATTTTTTTTCAAAGTAGCCTAACTTATCTCTCACCTATTCCCATTTTTTCTTTTCTTTTCCTTCTTTCTTCTTTCCTTCCTTTTAAATTTTTTTTCTGGTTTTTTGATACAAGATTTCTCTGTGTATCCTTGGCTGTCCTGGACTTGCTTTGTTGACTAGGCTGGTTTTAAACTCACAGAGATCCACCTGCCTCTGTCTCCATGAATGCCGGGATCACAGGCGGGCATCACTTGAGCCTGGCTTCCTATTCCCATTTTTAACCTAGGCTTTTCTTCAGAGCATCACCACACTTTCTTTCTATGATACTTATTTTTATCATTGCTTGAGGTGCTTCGCTAACACTTAAGACTTTTTCCCCTTTTTTGTTTTTGTTTAATACTTTTCTCCACACCATCTTCAACATCAAATTCTTGCTTGTGTATATGTGTTTGCGATCCTGGCACTTAGGAGATGGAGACAGTAAGATTGACAGCTTGTATACAGCCTGGGCTATACAGCAAGGCCCTGTCTTAAGGAACAAACAAACAAACAAACAAATGTCTCACCCCTGACACTTACTGGGTCCATACATGGCCATCAAGGCCATGTCACAGCCACCAATCTCAGCTCAGAATATATATAATGCTAGCTGTCCCTTCCCACCCTGGGCATCCCAAATCTACTTCCCTGCCTTCCATTCCATTCTCCTTTCTCTGCTTTCTGCCCTGTATTCCTACTTTGCTAGGTCCAGATGCCTCACCTCCCCACTCCCCCACCCCTACCCCCAGCTCACTCAGCTCTGTTCTCTCACCCATGAAAGAATGGGGACAGAGAGGAAGTAACAGTTTGGGGACTGCAGTCTGAGACTGGGGGTGGGTACCCAACAAACTCTTCCCCAAATAAACTTGGCTCTGGAAAACAAAACAAAACAAAACAAAAACCAACCCACCAACAAGGGAAGTGGAGAGATGGCTCAGTGGTTAAGAGCATATGTTTTGTAGAGGACCTGGGTTGAGTTCCCAGTAACCTGTTGGGCAGCTCACAACTGCCTGGAACTCCAGCTTTAGGAAATATAATACCCTTTTCTGAACTCTGAGGGTACACGCACATACTCCTTCTCATGTACACACTCCCTTTCATATATGCATAACTGAAAACAAATCTTTAAAACAACAACAACAACAACAACGAAGATGTTATATTACAATACATTATCCAAAAGTGAAGTACTGTTTGCTTAGGGAGTTTATGGTTTAATATGAGCATAGAGGCTTGCCCTTTCTAATTATGTATAATTTAAACTAATATTCAAATTCAAGGTGCTGCAAACTGTTCTGGATGCATTAGCCTGCCCTGAAGATCATATAGGGTCATGCCTGTGTTGGTCACATTTACAGGCATGTGGTTGGTAACTTTGTCAAACCTATAGTGGGTATTGGAAAGAAGAAACCACTAGACAGGTTAAGAATGAGGGCATCAGGGCACGAAGGACAGACTCCAGACCTTCAAGACAATGGGCATATGTTAACAGACCTGCCTGTACAGGCCCTCCACAGACCTGAGTTCAGGATGGAATGGTCACATGCACACACATGCGTGCGTACACCCACCTTGCTCCCAACACACTGCGATTATCGACACAAGTAAGAGTAATGCACACCAGTGTGTAACTGTGGTTTCGTACTAATTATATGAAAACCAAAACAAAATTACTAACTACTACTTTATATCAGAATGCTGATAGCCCTGACAGCAGCATTACAACGGAAGACTATCTTGGAAGCAATCTTTCTTTTGTTCTGATACCCTACCCGTGTAGCTGTTCCTTGCATTTGTAATCTCTATGTAAATCACAATCAAGAAGAAATACCCTAGTGTCACATGCCTTCATTTTTTAGAAAGAATCAGGTACAAATCCATGTTAGGAAAGAGAAGAGGTTTTAAATTAGAGGAGAAGGGTTCATTTTCAGTCCTTTCTCCCAGAAACCTAGGAGAAAAACTGGGTCAGGGGTGGCGGGGGTGGAGGTGGTGCTGACAGGCTTCTGGTTTGCACCTTGTGGTAAGACTCTGGAGGGATGGAGGGCACAGAATAACAGCTCCCCTGCCCCTCAGCACCCTTCTTTGTGATTTTTGATGTGAGACCCTCCTTTTCCGAAACTTCTTACAAAAGCCAGGTTTGGACATGTGGCCTGAGCCTGGCCAATCACAGGTCTCCATCTCCCTAACCAGTGACTGGAACAGGGAAGCAAATTCTACACATGTCAGGCCAGTCACAACTCCTCCATGGATTTTTTTTTTTTTTTAAAATGCAGAGCTTCCGTTCTCTGGTTTTACTAAGCTGAGATGATGTAAGATTTTGGTCAAGTCTTCTTGACCCCCAGTGTGAAGTGAGCACCAGCCTACTGTATAAAAAATTTAGGCCAACTGCCAAGATGAACACTGTGGGAAGAGGGAAGGGGGCTGTGAGAAAGAGAAGAGAGCAGTGCTAAGCTGGTGACACCTTAGAGTGTCTAGGGCCAACTCCTCCCTCATGGTGTTCTGCTGTGTGAGACAACACATGTCCCCTTTTGTCATGCTATCTTGATTATGCTTTGCAGAGAAGGAGTCTGAACAGATATGGAGGCATGTTAGTTACACTTCTACCTTCTTGGGCTAGGGGAGAATTTACTTGGTAAACATCTACAAGGTGGGGCCTAAAGAGAACATGTCCACCATATCTTCCCACAGGACAATTGTCACCAGTATCGGAATGTGACACGGTCCGCGTGTTCATAGAGCTGAGAGATGCTGTGAAGCAGTTGTTTTCGGACTGCCAGAGAGACTAGTGAGGTGCGGAGGAAAGCAACAAAGGTTCTCTTTCAAGAAAGAGACAAGTCTTTGGGGGCCAGGGTGTGATGAAACTCCTGCCTCACTTGACCCTGGTCAGGGAACATGGGACTCATCGATCCTTCCTCTTCTGTCTACAGCCCTGTCATCTTACATGTGCCCGGTCTAAAAGGGAAAATGCTTAAGACACATCTCTGAAGGGAGAGCTGTGACAAGACAGGTCACCAGGACGGGTTAGGATTTCCCTGGCTGTTATTTTACAGGAAAGTCCTTTGCTGGGGATTTTGGACTCCTCTCAACATTGAACCTTATAACCCCAAGTAGTCAGACTTGTCGGAGCTGGCTGGTGCTGGGGGAGAGGCCAGGCCATCTGGTTTAGTGTGTGTGAGTTGCTACCCTAGCTCCTGAGACTCACTCCACATGCTATCGTGGGGCACGGCGGGGGTGTGGGGGACAGCCTATGGCGCGTTGGTGTGACCAGCTACATTTCCAACTTTCCTCCTGGCCTTTTTATCCTAGAAGGCAGGGCAGGGGTCCCACTGCCTCCCACACCTAGTTTGGCTTTTAGTGACTCCATCGGCTAGCTCAGAGTCTGGCACACGCTTCCTGGTCTACACGATCATGTGGAAGGCCTCTTGGAAGTCAGCACTGCACGGGCAGCCAGGCTTGCTGCCAAATCCTATTAATCATGTGTGTTGCAATTCTCCCAGGCCTCTCCCTCTCCTCTCCCCTTTTTTTTCCCTGCTGGAGACCAGTTTCTAGTTTGCATTACTGTAACAGCTCTGAGCCGCCCCTCTCCTCCTGTCTGGTCTCCTTGTCTGTCTTCCTTTGCACCCAGGGAAGCTGGAGAGATCTTTCTAATCCCCGCATCCCACACATCACTCTGCTAATTAAGCCCTGGGACAACTCTCCATGGCTCTCAGAATAAATACCGGCCTAGTCTAACATTCCCTTCCACATGGCCCTGGCTACTTTTTCTCAGACCTCATGAGTTTTGGAGGTTTTCTGAACTGGATACCTATACCCCAGGATCCTGGCTTTCTTGAGGGCATCTCTCCCTGTTTGGAAACTTCTTTCCCATTTTCTGTGCCAGGCTACTGCCCACCGCTCTACCGAACTGATCCTGATGTCCCTGAAGCCCTCCCCAGTCTCTTGTCAACCTTGTGACCTGATTTGGGTTCCCCAAATCTTCTTTTGGTTTCTCCCTGGTGAAATGGAAGTTTCTGGTTTGCCTACACCCAGGCAAACAGAAAAAGGTCATTTTCCAGGCTTCCTTGGGGGTTAACCCAACTGTCGTCTTCTGGGCATGGGGAATGAATGCATGTCACATTCATGCTAGCTCGCCACGCTCCTTCGAGGTGTTTAAACTCTTCCTCTTCGATGGCAGTCTTGTGGGCCATGTGTGCTTGGTGCGCTGGGATCCCGACATAGAGAAACTGGGTCTAGTCATCATTTGCACTGTGATGGGTGAAGCTTCAGAGACTTCAGGGCCTATTTGTTACCTGGGCCATACATTACCTACTCCTGACTGATAGACTACGTGATCCTTTCCTTGTGCTATTGGCTTGCGATGTCCTTGTCACCAAACCTCAGGCTCCCTCGGTAGAAGGACCCAGCTGTCTTTTTCTCTAACCTACACACCTTCCACAGTACTAGACGAAGATGGGCGCTCAGTAAACCCTCTCGTAAATGGATGGAAGATGCTTGGTCTCATTGGATGACAGAAAAGGAGCAAAAAGAGATGGCAAGGCTGTCCACAGGGAGAGAAGTCCAGACCTCCCTGGACTTGAGACCGATTGCTTACCATGGGGGCCACCAGATGCCACTAGTTTGGGGGCTACAACATTCCTATAAAGGAACTCATGAAGTCCAGGAAGGGGAGGCCGTGCAGAGATTCCTGAATCCACACTGCACTCAGCACTTCCCCCACACCTTTCTTCCAATGCCTCCCCCACAGTTTCCAGGAGTTTCTTTTATTTCATTCACTAAACAGTTTATAAACTGAATTAAAATAAATGAGATGCAAATAAATTCCAGGCTTTCTCCCTCATTTTCAAATTACATTTTCAGTCCACTCAACCTGTTATAATCTCATAGTGATTTTCATTTAAGAGAGCTAAACGGATATGTGATTATTGTTACAGGAACGAACACCAGACAATTAAATGTTGAGGTGTTGATAGATAAAACTGTGTTTTGATTTGCATAAACATGATGCCAGCAAGTCTAACCCCAGCAGAAACTCAGTTATAAGACTTGCGTGCCTAACTTCTGTTAATTACCACAAGTACCATTATTAAGAATTTTAATATTCAGAGTTGGGATTATTGCCATTTTATTTTAGGGCCACATTTATCTTTATTTTGAAAACTTAGTCAAAATGCATAACTAATTTATCAAGGAAAAGGCACGATTACTACTTATAATCAACTTCTACAGTGCAGCATATCAAAAATCAATTACACAGCCCTGAATCCAGTCATTAAGGATTTAGCCACTAATCTCATTCCATTTTTGTCTTTAGGAAGATACCGCAGCTTGCAACTTTGCAGATATCAGCAGAGGAAGAAAAACATGGGAGTCTGCTGATAACCTAATGTGGAGAATTAAACTCTAGCCAGACAAAGGCAGAATCTTAATATGCAGTGGCCTGGCTCTTCAGGGAGGTCACCTGCCTGGCTGGGCTTCAGAAGTTATGACCCAAGTTTGGCAGGTACCCAGTCTTCTGCTCCCAGGGGCTCTAAAGCATTGTTTTGACTTTGTCCTGCTCTGTGGCAGACTGTCTTCCCAGGGCCTCTCTTGACCCGCAATTATCTTGAGTCTTTATTAGTCGACCTCTTGGCTGTCTCCCCTTCCATGTGCCTGGATGAGAGTGCCAGAGCTTTCGTGACATCTACCTTAAGTCTCAGGACAGGGCCTGTCTTTAGGTGCTCAGTAAACATGCTTCGGATATGATGAAGACTGAGCTTTCTGGCACTTATCTCCTTATTCTGGGAGAAGGGTTGTCACCATGGTAGAAGCAGATCCCTCTGTGTGACAAGAACTGACAGGAGAAGGAGCCACAGTATTCTTGATCATCTAAACAGGAAGATGTGTAGAACTGTGACTAAGGATACTGGTCAGTGAACAGGACCGAAAGATGGATCTGGGGCCAAATCCTGGCTTAGCCTTGAATTTTAGCTATTATATCATGACACTTAATTAGCTTCCTTGTTTCTCATCTGAGAACTGGGAGTGATAGAAATAATCCCTTAGGCTACTGAAAAGATTACAGTAACACAAATAAGGCATTTCACTTAGTGTCCATAGCATGGACATCCTCCATAGGTGTGTTTCAGTTAGCTTTTCCTCAGATGTCCTCAACACATGTGCTCCCATTAACATTCAAAGATGTAAGTTAGGGGTGGTTAAAACTTCTTGCTGCCTATTTTATTTTGTTACTTCCTCTTGGTATGCCTCCCTGATTCCTCAGGCTAGTCGACATCTTCCTTTGTGACCACACAGTATCCCCAAGGGATCTGTCTCCACACACCCTGAGTTCATCCTTGTGTCTGCATTTTTCAGAAGGACATCACTTCTTGGCTATAAAGAACACACTTTATACTTTTGTTCTCCCAGTATGTAGCAAATTACCAAGCACACAGTGGCAGCACCAGCTGGGACTCACAAGCTGCACTGTCCAGACAGTGAAAGCCAGGAGAGGACATGGGCGTGTGCAAAAAGAGGACCAGTGCCTTCTCCAGCTGAGGCACACCATGAATCTACCACAGGGACTGCGGCCCATCTCAGGAAATGGAGGAATTTTCCGTAAACCCAGAGGAATACATCTTCCATCTTCTGAAAGTACAAAGGTGTTCCAGAGGCCTAACATTCCCTCTGCAGTGTGAGGAAGGGAAGCCTGTCCCATCTGGGTCTCAGGCAGGAAAGGAGTAGACCCACTTACCCGAAGCTTCCTTCCAAAGATGGTGACTTTGCCTTTAATCTGTTCCTTCCTCAGGCGCCACTCAATGGAGTTCAGGCCATTCTCCATAGGCAGGGAGATGTTGCAGCGCCCAATGGTGGGGGTGATGGTGCCCGCAAGGACGTGGGGCTCACTGTGGAAGCTGACACCCATGCCATTGGCGTACATCACCCGCAGGGTCCCGTTATTGCAGAGCTGGTAGCTGTTTCGCACTTGATCTGGAAGAATGTTGATGGGGGTGGGTATGGGGAGAGAAATTATCCACTCGATTAGTCAGGAGAGAATAGAACCCCTATTTTTTACGGGTTTCCATGGTACTTAGCAGCTGTCAGTCTGAGGCTGCCTTCAATTAGCACACACACAATGGGAAGGTGAGTGGCAGAGATGCTCCTGATCCACGGGAAGGAAAACATTATTAATATGTGGCACTCCAGAAATAATTATGCCCTGATAGTTTTCTTTTACTCACTGAAGACTATTAATAGCACATTTAAACATTTAAAGATGTCTATTGCCTACACAATTTGTGTCAATCAAATCCCTGAACTTTAACATATATATTTTAGCTTATATGAAAAAAAAATAAATGAAAGGCAAACTACTTCCATTTTTTCCTCCCCTTTGGCCTATCATCTAAGCCAAGGTTGACGGTCTAACCGCAGGTCAGATGCAGTGGAAAGCAAGTCCAGTGTGGATCAGCACAGTGAAAAGAAAAAGCTACCTTCCCTTTCTACATGGCATCACTGCTGCCTGGGTCGCTATGTTACCGAAGAACTTGGGCAACACACACAGTGTGAGGTAGATGGAGACAGAGGGGGCTGATAATGCGTGTTTATCTTCCTGAATAGAATCTACACCAGTCAATCAGACTTCTGACCTTTTCCTGTATCAAAGAATCACATTCAGGAGCCAGCTTTTATAGGCACACTGTTTCCTCCCCATCTGGGTGAAGAAGCCAGGCTAGGTGAGTGAGCAAGGGTGTACCTGTCACTCAGTGACTCCGACCATCATACAGAAGGACAGAATCTACATCATTAATCATCTGGCGGAGCAGAAATAGAGCCATTGAAACAGGCTTTGCTGAGGGATAATGGTCTAGAAATGTCATCATTTATCTACTGAAACGACACTTTTATCCTCTGACAACTGGCTAGCCCACCGACATTATATCTTAATTAAAAGAAAAAAAATTAATCTGCAGGATGCTGTTTCTTGCCAGCCCCTGCCCCTGTGCTTGCCCTGGAATGCACACAACAAAAAGAACGGGTGGTCAGAGACCTTGGGAATCGGGGGTCCTGGCAAGAGATTGCTCAAGAGCTTGGATCCCAGGCCAACCAACTAAATAAAAACATGTTTGCAAGGAGATGAAAACAAAATCTGGTGGTAGCCCTGGAGAATAAACAGTAATTGTGATGATAATGACATGGGTTGGCTTTTCAGAGTGTGGGTGAAGGAAAGAAGGTAAGAAACAGGAAGAGCATGGTTGGGGATAAAATCAGGTGTTTTTGGATATGTAGATTTCTCCAGATAACTACATCTTTGTTGAGAGGGTATGACATTTCCCTGTATTGGAGAGATTTACTTGTGTATTTTTTTTTTTTTTCCCTGAGACTGTTTTCTGGTAGAGTGGGTTTGCTGCAGACATTTGAGTAAGACAGAAAACTGAGGAATGTTCTGGATGTTTAGACATTCTCTCGGGCGAGGGACTGCTGGCTCTGGAGCTAGGGGTGAGCTCAAGGGCAAAGGGGTGTTACGCTGAGGCCTTACCTTGGACCACTGTATAGGAGGCCTCCACTGAAGAGAGGTTGGTGATCACAGTGACATCATCATCACGGTTAGAGTTCTCAATGTCAATGGTGATGGATTTCTCCATTTCCCGGTGCAGACTGGTTACCACACCCGTGGGGCGTGTCACGTTGGTCAGACGGCCCTCATGGTCATAGCTGGAAGAAAAAAAATACTAGTCAGAAGCACATTCTGTGGAGCTTTCTTGACATTCATACCTACAGGAAGGCCAGACCCTCAGGGGCTGAGGAAGAGAGACTGGAAGGTGGGGGTTGCTGGATGGTGCTCTACACTGAAGCCTTGCTGTAACCCAGACCTCAGCCTGTCCTGAGGAACAGTTCTGTGGATTTCTCGTGCCTGTTGATTTCAGCTCAGTGGAAACCTGTCTGCTGGTCTTAAGCAGGGTGGACTTAACCACACCTTCCTGAGCTGGTGGGACTAGCTACTTGTAAGCATCCTTTGCTTTTTATGTGTTTTGCAGAGCACCCAAGTCAATGCTTCCCAAATATACATTCTATTGTGTCTTGTCTTTGCTGAGCAAACCACACTCTTATTTATTTTTAAGTGTGTATGTGTGTATGTGTTTGTATGTATGTGTGTGTATGTGTTCATGTGTGTGTATGTGTGTGTGCGCGCATGCATGCATGTGTGTGTATGTGTGTATGTGTGTGTGTGTGCGCGCGCGCGCACGAGCATGCATTCATGCCCACGAAAACCAGAAGAGAACATAAGATTCTCTAGAACTGGAATTGCTGGCAGTAGTGAGCTGCCCAGTGTGGATGCTGGGAACTGGACTTGAGTTTCCCAGAAAGACAGTTGAGTATATTCTTACTCACCGAAACATTTCTCCAACCCCTAAACCACACTGTTTTCCCACTGGCTGTTCACCCAATCTAATCAAAACCTAGCACTTGAGACCATGCAAGCCTTAGTCTTTTACAGGGGTACCATACCTCATCTTACTCATCACCCTTGTAGACCTCTCAAACATCAGCCTGGACCAAATGCCACCCCCACGTCCTCGCTAAAGCCCTACAAACCTAGCTTGGTCATGCAGCCCCCTCCAAACAACCAAGCTCAGATATCCTAGCTTGCTGGGAGACTCCCTGGACCCCGATTGTCCTCAGTATCCATATCTGGCCATATCATGATCACACTTGGTGCCTGCAAACTTCACTAAGAAATCTCTTTATAGCTACATGCTGTCTTCACCCCTTTCTCAGAGGTGGGTCTGGTTTTGCCACCTGCAGGTGGAGAGTCTCTGCCCTCACTAGAAGACCAGTGCTTTTAGACACCTTGGGCAAGGAAGATGGCTCTTCCCACAGTCTGCATATGGAAGAAGCCTCTGAGCGCTCCTGCATGGGCCCTCACACTCAGGAGAGATGGGGAAGAAGATGGAGCAATGAGGCCTTGGCTTTCCCACAGGTGAACTTCTAGCTGGAGGAGGATCTTCTTCTAGCCTGGGGGGAGAGAAACCCAGTTGGCAGGTTCTGAGCGATGGGTCCTCGAGCTGGTACAGTACGTGGGAAGGAAGTTCTCCATGGAGGAGTCCACAGGGAAGCAGTGGGGAAAATGAGTGGTAAAACATGGAAGGAACTGGGAACCTTGGGACGGTGACCTGGATCAGTCTTGAAATGACCCGGGAACTGTTATCTTTATGGAGAAGAGGAAACAGTCAAACTCTGTGGATGCTGAGCTACATGGCCTGTGTGGGTAAAGGTGGTGGGGGCAACAGGAAGCTCAGTGGACTGGGGGGCCTGCCTCTTGTCTCTGTCCTTTGCCTTGCCTAGGATGGTGTGCAGTGGAAATCCAGACAGCGCCTTCCCTGCAGAGGCTTGATGCTGTAACCAGGCCTTCTAAGCCGAAGGATATCACTTTGTTGTCCCCCCCTCCCCCCCGGTAACGCAGTGGTTTCTCAGACAGGGGTCCGAAGATTCTATTTACACTAGTGACAAATTAGAACTATATGAAAGGATGAATGATTAAAGACTATTACATAATTATCTATCTATAAGAAGGAATCTTAGGCAGCTGTCAAAATGAACAGCGTGGATTCCTACTTATTGGCACGTGTGTGTGTGTGTGTATGTGTGTGTGTGTGTGTGTGTGTGTGTAAAAGGGAAGAACAAAGGACACTTTCTTCCTAGCACATGAGTTTTTGAATGTAGACAAACATCTCTGAAAAGTAGACATATAAATATTAATGGCGTTTTTCTCTGTGGAGTTTTGACTAATTTTTGTTTTTGTCTTGGAATATTCTTGTGTTTTAGCAATTGTAGCCTCCTTTCACATTTTGGAAGCATAAAATACATTAAACGAAGAAACGGATGCAATGGTAATGTTTGGGCTTTGGGTGTCTTGCACAACGCTCAGCAGCAGAGATCCACCGTGCAGGGTCTGTGTTGAACGTATTCTCTGGGACCTGACCAGGGTCTGAAACCCAGGACTCTGTCGTTCCAGGACACCTGTAATGCTCAGGCTGCCATGCATCCTTCTGAGAGGAGGAAATAGAGCTTCCACTCTGGGGGAAGCAGTGGGGGTGGCAGCAGGCGCCTCACAGGCTTTGGGACAAAGTATGCTCTCGGGCTTGCAGATGGACTCTCATAGGGGGGGGGGAATGCAGCTGCCCGAAGCTTTGCTTGCTTCCCCCCCCCCCCCCCATGACAGATCTGCAGATTCAGCTCTCTGTGCGGAAAACTCTCTGCCCTCAGGAGTGAGAGCAGTGATCACCAGCGATGGGGGTCTCAGTGCTAACCCAACAGACGTGGTGGCCACGGGGCCTTTGACTTCTTTACAGTCAGTAGACAGTCACCAAACACCTTTTACATGAAAGCAGCTGGTAAAAGTGCGGCGGTATGTGGGCGGCAACAAAATGGACAAATCCACGCCTCATGCCAGATGAAAAGGCAAAGATAAAGGAAGGATGCTCTTCCCTACCCTGGGAACATGGCAGCGTAAGAGGATCCCCAAAACTCAATTTCCTACATCTCCATTTTGACTGTCTCCCCAAAAGCCACCTTCTAAGACAGAAAAATGCAACTGTCATCTCCAGAGTGGTACATTCCAGCTCTGGAGACTGCAGAACTTCCTTCCTTGGGGAAGTCAGCATCTAAACTATGTGGCACCTGCTGTTTTCTCACTGGCTGGATTTGGAGGAGGAGCTGGTCACAACTGCAGGGCAAACACCACCGCTCCCTTCTTCTGGCGGGTCTGGCTTTAGGTGAGTTATATTTTCTACCCCTCTGGGCCCCAGTTTGCTGAGGTAGACTCTGACCCTCAGGAGACTGGGGCCCACAGAAGTGGGAATGGCAAGAGAGTTCAAAGCAAAGCAAACAGCACTCCTCAAATCTGATAAAACCAACAGAAGGTGTGTGGGTTAAAGCCTTAGCCCGACTGTGCTGAGAGCTAAAGGTGACACATGGATGGTCCCCACAGAGGAGAAGAGCATTGGCTGGTGAAGTGTGATCAAGTGCCAGCACCTTGAAGGACATGAAGCAGCTCAGAACCCCCCATAGAGAGCTTAACCCCAAGAGGGAAGCTAAGTCCTGGCAATCAATTGTGCTATGCAGTAAAGCTCCAGCAGATGGCGACAGCTTCCCTCGCATTCTCCCCAAAGCGGTGGCATACACACAGGAAGCAGCGAACATTGTTGAAGTCTTCTTTTTCTTGTCCCTCCTGCCCCCATCTCTCTGTGGTATCCCCTCCATAACTTACTACATTCTCAGCCAGCAGAAACACTAAGACTGAAAGCAAGCCAGCCCTCCTAATGCATAACTTTTGCTCACTGCTGTGGAGAGAGCCCAGAGGCTGGTAAATTTCGTTCAGTCTCTAGCAGGTCACGGGGGTGGGGGGTGGGGGGAGGGGCGGGGGGGAGGGAGGACGGGGACGGGGACGACACTCAGGCTTAGCAGACTCCTCCAACCAGCAGCTCTTAGGTTAATACCTGCGGCAGCAGGCTCGCTTGACCCAAGCTGCTTCAGGAGCTAGGGAAAACAGCTTCCCCGCCCCCCCAAAACAAACGGTGGAACTATTAAGTATGAGATAATTGTTAGGGGAAATATGACCAGTCCTCACATCTTTTAATATACCTAGCACTTTATCTGTATTGATCTGCTTCTGCTAAGGAGGAAATTCAGAGTTATCTACCTGTCTGTGCAATCAAGTGTGTTGCTGGACCTATTGTTAAATCACAGGGGCCCCGCTGGGACCCTGCCTCTTAGTTTCTAATTTCCGCACCCATGGCAAACATGAATAATCAGTAGGGTTAATCAGCACTTTATCTCCCAGGTGCTGTGCGTGTCCAATATCCTGAAGTTTGAACGTCAGGCAGACAACAGGAATTCCCAATGCTGGCAGGGAGGATGCTGGATATCAGAGGCCTGATAGAGCACATCATTTAGGAGACAGGAGAAGGGACACGAATATCCTGCAGCTATAAGAAGTCATTAAAGTTAGGAAGACGTGACTAGGCAATTTTAAAAGCCATGCGAATCATCCAGCCAAGGCAGGAGGCGGGCTCTACAGGGATTGGTCAAAAGCCTACTTACTCATAGAAAGTTGTCCATCCAGTTTCGTCACTCTTGGTGGCTAGGAGTCCAGTGTTCCCATCGTAGGTCATGAGGCCCAGCTCCAAGTTCTGCGTGGACACGGCTTTGAGGCCGCCATTGGTGCCCACGGTAAGGGTGATGATCTGATTATCCGGCATGAGCAGGTGGCGGGGCATGCCACTGCTGTCCCGACGGATCTTCAGGGAATTTCCGTTGTTGTCAATCAACTCAGTGACATCATTGTCCGCACTGTAGGTGAAATTGTACAAGTACTCCCCCGTCACCAAGCTCACAGTGTACTGATGGATGCCATCGGCGTTGAACACGTACAATTCCTGCTCTCCCGGAGACGCAGCCTCATATTGGTTGAATGCATTAAGAACAGGTTTATTTTTGCTGACCGCCCTAATCCGGATATTCCCAAGGTCTGCGATGTAGATGGTGCCATCCGGAGCCACAGCTAAGGATGACGGGGAGTTCAAGATGGCATCAGTGGCATAAGCATCATCTCCCGAATAGCAGATGCAGTTGACATCATTTTTGCAGTCGCAATCTGAGGCTGCCCCGGCTAAGAGGCAGATCTCCCCATTGGTGGTGACCTGGCGTAGGCGGTTGATCTTTTTCTCATCTGTCTCAGTGATGTAGAGGACCCCAGTGTGAGAAATGGCGATGGCGCTAGCTGACTCCAGAGCAGAGTGGATGGCGAGTTTACTGAGCGAGTAGTCAATACCGGGGACCTGGCAGTGCATTGGCCTCCCTGCGATGATGCTGACCTGGTGATTCTCTGTGATTCGAAGGATGACATTATTCTCCAGGACGTACAAGGAATTGTCCATGGGATTGACAGCAAGGTCTGTTGGCCACTCCAGACGAACCTGTACATGACATGGCATTTCACGAACAGCCTCTAACATTGCAATTTTATGCATCTCGGAGAAAAAGCAGCTATTAAAATATTTTATTTTATTTCATTTTATATATGTTAATGCTTCTCCTGCATGTATTTTGGCACCACATGTGTGTCTGATCAGAAGAGGGTGAGGGCACTGGCTGCCCTGAAACTGGAGTTATGGATGGTTGTAAGCCATTGTGGGAGTGCTGGGACTCGAAACCAAGTTGTCTGCAAGAGGAACGAGTTCCCTTAACTGCTGAGGCATCTCTCCCGCACCAACTTAACCTTTTAGTAGCAAGCTGTACTAGGAAAGCTCATCACTGAACCATTTGCCTGAGCTGGCTGTTTATGACAGAGAAGAGGGGGGCACGTGACCAACTCTTCCTTTGATTTCATCTGTCCTGCCTCGATCCTGCCAGCTCTAGCCACAGCACTGTTTCTCAGCTTCAGCTGACTAGCCGGGGCTGCAGCCATCACATGCGGTTGCACAGGTAGATAAATGCATAAGGGGCCAATGCAATTCAGCCCACATTCAGTTCCGTGAGCCATGGGTCAGAGAAGGCTCTGTTCATTTAGAGAGGACACATTTGTCCAAATTGCAAAAAAAGCCACCATGTGGTTTGGAAGGTGGCCCTAGCCCGAGAACAGACAAAGAACAGGCTGGCTAACAAACCACAACTTGCGTGTTTGAAAAAAAGAAGGAAAGAAAGAAAAAAAGAAAGAAATGAGCAGAGCCAAGTCAAATACATGCCTCCTCTGTGGAATTTGAATTCAACATCTCAGTAGCAACTTGTCAGTTTGTTGGGGAATTTGAGCTAAAATTTATGAGGTTGGCCAAGGGTTGAGATGACTCTTACAGGCAGGGTGAACATACAGGATGGCTTCTTTGAACAAACACCACACGTTCGAGGAGCCTGTGGTCTCCGCCACTGTAAAAGACCTGATGAAACATGCTCTTTGGAGGGTGATTGAGGAAGGCTTTGCTCTAGGAACGACTAACACAAAGTGGAGGTTTATATAGTGAAGGTGCAATCATCCCAGATTAACAGCGAAGCGCTGATTGACGTGTAACCCTAAAGCCACACAGTCTCCAATCTTTGAGAGTGATGGAGACAAGAGGTAATTATACAGCTGCCCTACCCTACAATCTGCCACTGTGAGAGTGTGCCACCAGCCTTGCAGAATGGCCCTCTCTCTTCTTGTTCTCTCTCTCCTTCCCTCTATCCCAAGTTTAATCATCTCCTCTTTATTACTTCTCTCCTTTCTCCCCCCCCCCACTTCATTTTCATCCTGCATTTTTCCATATTGATGCCTAGTTTACCTTGATTCTTCTTCAAACTAAATAAGATCAGTGTTCACGGCTCATGTTCCCAACTCATGTCGTAACATGTGTGGAACGCACCCAAGACCTGGGATTTGATTAAGGATGAGAAGCAAAGAGTCCCACCTGAGCCACATCCATGCTAGAGTCACAGCTCAGGGGCCGGACAGCTGTGAGGTCATTGGATCCCAGCAGGGTGGAGATGATTCCATTTTGGTCGACCTTCCGGATCATGGTAGCATCAACGAAGTACATAAGCCCATTCTTGTCCACCGCGATACCTGGAGAGGAAAGCGTGGGGCGGGGGGTGTTTTTGACAGGAGGATGGTTTGTGGAGGAGATGGGGGATGCCCTATTCTGGATATGATGTGCTTGGACCTTACTGGGATGGGTAAGCATCCTCAGAAGACTAGATCTCAGTCCTTTAAAAGCAAACATTTCCCAAGGACACTGTGCTGTGCTGTGCACGATTCCCAGGGTGGCTGCTGTATTCGCTTCAACCAATGACATCACCTCAATCTGCAGAGGACCCAGGGCTGCTAGTGACTGTGGAAACAGCCCTGACTCTGCTCTCTCTGGAAAATGAGTTATTACCAAAGTTCATTGCTCTAAAAAAAAATGATTGCTAGTATACTACTTAAACACCCTTCACGACTAATTGTGACAATGAGGCTGAGAAACAATGATGCTTTCAGCCACAAACTCCCAATTCAAAACAGTCTCCTCCAGGAAGAATTCCCAATTAAGCCTTGACTCCAATCAGCACTCCAGTGCCCCCAGGGGACACAGAGCCCTAGCATTTCCCTGTCGCAGCAGGCCTGATAAGACACAGGCTGCAGCTTCTATTTCTCTTGCGTTTTTCATTTCAGTGCCCAAGTACAAGGCTTGGCATCCTTAATCCATGCTGCAGGCTGCTTGCACAGTAGCTAAAAATGCTAACAAGAATTAGGCCCTGATATGATTGCTCCTTAACCCCAAGCATCTCTAGTCCTTTCAAATAGACGCTCATCAATTCCAAGAACTCCTCAGGACAGGAGTCATGGAAATAATGCTATTATATTATTTATTTAAGTGTGTGTGTGTACATATATATTTGTATGTGTGTGCATGCATGTGGAGGCCAGAGGTTGATGTTGGGGTGTTCTTTGCTTTATTTTTTGAGATAGGGGCTCTCAGTGAACCTGGAACATGCTGATTTGTTGTAACCAAGGATATCCTCTGCCTCCTCCTCTCAGAGTAGGGATTATAGGTATGTACCACTGCACCCGATATTTTCTTTTCTTATTTTTGTGTAAGTGCTGGGGACCTGAACACAGGCGTGTGTCATAAACACTATACTAAGTGAGACATCTATCCAGCCCCCTTTCCATCTGTCTGTTTGTCTGACTGTCTGTCTGTCTCTGATCTCTGAAGCTCAAGAACAATTTAATTATAGTTTAAAAGGACAAAATACCCAAGGCAGGTAAGCTTTAAATTTCAGCAGCTGCCTGGAAGAGGAAGACAGGGAAGAACCAGAGTAAGCCATGCTACTTAAGCAGGCACGGAGGCTGGCCACATGGAAGGTAAGCAGGTGCTTGGCAGGGAGGGAGCTTTAGAGACAAAGTAACAAAGCCTGAAGTATCAAATGGTCACTTAGGCTCTGGCCAGCTTCTGGAAGAAAAAGGCAGAAGACAAGAGAAAGGGAGAGTTACATCTTTCTGAGTCAGGGCTTGAGACGGCAGGCAGATGCAAACAGAACCTCACTGTGGCTTATAGTGAGTGCACAAGGGGCTGGGAATTCTGGGAAAGGAAAGTACACTGCCTCATTAAAGGACTAATTATTCTTCCTGTTCCCTTTAGTGTGGCTTGTGGTGAACCCACCTTCCTGAAGGAGAGTCCCTTGGCCAGGAGATTGGCTGGACCAAGTGGATTAACTTCGGGAAGGACATGAGCCTGCTCCTATCTAGAGGAGTGGTTCCCAACTAGTCGGCCAAAACCTGTTTGGGGTGGTTCCCAGGAGTCTCCTAAGACCACCAGAAAACCAGATGTTTACATTAAGAGTCATAACAGTAGCAAGATTACAGCTCTGAAGTAGGAACAAAAATAATTTTGTGGTTGGGAGGGTCACCACAACACGAGGAGTTGTACTAAAGGGTCGCAACATTAGAAAGGCTGAGGACCACTGACATACAGGTAGATGGCATTCTTTTGGGTAAGAGGAAAAAGCTTTACCTCATTGAGTATTCACCTTTCAGTTCTGTTTTGTTGTTGTTGTTGTTTTTGTTTTTTGTTTTTTGTTTTTTTTTGAGAGAGGGTTTCTCTGTGTAACAGCTCTAGCTGTCCTTGAACTTGATCTCTAGACCAGGCTGGCCTCGAACTCACAAGGATCTGCCTGCTTCTGCCTACTGAGTGCTGGGATTAAAGGCATGTGCCACCACCATATGGCTTCAACCCTCAATTCTTAACTGCTATTTTTTTTTTTTTTTTGATCCACTACTGTCTAACATTAGTCTGGCATGACGTAAGCCCCATAGGCTCTGCTGTGTCTCTAGCCCCTATAGCTGACGCTCTGACAGGTGACGCTAACACTGTCTCCTAGTGTCAGCAATCTCCAGGGGCAGGCTACCATGTTTCTCTAAGTGGTATACATGGTTGGTAAAGTTCATTCTAATAAATAAGCTGGGAAGCACCCACATATACCCAGAAACCACAATGATAACTAATCTTAGGGAAAATGATTTTTAGATGGCATGGATTTATTTAGCCCACAGCAGGCTCCTTGTAGGGTACAGAAGTCTATCCTTTTGTGGCCTTTACCTCTAGGGCTCATCAGGGTTGCGTCCACAGCCTTCCCTCCATCCCCACAGCGGGCTTCATCAAAGGGTAGACATTGTTCGCCAGTCCCTGCCACAACTTCTGAATTCCCAGCCAGGTCTTTGGCTCCACTCAGAGACTTGACGCGGTAGATTCTGCGACTGTTGGTGTCAGAGACATAGAGGGAGCCAGTCACAGGGTCCACAGCCAAGTAGTACTTGTGTCCTGGGCTGTTGCTTTAGGAGAAGCACAAAGAGAGAAGAAGAAGAAGGGATTATGCAGCTGGTGTCTTGGGTTGGAGGTGACAAAAATCCTAGCGACACTCTTACCTCTCCAGTGTCTTTCTATTTTAGTGAATTAGTGATGCCCTGAGAAATATTTCAACACATCATGGCTCTGAGATACTTATGATTAAGGGATAAACTTCTCATGCTATTTTGGGAGTTGAGAATTCCCATCAAACCAACAGGATGTTGTTTCATTTAGCTGGCACAAAAGACCCCATGCCAGTCCTGTTTTAGTGACCACTAAGGACAGTCATTCTCTCAGTGCCAGCCATGGGCTTAGTGAATTGTCTCACAGGGTCTAGGAACCCAATCCCCCCTGTGACAAAGTTCTCTTATTCACTAAACCTCCACAAGACCTCCAAGGTCATGAACACTGGAGCAACCTGGAATTTTCTAGGCTTATGATGACTGGCTCCC
The DNA here is from genome assembly GCF_903995435.1 of Acomys russatus. Taxonomy (NCBI): domain Eukaryota; kingdom Metazoa; phylum Chordata; class Mammalia; order Rodentia; family Muridae; genus Acomys; species Acomys russatus. The sequence goes on from NC_067161.1 coordinate 18,552,311, forward strand.
CAGAGCTATGCATGGCCAATCCTTGGCCTTAGAGCTGATACTTTTTCCTAGCGCCTATGCAAATGGAAGTGGCATTTAGTGCAAGTTGTACCTCTCTTGCCATCATAGCCAACATTTGCCCTTGATCCTGGCCAAACCAGCATCCGGCATCTGAATTACCAAGAGAGGAAATGTAGTTTTCAAGTGCTGGGTTAACAACCAAGGTCACAGGTAGGAGTCCTGAGCCTCCCTGCATATTAAGCCCTTATGTGTGTGATGTAGATCCCCTTGGGGTCTATGGGGGCCCTGGGGCCTGCATATTTCCTCTGCCATGCTTTCAGTGTCCTCTGGGAGACTCGCCAGACTCGAGCAAGACTCGGGGAACTGGCCCCAGATTAAGACACAGGAAATGTCTGACTCAGACTCAGCTGGTGATCTCAGGCAAGTCTTTTGGCAGCAGTGGGCGTCAGCTCTCTTACATGGGAAATGACAAAAATCAAATATCTTTTACTAATGTCCTTCTGGCTCAGAAGCCTATAGCTCTCCCCTTTGTAGTATCTGCTTCTCATGGTGGCTGGGACCAGGATGAGTGCTCCCCCCACTCCAAGGCCGATCATTCAAATTCCTCATCTACTGGGGGTAGTGGCGAGTATTGCTTCTGGACCCAGTGGGTGGATTCCATGAACCTAGAATGAGTGAAGCCCTTTTTGTCCTGATATTTTTCAATTATTATCTGGAATGATGGGAGGACGGGGGTGGGGTGGGGGTGGGGGTGGGAGGTGGGGGTGGGGTTGGAAGAGGTGAAGGGAAAGTGAGCACGATGGCAGTCTGGTGTCAGGTGTATGTGTCCTGTGGACATTAGCTGGTAAATTACTAATTAAAACACTATCATTTGGGTTCTTGCCTGACTTAAAAAAAAAGAGTTAGGAAGTTATTTTTAGGAACTATTTGTGCGTTGAGGCCATCTTTAATTCCTGCTTCTCTTTGGGTTGCTATTAAGACTGATAATTGAACTGGAAGTCAAGGTCTTTTGAAAGAGTGGCCTTCTTTGGGTTCTTTCCCTTCCCTTCCCTCTCCCTTTGTTTTCTGCCCTCCCCACTTTTTGGCCAAGTCATTAGAGAATATCCATATATGCAAAAACAAATTAGGGCAGAAAGGGAAAAAAATCCATGCCATTTTTTAATTAGATGCTGCACCCTCTTGCTAAATGAACAGTAGCTGGCATGATCCTCAGGAAGTTCAAGGCGCTGCACATCTGTGCCTATGTATGAGCAGGATAATTAATTCTGGACTTTCTAGGGAACCTGATCTGAGGAGGCTTTTCCAAATCTCTGGCACAGGAGCTGACAGGTGGGGTTATCCGTTGCTTTGGAAGACCTTTCTTCAGGTAGTAGCCCACCCTCTGATTCTCAGAGAGCAGTTCAGGGACAATGGGAAGCCATGCTCCATATTGGTGGCTGTGTTGAGAAGCAAACAATGGCTAGTCTGTGACTTTCAAGGAAGAGGGGGTCTTGGGGGGAACATTTCTATTCTTTGAAAAAAATTTGGCTGCATTGGGGTATCTATAACCAGCCAATTTCGAGGAGTTTCAAGATTACAAAGGAAGAGATTTTTTTTTTTTTCCTTTCCTAAAAATGGCCGAGCCTTTGAGCATAATGATACCAGGTAATTTGATTCTATTTCTCGTTCAATTCCGACCCATTGTCACAAAGGGTTTCATGGTTTGTGTTGCATGGGGTGGAGACCACGCTCATCAAGGGCCTTTCTCCTTCCCTCCAAAAGGTAAGAACATCTTTTCTATTAGAAAACCCACACTGTTCCCATTTCACTGCAGTGCTCATGTGCATGCGCACACATATATGTTGTGCATTGGACACCTGAATTCTACCAATATGATTCCTAAAAGCCTTGAACCAGCACGATGACAGAGCCCCTTTGACAAAAGGCGCTTGATCCACATCTTTCATACCACTCAAGGGTGATTTAACTTTACAATAATTTCCAAAGTATCTAACTGTTGCATTCATTCTGACCAGCAGATTGGCGATTAACTTGTGTCGTGTGTGTGTGTGTGTGTGTGTGTGTGTGTGTGTGTGTGTGCGCGCGCGCGCGCGCGCGCGCACGTGCGTGCTGTTTAAATGACCACATATCTAGGGGAAAATCATTAATGAGTTGAAAATGAGTTTTTGACCCATTTCCAGTTCATTAAAGCTTTTGTGAACCCAGTCCAGCATTTACAAAAGCCTGAAGTTTGCCTCAACTGTTTAGCCCAATTATGGACCACACTGAGCAGCCGGGACAGAGGTTCACTGAGGGTTCATTATCGTGCTCTCGAATCTCCCAGAAATTCTAATTACTGTCAGCTTATTTGGTTGCTTTTTGACTGCATTTCATAATTGCAAAAGCTTATCATACCCACAACACACAATTAGCACATAAAAAAGTTACTGTATTTGGTACATAAAAATATACAACATTACACAAGAAGCACAAAACAAGAAAGCGAACACAAGGAACAAACGAACCATAGCAAATTATATGGGAAAGAGTTCTTCATCTTACCTATGTTTAAACTCTTTATTTCTTTATAGAAAGAAAACAGAAGGAAAAAAGAACAAACAGTTAGCTGAGGAATTGATGATAACGCAAACATAACATTTTACTTTTGTTTGTTTTTCGTATAAAGGACCACCCCCCAAAGGCAATCTTTTTCTTTTCTTTTCTTTTTTTTTGCTTTCTAACTGACAGTTCCTGGCTCAATTACTTGGGAAGAATCCCTGAGTTTAGACTCCTCATGGCCACTGGGAAATATGCACAAGGATGCTTGGATTCTCTGACAGGCAAGGTGGCTGTCATGGGACATAGGTGGCAACAGGTGAGACAGGACTTCTGGCTGATGAAGTGATGGCAGATGGGTTGCCATCTCAGGGGATGGCACCTGTTAACTAGTGTGGTGGTAGAAAGTTTCTGACTCCAAATTCAAGCTCAGCTGTCAAGAACTCTGTGATTGATTTGTAATGTCTGTCCTGGATGTGGAAGGAGCATAGCTATACTTGTGCTGCTGATTGCTATTGGTGTACTAAGGGTTGAATCAGGACCACCCAAAAGAGAGAACCCCAGCTCATGCCAATTGCAGCATGGCAAAGGCTTTGCCCTTTTCTGACTCACCATATCACTTTCTACCCCTGCTCCATGCCTCCCTCCCTGTTTCACTCGCATGAGCAGCACACCCTAGCAACCTATATTCATAGCGGCTAATACCGTGCCCGTTCATAAAATGCATAGGCAATACTATCCTTTTATAATTGGAGCCAGAGACTCCACTTAGCACACCACTTAAGAGAGTTAGGAAAAAAAATAAATAGGTTTGTTGCTTTTTTTTTTTTTTTTTCTTGAACAGAAAGACATTTCAATTTTAACAGGAAACCGGCTGGAACGTAGCATGAAAGAAGAGGTATAAGTGTCTCAAGTAAGGAAACCCACTCCCAATTCTGGAGGCTTCTAGAGACAGGTAGAAGGAGGCCTGGATTTTCTTTCCTCCCAGCTGAGAGACAAGGCTTGAGGACAGGACAGAGAGTTGGATGCTCCGGCTCCTGAGGTGCAGCTCAGGCCTCTGCCAGGGGCATCATTAGCGAGAGGTTTGCACAGAGATTACACTGTTATATTTTATTCTAACGTGTTAGTTTTTGAAAAAAAAAAGAAAAAGAAAAAGAAAAAAGTTAATTAAATGATGCTGATAACTCCTGAGCTCTGACTGACATAGTGCAATTTAAGATTCAGTCTGTAAAGCCTGGTGTGTCAGGGCGGCAGCGGGGAATTCTCGTGTCTATTTTATATTGCTTAATGAAAGTGAAATGCTATCTGCCACCAGTGGTAGACACATTTGCCTCTTAATTATTGAAATATCAATTTCATTTTTTTTTTTTTAAACTCGAGATTTTGTGAGAAGACTGGATGGGATTTGGGTCTGCAGTTCTGACCTACTTCTTTTCCCAGCTGCTTCAAGTTGATTACTATAATATCAGTGTGGGGGGGGGGCGGGGAAGAGGACAGGAGGGGAGGGGGACTGAGGTGTAGGAAGGTGCAGAGTTTGGCAGATCATACGGATATGAGCTTTAGATAAAGGCTGAAGTCACTCTTCTTCCAGTCCAGGGCAGGCAACAAGCCAACATAACATCAGCGTTTAGTCAGTCTGTGCGTACGAGGACAGATGCCCTACTTCTGAGGGACAGGCTTACACTTTATGTGCACTGCCTCCACAACATGGACCCTTCGGGCACATCCTTCGAGGGGGAAAGCACTGTCTCAAATGTAAGAAGCTGAGCTGGATTAGCATTTCACACCGCAGGGTCCCAGAGTCCCCTCTCCCAGCCTCCTCAGCCCATCTCCCAGAGCTGTCATCACCCTGTCTTGTGATTTATGTGTATGCGCCTGTCTTTTCCACTTCTTTGAGAACAGGATGAGACGTACACATCTCTGCATCGCTGATACTTCAGAGAGAGCAAAGGCCGGGAAAAAATCAGTCTTTGAGTGCAGGGAGCGCGGGCCGAGGTTACTTCTCTTTGCCTGGGACTTGCTGCATTCCCCTATGTTCTGTTCAGGCTCTAGACAGTTGGGAGCACTGTAAACCTTTCCATTACTGCACACTTTATGTCTTATTTTTCTTTCCTTTTCAAGGAGAGTGAAGTTGGGTGGGACGTAGTTTTATTGTTGCTGCTCTAAACACAAGGAGATTAATTTGGGATACATTGAGTTGAATTTTAGAGGAATGCGCTTAGGTGGTTTGTAGTATCTTTAGTATCTAGCTAAATTATTGCAAGCCGTTCTGTCCTCAGAATGGCTTTTGGGAATGCTCCTGCCCTACTGTGTTGATTCATGTAGCATCTTTGTAGGGCATGTGAGAGCCACTGCAGAATTCATTCTTCATGGTTATATGTACGTTGCTGACAAAATGATTAATGAACACCAGTTCAAAGAGCACTACACGAAGATGTGAAATGCCCAGAAATATTACGAAGGAAACTTGATAGAGGTTTCTCTAGATTTTATACTTCTTACAACTTGCATGTTATCAACAACCAATTGTACTCACAAAAGCAAGATTTTTACTTTATTAATAATCTGAAACCAATTTTGACTGGTTATATGAGAGGAAAGACTTAGCATATCGGTTCTTTCTATAGATAACAAAATCATAAAATAACTGTCACATAAAAAATAATCAAAGAGTTGAGTGTGGTGGCACTAGGGAGGTAGAAACAGTAGGACAAGGTATTCATGGTCATCCTTGGCTAAACAGCAGCAAGTTCAAGCCTAACCTGGGCTTTGAGACTCTGTTTCAAAAACTCCCAAACAACAACAAAAATCCCAAGACAAAACAGATGAAAAACAACAACAAAACTATCCAAAGGTAATCAAAGGGATTATGGGAAAAAATCGAGTATCACAGAAATTGAATAGGGGGTCAGATAATACAAATATCAGGCCATTTGTGCTTTGTGATGCTCATTCTCACTGTGGCATTTAAAAACTTGCAATTTTCTCTCATCTTATATAATATCATTTTGTTTTCCATTTTCTCTCATCTAACTAACTAGAGCTGAGCTTCCTTAGCTTCTAAGTCCAGAAGAGATCCAGGGTGGTCAGGGTAGTACAGAGGCGATTGTCTTCATTTTAATTAAATGTAGCATTATTTATTATTATTATTATGCATGTACGTGTGTGACACGTGCCTGTGTATATGATGTGTGTGAGTGCAGGCATGCACATGACACAGAACGTTTGTGTAGAGGTCAAAGTACGACTTTCGGAGTTGATGCTATCCTTGCACTGTGGGTTCCGAGGGATGAAACTCAGGTTGTTGGTCTTGTGCAGCTAGCACGCCTGTCCACTTCTACTCCTCATCATCACTCAGTTTTCATTTCCAGCTCACAATGTGCAATATCTTCTTTTTAAGAGGGAGCTCCTAAAACTGCATTAGCTTTCAGCCCCGTGAGTCTAGATCTGTCCTTGGTCAGAGGGCTTGGAAAACAGAGCCAAGGGTTAGCCAAAATTGTTTGGAGACAGGATGTTTAGTGTTATTCTTGGTTGGGGGCTTTGTTCCTTTCCTGACAGTCAACGTCACAGCTGACAGTCAGGAAGCTGTCACCCGCTCTAGCTGCCGTCACCCCGTCCGTCCATCCATCCTCACACTCAGTGGGCGAATCCTCAACTCCCAGGTCCAGCCTGTCTCTGGAGATTCCCACTTCCAGCACCCGTTGCCTCTGTTCTCCTCCCCAGGCCCCCACTTTGCCCGCACCTCTGCCTCCTCCAGCACTGACATATTTAAGTCGGCCACTTCCCCACCCTGAAGATCTGCCCTAGTGCAATTCTGCCATACAAGCGTAGGAAGGATGCCCACGTGGAGGATGATCCCCTCAGGAAAATAAAGCATAGGAAACGGCATCACCTTTGTTTGGCAACTGGACACGACTTTCAAACATTAGAGGAAGTATGGCAGTCTTATGTCTGTTACAAGGGGGCATATCAAGAGGCATTAGAGGGATACTGCCCCAGCCTTGGCTGCCATGCTGTGGGGTCTAGTTCTTAAGATGTTTTCAGATCTGGGAGCGAAGGATTTCTCTCTGAGGGAAATTTCACCTTAAGATGTCAGTGGCTGATGAGTTTATTCTGCTCCAGAGCATTTTGGGTTTTCCATGGACCAGGTGGAGAGGGGTGATAATTACAGGAGGGAAAAGCAGCTCCTCAAAGTGCTTTTTCAGGGTAGAGGATGTCAAAAATGTGCTAAATCAAAGCACACAGGTGATAACCACTGTACTCTTTGCTTCACTAGAAGTTACTGGAGCCCAGGGACCTCTGGCCTGCAAGCTTTATACAAGCAAAAGTGGAGGAAAGCCTGGGGAGGACCATGGTAACACTTCAATAGTATCCTGATTGGGAGGTGGGGCCTTGGGGTGGATGAGCAAAAGAGAGATGGGTGCCGACTCCAAAATGGAATCGCTCAGCTGCCAAGCCACAATGGAGAAAAGACAGAGGCAAGACAGGTCTCTCCCTCCTCCCTCCCCCCCTCTGCGGGTGACTGTTTTGAAGAAAGGGGATTGACAGCCCTTTGTTTTTAGGCATGTGGTGGGAAGGAAAGAAGAATCGAGTCAGTGTTCTTGTAAAAGCTTAACTTAAAATCGGCTCTGGGTTCTTGTCTGATGAAAGAAGAAATAGTTTGAAGGCATTTAAAGAAAGCCGGTGGGGGGGGGGGCTGCTGGGATATCACACAGCTATTGAGGGAAATTGGGAATGATGGCCCTCAAGCTGCCCTCAGTGCTACCACCACATGGGCATGCTGTGTTTTCCTTTGATAGGGCCATTAGCTTCTACCATTGGTACTGCGCTCTCTACAGTTTGAGAGACATGGAATCAAAAGGCAAGTCCAACAAGCAGGAGGGACCGTTTCTTGAACTCAAGTACCCATCTTGAACACCTAGGACTGGCTGGACACAGCTCTAGGCATAACAGGGCAAAGATGACCAAGGTGTCTGCTTGTACAGAACTACACACACACAAGCCAAAAGAGCCACACAGGGTATAACCAGAGAAGGTAGCAAGTAGTGTCAGCTCCAATGGAAACCCAGAATGCTACACTTTAAGAGGAGGGGGAGGTGATTTTTTTTCTAGGAAGAGGGGACCTTAAGAGCAGAACTAATAAGCAGACAGGAAGAGGCTGCCTAGATTGAGCGGATATGTTGAGTTGAGCAAGCTGCATGAATGGGAATATACCAGGGCAGTATTGATTTGCTTTGAGCAGGAAGAATCCTGACAGAGGAGGAAGGACATACGTGGGAGGTAACAAATGGACCTTTAAATACTCCAGTCGTGGAGAGCACAATGCAACAACTGCCACCACCCTCCTCCACACCTCTCCACTGCCTATAGCATGCCCAAGAAGAGGATGTCTTTCCTGGACTAAAACAGCAGCATCAGCATCAGCATCAGCATCAGCATCAGCATCAGCATCAGCATCAGCATCAGCATTAGCAACAGCATCAGCAATAAGAAACCCATCTCAGGCAGGAGGGGAGGGTCTGGGAAGGTCTGGAGGAAAAGCTGCTGAATGTGAGTTAGCCGCCCCATCGCCATGTCTCCTTGCTCTCTCCTCTCTCTCTGCAAACCTACGACAGACACACTTCTGCCTCGTGCACTTCACGGCCTCGGGCTCTGTTTCTGTGATGGTTTCTTTAGCTGTTCGGCTCAGCTTGAAGTGCATTTTCTTCTCCAGGTGCCCATCTCTACCCTCAGCGGGATATCTCTTGAGCTCACTTTTCATCTCTCCTGTCCTCAGAGAGGTACATGTGTGCCTAAGACTAACACTTAGTGAACATCATCTGGAGAGGGGACTGCAGTTTGTGTCTCCCCCACCCACTATCATATATATGTATATATGTATGTATGTGTGTATGTATGTATGTATAAAATTTTACCCTTTATAGTGCCTGGCAGAGTTTTGACTCCTGAGAATATTTAGTGTTAGCTGTTGGTGGCCAGGTCACTGATGTCTTTCTCAGCAGGGGCTGTGAGGACACTGATTGCCAACTTGATTGGATTGAGAAGTGCCTAAGAGATTAGTGAAGCACATCCCTCAGTGTGTCATGAAGGTGTTTCCAGAGATGATTATGTCATGAGGACTCTGACCTAATGAACTGCTTAATCCACTGATGGATTAAAAAAAACAAAAAGACAGAACAGGTTACAAGGTGGTGGTGGCGCTGTGGAAGGTGTGGCCTGGAGGAAGCAGGCTACTGGTGCGGGAGCTTGAAGTCTATCTTGCTCTGACCCTTTGTGTTGTGGCTCTGCTTGGCTTCCTGTCTGCCATGGTGTGAAGTGCTCTGCTACGTGCATCCTTCCAAGACAGATCAAGTGCTCTGAAACCTTGAGCCAAATGCCCTCCTTGTTTTGTCCAGTCTTTTGCTCACACTGATGCACATTTAGTGGACATAGACACTCAGTGCAAGCATGACCTGTGGCTTCTGCATCTTTCATGTGGTAGCTGAGGGTACTTTGAAAGCACCTCTCATCACAGGGTAGCTCAGGCCCAAATCCTAGGGTGTGCCCTCTCTCCTTCCTCAACTCATTTTCTCTCCCTCTCTTTCCCCATCTCTCCTTCTCTTTATTCCTTGCTCATCAACCATCAGGTTTAACTGAAGGATACAACTCCACTGGAACATCTCCACACCCCTTCTGCCAATTCATCATGACCCAAATCGTGGACCACTGACACAGCCTCCCCATGAGTTTTCTTGCATTCACCCCTGCAATCCTACAGTCCATTTCCTACACACTAACTAGAGCCATCTCTTTAAAAAAAAAAAATAGCAGTCAGATCATACATCAATGACATCTGCCCTCTACTTCAACCTCTAGTGGCTGCCTATTGCAAAAGAAATACAAATTTCACTTGTCTACGTGCAAACAGACACTTGACGACCCAAAGCATTGGACTCTTCCTTACCTCTCTGGGTTCCTGACGCTCTTTTGAGCTCACCAGCCCCCAGCTGCACTGGACTTCTATGGGTTCCTTCATTTAGCTAGGTTACTGGCCGGAAACAGATCTCTTGATAACTTTGTGTGTGTGTGTGTGTGTGTGTGTGTGTGTGTGTGTGTGTGTGTCTGTAATGCTTTCCCTCAGATGTCCTACCGCTAATATCATCACTCATAGCCCAGCTCAAATGCCATCAGTAGGAGAGGTTTCTCTGACTACTTCGTGTTTGGTAGCTTTCTTATTGCCCCTGTTCACCATGGTCAGTACGTCTGGCTCTGTTGGATTTCCCTTAAAGCACTCATATCTATTTGAAATTAGTTTTCATTTCCCCACAGTGTCCAATTGCAAGCTCCCTACTGGATCACAAACACAAGAGAGGGACGGCATAGTTTACACTCATCAATGTTTGTTGAATAATCCCGCCCCCTCATTTACAGGTGTTTGTTGAGTAATCCCGCCCCCTCATTTACATCTTCCTCCCTCTCTGTATACATCCTCCTCTGGCTGAGGGTCTGGAATCAACTGTCCTTGGAAAGGCATTTTTAAGAGCATTTAGGAGTCTCTATTTCGCTAACACAGAGGAGTCTAGTCTTCAGACTTAGCAACAAGCCAAGGCCAGGAGGAATCTTCCAGATGGTAAGAAATGATATAGTTAGGCCAGGCACCATTGTGCTACATTGCATACTAGTAAGTACAAAAAGATGCTGGGGATTCACTGAGGGGTAGCACCCAAAGGTGCTTGGCAAAAGCTTTGGATTGAGGAAAGGAGTGTCAGTGGTCCTCACACTCTGATATGTGTCTGAGACCACAACTCAGCTTTTAAAAAAATGAAAGACACTTGACTCCTTTCTGAGTTAGGGACTACCTGTTACCCTTGTTTGAGGTTGAGTTGCTGACAACTGTACCAAATACATGGGTGGTATTTTTATAGATAATCAAAACACTTCCTTTTCCGAGAACCCCAAATTCAGCCATCCTTCACCCAGAGAAACCCACAAGCCAAGGGAATCTAGAGAGACGTTTTCTTGGTGTGGCCATTTACCGTAACTCCAAGATACTGGTCACATTTCGAGAGGGAAAGATGCGCCGGATATAGTTGAAGTCACCGACAAAGAGGCTCCCATCAATCCCCACAGCCAGGGCCACAGGGGCCAACAGTTTGTTGCCTTCGGCAAGGCCATTGCAGCTGGGGCAGGAGATGCTTCTGCGGCGACCGTTGCCCATGATGCTAGTGATGATGGCAGGCTGTTGAGTGAGGAACTGGTTCTCCCCTGTGCCCTTGTGTAGTATTCCTGGGGGAGGGAGGCAGAGGGGACTAGTCACACAACCCTGTTGGGAGGACACTTGGATTGACCTACTGGATGGGTAGGAAGTGATAGGGAGAGAAGAAAAAGCAGTAAACCTCTCCTTTGAGGGAGCTTTTCCCATTCCGTCATGATACAGAGAGAACAGCAATGGGAGGTTCACTCCTAAAGCTGTGATATGGGTAGAGTGCTATCTGGAGAGATAACAGAAAACAGAAACAAAACACATCCCCAAACTAATGAGGTACAATAAGGCTGATAAACTGAGATTGAGTTTTAAAGAGAAAAACGGGGAAAATCTATGAATCTGGAGGAGGGCGCGTATTTGCCTTTAAAAAAGATGCCCAAAGGAAAGGGCTACCACTTAAATGTCAATGCTAGAGATGCCAAACAGATGAGTCACTTTATTTGTGAATTTTTGTGTGTGTGTGCCAGGCAGGGGCAGAATCCAGGTCTCCATGCGTGTTAGGTGAGCACTGCTCAGTGAGCATCTTCCTTAGTCCCTGACATACCGCTTTTCACATTGAGGATATGATGCTTGTCCAGGGACCAGCCGCCAAGGTTGGAAGGGTCCAGCTCAAATCCCTGAAGCAGGGCTGTCCTTTTCTCCCACAGGATGAGACTGGGGCAGGTCTCATATTCAAACCCAACAGACACTGTAAGGCAAAGGGGGAGAAAAGAGGGGAGTGAGTACTTCAGAGCTCCTTAGCAAGAACGAGGATCACATCGCCAGTGATGCTCCCTCCCAAAAGTTTGAGAGGTGGCTGTCAGCTTTGCCCCCACAAGATTCTATCCCATGGAATCCAGATTTTGAGTTGAATTCAATTTTGAAACTTCATGCAGTGGTCATGGGAAGACCCTTCTGATGAACCCCTGACTTTCAAAATGACTCCAGAGACTCTGAGGGAGGAGAAGAGTCACTTCAAAGTCTAATACTGCACAAATCTCTTTAGATGTGGATAGGAGTGTGGGGGGCGGTTTCTGTTGGCCTCCTGGAATGCACTTGCTATGTCTCATTTGTCACTCATTAGTAGAAAGGCCTTTGCTGTATTAGTTGCTCTTTCGTAAGGAGATGCAGGGGGCAGCAGTATGTAAGGAAAGATGCCTAGCCCTGCTGGCCTTCAGTGTCTGCAGGTTCTGCATCTAGGAATTCAACCAACATCATATAGACTGAAATATTTAGGGAAATACATTGCATCTGGACTGAACATATACAAGCATTTTTCTGTGCTACCATTCCCCAAACAATATGCATGATAAGCCAGGCAGTGGTGGTGCACACCTTCAGTCCCGGCACTCGGGAGGCAGAGGCAAGTGGATCTCTGAGTTTGAGACCCGCCTGGTCTACAGATTGAGTTTCAGGAAATCCAGGGATACACAGAGAAAACGCCCTGTCTCAAAAACAAAACAAAACAAAACAAAACACCACAAAAAACCAAAAACCAAAAACCCAAACCCAATAAACACAAACTCAAACCCAAATCAAGATCAAAACCAAAACCCAATATACATTATAAAACTTATCCAGAGTTGATTTGGAGGATGTGGGAGGCTGTATGGAGGTTAAGTACAAAATGCTATGCCATCTCATACGAGCCACCTGAGCATCTGCAGAGAGTAGTATCCATACAGGTTGTGGAAACAATCCCTTTTGGACATCAAGGGGGTGATTATGAATGCCTGATTCTAGAAAGTACCAGGAGAGGTTGGCACCCATAGAGTGTAGCCTGCTAGTTACACTGGGAGTCAGCGAGCATCAGATCCTAAAACCTTGCTTGTTAAAAATCTTGAATTTGTCACATGGACAAAATGGAAGCGGGGAAGGAGGAGAGAAAGGTACAGGAACCTTTGGTTCCAGCCTTGCTCTTCATTTATCTCCCCATGTATACATGTGGAAAGCGAAGTCTCCATTTCTCAGAGAGATATGGTGGGAGACACGAGATTGAATGCTCAGGTGCCATACATCTTTAATTGGAAGGCAGCTCTGGAAATCTGAGGCTCCGTTATATAGCCTGTTCCTAGTACATTAAACTCTTAACTATGTGTGTCACCTTTGGGGATTCTCTGCAGCTTTTGAGAAATCCTGAGATACACAACCGTCGATATGAATGAAGGCTACATTTTTATCTCAACAACAAACAAAGCCACACATGCATTGCCATGCACTTCAAAGTCTGTCCTCTCAAACTGCCAATCATGACCAACCTAGTAGTCAGAGATTGCAGATGTCCATCTTGTGGTCATGATACACTGTTTCTCACTGCAAAGAAAAATCAGGGCTTCTCGATGATATGGGAACAAGAAATGAATGTGACTAGACCAGGCCAAAGACGCTAGATAGCAAAGACAGAAGGAATCACCCTCTATGAAGGTCATGTCATAGGATTTGGGAGTCAGCTCGAAGAGACCCCTAATGACCACAGACTGCACTTTCTGACCATTAACAAGCATAATGACTTCAATGGGTTGAAATATACTAGATATATTTTAGTGTATGGGTTCGTAGTGGTATTTAAGAAAACATTCATTTGCTACCCTTGGAGATAAGCCATCTCATTATACTGAAAACCAGTAAATAAGTGAAAGAATCACGTATTTGTCCTTTCTTTCTTGTGTGAACTGGAGCTCAAATAGCCAAGGAGTTAATGAGAAGCCACCTCTGTATGAATGTATTCCAGCTAATAGTTGAAGACTCCATGACAGACTTAAAATATCATTCTGTAACCCCTGGTGACCTCAAATATATAGAGACTGAACAACCATGTCCACCAAAGTCTTAAGAGACCCCCACCCCCACCAGGCTTTTCTTGGTAGAACAGCGCAATGTACCTTCAGGTTATACTGCTGAAACTCTACACTAGACCTGGGCCAGAGAAAGACTCAAGACCCAACTAGCCATTTGTAAGTGGTTACACAGCCACCAGCACACAACCAACCAGCAGACCCAACTAGAGATTCTATGAGCAAACAACCAGATTTCTTATATTTTCAGGTGTGAGCCTAGCTGTTTTAATGTGGAGCCATCTCTCCAGTCCACAACCCAGTTTCTTCAACGACTAAATTATAAGGTAAGAGAGAGAGACACACACACACATAGGGAAATCAGATTAACTTAAAAAGAGACATAGAAAGTTATATTAATTAAAATTCATTTTGTATTTTAAGAATTTGTGGTTTGTCTGTGTATTTGAATATGTGAGTGCAGGTTTTGTGCTCCAGTGTGCCCACAGACAGCAAGAGACTACTGGAGGGAACTGGCTTTCTCCTTCTACTCTGTGAGTTCCAGGGTTTCAACCAGGGTGCCTTTATTGCTGACTCATCTTGCTGGCCATGATTAAAAAATTCTTTTTACCAGAGTTCATGTCAGAGTCAGTCCCGCTCTCCATGTAACTGTGAAGAATGTCCTGTCCATTGGGTAGATCACATGAACTCTGGTGCCCCATATTCAACCATCTCCCTTGGTGGGGAGGCCTGACGGCACTCAAAGAAAGAATAAGCAGGCTACCAAGATGAGACTTGATAGCCTATGACCATATAGCGAGGGAGGAGGCCCCCCTAGGTCTTAGGGGAGGGAAATAGGGTGAAAACAGGAGGGAGGGAGGAACGGGAGGATACAAGTGATGGGATAACAATTGAGTTGTAATATGAATAAATTAATTAAATAAGAATTCTTTTTATAAAATCTAAAGAGAAAACAACCATTATTTGTATATTGTTTCAAGCAATTGAAGTATTAATATTTTATGATTTAAGGAAACTCCTGAAAATATTTCTTTCTCCTTCCTTTTTTCTTTCTCTCTCTTTCTTCTTTCTTTCTTATTTCTTTCTCCTTCCTTCCTTCCTCCCTCCTTTCCTTCTTTCCTTCCTTATCTTTCTTTTGAGACAGGGACTTATCCAATGTTGCTCAGGCTAGCCTCAAACTAGCAATTCTCCTGTCTCAGACATCCAAATGTTGGGAGCACACCTGTGTACCACCACAGCTGGGCCACCAACAGAAATAATGAACAGCGATGGACTGTTTGGTGACACCAAGAAACTGTGGTTTTGTGATAATTATATTGTTGGCTTGGTTTCAAAGTGTTTTTAGACACATGTATTCCAGATGGAACAATGTGATTTCTGGAACTTTAGCAAAATATATGATGCAGTGGAATGGATTTGAGTATGAAGAAACAGAATTTAGAATGCTCTGAATGGCGGGAGCTTGAGAGCACAGAGTGGGTTATTATATCCTACTTTGTGGTATTGGCTACTGATTCAAGATAGGCTCAACCAATAATACTCTTTAGTAGCCAATGTTTTTGGATTAAATGCATGAGGGGCCTCACTAACTCTCTTGCTTTAGTTACTGACACCACTGATTGATGAAGCTGACTTCTGGGGCTTATCTTGAGTACCTGTAACCTGCTTGTTGTATTGTCATTGGAAAATTTAATCCCCGCCCCCTCAACCTCAGCAGTGCCATGAAGTTTGTAATAAGGTCTACTTGGGCCATTGAGTGGTTACTGAAGGATTTGTCACAATGCCCTCTGCACAAAGTGGCTGCCTGATAAACACTGCCATTCCCAGTGAACATTTCCGAGTTTTCTGGTCTTTTCCTTTGGCCGTGTTGTACACGGTCCTTGAGAATCATTAAGTGTGGGGATGGAGAAAATACAAGTTAGCTAAAAATAGGAAGAAGCTAGGCAGATAGCACAGCTCAAACTTTCATAACCAAAGGACCTTGCCCTGGGGCCCATCTTTCCTGAGGGTAGGCAGCCCCCCCCCAAAAAGCCTGGAAACAGGCAGCGTGGTTCCCAGATCTCCTCAAGCTCTGTTTTCTTATTCTCGAGGTATATTCACAACCTTTTGTAAGTTTGCTCTCTCGATTGTGAACCTACCCCTGCCCACCTCTCGCTATTTGTCTACTTTGATCACCACATTCTAACCATTGTCTCTCCCCAACTCTTCTGTGTCTGGAGTACCCTTTTTCTGATTCCCGCATGGTTCCTGTTGGTCATTCACGTCTTCAACTAAACACCAGTTCCCGAGGAACTCCCCCTGACTGTTTATCCATAGCTGCCCTTCCACTCAGTATGTGCCATTTATTATTTTCTTTATTACTAGCACTTATCACAGCATTATGTTTCCTGATCTAGTCAGTCTTTTTTATCTTGGTCCTCCCCTGGAATGGAAGATCCCTGCAAGAGAGATCTTGTCTGTCTTATTGACCATTGTGCCTTTATTTACTAGAAGAATGCTTGGAATACATAGAGATATAGCCAAGGCCATGAATGAAAAGTGGTTGAAACTAACACCTACCAACAGCATCCGATAGCCCATAAACCCGTTGGCCATAAGCATCCGTCTTGTCCCAGATGAATGTGTAGGCCAGGTTGGGAGAGGCCTGGAATGACTTCTGGAAGAGGTGACCCTCTACAGCAACCATCAAGTGAACCCTGATGAGGTTCAAGGGTACCGTGGACTGGGTCATGGTGATCTTCAGCAGCGACTTGTAGCCTGCGGTTCTAGAGCTGAGATACCGGAGCTTCACGTTGGAACCAGGGAGCTCAATTTCTTCATGAAGAACCTGCAGGGGGAAACACATGGTAGGATCTGCTACATCAAACACACCCTGGCAGGTTAGCTGTTTGCAAGCCAGCACGGCTGTGAGCTGCCTCCCTCGCCGAAGCATCATACCTTCTGTGGGTGTATGAACCCCTTCTCACGGCTGAGAGAGAAGAAAAGAAAACCAGCCTAAACTCCATCCTATGCCATGGAGTGAAGGGACTGAGGTTATGATTTTTGGATTAATAATTATTCTTGGTCACTGTAGTGTTTCTCAAAAAAAAAAAAAAAAAAAAAAAGCCCCTCACTGTTGGTAAAAGATGTAAATAAGAACAGCAGGCTTTATTGCTAGCTGCATGCAAGGAGGCCACGAGAGGCTATAATTATATGAACCTGCAACTTTCAGTGACAATCGGTATAAAGCAACAGGGAGGCAGTAATGTAATATGCCCTCTGTCCTAACACTGATGTAGATCATTAAAGCACCTCTTATCATGTATCTCTGTGACTAACAGGACCAAAAAGCAATTTGTAGGTGGGCTGCACATATGTTGGTTGTTTTTATTTTATTAAAAGCTCTCCTGGCTGCCAAAGTCTTGAGCAACTATCCGCAAATATTCCAAATGTCCAGGAGGGACTCAAACTGTCATCTGCAGTGGCTATAAATTCTACATTTGGTGTCTTGCCTATAATATTAGTTCCTGGCTAATGGCTAATCAACAGAGATGATGGGAGAAAGTTGGCCTGACGGGTTTGGCTTGGGACGCATGGAGAGAATTTCCCATGCTCTGGAACTCGTGCCTACCTGGGTCTCAGGCACAATGGGGTTCGCTGCTGGGGAAGCGCTGAAGAAGGTGGACAGAGGGGAGGAGATGATGATGGGATCTGGCCGGACAAAGCCACTGAGGTCACAGCTGGGGATGGAGTTCTCCTCGGTCTTCATTACCAGGGTGTCCATGGCATAGAAACTGTTCCATGGCAGCCACACTGTGCGCTCCTGGCTCATGAAAGGGGCCCGCTCGAAGTGCAGAGTCAAAGCGGCACCCCCATTGGCAATCAGGTCGAACCTGGAGAGGGGTCAATAGGGCTGATAAGAAGGGTAGATTCACCTTCGCCCTCCTTGCTAAGAGGTCGGGAGGTAAATGAGCTATCCTGCAAGCTGCTGGTTATGTGGATCGAGGCAAGTTACCAGCCCTTTTTGAGCCTATCAAATTCACCCACCATTCACCTATCAAGTGGGATTGATGGTATTGACCAGGACACTGTAGCAGAGAATGCAATACGCGTATAAGTACAGGGTAGGGGATAAGCTAAATCCAGCCTGCCACCTGTTTTGAGAACTGGTAACTATGTGTGATTGGCACTCATTAGCTTATGTGTCCTCCATGGCTGTATTCTTGCCATGAGGACAGAGCTGAGTCATGGTCACAGAAGCCACACAGGCAGCCAAGCCTAAATGATTCACTATCTGGCACTTTGAAGAAACTGCTACTCGATCCTGGAATAGAGCATTCAGTGCTAAGACTGAGAGACATGTTCGGCACTAGCCGGGTTACAGTCATTCATAGGATGTAGGCAGGGCTTGTGAGTGCATGCTGCCAACCTAATTCCACTATGCTCTCAGAGATATAGGCAGTGCTTCTCCAACCACATCCCTGCTTGTACCTCAAGAGCTAGACGGAGACGTGCTGCCTGTAGAGTTAAGCTGGGGTAGCTCTCCTTGGTTTAGGGAAAGGGAGAAAGCTTGCGCAGAGATGCACCCTGACTTTAAGCTGCACTCCACTGGACTCTCATGTGTGTCCGGGCAGTAGTGTTTCTGTCTTGCTCACTCCAGACTCTCTACTATGCTGTGCCATAGTAACATCTCAGTGATAATATACTGAATGCAAACTCACAGACCGTGTGTCTCACCCTACTTTGGTCCCAGGTTTGGTGATTTTTTTTTTTTTTTTTTTTTTTTTTTTAGCGATATATAATGAATGGATAGGGTAAACAGGAATATTAAGGCACATACTGGAACATGCAGAGAGCAACTGTTTGCCCTGGAGTTAATTTGTTTATGTGCTTGCTGGCTATCCCCTGATGCTGGAGATAGTTTTGCATTTGATACACAAGGGAGTCAAAAGTTTTGGAGCACACTTGCAATCTTGGTAATTTGCAAGCGGTGGCAGTCGTATTTCTAGTTATAGGCAAGCCTGGGCTACACAGTGAGATCGTATCTAAAACAACAACCCCAATACCAATACCAGTGCCAGTACCAGTACCACTAGCTCAAAACAATACGGCTCCTGGCTGTTCCTGGTGGCACGAAAGAGTCAACATGAAAGTTAGTGGTCCATACCACAACTCTAAGGATGTGTAATTTCTAGGGTTTAATCACAGATTTATCTTGGCACTGTTATTGCTTTGCAGCCCGAGAAATCTGAAGAGCTGGGACGTAGGCCTGGAAAGATGAGGTGGGAGGTGGATTTGAGATATAAGTAGTCAGGAAGTACTTGAAAGGGTGAAGAGAGGAGAAGGCTTGCTGCAAGTTTAAGGCCAGACTGGGCTATTCAGGAAGACCCTGTCTCAAAAACAAAAATAAAAACAATTGAAGGAGCTAGAGATATAGCTCAGTGGTAGAATGCTTGCCCAGCATGTATGAAGCCTGGCGTTTGATCTCCAGTACCATAAAAACTCACATCAAAACAAGCAAGCAAGAGAGCAAGCGAGCAAGCAAGCAAGCAAGCATGCAAGCAAATAAAAGCCCCTCAAACAAAAAAGTCAGGCATGGTGGTACACGATTAATCCTAACCCCCTAAGACTAAGGAAGGAGAATGTCACAAATTTGAGGCCAGCCTGAGCTATATATATAAAAAAATGTTGGCCTCTAAGGGTAAAAAGAGCCAAAGGCCCTCTGCCTAGGGCACAATCCTAGTACTTCCGCCACATCTGGGGAAGAGGTGAGTGCATGAGACACCAGACATCTAACGAATGCAGATAACCTCACACTGCCAATGATTTGACTACTTTGCAGTTTTTCAAAGACATGAAGGTAGCACACATTCGCTAGTTAGTGGCTTTTGAATTGTCATCACTTCCTGGACAGTACAACAGTCTCTTGCAATTCAGGGTAGCAGCAGTAAGCCCTGATTCCCAGTGGGCCATGCCACTGCCAGGGTCATGCTACAGAGTTCTGCATTGTTCAGCCTGGGAGTGTCTCATAGTGTGTTCATTAGGGGGACGAGAGACGTCACCACTCAGAGGTCGATAGTCAGTGGGCTCTTGGAGCTTCAGTGTAGGGATGCGAGGGCTGTTAGTTTTCTTTTAAAACTACTGAGGGTGGGCTGCCTTAACACATTGAAAAGAAGGCTAGACTCTTTCTTGGAGAGGGGAAAAGAAATCAGTTCTATCTCCATGAAGCAGCTGTGATTTCCCAGAGCTTTACATTTACAGTGACACTTTCTTTGGAAGAGAACGTGGTGTGTGTGTGCATGTGTGTGTGTGCATGTGTGTGTGTGTGTGTGTGTGTGTGTGTGTGTGTGTGTGTTCAGTCCAGAGCGGGTGTTTTGCCCTTTCTACCGATGTCTTTTCTTTTTCTTGTAACTTTTGACTCTATGCCCAGTGGATTTAGGAAGCCACGGAGCTTTCATCTTCGTGGGGACTGAACGGGTGCGTGTTCCCAATCAAAAGATAATAGGGGAAGGTCGCCTCTTTCACACAGCAGGGTGACTGCTAAATGTACTTAATTAGACTTCTCTGATTACAGCCCACCCCCTCAAAACTGTAGCGAAAATAACACAACTCTTAAAGCCGCAGATGAAAGCAGAAGGGAAGCGCCGCGGGACACTGTGTCGTGTGGATCCCTGTCACCCTGCACTGCCTTTGATTTAAAATAGGAGTTAGCTTCTAAAAGCTACCTTCCCTTCCTTTTTCTGGAATCCTATCCATGCCCCCCCTGAGTTTCACAAGGAGTGGCAGTTACCTGACACGGGAAAAGAAGGGTGGTGGTTGTCAGCTACCTTGGAGCACTGGCTTCTCTGTTTGTTTTCTGCTTAGAATGTCACACTCACAGCTATGACATGTTCTGGAAGTCTTCCCTTGAGGTCTGGGCCAGTGGCCGTTCCAGTGCACCGGAAGAAACTACTTGGTTCCAAGCCAACAATACTGCCACTCTTTTTGCATGCAAGCGTGCTACTTGGTACTAGGTAGGTACGGCTCCCACAGAGCTACTTACGTGCCATCCTGGCGAGTGATGGTGTAGCCGTATTTTGGGTACTTGACAAAAGACACATTCACACCCACCAAAGGGGTACCATCTGTGGTCACCACTTGGCCTCGGATCAGAGAAACCAGGCTGAGAGAGAGAGAGAGAGAGAGAGAGAGAAAGAGAGGAAAAACAAACAAACAAACATGGGTGTGTGAGAAACACACATGGAAACAGAAGCAAAAGGCTTGCTGTGTTTTCCTTCCCTGCTGCGGCTGCTTCCTTACTCTTGCCTGGTACCAAGACTGGGAGAAGATGTTCAACAATGGATGCTGGCTACACACAGGCTACCTCATAGAGAGGTGTGGGCCAAAGGGTGATATCCCAATGCTTTCTTTTGCCTAAGCACAAGAACAAGGACATTCTGGGAAGAAATCCCTGGATAGTGACGCCTGGTCCCTGGGCTGGGCAGTGGAGTCTCCTAGGCACGTTCCTTTAGCCTTGGCCTTGCTCCATTGCTTGATGTCATTTGGCTCTGTTTGGCTTGAGCTTCAGGCTGCTCCTCATCACTCACGTATGAGCCTTGGCCTGGCACAGAGAGTATCATGCCCGGATGAGAGCTTCCCCATCTGGCTGCTCATTTCCTAATTTGGCTTTGGAGCAAGGCCATCTTACACTTCTCTTAGAGGCTGGGCTGCCAGGGAGTGTAGAGGAGCATACAGAGGTTTGCTAGAACCCCCCCCCCCCACACATATAGACCATGCTTTGCTACCCTCAAAGAGCAAAATTTCTTACAAACCCCAAGAACCTTAGGAAAAGAGAATATCGCAGATACTGGGGAGTAGGGAGTAGGAATATTTTGAAATCTGAGTGCATTCATTTACAAATTTCTCTTCTATCAAAATCCTGCTGTCTTGGGAAGAAGGGTGGCTGAAATCCCACCCTCCTCCTCTCTCTGGTGTTAATGTAATACTCTTTTCTCTCTAGATAACAGTAAGTAGAATTTCCGCAATAATCATGATTTCCAGCTATCTGGGAAATCCTATAAAGCCAAGAGTAGCTACAACATGGCTTGACTTTGCCTTCCTAAGATACTTAGGACCAGAAGTGCTTCTGTTGTCCGTCTTTGGAATGTCTGCATACCCATAATGAGCTATCTTGGGGGTAAGGCCCAAGTCGAAACATTCAAATCATGTATGTTTCATATACATCTTATAAACCTGCCCTGAAGGTACTTTGATGCAGTGTTTGTTTTTTTTAATAACTTTGTGCATGAGTCAGCTTCATGAGATGGGATTCTGTGTTTGGAGTGTTAGGCTGGTGTGTGACAGGTGTTGGGTTTTGGAGTGTTTTGGATTTTTCCATATTAGGGATGTTCAACCTTTGATATAAACAAATCTCAAAAGCTGGAGAAATGCGTATCTCCTCTCCCAAAATTTTCTTTTGTCTTCATGAAGAAGCAGGACTATCTATATTTGCTCTGAACTGACCATACTTGTTTTTCAGTTGCCCCAAATGGCCTTGGAAATAGGGCCAGTTTGGGGAGAGCAGACAGCTCTTGGGGCTCCCGGGTTCCTGGCTACACTCCCAATTTCTGGACTAGGTAGTCTAGCTGACCTGCCCTTTGCCAGGATCTTGTCAAAGATTTTAGGAAGAGGATTCCTTTGCCATGGCCAGGTGTCCTGAAAACTGGAGGGCTGCGCTCTCCAAGCACCTCTTCCTATTAGCAATACCTCCCACTGCTCAGCTCCAACCCTTTGATGATCTGGGGGTGTTTAGACTGCTCCACCGACAGCTCTAATTGTCTGCCACTGGCTGCCTAACAAATGAGTCCCACTTCTAGCTGGTTCCAACCACGGTGCTAGGGTCTTTTGAAAGTGGAAAGCTAATTTATGAAAATAATTCTTTTGTTCAATTCCATTTTCTCTAAGTAAGATTCCTTTTAAGGCCTCACTAGACACTATTTTAAAATCAGCCGGTGTACATTGATGACCACAAGGTACACAACACTCGTGATGTGAAAACCAAATTGGAGTGTGTCCCATCACGGCTTTTCTCCCTTCTTTCCCCCATAACTGCCATTTCTTTTAAATTCACCCCATAGCATAAGGCTTTGTGGTACGCCCAAAGGGAAGGAAAGGGGGTCTGACTAGATGTGATCTCTCCCGTTCCGTTTTTCCATTTCCCCATTGTTGCCGGCTCCCCATCGTTTCTAGGCAGCCGGCTTGCAGAAAAGATTCAGCGAAGGCATGCTATCGGCTCATTTCTATTTATGATTATCGATGTGTAACAATTATCACATTATCTAGATAGTGAGGTCTGCTCCATAAATTATAGTGGTGGGGCCAAAGCATCTTAGTTATTTTTGTCTGCCATTATCCAGGGGAACGCCTTTGTAGAAGTCTTGAATTAAGTTCTTCTTTATTCCTAGCTCTCTGTCCTTCGTTATTTGTCAGGCGATAATGCACTGAGATTCACATGCTTACTGAACTTCGCCCCGTGTCTTGGAGAACTATTTTGTCCTTCTGAATTATGTATCTGCACAGAGATGCCGGAGAGCGCTGCCTCATCAAACTCCCAAACAGCCTTCTCTAAAGGGGTTCTCCTCTCAGGTCTGTGTGCTGCTTCAGCCCCCCCCCCCCACATATCTTTGGAGTCTCTGTTGACTCCACTGTATCTTGCCCCCACCCCCCAGGATGCCTCCCCGGAAGTGGCAGTTGATGGTGGAAAGGTTAAGATGGTATCAGAGGGGAAAGAAAAATATGAAAAGGAGAGTATCAGTAAGTATCTGGCTGAGGCGAGACACTGAAGTGCTTAGTAGGGAGAGCATGGAAACAGACTGAGGTTATTAATAGTGTTTACAGCCCAAGCAAGCTACATGACCCTCACTAAGATGCTACAGTGGAGTGGAGTGCAAACCGGTCACATGTCTTCTTGAGAGGAATTGTGTTCACAGTGGAAAGGAAGCACACGCTTGGCACTGCCTCAGAGCCAAGATTTAACAAGCAGGAAACAGCTTTTCATTTTGGTCAGAGATTTGCGCCTGACTCTGTCCCTCCCTCTCTTTTCTTTTCTTTTCCTTTCCTCTCCTCTCCTTTGTTTTTGAGACAGCATTTTACTATGCAGTCCTGACTCCCATGGAACTCATTATGTGGGCCAGGCTGGCCTTGATCTCACAGAGATCTCCCTGGCTCTGCTCTGCCTGCTGGCCTGCTTGTGCGTTCCCTCCCTCCTTCCCTCCCCCCCCCCCCCCCCCCCCCCCCGTCTCTCTGTCTCTGTCTCTCTGTCTCTGTCTCTCTCTTTCTGTGTCTGTCTGTCTGTCTTTATCTTCCTCCCCCACTTCCTCCCCTATCTCTCTTTCTTTCTTTCTCTCTCTTTTTGAGGCATTCCCCCCTTAGAACAAATATTAACATTACTACGTGTTATATACTAATATTATGCTAATTTTGCTATTCATGAAGATGAGATTTTTGTGCCTAGTATGACTTAGGTAGGAGCTCAGGGGGGAAATAGCAGAAGACTGGAGTTATGATCTCTTCTACAGTATCACTTATTTTTTTCTGATTTATGTTTAGTAAAATCTGAACCTATGATGACCTGCTGAAGAACTCTCACATTCAGAGGAGCTGTCGAAGGCAATGTGTCATGGTGTGTGCCTGTAATTCCAGCACTAGGGCAGGAAGGACAGAAAGGTTTCTAGGAGTTCATGGCCAGTCTGGCTTGCAGTCAAGGAGTTCTTGCTAGTCTGGACTTCCTTCCTCTTGGCCCAATCAGGCTTTTAGAGTGAGTGAGACCCTGTCTGGAATAACCACAGACAAATACAGAAACGGACAGAGATGCCCATAACAGGGATTGTGTAGCTTTACAGTAGGTGTCTGCAGGGCTGCAGAATTGGCTGTACCTCTGCCCAGCTCTACATCCCAACCTTCTAAGCTCTCAAAGGAGGGATGGGGGCTTGGTCCCAGCCGGATGATGCCTTTTCCCCAGAGTTTGGTGAGGTGACTTCCAATAGTATCACCTGTGAAGGTAGGGGCTCCTGACCTTGCTGAGAGATGAAGTGGAGTGAACAGCTTATTTCCATGGGTACTTTTGAGCCTAGCTGAGTGAAGACAGAGGGTGGGAGAGCAAGAGGAGGTGGAGGGTGTTACAGTTCGTGGACATGTACTGTGTTTTAGTATATTGTTGGGTTGGGTGGCTATGGTGAACCACAGCCTACTGCATCCTGGAAAGGGGTAAACAGATTTTAAATGTTTTCAGTACAAAGAAATGGTAACTATTTAAGGTGAGAGATATCTTAATCATCCTGTTCTGATCATTATACAATGTACATACGGATCAAAATATCACACCGTACCCCATAACTAGGCACCATTATTACATGTCAATCAAAAGTAAAATAACGGCTGTCTGAAAGGGCTCAGCAGGCAATGGTGCTCATTACCAAGCCTGGCCACCCGAGTTTGATCCTGGGACCAATCTTTCGGCAGGCAAGAATCAACTCCTACACTTGTCCTCCTTTGACCTCCACCTATGTGCTATGGCACTCTCCAAAGTAAATATAAATGTAAAACAAAATTAAAAAAAAAATTGTTAAAAAAAAAAAAAAAAAGGAAAATAAAGGTCAAAAAGCAAAACCTCAAACCCAAAAGAAGTCAGAAGGGAGATGACAGGATGAGAGGGTACTGGAAGGGGACATCACTTTCTGACTCATGCTCCTCAAACCTAGAGGTGGACTGAAGAAGGAAGCAGTAAGCAGCATGTATTTTTCTCACGTGAAAGAGTAGAGAGATGGGGTAGGGTGCCCCCCAAAGTCTATGGCAACCTTTGTCACAGTGGCATATGCCTGACATCTGGATTTGGCTAGGGAGTCATCATATATGGCAGCTAAGGCTCCCCTGCCCCTCTAGTCCTCCTCTTATGCCCCCCCCCATGAACACAGTGTTTAGAGGACAGAAGGGGTGGGACAGGATGGTGTCTTATTGTCAAACCTGCCTCTTGTCTTCTTCTCCAGGTTGCCGGTCTGACTTGCTCTGGTGTGACTAGATGGTCAAGTGGACTACAATATAAATCCAACTTTTGACCTCCAAATAGTCATAAACTCCAGATTATCGAGCGAGAGTTAAAAAAAAAAAATGAACCGGGAAGAATTCCGAGACTTGGGGAGAAAGGCTTGGGCCCTGCACCCTGAGCACTACAGGGCATCCTACATGGGGGCTTGTGTGAGCACCACAGACAACATACATAGCATCA
Source organism: Acomys russatus (assembly GCF_903995435.1). Classification (NCBI taxonomy): domain Eukaryota; kingdom Metazoa; phylum Chordata; class Mammalia; order Rodentia; family Muridae; genus Acomys; species Acomys russatus. Next base: position 18,578,106 of record NC_067161.1, read on the forward strand.
TCCTAGGTGCTCAACAAATTCCTACAACTGGCATTACGTTGACTGTAAGATGTCACGAATGATAGGTTATGCTATCAAGTTAATAACAGCTTTCAAAAACACTCCATCGAATCGACTAGTTCGGTTACGCTCAAACAAAAGCCTCTCTCTCAGAGGCATTAAAAAAAAACAACAAAAAAAAAAAACCAGGGGTTTAGATAATGACAAAAATGTCATAAAAGAACGGATCATAAAAATCATCTCAAAACTCAGAATCAACAGGTATCAGAGTCAACAGGGCTGAAGGTGGTCCAATCCTGCAGTTTAGCATCTTCAACACCCTGAGGCAGTTTCCAGCAAATGAGTCCATGGAGAAGACAGAGAACTTCCTCTTGCTCTAGTAGAAAAAGGAGTAGGGACCTCAGTGGCCCACAGGGACAAAGGGGCACCTACCTGCTATTGAAGGGGTTGTCTCCAGGAATGATGTGGGTGCTGTCCTTGCCAGCTAAGAGCTTGATGCGATCATAGAAGGACTTCACTGCAGGCCAGTCTGTCTGGCCTTGCTGAATGATGTCCAAGGGGTCCCGGGACCCCCGGCAGAGCAGACTGTTCTGACAGGCTGACTGCAGGCAACAGTCAGGGTCCAGACAGTCCACCAGGCCATCTGGAAGGACAGAAACAGAGCCAGGTCAGAGCACTGCGTGGCACCATGCCCCATGGAGATGCTGAGAGACACTAATGCGTTGGTTACCATAAACCTTCCTATGGGCCTTAGACTGGCAGGTTTCACACAGCAGGCCTTGGATAACTACAGCTTCCCCCACACCCAGAAGATAAACAATGGAAGAAAACAGCTGAAAATATTTAACAGTGGTTTCTCTAGTGTGGGCCTCTTTATTTGTTTTAGCACATTTTTCTAAAATTCCTTCTTTTTACTACCACAAGCAGATATTATCAGAGTCACCGGGAATAAAACCCTGAACCTTGCTTTTAAATAACACAGCATAAAACTTGCCTAGAGACTGTTCCAAAGGGCCTGTGTGGATTGGGTCTATGTACACCAAGCAAGGTGTAGGATTCGGTCAACCTTTCTCCCTTGGAGAAAACTGTCCCAGCCCTTCTCCACCTAAACCAGGGAGGGAACTCTTGGCAGGATGGAGAACCAGATGCTACGGGTGCCACCTCTTCAAGGAAGGGTGGAAGTAGCATTGTGTGGTAACCAGGAAAAGAAGCCACTTCCACTCTGTCTTCCTGAGCAGGACCCTGTGACTGACTTTTCCTAGATTCCCACTCTTTAGCCTCTTTCCTAGGCTCCTCTCATTCCCCATCCTACCATGGCCCACATATTGGAGTGCTGTCCATGTGCTGGGAATGATCTGTAAGCACAGAGTCATGGCACCTGTCTGGAAGGAGCTGACAGTACAAGGGAGAAACAGACAAGATGAGTGGCTCCTTAAAGCTCAGTGTAGGGGTGCCCACACCCCCCCATTCACACACTGACATTCTAAACCACAATAAGAAGGGGCTTTAGGATGGAACTAAGCCCTGAAAGCTTGTTAGTTGGAGACCCCACTAAGTCTTCTAGCCCTCTTTCTTCCCTCGGGGGATACTGAGAAGGACACTTAGTCCCCCAAAGCCTTGACTCTAGACATCCATGGGAAACAGATGTCTACGGTGTAAGCCACAGCCATTTTTTTTTTTTTTTTTTTTTGTTATGCACTGATTGGCTTTGCTCCTGCCCTGGGCATCTCCAGGTCCTCCAAGAATGGCTTGCGTTAGATGCCCACAGATAAGATCAAGGGCCTTCCTCAGGCCTCCCTCCCCATAGACAGTCTCCAGGGGCACGTCCTGGAATCTGCACTTCAAGCATGATTCTCAGGTGACTGTAATGGATAATATATTTTAGAAACCATTGTTGATGACGCTAACTTCCTTGTTTGGGAATTAATTATGTCTTTATGCTTGCCTCCCTGTGGAGAAAAGAACTCAGTGAAAGATGAACAGGGCCTTATTAACTTCTGCGTTTATGCTGCACTCAGTGTCCAGCAGAGAACAGAACACTTAACAAATGTTTGTTGAATGAGTAAACGACTGTATCCCTATTCTTCACACATCAGAGAAGGCAGAGGACCAGAGTATTCAGGGTAGGGTTTTTTTTTTTTTTTAATTCCCTATCAGAATGAGTTTTTCGATCGAGCATGTGGTGGTAGGAGAGCTTGACAGTAACTTCGCTGAAGCCTCTTGGATTGGATAGCAAGGCATTTTGGGTGGGAACAATTAACATGATAAAAGTGTGCTGTCCAATCCTGGGCTGTGTATGACAAACATTTGTCCAGGATTGCTGAATCAGAGGCCTGGCTGTGGGCTTTTAAATTCACAACAATGTAAAAATTTTTTTTTTTTTTTTGGCATTCCCCTTTTCCTTTGGTTTCACTAATGAAACTGAAATATGTAATTTCACCAAAGTTCCTCTGTAATTTAGCAATTAATGTACAATTAATTTAATGCATTACTTTCTTTTTAGCAAACAAACAAATTAGGAGGTTGCATGTTTTGCTTTGCTTTAAATTACTGAAACTAGCCTCTCATTTTCCACGTGGGCAAATGCTGCTGGTAGGCCTCATAACACATTTAGATTTACAAAATTTCCTAGAAACGCAGACACAGGAGGGTGGGCAGGCAGGCACAGTGTAAATTTAGAGACTTTGGAACTAAGGCTCTGAGTGGCTCAGCCCTGTGTGCTGGCTGAATGTGAGGCTCCCCAGAGCCCCAGGAAAGCGGAGGCTCTAGAAACAGTGCTGGAGGATGGACAACATCTTGGCAGCAGGCTGATCCAGGAACACAGGCCCGGGTCCACGGTCCGATCGTTCGGTGTGGATTCAAGGGGCCATTGGCAGAACAAGGAAGAAAAGGAGGAAAAAAAAATAATTGCATCAAATTCTGCCATGAACATCAGGTCTGTGGACTGCTGCACTAGACAGAGGGAATCTACACAGAACGCCTGCTTCAGGCTTTAAAAATAACCCGCTGAGATCCGCACTTCTATTCAGCAGCCTGGAAGCTTCTCAGGTGAGAAGAAAACCACTGTTGTTAGCGCTGTAGATTTCTTTTAAGGTCGCTGGCCTCTTCCCATTAGGAGCTCCATCCATCTCTGGTGGCCTTGCCCTCCTACAGCTGGGAAGGGCTGGGAAGCCCATTTACCACCCACCCCATAGTACTTAGCTTTGACGACGAGTATGCATCTGGTTGAAATAATACCAGGAGACAGTTTTCCCATTAAGCACCAAGCATTCTGCCCCCCAACTGGCAGGCTGTCACTCTTTCTGGGCTGGCCACTACCTTCAATTTCCCCCTGTTTTGTTGATACTTTTTTTTTTTTTTTTTTTAAGTCTGAGAGCTCAGTCTGGCAAGGGATGGCCTAAACACATCAGCAAAAGCAGAAGATGAGTACAAAGGAAAAAAAATATGATCTCTTGCCTCATATTTACATTTCTCTGCTACGTATGCCTGCAGTATTTGGGGGTTTAGGTGTTATTAGGCTTGCTACATACACTATGCCTGTAATGACCTCCTCACGCTGTGTGATCACTGGCTGCTGCCCCCCAACACTTTCTGAAGACACCATGAACTTTAAATTGGCCCTCCAGTCTCCCAGTGGCCTGTCAGTCACGAGAATCGCATCTTTATGCTAGCAAGCCCCTTGGATGGAGTCTGACATTGCAATCTTCAGTAAATTACCCTGTCACTGACAATCTTGCAAACAATCAAGCAGGCAATCAAACCGCTCTGAATTGCCAGTTCAGGACCCGAGAGACCAAGACGTCTCCACCCAGCAGGGCAGGAAGCCGCAGGCCCTCTGATGACACTGTCTTGTTTATTTATTTATATTCCTACTTATTTGCTTGGCTAGGTGTGTGCATGTGTGTGTGTGTGTGTGTGTGTGTGTGTGTGTGTGTGTGCGTGTTCGTGTGTGTGTGTGTGTCTGGGGAGGGGAGGGGTGGTGGTGGGAGAGGTTTGCAGTGACCCTCAATGAGACCTGCATTCTGACTCAGCAAGTGAGACTCCCCAGGTGTCCCGTGGTGTTGACACATCTGCTCATATACCCCATCTGCCTCAGCTCATTCTGTGACACATGGCCGTGGAGCCCACTCTAGGTGCTTTCTGTCAGAACTGAGGCTAAATCACAGCTTTGCCTGATCTTTCCGTGCACATAGATCATATGATAATTGGACTGGCATTTTCCGGGGAATGCGGGCATGAAGAATCTTTCTGGGAACATGAATGAGCCCATTTACTTATTTATATTTTAATATTAATTTAATTAAGTCCAGGCCCACTAAGGCTCTTAAAATAACTTTTCTGTTATTGTTTTGATCTAGGGTCTCGAGTAACCCAGACTGGCTGACAATACACTCTGTTTGTAGCTGAGGATGACCTTGAATTCCTGATCTTCCCACCTTTTCACCTCTCAAGAGCTGGGACTGAATTGTACACTACAACATTGACCTTACACTTAAAAAAAAATCACAGGGCTGGAGAGATGGCTCAGAGGTTAAGGGCACTGACTGCTCCTCCAGAGGTCCTGAGGTCAGTTCCTAGCAACCACACGAGGGCTCACAGCCATCTATAATATGATCTAATTTCCTCTTCTGGCCTGTAGGTGTACATGCCGCCAGAGCACTGTATACATAATAATAAATAAACAAATCTTTAAAAAAAAATCACTTTTGATAAGAAAACCAGAGAGAATCTTCCATGACAATCTAGTGATATGAAGTGAGTTCTTTGCCTTAGAAGTTCTAACAGAGGCAGCCACACACCCTACACAGAGTTGGGGGTAAGAACCTGCTGTGTGGAGTCAGATGGATTTGTGGTTGGATTTCATCTTCCGTGGCCTCTTCCCAGCTGTGCAAGCTTGGGAAGATGAACACCCTTGCTGAGGCTCAGTTCACTTGCCTTTAAAATTGAATTTTATCAGGCTGGGTGGCACACACCTCTAGTCTCAGCACTCAAGAGGTAGAGGCAGGAAGATCTCTGTTTGAGACCAGCCTGGTCTACATAGTAAGTTCCAGACCTTCACTCTAACAACAACAACAACAACAACAACAACAAGAACAACAACAAGAAGTTATAGTGTATATGCTGCAGCATTATGAGATAGAGAACAACGGGCTTGATGTATAGAATATCCTTTTACCATATAGTACATGTTTAATCAACTATAGGTATTACCATAAACAGAAGTTCACTGAAACTTTAAACTCATTCTGTTTATAAAAACTGGACAAGAAAAGAAATCAAGTTAATACCCCTTTATATTTGGAGTCATTCATTAGGATGGACCCTGGGTTGGTTAAATCTTGGCATGTTTACCGTGTTCCAAATAATGACAGGCTAGGAGTGACTACCAGTGAAAACAGATGCTATGGATGACACAGCATCTTCGCCTTTTAAAATGTTGAATCTTCACAGCAGCTTTGCAAAGAAGAGTAATGCAACCTTGAAACATCAGACTGGGTACTTGAGTTTGAGCCTCAGATTGGCTACTGTTCAACTCCTGTGGATGGTCAACTGCCCTGGGCCTCTCATCTCGTCATGCGCTGAGTGGAGATGGCGGTGATGATGTAAAGAAGTGTTGTTAAGAGTGTTGTTAAGAGAATGAAATCAGCTGATACATCATCTGGGTCTGATGTCTATATCCATGCCTTCAACTAAACTCAGACAGAAATGAAGCCACACCTACGGTGGTGACGTCTGGACCAGGCCCATGTAGATGGTCTCCTGTTCCCTAGCCATTACAGCACCACTACTCTGTATACAGCATTTACATTGTAACAGATGTCATCACCAGATGTTCTGGCAGGCCTGTCTAACCACTTCCCCATGAGCTCTGTGCAGATGGGGATAACTCTAATTGTGGCCCAACACAAAGTCATACATTAAAAAAAAAATTTTTTTTTTTGTAACTTGATCACCAAACTATCAAAGATGAACTCTGTAAATGAAATTACATGGCAATGTCAAAATGGTGGACACCCCAGAGCAGGATTCAGGGAGATAGGAGGAGGCTACTATGCAAATGCGATACTTTTTGGGGGGTTTGGTATCTGTGGGGCCCCAAGTGTCCCCATTTGTGGATGCTGAGGAATGACTTGTGCCTGGTACCACAAACGCTCAGAGACTGAATTTTTATCATCATCAACATTCTATAGAGGAAGAAACTGAAGCTCAGAAGGCTGAGTCCATCTCGGAAACTGCAGCCAATGATAGCTTCTTTACTAAAGAAAGTCAGAAGAGACAGTATGTGGCTAGTTACCCAGGAGAGCCAATCACTTTTGAGGGCCTGACTACTGTTCCATTTGGGAAAGAACTGGTATAGTTGACACGGGCATCTGAAAAGGGATGAACATGAGAAACAGTGTCTGGGAATTCATTCCTGGAGCCATGATGCCAAGAACCCCCCCCCCCCCATTCACCTGTAAGACTCAAACCATCACATTGAGTTGACATGCACCTTCTGCTATGGCTGTAGGCTTGCGTCAGCTATCTCCAATCCCTACCTATTTTGCTCTGCTAGATTTTAAAAGGGGCATCTGTGTAGTCTAGAGACTTCAGTGCAAACTCTTCTTGAATGCTTTACCAATAAAGATGAGCTCTGGTTTGTGGCGAGCGGCCCTGTGTACACAGGGGAACTGCCATAGTCAACATTTGAGTATTTCAGAGTTGGTAAAAGACGTAGTCTACCTGTTTGCCCAAAAGGGGCTGCTGGTATCTTTGACCTGTATCTTTTAAAGTGATGGCTCTAGGATGTGATGATGCTTATTTCACTTCTTTTCCTCTTTGATCTTTGTAAATTGGGGGCTTTGGGAGAATCTGGTTAGAAGCTTTTTGTTCAGTTTTGTGGCATCTTGCGTTTCCCACAGCTTGGTATACACGTGCCTTCCTCTTTGACCTGCACACACTACACAGCTTTCTTAAGCATTAAAGGCTTCAGAGGAACACCTGTGTTTACCTTTCTCAGTTTTGTCACAAGGTAGCACAAATTGACCTCAATGATTGAGTGCAGGTGCCATGGATACTCCATGGATGTCTATCTACAGCCTTGGTTGGAGCCTGGGGGAAAGTTCAGACTGTGAATGGGCAAGGCCGCTTAGTGGATAATGGTACCTGCTGTCATCCTGATGACCTCGGTTCGGTTCCCAGGACCCATAGGATATAAGAAGAGAACCAACCTCCATATGTTGTCCTCTAATCTCCATGAATGTGAACACACACACAAAATAAATAAATGTACACTGTTTGAAAAAGCTCAGATTTTCACACTGAAACCCACTGTTGTCAAGGCACGGCTTGAAAGAATGCATTGGAAGGATGCACTATCATCAGTTAATCTTTCCTAGTCCTTGGGCCAGGAGGCTGTGTAGAGGATTGGTTGAAAACATGGGCTTTGAAGAGTACATACGGATCTACGGACAGCATGCTCAAGAACAGACACAATCAATTATGATAGGTTAGAAATTATACTCTCCTCCACTGGGAGGCATTGGCTGGGGAAAGGCCCTGGGGAACTTTCTGGGCATTCTACACATTTTTGTTTCTCATGTCCAACTATAGCCAACTAGCTATACAGGCGATTTCAGAAAGCGGTGGTAATAATGATGGCATCTCACAGGAATATCGGGTGATTAGCCAAGATGAGACACTGAGGATGCTTATAAGAGTGGGCACACCTGGTCACACACAAAGAGCACCAGAATCACTGCTATTTCTTTTTTATCTTTCTTGCATTTTCTGGGCAGAAATGGTTTGTTTACCCACATGGAGATTGATATTTGCCAATTTTTCATTCCCCTTAAGAAAAATGCAGGTAGTGTGGGTTACAAACCCAGGAAATCACAGGGCTAATGATGTGGAGGTGATGAGAAAGCAGTGGGAAGAAGTGCCGAGGCACTCAACTGGGCCAAGGAGGACTTTGGTGCTTTGTTCTGCAATGGAAATGCAAAGGAGGAAGGGCATGGAGCGTGTGGTCGGTAAGGGCCCTGACAAAGGCTGAGGCCTCCTCTACCCATGGAGTATTAGGGAGATGGCAGCCATGGAATGGATTTTGCCCTGAAAGATAGTTGAGCTCAGGTAGTGTCATCCTGAAGGACATGGTAAATAAAATAAATATATTTTACCCAGTCTTCTGTCCATAAAAGCAATCCCTTAGCAGTGAACATTGCTGTGACAACTCAGTCTCTATGGGATTGCAAAGGGAATACTGTTCCCACCCACAGAAGCTGTCTTTGGCCCTTTGGAACTGCTGGCCACCAGGTCCTAAGCTGATGTGCAGAGGTAGTACAATGGGCATTGAGAAACTTTTGCTGAAAAGCATTGACTCCTCACTGGAGCCCACAAGGTAAGCAAAGGCTGCATGAAAGCCTCCATTAGGCATCTTGTTAGCTTTGGGGGTTTCACCCTGTCAAACATACCTGAATTTGCAGCCACACTGGAAACCAGAAATAAGACTGACATAGGGACATCTGTGTTCTAATAGATGGAAAATTTGTGTACATGTTGATGAGCTGGCACCTCAAATGGTGGCAATTCTCTGTGATGGTCAGCTTATCTCCTGGGGAAGATGTGATCCCTTTATGGGAACCATACTGCTCCCCTCAAATGATGACAAGGACAATGTCCTTTAATTACCCTGCAGAGCCAGAACAGAAATGACTACTACCCAGAACACACTGGGGCCAAGACTGTGGGGTTAGGGTTGACCCTCACCACCTCAGTTCTTCCCCTAAGTGAAGGTTCATGCAGGGGCCGCAAAGGCACAACCGTGGAGCATCTGTATCTGTTCTTTCCCTTGTGCCACACTGATTGGCTCCTTTACTCATTGTGCATCACAGACTGTCCCCTTCCTTGGTATTTTAAGACGCAGGGCCCAGCCCAGCCTCTTGGGACTCCTGGAATTGGAGCTAACATGCTCTTAAATCCCAGATTAACTCTTAGCATCTGGGTTGACTCTGAATGAATAAAGAGTAGGTAAACAATGGTCGACATTGCTAAGTACCCAGATGGGGAGACAGGGAGCTTACATGGCGTGACCCTACAAGTTAATATGCTAGCTTTGGCCTGCTCTTTAGAAATGTCCAAGGAAATCTCTCTTTAGACTCACAAAGATGTAGCACCTGGCCTTTCCCCAACTTGTTCATGGTGGCACTGGCTCTTGTCCCAGTCAGAAAAAACAAAAACAAAACCAAATAAGCACAGATTGCAGAATGAGAACATTTTTGGCTTTCAAAGCTGGTCCCTTTATTCACTGGTTCTTTAACCCTGGAGATGCGAACTCACTTTCTCTGTCTGTAGAATGGACCTAAGTTCATATCACTGCCTTGACATGCAGGGAGTTATAGGATGGGGCCTGACACACAGCTCTATGAATGACGCTTCTTAATGATATTTCCTGCTCTCCACAAGAGAAGGGCATTGTTCCATTTGCATTTCCCCCTATGCCTGCTGACAAGTTGGAAGTGAGGGATAATTGAAAGTACTCTGGCTTGATGTAAGTAAGAAGTGAAAGGTGCGGGCAAGGCTGACTTGATTTAACCTGGCAATATGAGATTAGTTCTTCATTGCCTCTGTTAGGTCTCCTGCATTGCCAACCTCTGAAAGCAATAGATTGGCTGACAGGGTGCTCATTTGGAAGGTTTCAGCTGCCATTAATACCCTGGCTTCCTGACGGACCGTTGTTCCTTAGGCGGCCTGCATTTCCTCCATGGAGCATGGCCATTCTTAAATATTGCAAGAAGGAGAACTGTATTTGCACCCCTGGAAGGCCTGTTGGAAGTTTTCCTCTTACTCCACGCCAATTCTTTGTGTCAGACTCTGAGTTTCAGGGCCAGAAAGCCTTGCCCCAAAGCACCTTCAGCTTTTCTTATGACTTAGCGATGGAAGATCAGTCAGGCTTGACCAGAGATCTGGCAGTGTAGAAGCCCCACTGCTGGCTGCCTTGCCAGCTTTTCTGCTCTGGGGGGAGGGATGTGGGAAAGAACAAGTAGAGGCAGCTAGGAGAGCCACACAACTCTGATGCTCAAGGCAAGGGTGTGATTCAGGCAGAACCTCACTTCTCCATGACTCTAGCTGTGCCTGGAGGCTACTGGGGGGATGTTTCCCACTACATCCTGAGAGTTCATCCACTTTATCCACTTATTTTGGTGAAAGTTTTCTACCTAACACCAACCAAATGTCCCCCCTACCCCAACAAAACACAAATATCACCAACAAAGTCTGTTTGGGACTTTGGGGTGGGGCTTGAGAGCCTATACTATTTACAATCTCTCTGTGGATGGGACACTTGTTCTGAGCACTGAGTTCCTAGTATCTGTAATGTAAACCAGCCTTGCTCAAAGTATGGTCCTTGTCACCTGGCCTGGAAGATAGACATTTGGATTCCTGCTGTTACCTTAGACCTCCAGAGTTATTGAGATGGAAACCGGGAATCTGTGTTTTAAGTAAGAGTCCCAGGTCACTTCTTTGGTTATCAACGTTTAAGAACCCTTGTTCTGAATTACTGCAAAGACCCTTTAGGGTCCCGAGGGACTATGCCAGCTTTTTCAGTCTGGGTGTTGTGTAGGATATTATCAGGGGTTCCCCAAAACACAGAAATGGAGGTGATGGGGGGCTGGGGTCTATGGTCAAATACAATTTGGGAGGCATCAGTTAAATAATATGAAACTAAGTTTTCACAGCGGAACTTATGAGAGCCCTTGACATGCAGATACTCACAACTCTAATACCACAGTGGAGTGGGTAAGCCTTCATGATGAAGGACCCTTTCAGTTCAGTCAGCTCTCTGCAATTGTGTCCAGTCCCAAACAGCCTAACAGCATGTGAAGACATTCTGCCTGGAGAGGGGACCCTGTTCTTAGAAGGGCCAATCAAATCTCCCTGTCCTTTATTATGACAAGTAGTATCTCTGTCCCCATTTGGCATTGCAGAGGATAGAGGCCATCAGCCACCAGGCCCAATACAAACCACATTACTATGACAAGCATGGCCCTGCATGGGAACTGTACCCCCCATTCTTTTTCTATCTTCTTCTACTTCCTGGATACCCTGAGGTGGCACTGAGTGCAGGGGTCTTGTGCTAAGTGACGTCATCCTGGGGGGACTGCATGTTGATGAAGTATTGCAAACCTTCTGTTGTTATGTTGCAGCACTGTCACTCGCAAAGGTCATATGATTGAGTTACAAAGCAATTGCAACACCCAAAACCTCACAATGTTTTATTTAAGTTTATGATTTTGTGTTGGGCTGCACTCACTGATACTCTTGGTGGGATGCAGTCTGTGGGCTATGGTTCCCAATAACAGGCAAGCGTGTCTTGTGAGAGCTAATAGTCTGTGCTTACTAAGAGTTTTCTTGGTGTCAAGTAGAACCTGCACAGAGTAGGTTCCATGAGGGCTTGGGATCCCAGGTGAAATGACTTGCTAAGGTGCTGAGGGTGGGTTCGAAGAGGGCTTGCTGCTCTCCGAAGCCAAGTCTTATATGTAGCTGCTATTTGAGCTTAAATGTCTCATGAAACCTCATAATGTTTTATTTAAGTTTATGAGTCATTGTTCCTTCCTGGGAGCCATTGTACCACTGAGCCACCCTTTCAGCCTGCCTCTAGTCCTTGTACTTAAGGCATAGTTAAGGCAGTTGGAAGACCAGTGACATGAATGCACATTGTACTGGGCTATGGAATATTTGGTTTTCCACTCCAGGTCTTCCCTTACGTCCAGCTTATATACTGACTTGGTAGGTGACCACTGGCATGGCCCTGCACCAATTCTTCAAGCTTCCCTATGGCTTCTCACTCTACACCATGAATCCTGTATCCAGCCATGGTCATTCACATATGTTCTTAGGAACCTCACAACTGGGTTTTATGATCTCCAATTTGCAGATGGAAAAACTGAGGCTCAAGGAGCACCTGGGTTCTGCTCAAGTGCACAAAACTGGTACGTGATGGATGTGCCATTCCCATACTGCCATCTCCTTCCACAGCCTTTTGACTTCTACTCTCAATTCTTTTTGTTTGTTTGTTTTGAGACAGGGTTTTTCTGTATAGCCTTGGCTGTCCTGGACTTGCTTTGTAGACCAGGCTAGCCTTGAACTCACAAAGATCTGCCTGCCTCTGCCTCCCTAAGTGCTGGGGTTACAGGTGTGTGCCGCCATGTCTGGCTTATTTTTGATTTTTATAGGAGGCGGTGAGGGTTGTAGCATATCAGGGTTCCCTCTGAATGTTGAGGCTTCAGCAACCATCCTCAGTTTCTTGTTTTCTTCTTTCTCTCCTCCTTTCTTTTTCTGCCCTGCCCCCATCCTTTACTTATTCTACCCTTCTTTCTGCTCTTGGTTAGCTGACTTCCTTCAGCCCCACGCAGCTTCTAGAAATGATCTCATTTCATCAGTAGTTCAGCACCATGGACAAATCCTGACCGGGCACACAGTCACCCCGTTAGTCTGAAGCCATATTTGCTGTACCACAGGGACTTCCATCCTGGCTGCTGCTGTCTACCCCTTGACTGTTACAAAAGCCACTGGCCACAGAAAGCAGGGCCTCTGATCCCAGGCTCCCAGCTCCCCAAGTGCTTGCCCTCTGCCTGCTGTGCCTGGGCCTCCCATAGCCACCTTCCTCCCCTGCCCCTGCTCCTCATCAGCTTGTTTTTCACAGTGCCTGATGACAGATCAGACAGACAGAGCGGATGGCCATGGAGTCTAGGTCCAGCAGGAGGTAGCAGCCTGGTGGGGTGCCAGACAGTGACCTGCTGGGTCCTTCAGAAAAAAGGGGGGGTCTGTCACAGTCGATGCTGTGGAGCAATAAGCTGGAACAGCTACTTTCTGCCTGAGGGGAGACCTGCAGATGTCTGTGTCCACAATGGGCCTCAGAGTTGAGACTGTTGGGGGATGATGCTTCACTTTCTGTAGCATCAACACACTTCTGACTGCTGGCTAGGAGGAGGGATAGGATTCGGTTATCATACAAGCTTTCAGCTTGATCGTGACCATGGAAAGAGGTGATTTCTAAATTGCTCCCTTGCTAAAGGCAGTCACTCCTGTGCACTAGGCACTGGATGAACTCTCAGGATGAACTCGTTTCATCCTCATTTGTCTCCTCGGTGGGACGGGTGCCAGGATCCAATGCTGTACTGCTGGGTGTGTCTGTGAGATCTGGAGACAGGTTACGTGCACCCAACAAACTGTCCGTGTGCAACATATCGGCTGCATCCCCTTAGCTTGGCAGCCTTGGGTTTCTCATTTCATTCCTTTGGGCCTCAGTTTCTTATCTGTAGAATGGGACTACTAATCATATCAGTGTGACAAGGCTGTTACAATGGTTTAAGCCTTTTATCAGAAGCATCTAGTATATGGTGACCAGTTGTTTCTACTTTCTAGCTGGAGAAAGCCAGTCTTAGAAAGATGTGAGAAGCAAGGCTGGGGCTGGTACAGTAGGCCCGGCTTCAGCTTCCCCCACCATCTTATATGCCTCGCCCAACAAGTTGTGCCCGGAGATCTCAGAGTCAAGGATGTCCTCAGTGCTTCTGCATTTCTTCCTGTCTTAGCAGTTAACTCTGAGGGTACTAGTCAACTTTATTTTGTCACTGTGACAAAATGCCCAACGAACCCAACTTAAGTGGGAGGCATTGGCTTTGGCTATGGTTTCAGCCTATGACTGGCTTACTTCTCTGTTAAGTGCCTGTGGTGGGGCAGGAGAGTGTGGCAGGACAAAGTTTCTCACCTCAGGGGGCCTGGAAAACAGAGAAGAGACAGGAAGGGGCTGGTGACAGAGTACAGTCCCTAAGAACATGCCCTGTGTAGTCAACTTCCTCCAAGTAGGCCATTACTTCCTGACAATGCCAGCATGTTCTGAATCTATAATTGGAGGGATCCGCCAATGAAGGCAAAAGCCTTATAATCCAGTCACCTGTCAGTCAATGACTGGATCCAGCAGTCGAGGACCCAGCCTTTATCATATAAACCCGTGGGGTCTCTTTTACATACAAACCATAAGAACCTTAACACTGGGTTCATGTCCCCTAGGAAGTCACTGTATAGGATGACGTGACTTTGGTAAGAGCAATAACTAGTGAAGCCATGTGCTAGTGTCTTACTGGAAGGAAGTGATGAGTCTTACATTTGGTTTTCTTACATCAGTAGAGCGGCTTCGGTGCTATATAGTGACAGGTTTTACTGCTTTTTTAAATGATAATTTTTTAAGATTATTTTTTGAGTATCTCATAATGTGCTGTGACAGATTTTTTTTTTGATTTGATACAATCTAGGGGCAGTGGAGAAGGGGGAAATCTCAACTGAAGTGTTGCCTCCATCAGACTGACTGTAGGCAAGTCTGTGAGGGCCTCTTCTTGATTGGTTGTTGATACAGACAGGATGGTGGTACCACCACCTCTCGGTTCATAGTTCTAGGTTGTATTAGAGAGTGAGCTGAAGAAGGCATAGAGAGCAAACCAGCTCCTCCATGGTCTCTGCCTCTATTCCTGCCTCTAGGTTCCTGCCCTCATTCCCACCTGACTTCTGGAGATGATATACTGCAACTCGTAAAGTAAAATGAACCCTTGCCTCCATGTTTCTTTTGGTCCTGGTGTTTATCATAGCAACAGAAACATATCTGTGACATTCATATAATGTATTTTGATCATATTTACCCCAACTCTTCCTCTAACACCTCTCAGATCTACCCCATACCCTTTCAACTTTGTGTCCTTGTGATATTTATTTATTACATTTATTTGTTTTACAGCCCATTGCTTCCAAATCATTCTGCCCATATATATACCAATGGGTTTAGGGACATCCAGTAAAAACTCTTACTCCTCCAGAAGCCTTCAACTGTCAACAGCTCCTTAGTTAGGGGCGGGGTTTAGGAAGGTATCGCTGTTTGAAGCAGTGATTTTTAAAAAACCTATAATGAAATGTATTCGTCCCTAAATAATCTACTAAATAAGAGTAAGTGTTTTGCAGTCTTCTCATAGAGGCAAGTGTTTATCAGTTCATGTCACAGAGCTGATAATAGCAGGCAAGGGCCTGAGGTCATGAAGCTAGACCCAGGAGGGGCAAAGCAGATGACAAACAAAGGGATGCACACCAGTTACTGAGGGAGTGAGAGTGTCTTCAAGACACTGAATGAGGCAAGGTAAACTAGCAGAGGACTAGTTGGTGGTGAAAGCTGATGAATGGAGGGGAGCCAGGAACGGCTTCCAGGAAGAAGTGATATTTAAGTAAAACATAAGTGACACGAGGACATGAGTCACAGAACATCTGGAGGAAGAGCCTTCTAGGAAGAGCGTGAAGCTGTGCAAAGGCCAAGGGTGGGAATGTATTGGAAAGTTGTAGGATAAAGTCAGCTAGTGAGGGCAGAGTGGAGGGAAGAAGATGAGAAGGAAAAGGGCCAGATGTGAAACAGCAGCTTGGCTGTACAGAGCACTGGGAACTACTGCAGGAGCCTGCCTGTCTTTCTATGGGAGATGAGGCAACTTGAGGAGGTTTGAACAAGGATGCTGTGCTTTGACTGTTAATAGGATTCGTTTTACATCTCTGTGTAGACTGAGCAAAGCTGGAGGACTAACAACCAGGACACTGAAGCTGGCGGCACGATGTGGGAGAAGGTGGTGGAGGTGAGAAACACTCCCACACCACGACTCTAGTGCTTAGCAATAGAGACTGGAAGGGCTGGGCTAGAGACCACCCAAAGATATGTCTGGCAACATGCATAGTAGTCAGTGCACCAGAGATCAGTGGCAGGGCCACCTCAGTAGACTGTGGCAGTTGTGACGACATTAGTACTGCCTTTCAAAGGGTACCAGGATGGCTTTTTCCCACACCTGCCTTTTATTTCAACCCTCCTGAAAGAGGAAGACAAAACTCTAGAAGTTGGAGTCCAAGGTCACTTCCACCCTTGAACCTGTGTGTCATGGGCCTGTGTGAGTCCAGAGATACTCCCAGGGTCCTTGTGCCACTCAAGATGTAGAATTGCTTGGCCTGTTTTCCCCACTGGGTGACCCTGGAACTGCCATGCTTGGAGGTATCACTGCCTGCTAGCTTGAGCTTTCCTCAAAACAATATGTGAGAGGCTCTGAGTGTTGCTATCACCTGGGCGCTTATTAGAGATACACATCTGTAGGGCCCACATCAGACCCACTGAACCCAAACTCTAGAGATTGGAACCAACAGTATATACACGTGGCTCAGATGGCCCTGACTCTGGCTCACATTGCTGTGTGTCCTTCGTTAACTCGACAATGGCTTCTCAAATCCTTTAAGGTAGTTGCAAGCCTTAGCCCCATTTTATAGAGGACAAAACAGAGGCTCAGACAGGTGGAGTGACTTGAGCTCACGCTGTTCATGGGGAACTGAGATAGAAGCATAGAGTTCTCTGATCCCAGCACCTCTTTATCAGCCTGTCTGCCTCTTCTCTCCACGGGGATAGGGTGTCCACACGTGCCGTGGAGGGATGCAGAAAACATTATGATTTTTTTTTTTTTTTTTTTTTAAGACAAGGGAGTGTGTTTTGGAGTGAATTAAGTAGATAAATAATATTGTTTGAGTGAAAGTTCTGGCTGTGACTTTAGACAGTAAGGTACTGTTTGTGTCAAGGGAGGCAAAAGCTAAGACTTCAGAGGTGACACATAACACCATGTTCCCACAGCAGACACACCCATCTGATTTGCTCACAGCCCTGCTTCCACAGCCCCTCTCTATTCTCCTCGTGGACTCTATTGGAAGGGCCCCAGCCTCCTTGGAGGTGGTCAAGGATCACTGCTGTTGCTCCTCTAGCTTTCAATAGTCCCTTTATCCACAACGCTTTTTCCTCCTTCCTACTCTAATATACCAATAGCTCTTACCGTTTAAGATGTGTCTATTTACTTTGAGACGAGGTCTCACTCTAGCTCAGTCTGGTCTGGAACTCACTATGGGACCATGATGACCTTGAACTTCTGGTGATCCTCCTGATTTACCCTTTAGCTTAAAAACATGCTTTTTTTTTTTTAAAGACAAAGTCTCATGTACTCAGGCTAGCCTTGAACTATGTAGCCAAGGCTGGCCCTGAACTCTTGGTATTTCTGCCCTCACCTCTGAAATGCTGGCATTACAGACATGCATTGCCATGTCTGTTTCACCGACTTGGGAAGTCTCTTATGACCTTCTACTGGGAACCCACAGCCCTTTGACCTTTCTTCTGTCACAGATCCTTAATACATTGTGATATGATGATGCGTTTTGCCACCATCAACCCTTGAACCCTTTGAAGGCAGAATCTGGGTCTCATTCATTCATGTGGCTGGGAATGGAATGTGGGTATACACAAGTGACTTTTGGGTCATTCTGACATGGAGTATGGCTTCATTGGGATGCTGATTGCTATTGGACTCATCATCAAAAGTGATCTGAACAGGGCTGTACTGAAGGCAAAATGAGCGATGGGCTTGGGGACATAGTTGAAGAACACACTATTAAGTGTGATAGACATGGTCACTCTTCTAGCCTATGTCTGGGGCTGATGTAGATCACCAAGTAAACATTAATGGTAGATGCCAGCTCTCCCAAGGGCCACAAGATCCTTTTGCTGATTGCATAGCAATGGGAAAAAACAAAACAAAACAAAACAAAAACCAGAACCAGAGTCGATTGTGAGTCAGAAACTTGGGACTCTGTCCTAGTCTTGCATGCTTGCTATATGTCCTCAAGGAGATTACTTTGTTTTTCCAGATTTTGTAGCAGCTGTGGACTATGAGACACTACATTAAATAAGTATTTTATTTTCCTTTAATTTAGTTACATTAAGACAGAGTGTCATCGAGTAGCCAAGGATGACCTTGAATTCAAGATCTTCCTGCCTCAGGCTCTCAAGTGCTGGGATTGCAGGCATGTACTCCCATGCCTGGGAAATATATATATATATATATATATATATATATATATATATATATATATATATATATATATATATATATATATATATATATATATATATATATATATATAAGCCTTTTTGTACTTGATAGTCCCAGATACCCATGGAGAAAATATCCCATGATTCTATGAGTGGATGTCATTTAGTGTGTGTGACCTCAGAATGTCAGAAAGCTGTGTGTGTGTGTGTGTGTGTGTGTGTGTGTGTGTGTGTGTGTGTTGAGGGACAGATTTACAATGACAGTCCTTAAGGAGAGCAGGGAGTGGGAGAATTGCCCTGTAAAGATTTGCTTTTTGCTGTGGGTAAGGGGAAGGGGAGGCTTGGAGCAAAGCGGGATGGGGGAACCTTGTCATTGTCTTTGGATTCACATTTGGCGACCACAGTTCTGGCCTCTCTCCAATCCCCCAGAGCTCTTGGCTGAGAAAATGGAAAAACCAAAGAAAAGAGCACAGGCCTTGGGCAGCTGCTCCCGCTGCACTGCAGAGAACGCCTCGCTATTTAGAGTCCAACTGTTCCACTTTCCCCTGCTCGCCCCTGGCATTCCAGTGCATAAGCATTTTGTGGCAAAAAAAAAAAAAAAAAAAAAAAAAAAAAAGCAATCCAAATCCCTAGCTGGGGGAAGAGTAACGCTGATGGTGGCTTTCAGTGAGTTCAGAACTCGTGTTTCTGTAGGGCTAAGGCTGTACCAGACCTTAGGTCTGCCCTGCCCTGCCCGGCTCAGGTGCCACAGTGGTCTTCAACCTGAGGCGTGCCTTGACCTGGATCCTGACAGGGCTGTGTTGTGACCCTGGGACCTTGAACAAGCTGCTGTAGTTCTTTTTCAAAGTATGGTCCGAGCTAATTTGGACCATGTCGGTAAAGCCTCAGGACATGCCTGAGCCAGAGAAGTGTTTATTATCTCTCAGACCTTGGATGTCATTTCCTTTGACTCAGGGCAAAAGACATTCAACTTTGCAACTATGTGGCCCTCCCATACACCTGGACTTATGGAGGACATGTTCCTTAGCTTCCATATTGGGCCTGGTCACTCTTTACTGTGGGCAGCTTTCCTACCCATGAGGATGGCTGCCAGCAACCTAGGCCTCACCTAGGAGCAGTTCCTGTCCTCCATCACTTAAGAAATGCTTCTGGACATTACTAGAAATTTCATGGAGAGCAAATCTTGGAAACCACTGATCTTGGACCCAGACTGTGGATGGGAAACAGAACCAAAATAAATAAATAAAATAAAAATTAAAATGGTACAAGGACATCATACTGGGAATTAGGTGATAGTCACAGAGAAAAGGCAAGGATTTGCTATAATCTGGAAGAGTCTCTGGCCAAGACAAAATTACTGGAAGGCAATTGAAATGATATAAATGCTACCCTCTGACCACTACTAGTTCATTCTGTTTTTTAATCCTTAATTCCATAAAATAAATTTCTAGTGATTTAAATGACTAGCACTAAAAGTTATTTTAAAAAATGTGCTTGGGTGCCAGTACCTGTGGAGGCCAAAGAGGGCGTTGGGTCCCCTACCGCTGGGGTGAGATTGTGAGCCTCCCAACTTGGGTGCTGGGCTTTTGCAGCAGCAGCAAGCTCTCTTAACCACTGAGCATCTGTCCGGCTGGCCCCTTGATTAGCATTTTACAGATTAGGCATCTTCATTGCAATTTTATGATGAATATTGGATTTGTCATCTAATCAGGTGAAAAAAAACCTAATCTCTTAAGAGACACTTAATAACCATTTAAAGTACGGAAGACTTGATTAGGAAAGACTGAAGGTGCTATGTTGGGTAAATGCATAAACTTTAATTTAAACACCTTTAAAAAAATTGATGGTCAAACCCATTTCACTAGGAAAAAGGTTTCAGTGGGGGGAAGTTTCATCTTGAAGTGTTTATTTTGTTCCCTTTGAGTTCTAATATAAATTCTGCCCTTGCTTTATTTCTCTCTGGAAACAACCTATTATGAGTATTTAAGGAGGAATGAGACAATGGCTTTAAAGATGGAAAGTTTTACATCCTAGAAGCTAGTTGAAAGGCCTGTTTTGAGTCTTATTTTCTCAAAAGAGTCCCCATGTTTGTTTCCATGAAATAGAAATACAGTCACCCCTCCCTTCTTTTGGGCTTCCCATTCATGCATTCAACCAAACATGAATAAGACACACTCAGAGGAAACAATTTCCTCTGTTCTGCACAGGCACACACTATTCTTTTATGTCACTCTGTAGATAATACTGTATAGCAATTATGTACCTAGTTTCGCATGATAACAGGTATTATTGATAATCTAAAGATGATTTAAGCACACAGGAAGATAGATGCAGGTTATATGCAAAAGCTACACTAATTTATGTAAAGGACTTAAGCATCCTCTCATTTTGATATCCACATGGTGAGTAAAACTAGTACCTAGAAGATAGCAAAAGATGGTTGTAAAACGGTGAAAGAGACTCAGAGAACTTACACTCTGTAGGGTGACGCAGCATAGCTAGACAGATCTACACGGGAAGAGCTAGTTGTATGACATTCGTGCTAGGGAACTGTTAAACTGAGGAAGAGGAGGGTAAAGGGTGTCTGAAGCAAGAACTGAAAGATGACAGGAAACCCATCTTAAATAGATCCTGGCTTGAACACTTTGGGCTCTGAGCCAGCAGAGACCCTGAGGTCGATCGACATAGCATAACTGGTATGGGAATCAGGAGGGTGACCAATGAGGCTGAAGCAAAGCTTGTGGCAGAGGGTAGGGGAAGGGTGGTCAGAAAGCAAGCAGGAGACACAGGAGACCCACCAGCCAGGACCAAGTGAACATTTGCTTTGGTTCTAATTGTGTACGAAACCTCTGAGGGCATGATGCATCTGACTTATAATAAAAGTGTCCGTTAGCTACTGGGTCAGAGGATAGAGGATCATGAGATGAGTCTAAAAGCACAGAGACCCACCCACTCAGTGTTGACTCTCATTATCTTGGTACATAGGAGGTCTGGCCCAATGCTGGCAACATTAGTGATCATCATTCTTATAATAAAACAAAGAACAGCAAATTACAATCTGATGAGTTACCTAGTCCAATGCGCCCATGCTTTCAGAGATGTTGCTTCAGTGGAAAGATGTGGAAAGACCTCAGATACCTGTTGCCATGAACTCCCCTATGATCTCATTTGGGCTTGCTCCTCTTTCTCCTAAAGCAGAGAGAGCCAGTGCCAAGCCAGCTGTTGGAGACCTGCAGGCCAAGTTCTCTTCCCAAGCATTTGGAGCATGGCTCTCCCGTCTGTTAGCAAACTGGGACCTTGCATATGGCTCCAGATATGTTTACCACAAGGCCTTGGGAATCAGAAGAAACTCCTCTTGCAACCCAATTAATAGAACTAAGCTGCACTTTGAAACCATCTCCCACCTGACTGATTCATTAACATGCATGTACACACTAATCGAGGCATTTCTGCAGTGGGTTCACCAAAGGCAGTCTCTCACTGGATGAAGAAACTGGACGTTTTAGATTTAATAACCATGTCTTCTAGAGTCTCTCAAGCCCCTAGCTTGGCTCTGCTAAAGGCACGGCCAAGGTAAGATATTAATTAACAAGCAAGATAAATGCCCAAATCACACCCTTGAATCAAGTCAAACCAATTTGGATGGTGAAGGGATGGGATGGCGGGCGAAGGAGCTTTTGGGCACGGGGCAGATTTCATCTGTTTCAAGTGCTCTGGACACAGTCCAGTGTTACGTCTCCTCATTTAGACCTGGCTAGAGTGCCTTGGACAGCGTGCCTAGAGCGCAGGCCAGCATTGCCATCTCTTAATCCATGGGTGCCTCCTCTGGAGCAAAGCAAGGAACCAAACCTTGCCAGTGGAGGCAAAGTAGGAAACAGCATTCAGAAGGGGAACTGGCATGGTTGTTTAACTTATAGAGGAAAATGAAGTCACTGCTGGTGCACTGAAGAGCCCTATGATGGCTCATTCTGCCCTGTGGTATTGAGGATTCCCCCTTGGGGACAGGATAAAAACTTGGCTTAAGTTTGGAGATCTACTTTCTCTCATACTGTTAGTGTTCAATGGCAGTCCTGTCTCATTGCTCCTACCACTCCTCCTTTATCACCGCTCATGAACTGATTATCAAAACAATAGCAACCTTTGTGTATCCTAATTTTCCAGGCAGACAGTAGGCTCTTTGTGACGTATACCACGATTGCTTTCCAAAAGCCACTTTCTATTGTTGAACGTTTGGTAGGCTCTTGAAATTCTTGTTAAACCATGAATGAGCAAGTTAACAGAGGTTGGATGGCTAGAGATGGATGAGTGGATGGGTCGGAGGATGGATGAATTCCAAGGCATATGGATGGAAGCATGGATGGGCGGATGGGAGGACAGATGGATGGATGGAGTCACTCTTTTGTGATGGAGAGTTAAAGGCTTTTTAAACTTTGAAACAAATGTCACTCACCTCTCCAACTAGCAACGGAGAATATTTTTAAAACATACTTGATAGAAGTGGTGGTTGTGGGCTCTGTGATTGGAGCATAGAAAGGTGACAGGGAGAAAGATGGGTAAAGTGTCTGCTGCACACATAGGAAATGGTTCCATGAATCAGATATAGTAAAAAACAAGGTGAGAAGAAAAGCTAACCACATCCCAGGTACTCAGTAACGAAACCCTGAAATTGTTGGTGCTTTTTCTTCTAATTATTTGTTTCTTCCTTAAATAATGTTCCTTTCTCCTCATTCCACTCGTCATGTGTTCTGGGAATTGATGTGGGTAGGGATCTGGGGTATAGGTACTATGGTATAGATCTGGGCTAGCCACCCCATGAGGAAGCATCATTTAAAAATATTTTCCCCAAAATATGATTTGTGGAACACTCTCTGGGGTACTTGGTAAGCATATAGACTGTGGCATTAGAAGCCTGGCTTAATGAGACTCAAAAGGTGGGGACCAAGAAATTTAACTTTCATGATCTCCATGGAGTTCTACAGCACTGAGATGGGCCAGACTCTCCACGGCTTTATGCACTGGGAAGGCCACTGGTTGGATTCTGTTCACATGTTTGTCTTCATTCTAGATAGTAACATTAATAGTAACACTTTTAAGGCTAGCACCAGCCAACCTGTCCATGTGCTCTACAAACCAAGCATCTGTAAAATATGTCATAGGCATTTGCTCACTTAAACCTCACACTAGCTCATGGAGTTGACATAATCACACCCATTTTTACAGCCAAGAAAACTGAGACTTTCAGAACTGACATGCCGAGCTGAGATACACAGGCAGGCTAATTCTCAAGGCCAGAGGCTGCAATACTATGATGCCACAGTGTCACCTATGGGGACACCACAGAAGCAAAGGAGGGAGAACAGAATGCCATCCCATGTCATGCTGAAAAGGAACAAAGGAGAGACGACGGTTCTGTGCAGTCAAGAGGGCAGTGATGCCACGTAACGGGATAAGTTCAAATTAGGAAGGGCATCTTTCTGTCCCTCTTGCTGCAGGCTGATGAGGTCACGACTCTGTCTTGTCAGAGCTGCACTGTCGCCCTGTGCACCAATTGGATGTGGAACCTGATCTGCCCTATAGGAGGTTCAGGCAGGCTCCCCTGCAGGCTGGAAATGATGGACTTTGGGCATTTAGCACATGGACGTTTGATGTCCTGCTTCTGAGTCCTGGGTGACAGAGGGGCCTCCAGGAAGTGAGTACAGGCTCTCCAGGCCAGACGGCCTAACGATGCCTCCTCACCTTGCTGTTCCCACTTCGAGAGGAAATCTACACATCCTCTCTCCTACCCCTGGCTGTGATGAACTAAAGCTCGCACCTCTGTCTTGGTGGTGATAATTAAATATTATCCGCCTGTCACTTGGCACACATGTTGTGTGTATTCTCAGACTTTAATGAGCTGGTATTTGTCTCCTGTAAGCAAAAATATTTCTTTGAGTCTCTCCTTTTCCAAATTGGGGTGAGTGGTTCAAGTGAAGATCTCTCACTTTTAAAAAGACAGTCTCTGGCCAGCTTGTCTGTGAGCTGTCTCCACTTTTTCTTTTCTCCCCCACCCCCTCTCATTTTCCAGGGACAATGACACCCAAAGCTCGCCCCTTCTGAATTGGCCGTTGCTCTCTGAGGTCCTGTCAGAAGTGTTGTGGATGGTGGGTGTTGGAGAAAGTGATGAGAATTCAGAGGTCTGAGGTTGCCATATATGTTATTGTGGGCACACCTTAAGGTGGCCTTTCCTGACAGGGTTTGTCAGCTAAATATCTCAGAGTGCTGAAAACATTTGTGTAAGTTTTCCTCAGCTCTTCAAAAGAAGCGATTTTATCTGGTACCTTTCTAGATGCACAGAAAGAAAAGTTAAGGCATTATATAAAATGGATGCTTTAGGACTGCACATCTCAAAAAAAATCTACATCTGAGGTGCCTGGGAATTTACTAGACACTCAAATTCTTGTACCCTACCAGAGACCTACGAGTTCAGAAACTCGGCGATGGGGTCAGGACTTAGTCGCCAGGGTTTAATCAAATCCTTTAGGTTCTTTCAGAGATACTAGGGAGTTGAAAGAGAGTACAAGGGATTCAATTAAAGTCCAGTTGATAAAGTCAATGAAGAACTTCAAATGTCTCTATCTGTGTTTGTGTTTATAACTATCTTAGTTTAGAATTAAAAAAGGAAAAAAAAAAAAAACCAAAACAAAAAAAACCCCATCATTTTAAATTGAGTGTTTTCTCTCCCCTCGGATGTCTGGAGATGTGGAAGGACTGGCCTTTTCCAGTTCCCTTTGGAAGAATTCTCTATTATCTCCCCGATTCATGAGATTTATGACAAGTGTGTTCTTCACAGCTGCTCCCCAGGCCGGCCACTCATGTTCTGCTTGGATGCCTCTCTGACCCAGTGCCAGGTTTCTAAAGCACACAGCCCTTTCAGAGCATTCCCAACACTGGACCAAAACAGGTACTCCAGAGGTAGGGTAGCCAGAGGCAATCCACCCCCACCCCCGAGAGAGAGAGAGAGAGAGAGAGAGAGAGAGAGAGAGAGAGAGAGAGAGAGAGAGAGAGAGAGAGTCCTTGCTGCCCCTGGGCCTAGGGTTGATGAGAGCAACTTTAATATTTATCAATAAACAGCAAAGTGCTTAGCACACCTCCTAGGGAAGTAATTAACCATAGAAAGAATACCCTGTGCCGAGGCACAGCCTCCAAAAAAAGAACTCTCTTAATTGTGAATTGCTTACGCCAGGTGAGAGAGAACCAGTGTCTACCTCTCTCACCTGACATAAGCAAGTATGAACTAACTGGGAGTTTCTTTTTATAAACACAGCACAGAGACTTTCTTCTTGGTGGTTAATTACTTCCTTGGGAGGTTGCTTTAATAGTTCCCATAAGAAGGCCATTATTATCCTTAGCATAATCACGGTCTCATTTGCTTTTGTCCTCGCTGTTCCTGCACTGGGGCTCTGCCTCTACAAGGGATCCTGTGTTGGGCCTATGAGGCGATCCCGCCTGCTTGGAGATCAGGTGCCTCAGGCTAGGAGCTAGGATCAAGGTGAGGCTGACAGAAAGGGAGGTAGATGGCATAGGGCCTGTTGGGGAGCCTAGCCCCCAGGAATCTCTTCTCTTTTCTGTGTACCACACTCCAGCAATTTGCTATGCTTTCAAATGCTGACACCCCAAACAGGGAAGGGGGCCAGGAAAGCGGCTTCTTTCTGGAAGCAGAAGGAGCTGATCTGTAAGCAACCATGGTGCTCAGTCAGTGAAGTCACCCGGGAGGCAGAAGCAACGAGTCTCAAAAAAGAAAAAAAATGCCTCCTGTAGTTATGCCTCACCCTGCTAAAAAATGAAACCGAGTGGCTTAGATGCTGGCTTTGTTTTCGGGGTGAGGACAATAAATGAAGGACGGTGGCACAAGTGCATCTGGCCTGTGAAAGTCTTTGATCATGAACTGGTATCAGCGTAAATATGTCTGTTTATTCACAAATTATCTATGCACACAAAGACAATTGTTGTAGCATTTGTGAGACATCTATTAAGAGGATGAAGAACAAGGAAGAACAGAATGTCTACTACTCCTGTTTGTTTTTCACCAGGTTACATCCTGAGGCTGAGTCCCAGAGGCCAAGAAGCAGGCTTGACTTTGATGCCAGATGGTGCTAACACCCAACTGTCACAGTGGGAGAATAGACTTCCTTAGTAGGTCTGATAACTGCACTTGTAGATCCTTTAACCCCTGAGACGATTTCAACCTCACGTGAACTGTGACCTGTGAGTTATTTTGATAGGGGTTATCCACATGACTACGCTGATATTATGGACAGCACAGAGTATGTGAAGCTAGGAGATCACATGACCCATATGCTGATGCAGCCCTACTTAGCTTTGGAGTCCCATCATTACACTGGAATGTGTTCCAAGAGAATCAGTGCAGAGGCACAGAACAGCAATGGTTGTCCTCAGCCTCGCCACCTGCACATGGGTAGCTTCAGGGTTTTAGCCTAGTCAGAGCTAAAACCTGGCAGAAGAGAGGTTTGCAGACCTGTTCTGTAAAGGGTCCAGAGCAAATGTTTGAGGCCTGGGTCATATCTCAGTGTGTTACACCCACTTAGCTCCGTGTTGAGGGTTCAGTTGTATACAAAACAAACAAGGGCAGGTGCGATGGCTCAGTGGGTAGTGGCACTTGCCTCTAAGGCTGATGGCCTGAATTTGGTCTCTAGGATCCACAAGGTGGAAGGAGAAAACTAACTCCTACAACTTGTCCATGGACTTCCACATGTGTGCTGTGCCACACATGTGCCCTTTCTCCTCCATACACAAATCGAAACAATGGCATGTTAAAAAAAAAAAAATAAATGTAAACAAGCGAACACTACCATCTTCCAATTCAGAGGAAGGCATTGGCTAAAGGGTTTGGAGTTCCATCATGCAAGATAACTCAGCTTTTGAGATCTGCTAAGCCATAAGCATAGTGCCTGTAGCTAACAATGCTACACTGTGTACTTAAAATTTTCCTAAGAGGGCAGACGGCAACCCCACCTGTAAAAAAAAAATAAAAAGAAAGCTAGTGGGGGAAACTCTGAGTGGTGACAGCTATGCTTATGGTTTTGGTCACAGTGATACAGTCATAAATGTACATGTACTCCCAAACTCATCAACACAAGCACATCAAATATGTGCGGCTTCCTACATATCAATCATGCGCCAATAAAGCAGTTAGGAAAAGCCCAGTGGGGACACTTACATTTGAATTTTATGTACTTTTCCATGGGATGAGATCTTCTTTAGATTAGTTCCCCTCAGCCGTCAAGAAAAATGTTAAAAAACCTTTTCTTCCCCTTTATGAATTAGCATTGGTTCATAGGCTGTAGCTAGGTGACCACGGAATAGAACACATACTTTAGTTCCAGAGCTGGGTTTGGGTCCCAGTTTCATAGGATAGTGTCCTTAGAAGCAATGTAACTGCTCTTCAAGTCTTGGTTGCCTCATATGCGGAGTGACATCTCAGAGGGCCAGAAGGATGAAGGGCACATGGCTTTTGACATCCTAGTGCAGGGTGAAGCTACAACTGTCATTGTCATTGTCACTGACTGTAACTGGCCACCCTGAAAGGTCTGACAGAGGACCATTTACCCTGAAGGCAATAGCCAGAACCCAGCTATCTCTCTGCAGTGATGGGCGCTTGAGAATCAAAAGCCAGTACCAACCCTCAGCAACTACTCAGCCCAAGAATGTGTGTTCTCCATGGTATTTGCTTCAAAGGAAACATTACAACACTGGACAATAGTGCCGAGGAGACCTTTCAGGAGAATGACTCATGACGAAAGCACATACAACACTGTTCTTGAGGGGATGGGAATTAGAAGATGCTTGCTCACCTCCCTCATTATCCTTGTTATCAGCGCAGGAGGTTTCCATGGCAACGTTGCATCCGGGCCCTCTCCAGCCGGTCTGGCAGACACACTGCCAGCTGTTCTGACCCAGTGTGCATCTCCCGTTACCGTTGCACAAATCAGGGCAGCCATCTGGTTGGAGAAATGGAGAGAATGAGAAGGAGGGACGTGAGGCCGTGCTGGGGAAGCAGGGGAGCCATGCAGAGGGAGAGCAAGCCTGCAGGGCAGCCACTGGGCCAGCCTGACAGTGGGGCCCATACCTGCTGTCCAAAGAGTCAGGGGGAAGCAGGCCATGCATGCAGGTGCAAGACGGAGTTGGGGCACAGATGCAGGGGGTTCCCAGTGACAACTGACCTGGGTGCAGGGGTCAGCACAATCTTGCCAAAGTGGGGCAGGGAGTTCAGTGCACATCCCAGACAACTGCACCAGTGCTAACATGACAACCAAACTAGCTGGGCTGTGATTTCCAGCCAATGGCTCAGGATGTGTGCTGTCTTGAGAAAAGGCTGCCCATCCTACCTACCCACCCTTCCTTCCTTTCTTTTTTCCTTCCTTCTTTCCTTTCCTTTTCCTTTTCTCTCTTTCTTTTTCTCTGCCTCTTTCATTTTCTATTTCCCTTTATTTTTTTTATGCCTTCTGAATACAAGAGAAAAATTCTCTACCAGTCCAGCGTCAAAATCTTGCAGAATTTTAAAGATAGATTTACATATGATTTTCAAGAGCTTTTTGTGACCAAGAAAGAGCTGGATGGCTCTACTGGGTTATTTTCTTATCCTTGTAATAGCTTTAAGGGACACTTCAAAATGTTGGCTGCTTATCGCCACCTATTTATGGTAGATTTAAAACTAGAGCAGGATTTAAAAGCCAGGGAAGGAGTAGGTGCTGGGTGCCACGAATTGGGGACATGACAGAGGATATGTCTGTGTCTACAGGGAAGGGCAGTGGAGTCTGGGCCAGTTCTTATTTTATTGCTTTCTTTTCTTTCTTTCCTTCCACCCTTTCCTTTGTGTGTGAAAGCAGCAACCTATTTAATTTCCTAAATGCTCCAGTGCCCACAGCAATGGTTGTATAGACTCCCTGGCCCTGAGCTTGGACAAAAGGAGCTGGGTGAAGAGAGAAGAGAAAGTGATATGGGGGCAGTTCTGTGACAGGAAAGGGATAGCATTTGGCCAGCCACACCACCCTGGCCCTTTGTGAAACTGACACAAGTGGAGTACCTACGGCATGTGCCCACATGCAGAAGACCTTCTTGCTGGCAGGAATTTCTAGGTATCTTTTCATTTTTCTTCCTTTGAACAGTTTTATTGAGACATAATCTACATAGGGTAAAATGTACCTGTTGTAAATGTACACTGTAATGACATCTGGGAAAGTTATAGAGTTGTGCAACTGGAGGTATATTTTCTCGCTTCATTTAAATATACTCCAATGACCATTAATTTAATTGTCCCTGTAAGTAACTATCGGCACAGCCTGAAAACTCTCTCTCCCTCTGTGACCACTTCCATTTCTAGACCTGTTTTTAAAACAACACCAGTGCAGGCAGGCCTGACTGAGATCAAAGAAGTTTAACGATAGTGGTAATTGATCTGGAACCTTCCTGCAAATCAAAATGTGCATCTCTCCCGGGCATTCCAAAGGCCTTCACCTGGCATCCCGCCTCTCTTTTCCCAAGCACCCCTCACGGAACTTGTGCATGTGTCAGCGCTGTGAGTTTGAAGGCCTCTTCCTAATAAGAAAGGTTGGTGCTTCACCATTGAGTTTGACAGCTTCAGGAGATGTCATAGTCTCTGCTTGCTCAAGGATTAGGGCCAGAGTTTGGAGGATAAACAACAGGGAAGATCACTGCGGGCAGTCTCTGGGAGGCATCTGTGCTAAAGGGGAAACAAGGAGCCTGGAGCAGGGAGCCTGGCTTGGTGCTAATTCTAGCAGGCTGTGCACACACCTCGGTCTCTGTGCCTACGCTAACAAAACTCAGACCAGGATTCTGTACCTTTCCTTACCAACGAGGTGACAGTGGCCCTAACTGGGGAACTACTGATGCTTGTCCTGCTCCCATCCTGAGGAAGCCTTCTTCATTCCAACAGATGTACCATTAAAGACTTCTGTAGGAGCAAAATGGAACTAAGGGGGAAAAGCCTGAGGGACATTGGATAACTTCCCCGGGGAAGAAGAGATCGAGGTCAATCTGCAGCCACCTTCTGCTTCTGCCTTAGGGTTACCACCGGAAGGGTGTCAGGGGTGGAAGAGGTCGCAGAGAGTGCACTAAATGACAGACCTCTGAACACTTGCTCAGCGTGGCTTCTGGTCTGTGTGCTTTGTTACTTAGCTACTTTGAGGCCTGGCACCTCACTGAAATCATGCCTGGAGTCTCAACGGAAGGCTCATTGTGTAGGAAACCCACGTCCACCACATAAAATTTAAATTTGCCAAGAGCCCCAGCATGTCAGTCAGAGATATGTGCTCAAAATATGTATGCTCTTCTAGGGAACGAGCCTCCCCCCTTACTCTTTTCATTCTGACCAACAGAAGTGAGATAAACAGGGCAGGGGAGCGAGTTTTCGCCATATCCTACGAGGAAGATGAAAACACGAACAGTGGGGGAGCTGGCAAATCTCTGAGAAGTTTCAGGGCAGCTGGGAATTAATGGACAAGACTTTGCTTTTAGCTTGAAGAGGAAGAAAGCAGCCTTGGTAGGTGCGTGGCGTTGCTAGGCAACCCCAAGCTAGCCCTAGCACAAGTTCATTCTGCCGGTGGCCTTCTGAGGAGGTGACTCTTTGTGTTTGTAAAGTGCAAAGCCGGCTGCTGCTTAAGGAAAAACAAAACCTAGGAAGTAATTAGTCTGGAGGGTAAATGGGGCATCAGGTGGTAGCTTTTCTCTGGAGAGGATGCTATGACTGAAGTTGGAGTTGGCTTATGGGCTCATCCTTGGGCATCCGGGAAATTGTTGTACGGAGTCTTCTGAGTTTCAGGCTAGCTCTCGGATTTCCTCGAGTGCCTGCCTCTAAAACACTGGTTTAGACTCCTGGAAGGCAGCCCCGTCTGGCTGCTTTATTTCTTCAGCTACAAAGAACTGATGGCTGCCTGGGGCCTTCAGCTGTTATCATGACCCTGGACCGGTGGTTCTTAACGAGGGATTTAGAAAAGAGCGCCCTCCCTTTCTCTGGGGAGTATCTAGCAATATCTGGAGATATTTTTGATTGTCATATGTAGGGATAATGACACTTGAAACCTCATGGGTAGAGGCAAGGCATGCCACTCAAATGTCCCAAAGGCACAGGAGAATCCCACCCTCACCCTCCAAGAATGACACAGGTTCAAATGACAACAGTACTGAGGTTGAAAACCCTGGCTTCATTAGGTCTCAGCCATGGTTGTCAGTTGTTGTTTCACACAGCCTGGCCTGGTCTCAGACTAACAATGGAGGGCTTGAAATGAATAGGATTCACGTCCATCTGTCCTTCCATATCTTTTTCTAGTAGCCATGAGCATGTGGAAGGATCCTTTCTCCCCAATACGGGACATCTTCTCAGGAAAAGCTTTCAAGGACATCAGTAACACGGCTGATTTTTTGTCATCTCACATGGTATCCACAGCTGACACGGA
This sequence comes from Acomys russatus, assembly GCF_903995435.1. Taxonomy (NCBI): domain Eukaryota; kingdom Metazoa; phylum Chordata; class Mammalia; order Rodentia; family Muridae; genus Acomys; species Acomys russatus. The sequence continues at coordinate 18,609,492 of NC_067161.1, forward strand.
TGCATGTAGTTATCGCTACATGAACCAAAGCCAGACTGCTATATGATACCTGATTGCGAACTCCCTCCCGGCTCTACCTCGGGACCCCTGCTCTCACCTCAGCATCCCTGTCTGTTCACTCATGGGCGACTCAAGGTCAGGAGAATGCAACTGCCTTCTTTTGTTCTCTCTAAACTGTTTCCTTGATCCATGGAGGGCAGGCCCCTGAATTTATCCACTCCCGAGACGGAAGCCTTGGAGTCACTGTCTCCAGCCACAGCTTCTCTCATACCTTGTAGCCAATTCCCATCTCTGCTGCTAAGTCTTCCTCTTATCTGAGCTAAGAAGCAATGCTACAGTTGGATATAGCCTGGATGTGTCCCAAGAGTCCATCTTTGGAAGTCCGTATCCTTCGTCTGGTGGTGGGAGATGTTTGGAACCTTTAGGAGGTGGAGCCTGGAGCGAGGCCCTTGGGTGACTGGAAGCACCCTCACGAAGGACAGCACAACCTCAGCTTTTCTATGCTTTCCTGCTTTAGGAAGTAGCTGTGATCTCTCCCTTCTGCACAGGCTTCCATCCTTGCCATCTACCACAGAGCGGCACAGCCCATAGGGATTCATCCTCAGGGTCTGCGTGTAGAGCCAGACTTTCAGCATCTAATGCTGCGGACTTAGTAAGCCTCTTGTTAAAACAAGGGCCCCTTTTCCTTGCAGTCAGCAAAAAAGTAATATGCAGCCACACCTTTTCTTCCTTTCAGATACCGCAGAATCTGCGCCCTGATGGTTCTATGTTAATCTTGGTTGGGACTCCTGAAGATTCCGAACTCCTCATTCTGCCTATACTTCTCTCCACCCTGGACACTACTGCAAGCACAGTAACTTCCCACTGGCCCCTGGATAAGTCCTTAACGTGGTTCTGAGGTAATCTTGAACCGGCTTCCATCATACACCACTCTATTTCAGCATGGTATCAGGCTTTGGTCACATGTAAGTCAGGTGACTCTCCTTTTTCCTTTTCCCGTTTTCCCAACTTTAACCCACCCCTCATATTCCTGTTAGGCTGACATTCCCTTTTAGAGACTTCATCCTTTCCTTTATATTATCCAACCTATCACTCTAGCATTATTGGCCAGCACATACTTGGTGTGGGCTAGGCTGCTTGGCTAGCCTATGACCTGCTGCAAGAGTGTCCCAAGGACTGTGGACTTTGCCACTAACTCTAACCTGAACAGTGTTCCTAGAACTTCTCAGTGTTCAATTGAACAGCTGTCCTGGGCACTCCTGTTGTGTTGTTCACCTGTCACTTGAGGGACTATGTCTAATTTATTTACTGTGTGATTGCAGTACTCAATGGATAGTTGGAGGGAACAAATGAATGAACGAATGAATGATGTCCAACATGGCCAGGAATGAATGAGGGAAATCAGCATGGCTGGTAGAAATCCAACAGTTACTAAGAACTTCTCTCATATAAATGCCAATCACTGGAAAACAGAAGCAGAGTAACGGCTTGTCGACAGGGCTACCCCGCTAGGCAGGCTTTTTGACTTAAGCAAAAGTGAGGCGCGAGCAAAATAATGTCTAGGGCCCAGAAAAAGGAGGTGCATAAATGGGCTTGAGGACAGCTATAATTATCATAAAAACTCTTTCCTAACAGAATCAAGGTATGTTCTGCAGTGTGTGGCAGCTTACAGGTAGATGTAACTGGCTGATACTGTCTGGGAAGTAAGGAGGGCTGAACGCATTTTTAAGGTTTGCCAGCAAGCACGCTGGAGAAGAGGCACTGCAATGCAGGAAAGGCGAGACAGAACACAGACAGGGTTCAGGCAGGCACAGATTATTGAAAAGGCCACAGAAATGGCACCTTCCTGCTCAGTTCAAGAGACTACTAGGAGGATCATTACAGCCTGCTATAAACCCCAAGGAAACTTTCTTTTTTCCCTCTCAATTGAGGGGAAATTATGACTTTGTTTAGAGGAGGAAAGTTCTGGAATTGAAAGCAGATCTGCCTCTTGCTATTCATGTGATCTTGGGCTGATAGACGGACCTCTTTGAGCCCAGTCTGCTTGTACAACTACGTCTTTTTTTTTTCTTTCCAATTAATGTTATGTACTGTTACGCTCAACAAAATAACATCTTCAAGGACAATGTTCTGTTTCCTTTGTCCACTGAGACAGTTTCAAGGTCTAAAAGAATAGTCGGCCCACACGAGACAATAAGTGTTTGTTAATGCAGTAACTTACTTTAGACGATGATGCTACTTATGTTGGCTAGACACCAGTTGTGTTAAAGAAAATAAGCAAGAGGAAGGTTTTGGCAGAGTTTAGGGCATCACAAGTGCTCAGTAAGATAGAGTGCATATTGCTGATAATGTTAGTACAGTTGTCGCTGCTGGTACTCTAATTACTGGGAAGATCTTGAAGTACAGACGGAAGCACAAGCCGCTTCTCTTTGCCTCCCTCCCAGAGCAGGAAAAGCAGAGCGCTTATACTAATTCAAGCTGTTGTTGTTGTTGTTTTAACAGAACTTTCTGTAGTGTTCTCAGTGTGTGCTTTTGTGATGAAGTTGGATAGTCTCACTCCTGTGACTAACTAGCCCAGGAACCCAGTGATGACACACGAGGCTAGGCGGACAGAGAAAACCCACAGAGAAAACCCACAGAGGGGAATGGCAAGTTCAAAGGCAGGAGGCTCAAGTGTGGTGAATGAGCCAGCCTTTCTCTCGAGAAGAGTTCCACTTTTCAATTACCAATTTTTTAATGTGTGTGTGTGTGTGTGTGTGTGTGTGTGTGTGTGTGTGTGTGTGTGTGTAACTGTGTGGAGGCCAGAGATTGACATGGGGCATCTTCCTCAGTTATTCTCCACATTATGCTTAGAGACAGGGTCTCTTGCTGAGCCTGGAACTCACTTCCTTGACAAGACTGGCTGGCCAGCAAAGCCCAGAGATCCCCCCCATCCCCCCCCCACCGCTCTCTGTGTCCTTTCCCCACTGCTGGGGTCAGAGATGGGCAGTGCGTTGCCTGGCTTCACACAGATGCACTGGAACTGAACTCAAGCCCACATTCTTCTCTGGCAACTGCTGTACTGATGGAGCCACTTCTCTAGACCCCAAGAATGGTGCTTTTAAAGCCACCTGAAACAGGGACATCATCCCTTCTTTCCTGCAAACTGTTTACATGTTGCTGCTTTCTTGGTAATGCACATCAATGGATTTCAGGAGCACACAGGGGAGATGCTTAATAAGAACCTGCCATTCCATCCCAGTACTCTTTCTAGTTGAGGACAGCAGAGGTGTTGGGGACCCTGTATTGCTAGTGGTTCAATCTCCACTTATACTAAATAGCAGTTGGCAACACTAGAGAACGGATCAGATGCTCTTGGGGGGGGGGGTAAACTGCAATTTTTTTAGAAGCCTGGTTGACAAGGAGGCATCCTCATCCCTGGTTGTCATTGCTCACCCACATGTCATGTGGGAGCCGTGTGGGGACCCCCATTTCTAGGTGTGCAGTGGAATGGACATGCTGCTGTGAACCTGCAATTGAACAGCTGTCCCTGCTTTGCTAGCAGACATGGAAAATCGAGGGGCAGATGTTTCTCTCTTTCATCAGCATCTGTGCGTCTTTGAGGGTCTGCAGACGTGTGATCAGGTATGGTGCCTTGTGAGGCACAAGGGGGACCTGGCATCCTTCACATGGTCTACTGCGGAGGAGGAGGAGGAGGAGGAGGAAGAGGAGGTAGGTTTTGTTCCCCCCTCTATGCCAGCAGCCACAGAAACAGCCGATCAGGCACGGGGTGATGGGGATTTGGATTCAGCTGTCTGCTGCACGTGTCTGGATGCACCTGGATTCTCATCATCAGCATCATTTCTGTCTGTGTGGAAAAAGGCATGCGGCAAGCTCAGCTGTGGCCACTTGAAAAAGTGATGAACTTGAAAAAAAAAAAGTAAACATTTGGGGAGGGGAGGCAAAAGGAGACACATCTTACTTCGACTGTGCTGGAGTTTCAGGTTCTCGATACATTACGATTCATGAAGGTCACGGGAGGAGCGAACTGAGCATGCAGGCGACAGTGAGGGGGGAAGCTCTTTTTGACCAGGGATCGCTGGTCAGTTATTGAGTGAATTCTGGGGGAGTCAGTATCCCCTAGCTGCCTTGGGTTCCACACAGGCGTGCTCTTTCTTTTCCTAGAACACCAGTGGTCCCTGTTCCACTTTACCCAGCAAAGGGGAATGCTGGGTGCTGCTTACTGGACACAGAGCCCACATCTCAATATTGCTAAAGCTCACACACACTAACTTGTGACAAGATCTCATCCCCTCCATAGCAATCTCTCGGTTCCCCTCCGCAGCACTCTCCCTTCCTTGCTCACACGTACCCTAATTCTAGTTTGGCCTTTGTTGAAAGCAGCAGCCTTCAGCCTGGCTGTACATACCTTGTTTATTCTTCCATTTGGCTCAGCCAGAAAAAATATCTCCAGCTTTCTGACGGGGGCGGGGGGAACCCAAGCACCAGTATCTCTCTGTTTCTCTATCTCCCTCCATTTCTTTCTCGCATGTGTACATATGTGTAGTGTATATGGATGTGTGTGTATGTATTGAATGTATGTTTACACGTCTGTGGGAGCGTCATCATGTGTGTATGGATGCGTGCACGATTGTATTCATGCACACGTGAAGGCTGAAAGGGTGACGTGAGGTGCCGTCATTGGTCACCCTTTACTTCATATATTAAGGTAGTGCTGCTCAGAAAACCCACCTCACTGATTCTGTTTGGCTAGCTAAGCAGCTCGCTCCAAGGGAGAGATCCTCTGATTTTGCCTCCCACGCCCTGAGATTGCAGGTGGGCCTACTTACTCACCTGGCATTTATGTGGGTGCTGTGGATCTGAACTCTTGTCCTATGCTTGCACCCCAAAAGTGGAGCATCATGAGAGTTGCCTCCTGAGCCACCTCTCTAGGCCCCGTTTCCCCTTCTTCTTTTGGTACTAGAATTGAACCCAGGGCCTTGCTCACATTAAGTAATGCTCTACCACAAGCTACACTCCTCACTTCCTTTTTTCTTCTCTATAACTCTCCAGAATATTCCACTTCACAGCGAAGGCTGAGAACCAGTGGTTTAACTACCTCTTTCCTGGGATGCTCAAGGCCTCCAGAGCGAGAGACTTTGCCTCTGTTGCTGATGCCTGGATTCCCTGTGCTCACCTCAGCGGTTTAACATTAAAGATATTTGTTGAATGAACTCACGAGAAATGAAACCGGGGCGGTGTTTCTTTGCTGTTTTATCATGCCCTTGATTCAGCAGCCAGGTAAAAGGAAAAGCTTCCCGCAGGCCACACCCCAAGTGCTGGAAGAAAGCAGAGGCAGCAGCTGCTGGCTGCAAGGGGTCCAAACCCAGGCTGTGGCAGGGGCTGTGTCTGCCCGCCAGTGTGGAGCTCAATGCCTGTATGAAGCAGATAGCTCCCAACTGAAAGGGACAGACTAGAGTGCCCAGAGACGTAGAAGAGAAGGCACATTGGTAGATTAAGAGGGTGACAACAGTCACGCAAAGGCAGGGATGACAGTGAGAAGAGAGCCCGATGGTTTAATTTGCTTCTTGGAAGGTGATCAAGTCGTTTTACTTTGTGCCGCTCATTCCCACGGCTGTCCAGCAAATAATGAATGTGGTACCTACCGGTATGAAAATAGGGACAGGCATGACTTTGATTTCTTATTTGTTATTTTTAACCATTCAATTCTACATCCACTGAGCATCCTGATAGCCACGGGAGGGTCATAAAAATACAAATAACACCTAGGGGGCCTGTGGGCACGGGCTTGTTACTTCTGGAGGGCTGATGGCTCTCTTTAAACTAATGTAAAATCAGGCCAACAATCAATTGCCATTTTTTGTTGTTGCACCCAGCACAATTTCCAGAAATCTAAGAAAACAGCAACTGCCTTTTTCTTAGCGATGTTAAAAGAGCCAGGCAAAGAATCTGCCCCAGGATTGAAACTCTACATCTTAGAAAGTGTTCTATGCCATGACAATGACAGTGACACTCCCGGGTGTCGCTCCTGAATGGCATGATGACCTCATCATGAATGACATGAGGTCATTCAGTATGGTCACAATAAGCCTTGGCATAGGTGCTGTTATTATTTGCATTCTGCATATGAGAAGGTAGAGGCACAGAAAACAGTAACATGGCTACTGTAGCAGACACAGAGAGTGGGAGAGCCAGGGTTTTTATTTCAGGCTCTGGCCAGGTCCCACAGACCTGTTCACCATTTGGCTGAGCAGCCATCCTGGTTTGCCTGGGAACAGCCATGTTTGCTCATGAAGAGTTTCCCGGGAGAACCCTGAGCCCCAGGGGAACCTGGGGTCATGGATAAAGTTAGGTAATGAAGACTGGACCGTCGAAGAAGGTGGGCTGGGGAGAAAGTACCCACTGGGGTCTTGTGTCATCACTGTGGAGACAAAAGGTCAACGCAGAGACAAAGGTCTCTAAAGACAAGGAAGATGTCAGAATGACAGAGCAGGTCACACGATTCACCATGGAGTATGGGGCCCTTCAATACACCTGCTGAGGCCGAAACATAAGGACAGCTTAGAACAATACAGCCAGCCACCATCCCTCAACATCTCCCTGCCTCAGACACCAACAGTCTTCTTTCTTGGGTCTGTATGCGAAATGGTGCAGTGCAGTGATTGTATGTAGCCTACAGATTCCTCCTGAATATTTTATCATCTCTATATGACTTACACCTAAGACAAGGTTGGTTCTGGATTCATTGTTGCTATATGGCATTAGGGAGTAATGACAAGAATAAAAGGAGTCCATCTGTCACAACTCTGATGCAGTTTTCTTCCCAGTTGGCAGTTAGGTTGTATCTGCAGGTGTGGACTCTGTGAGGTGGACTCAGCTGCACTTAGGGTCTGTACCTGAAGTGTGTGAATTTGAATCTCAGCTCCACCCCTGGATAGTGCCTTCATGTCATACAAAACCAGAGCCTGCCTTAGAGTTAAGGTTTAACAAGAGACTATGGCCCGTGGTAACTCTCCTGTAAAGATGCTGCTGTCATCGTTGTTATTATTAGAGGTATCCTCCAGCAGGGACAGTAGGGTCTGTTTGCTTCAGAAAATCTTTCCTTAGCACATGAATTGGTGCTGGGCAGGCGGGCGAGCGAGCAGACAGGCGGTGGTGGAAGTACTATTACTTAAAATAGGCACAGAGATTGGTGGGTTGACACACAGATGTAATTCCAGTATTTCAAAAGCTGAAGCAAGAGGGCCTCAAGTTTGAGGCCATCCTGGCCTGTGCAGGGAGATGCTGTTTCAAAGGCAGAAAAACACACTGAAAGGACGAGCATAGTCAGTACAGGTAGGATAGCACTTTCGAAGACTTGGAAAGAAATGGGGAAAAGTGAAGTCACTTCCTGGAGAATTTCCTGAGTAAGATGTCCCCATGATGGACACCACAAGTTGTCTGGAGAATGGGTCTTAAATTCAAGAGGTGTGTAGGATATAATTCTTAAAGACCACAGGGTAAGAAATCTCAGCCACACTCAGAAAAGTATATTAACAAGATGAGGTGGCGTCGCTTGCGGGTAAAGAGAGACTCAGGTACATTCTGAAATACCCCCTTCCCCAAGGAGGGGAGGGGAACAGAGAGAAGGGGGGAATAGCAATGGTGTCTGTCACTTAGGAGGACCAGCTAAGTGCCCAATAATCCACAGCATCTATGTCTTACCAAGCTCTTGCAAGGACCATAGGACCATAGGACCATAAGACCATAGGACCATAGGACCTTATTGTCATTGCATGTGGCTGAAATAATGAGCTCATTGAGTTAATTTACTTGACTTGGCTCATTAGCACTCCACATGGTAGAAGAGGGATTTGAACTTGGGCCAGTACACTTTGTTTCTCTTGGTAGGTTTCTATGGGAGAGGATGGCCTCAGCATTTCATGCCATTAGCTGGATCTGTGGGTTCTGCATCCTCAGATTCCATCAACATACAGATTGCCTTGAACATATTGAACTTTTACGGAAGATGTCTAGATTTTCTTTTGTGTGGTGAAGGATATACGCAAACACTATGTCACCTTACAAGGGCATTTTGGTACTCTCTGGGGTCTCTATGAAACAAGGTCTCTATGGAAAGGGATTGGTGACTACATTTTTGCTTCGATTCCTTGCTTTCCAAGCAAACTTCTGATTTTAAACTTCATTACCCATATAGATTTCCCTTTAGGGAAAGAATATTCTAGGGCTGTAAGGCTTTTTCATTGCGGGATTGGTAAATTACCATCTTGGTGTTAGATGCAAATTTGCGTTGTATGAGGGGATGAGTAAAGGGCTCACTGGTGGACACAAACAGATGGAGTCACTGAAGCTGAGAAGCAGGCTATGTGCTGGAAAGACCCTGCAGGGGAAGTGGCTACATGGTGATGTGGTTCAGCTTTTGCTCTGTTTACAGCCCCTGATGAGACGAGCATGTGGGAACCAAAGGAAGAGGATTTCTGAGGGAGAGATACCAGCCCAGCTTCATGGTTGTTTGAGCACTGACAGTATGCTGATTTTGCAGCAGATCCATGAGTGCACTCAACAAATATACATTCAGTTTTGTTTTGTGGTTTCTTTTTTCAAGACAGGGTTTCTCTGTGTAACCTTGGCTGTCTTGGACTCACTTTATAGTCCAGATTGGCCTTGAACTCACAGCCGTCCACCTGCCTCTGTCTTCCCAGTGTTGGGATTAAAGGTGTGTGCCACCATGACAAATATTTTTTGTGAGCATTTTTTTCCCTTTTTAATCAATGGATCGGGAAGTCCTGTGGACAAGGTGACATATGAATGGAGAATGCCAAGCACAGGAGAGAACTAGTCATGTAACTGTTTGGGAAGAGAGTATTGAAGCAGAAGAATTTGGGAGGAACAAAGCCCTGAGGAAGAAGGATGCTTGGGTATCCCAGGGATAGCAAGTGTCCAGTTGGCTAGAGCAGAGTCAGTGATGGGCGTGGATTTACAGTTTACTCTTAGCATACTGGCTTTATTCTGAAAAGAAGGTTGTGCGTGCATACATGCATAAGCGTGTGTGTGTGTGTGTGTGTGTGTGTGTGTGTGTGTGTGTGTGTGTGTGTATGGTGTTGGGGTCAAGGGAGGCTAAGCAGAAGTGTAGAGTTGCCCTTTGTACCAAGTAGTGAGCAGATTGGGAAAAATTTAGAAGGCTGGCCATGAGGCTGGTCATAGAGCTATCTAGGTAAGCTATGGTAGTGGCTTGGTAAGTACCAGTTGTGATGGTGGAATGGCCACTTATAGATAGATGCCTGAAGGTTTCACCATCTATCTGGAAGGAAAGCTCTTTTGAGATACAAATGTGCCACAGATGATATAAATGTATCCCATTCCCAGGTGGGAACCAGTGAATAGATGATGGGGAGGAACTGTGTCTCTGCTGTGAGTTTACTTGCCCTTTAAGGTCATTTGCAATGTTAAGGAAGATACCTGGTAACAAAGGATGAGAACAGCATGGGAGTATCTTCCTGCAAACTGACACATATAGGAAGGACTGTACTACAGGGTCCCAGAGGGTCTGTAGGGTCAGGATGGACAGTCTCACTTCCAACAGCTCTAGTGACAGTCTTAATGTAGTGACTTCAGACCAGAGGCTGTGCTTATTAAGCTGGACACATCTGCCTCTTCTTGGACCTCGTTAGACCACTCCCAGAAAACTCTGTATTGTCATTGTTGATCTCTTAATTCTTTGTGTTCTGTTTTCCTGTTAAGGCTAGCTTGACCGATTCTCTCTCTCTCCTCTCTCTGCCCCCCGTCTCTTTCTCTCATTTTTTTTTTTTTGAGACAGGGTTTCACTGTGCAACCTTGGGACTCATTCTATAGACCAGGCTGGCCTTGAACTTACAGAGATCTGCCTGCCTCTCCCTCCTGAATGCTAGGATTAAAAGCATGTCTGTCTGTCTGTCTATCTATCTATCTATTTATCTATCTATCTATCTATCTATCTATCTATCTATCTATCTACCTATCTATCATCTATCTATTCTCTCTCTCTCTAACCTATCTACTTATCTCTATCCTTATATATGTCTATCATTGTCTATCTATATATCAATTATATCTGTATCTATCTTCTATCATCTATCTATCTATCTATCTATCCCTATCTATATCTATTCATTAATCCACCAAACCTTCCTTGCTAACCAATCCCTACAAATCCTGAGAACACCCACCAACAAAGGAATTCATAAGATAGTGTATGTTTTGCCTTGCCTTGAGGTACATTTTGCCTTGCAGAAGAGCAATAAAAAAAACAAAACCATTCCTATCTTTCCTTCTTTTCTTTAGCCCTCCACTGCCCCGCTCTGGGTGGAGCATCATCATCCATCCAAAGCCCATCATTCACTCTTCCCATCCCGGTGCCCCAGGCAAGCCGAAGTTGGTTCTGAGACTATATGACTGAGTTTCCTCTGTGCCTGAGACTTTCTCCCACTCACCATTTAGCATCATCTAAAGGATTGTGGGGGAGGGGAGAAACTGCTCACCGCAGGATGTTTGTGTACAAGTCTTGCAATAATTTTGAGCGGGAAGCGCACACGCAAGGGTGCCACAGTATGAGGAGTAAGGAGGCTTTTGTTTTCCAAGAGAGTCGAGAACAGTTCTCAGAATCCCCACAATCTGGCGTGTGCTATTGTTAGGTGCTATTCTTCAGCTTCGCATAATGAGTACACCCTGAGAAAGGCAAGCTCCCTCTCTGAAATCTTCTAGTCTACTGAGAAACCAAATTCCCTCTTTTCAAATACATTTTCACATGCAAAACAGCAGTCTGTTTCTGCTAAGTCACATCCTAGCTAAATGGATAATTGAACGGGTGAATGGGAGCTGCTACCCAGCTGCTGACCTGCACAGTTGCCACACATATATACTCCCAAATTGCAGTGGAGCAATCCCCAGGAGGCAGAAAGCATGACTGATTTTTCCAATAAAGCCACAAAAATCAATAATCCCTGTAGACGAACCGCTTGCATCGCTAACCATCTCCGAGTTTTCTTCCTCCACTATCCCCCACCCCAGAACAGGCCTCTGTCTTTGCCTTGGCACCTGCTTCCGATTCCTCACTACCAGGACCAAGCCTATATTCTATTCCAGTTCTGCTGAACGTACCTTTTAGGGAGGCTCTGCAATGCTTCTTGATTTAGAGATGCCTGGGTTTTATGTGGTTGTGGAAAAAGTTGCTTAGCTTTTCCCGAGCGCCAATAAGTTCTGATATATGGCTGTGCATGCCTGCATGATTAATGGCACATGCAATGCAAGGACTTGGAGCTTTCAGAAGTCACCCCATGTGTACTGAATAATACAGCACGGATCCAAAAATACCCTTGGAAGAGAATCCTGGCTTCACATAAATGCAATGACATTGCCTGCTTTAGTTGACATTGCTGGAGACTCGGTGTTTCGAAAGAAAGTCACCTCCCCCAAGCAGGCAATTTCAAGATAAAATGGGAGATCATTTTGGTTCCTTGGCTATTTCTCTGTATAGTGTCATAGGTATCAGGAAAAGAGAGACTGGGAAAATCATGAGACTGCCATGTTAGTTTCTGACAGGATTTCCAAGTTCAGGGTAGCCAGGCCACGGTGTGAAGCAAATTAAATGTCCATGCAAAATATGCTACTGTGTGCAGTGCCGTGGCTGAGAATTTAAATGCACCAAAGTCAAGAGATTCAAAATGATGGTTCCCACAGCAACTATAAGTCAGTTCTCTGGTGAATATAAAATTAACTTTATTGCAAAACATGCTGTTCAATTTACGCCTTAATCTAGTCATGGCAGAGTTACAGTTGCTGTGAGAACGCTAACTCTGAATTGTTTTGAATAATTAATTTAATGAAAAGTTGGTGGAAATGTGAACTCTGATGGAAAAGTCAACTTAAATGTAGGCAAGTTGGTCAATGGTGCCAACATGAAGTGACATCGGGTCAGTCGTAGAATCTGAAGTTACTTGGTGCACTCTTTAGCCTGGGGGTCACAGGTTAAGGTACTGGGGCATTGCCCTCAATCCCCAAAGGCACACTCTTGCAAGGGATGACTTTACCAACAGGTGAGGGTGGCTCCTTGGTACCCATATACCTGTTCGAATTGTGGGACTTCATAGAAACCTTGTTGCTGCTCCTATCTGGGGACAAAGCAGGTGATCAAAATAGGCCATGATCACAGCTGTTCAGTGGCATTTAGGACTCAGCCGCTCTTTTCTTGGACCACCCGGTTGTCTACATATTGCTTTGTTTCTGTGAAGCCAGCTGTGTAAAATGAGGGTGTGTTAGTAGTCTCCACCTCACAATGTTGACACGAAATTTACATGGGGAAGGCACGGCAAAGAACTTAGCCATAGTGGCTCAGCACTCAGCAACTGTTGGCTTGTAAGATCTAGGTGGGAAACTCAGTTGAGTTAGTAGATTAAAACTCGTGACAAAACCAACTATTTAGCCTACTGGGTTCTTTTGCTCTAGACTGATTTAGTATAAAACTCAGCTGGCAAAGGGGACATAAAATCAGAAAGAGAAAGCAGCAGAAAGTGTCGCCAGTGACAGTGTATCTTCCTTGAAGTCACTGAGGCAACTCCCTCTGAATTTCTAGAAACCATCTATTCTACTGGATTCAAATCTCTTTATTTCATTCGTGTGTGTGTGTGTGTGTGTGTGTGTGTGTGTGTGACACATTGTGTACCTGTTTAACATATAAGGGAGTTGAGTTGTTCCCACTTCCTTCTGAACCATTTTTCACCATTGGAGGAGATAGTACCTCCATTGTAAATGTGGTTGGAATGAAGTTGTAAATCAACTTTCACCAACTCTATACCCTAGATGGAAGTGTCTTCTGTTCAAGTCTGAAAGCCTCTGGCCAAGGAGAACTCCCTGATCCACTCAGTGAACCCTTTTGGTGACCTACCTTTGAAGCCAGCTCTGTCCTTCTAATAAGTGGGTACTTTTGGCAGCTAAGAAACAATATTGTTGAAGCCAACTCAGGGTTTTCTCCCTAGTCCTCCCCAGCTATTCTCCTGCATACAATGTGGGTTTTCTTTCTCTCTGTCTTAAATTAATCAGATGCTGGGCAAGAGGGAAGAGCATGTTCCTAGGAATTTCAGGGCTGGCCAGCAATCCCTGGGTACATGCCGTGTTACAGGCTCCAAGGCAAAGGATAATTTATCCCCCGACCAACATCAACAACCTATATTGTACTGGTCCGAGGCTTGGCAAAAACCAAAGGTTTGTCAGAGGTATTGTCAAGGTTTTGATAGAAAGGGACAAAGTTACAGACTGTCAGGGAAGAAGAATTCAAAGGCAAAACAACCCAGCAGTGTGTGGTTTTCCCTTGTCAAACTATCCTGGCTTGGCTTTAAGCACCTTTTTTTTTGTTTTTGTTTTTTTGTTTTTTGAGACAGGGTTTCTCTGTGTAGCCTTGGCTGTCCTGAACTCATTTTGTAGACCAGGCTGGCCTCGAACTCACAGCGATCCACCTGCCTCTGCCTCCCGAGTGCTGGGATTAAAGGCGTGCGCCACCTTCTTTATGCACCAGCCTCACACTGTTTGTAGAGTCTCTGCCTCCTACCTCTTAAGGTCTTGGCTTGTGGTGTTTCTGCCTTGCTGTGATCAGTATCAGTAATATTTTAATGTCTCCTAAAAGACTTGATTTTATAACAGTGCAATCATTTGCTTTTACTGCTCTGAAAATATTTGAAAGCTGTATTACTTAGTGTAACCTAATCTCATTGGTGATGGAAGGGAACTTTGAATGTGGAGTTAAGGGTGCCCTCAGAGCACAGAGCTTGTTTAGAGGCAATGGAGAGAGGCCTCCTGGTCTTGGCAGGTGCTTGGATCTTGTGGAACTTTATCCCTGCTTTGCTTGCAATCCTAGAGGCTTATGGGAGGAACTTCATCAGCCAAACTCTCTAATGTCTGGGGCTCTCTGAGTGCCACTCCTTGGCTTCAGGAGTTAAGTTTACCTGAAGGACTTAAACTAGCAATCTCTTTCCAACTGTCTGAAAACGGGCCTTAGCAGATTTGGTTGCACTGGGGAAAGTACGGTTCCTCCGACCTTATAGTTTTCTACAATTTATGCACCCTCTGGCTATGGCAGAGGGGTCCCCGTTACAATGCCTGATTGCTGCATGGATAGATGGATGCAAAAGTGTCAATTACGGTAGACACATTGGAACCTTGAGAGGCCTGATGAAGGAGGGTATGGAGAGCCCTGGCTCACCATTTAGAGCCTGAGCAGCTTTCATTGGGAACACCTAGCTGGAATGTGCAAGGTGATGGCTCCCAAGGTAGCAAAAAAGGCCATTTCTTGATATGTCAGTGTCTATAAAGACACAGATACTTTTCCACAGTCATACCATTTAAAGTTTAAAACTGATTTTGATCTACTGAGGAAAGCTAACACTTTATGTTTGATTCTAGAAGCCTCATCAGTTTTAAACTCCATCCCTAATATTGTCCCATGTGGATCTTGAATGCTTTTTATTCCCTTTGTCTCTGAGGAAAGAGTGTCCTGATTGGAGAGGTCAGATGGGAAGCAGGGATGTCAGCCTTTGTACTTCCAGTGAGTCTAGGACCTCCCCGACACATGCACTCCCAATGGCAGGTGGTCCCCTGCTCCTGCTCCTGCCTCTGAAAGATGCTGAGGGCATGCCTGCATGCAGAGGGTGTGGACGGTTACAGTAGAGTATCATGCTGGGAGTACTTCCCAGGAATCAGTGGCCTGGCCTGAGACAATTTAGAAGGAAGAGCAAGCAATCTAGGAAATGTCGAATACTTGTGCTGTGCTGTCCCGGGAAAATTATCAACAGGTTTACACTGCTGAACTGGAGTCTTCTCCCTGGGTCATGCCTGCAAAGCCCAAGGAATTGCCCTCAGTAGAGTAGACAGAGCACATAGGCCCAGGAAGCAGAAAGGAGAGGGTAGGACACGGGGCTGGGTAGCAAGGCCTTGATCACAGCCATGGAGGGGGGAAAAATAACTGTGGAAGAGCTCCAGTCTTCACGGGACAGTCTGACTTTCCTGGGTGCTCTATCCAAGGCTACTGAGGGAGGATTCGGGTCCTGTCCTCCACTGTACCTCTTGGGCCTTGTGCCTAATTTGCATTTCTGTCACTTCATTGCAGCTGGAGAAGGCCTGGGACATCACATTTGTCATTCTACTAGTCTAACAAAGAGAAAGAGACAAAGCGGACCCAAGAAGCACAGATTAGAAGGCTCCTTAGCAGGACCCAGGTGTCTAGAACCCTGTAGCACCCCATGTGGAAGTCCTAGGTCTTGAACACTCAAAAAAGTAGCATTTGAGAGCATGGCATTAGGCCGATGACAAGTGCAGAGACGTGCTGCAATGGTGTGGAGGTACCATGCTGGGTCTGCTGAGCAGTCAGGTGGGCGCACACACATGCATGCACACACAGACATGTACACACTCATACGCACGACAGGAATCAGGCACTGTCTTGTCTTGTCTGTGTTTGTCACTGGCATTTGGAGCTGGCTGTCTATTGGAATAGATGGAGGACGCTAAGAAGGCAAGGAGAGTGGCACAGGAAGTGGCCACCAGAAACCCTGCTTGTGGTTCTTGAATGCTATCTTTGCCAATGGTGTAGAACATAGATTTGAATCAGTGAGTCAAACTAGCTGGTCTTGTGTAAACTGCTACTTATGTAAAATGCTCCCTGTATGTTTGGGGGGCTGCTGCTTTGCTGCGAAGTGCACTGAGGCAACACAAAATCTTTTGAGCTCCTTGGAGAAAATTCACCATGTAAGTACAAATTACCACCATTTTACCATAGGCATGAGACTTGCATCAGCTTAAACCAATCACCAACGCTGGCTTGAGTTTCAAACAGAAGCAGCCAAAGCTGTCCCAGTCTCAATCCAGGTAAGTGGTGCTTTCTAATTTCCATTACCCCTGGCTTAGAGGCAAATGTCAGGGCCAAACACGAGCACTCCACTGGTTCCCCCACTCTTATCTGGATGGCTTGAACAGCACTGATATTTTTCCTTTTTTTTTTTTTTTTTTTTTTTTGGCCAACTCTGGAAAATGGGGAGACTAGACACAATAACCTTGCCTTTTGGCATCTGTTGAAAAACTAGCCATTTTGGGAAAATGACACTTGCCGTTCTACATGGCAAAATGCAGCTGGATCTGGCCTGAGCCTGTGCTCTACAGCTTGGGTGTTCATCACTCACTTCCTGCCCTTGTGTTCACTTACTCTGCTCCTACTTCCTGGTCATGTGGGGGTGGGGGTGGGAAATATCTGAGTTTATTTTTCTTTCTACTGCTTGTGCTCTCCCTTCCATTCTCTAAATCAACAAAGATCCTGAATTCGTTGTGCCCTCATTATCCAAATCTAGGCCAGTTCCTCTTACAGAGGAAAGATTTACCCAACCACCCCTTACCAAGGGAGAAATGAGAAGAGCCGGCTTTCTCTCCCTTTCCCCTCCCTTGTCAGTAATTCTACCCTAAAATCTCAAAGTTTTCTTATTTCAAGCTGTCCAGGCAGTAATCCAACTAAATTAGACCATAAGCATTTGAAGGTTTTCATACAAAATAAAAATATAGATACAGCTAGGAGAAGATGAGATTTAATTAATGAGTGTTATTTAACAGAACAAGTTGTGCCATATATGGAGGATTAAGAGATAAAAACGGATAGGAGGGAAAATCAAATTTTAATGAGTTACCATCTTTGCTTGCTTTAGCTGAGCTTTCCCCATTGAGGAAATATTAACACTTACTGGGGAATCATCTCCATGCATATATATGGCTGATACCTGAATTTCCATTATGCAGCAACACTGTGCTAGGAAAGAACTCAAATCTGTCTTCAAAATTCAAGGCTTCCATCCCTACATTGGTTGATCTCTTAGGAAAGCCATATGCAAAACTCAGTATTGAAGAGTACATAAAAAAAAAAATCATTGTTAGAATTGCCAGGAAAGAGATCTCGGGTTAGAATACAGCCAAGCCTTGTGTGGGCAAAAGAACAGGTGACATCTGAAGTACTATGGTCTATCACTTGCTTCTTCACAAACATTCTCCGTGTTTGTTACCGTGGAGATTTTTCAGACTATGGTACTGGATACATTAGGCACTCAATAAATGCTGAATGTATTCATCACACTCAGCTCGAACTACACATGGGAAATATGGACATCAGATGTGGCATGCATGGCACATGGATGGCTTCTTGTCAATGTATGTATTCATGTTCTTGCAAGTGGTGGTGGGGTTCCTGCTGCATCCTTGTCTCTTCCCATTTATTTACCTTTGCCACGTGTGCTCATGTCACTTAAAGGATTGGAAGCTATGTGACCCATAGAGCTCCTCCTGGGACAGTGAAACAGGAGAAGGCTGCAGAAACCCAAGTTAACATCCCAGGTTTGGCTCTGAAGACCTTTTCGTGGGATGTTGGGCCTCTATCCCCGCACAGCCATTTTCTGTCTTTGCTGGTCTCAGCTGTGCCCTTTCTGAAGCCATATTTGGAAAGCTGAGATAAAGGTATGATGGTGTGGTGTCAATCATTTTTAAGCTAACATTTATGGAACACCAAGCACTATGTTATGCATTTACTCACAGACTGAGCCTCCCTAACAGCAGGACGGAGCCATTATTAGCCCTCTCCTACAGAAGAGAAGAACCAAAACTCATTCAAAACACATAACGTGTGAAAAGTCATCCAAGTGGCAAGTGATCACAACTCGTGTTGGAGGCAGGCCTGTTTGGTGGCAATATTATGCATATTCCCTGTACCCCTCCCCAACCTCTGCACTCCCAAATAATGACAATAGTAAAGTGTTGTTCAAGAGTGTTAACAGCAGAGAGGAAGATGTTACATTCTACAAACCGAATGTGTAAGATAGTGACAGTTTGCAATGGTTTCTCACGTGTGTTATGCATTACAAATGGCTTAATTCTGGGTTAATTGTTTTCTGTGGTAGGTTTTCTTTACGGTATGAATGCATCTCCTTTATTAGACTCCCATAGAACAGGTCAGTGAGTGAATGGACACAGATCTTTCTTGGCCCCATTATATGGAAATCAAAAGTTAACTCAGTTCTAGTCAAGGGATGGCAAGAAGTTGATTGCAACATGCTTAAGGGATGCAAGTTGGCCTGCCTGCATTCTCTGTTTTTTTTTAAATAGGAAAAAAAATGAGTTTCTTGTATCCCCTCTAATATCTTCACCCACTCCCCCCCCCCCCCCCCATTCAGGGAAACTGTAATAATCAGTGCTAGCTGGGCTGCCTGGGCTTCTACACACTCAGAGTAAACAACCAGCCCCAGGGCCCAGTGGCTGGGACTCTCTCCACAATACAGAAGCCACATTTTGACTTTCATGCTACTGGAGAGACTGTGTTTTGGATGTACTGGTAGTTTGCTAACTTATTGAAATAAAATCAGGCACAAACATTTCCCCCTGTGCTTTCCAGGTGATTATTTTATAATCTCTCAGGCTCCCCACCCCCCTGGCATTATTTCTAGACACCTACTCAGGGCTGTCTGGCAATCCCTTTTGAAGTTAAAACATAATTTCAAAAATAAGGAAATGCAATTCACACTTATCAGAGCCCATCACTTGCATATAGCTTTAGACAGATGACCTCCTGGGCCAAGCTTTAACCAACTTCATCGCCAATGTGACTAGGTATTGCTATTGCTAAGCTAGGGAATCTTACCTCTTTAAATTCTCGGAGACAGTACTTTTATGGAACTTTTAAAAAAGATTATATTAGCCTGCCCTCCCTTAGCATGGCATTTAGGGGATGCATGGTTTGAACTGCGTAGTGCTAGGCTTGATGCATCGTAGGATAATCAGCTTGAAAGACCTGTCCAGAAACGGCTCAGAACTTGGAGCCTAGTATGTGTATGTAGGTGCTTGCTCATTCCTTTCCAACTGCATTTAGAAGGAAAGAGAGATCCCAGGGACACGTCCATAGGCAGTTTTTCTTGCTGAAAATAGAAGCAACCATTAACTGAAATGAAAAGAAGTTGGGTTGGGGGGAGGTTCTTGACTGAGTCTAAACAGGCATTCAGAGACTCGCTGTGTTTAAAGAATTTGTAAGCTTGTTTCGCTGCCTTTTTTTTTTTTTTTTTGTTCTGGGACACATCTGAAGATGACTGGAGATGGGATATAAATAGGACTCCATGCTGTTTGTTCTACACCTAGCCTGGTATGAAACCTTGAGACCCGGGAGAGATGTAATTTGCACTTGATATTTGTTGTCCCAGGGAATCAACCACATCTAAGGCAGAAATGAAGGACGAGTCTCTCAAAGGAACTTAGGGCCAGCTGCTAAGGTTGCAGAGTGTTTACTGCCTAAGTGCAATAAGAGTTCACAGTGGGCTCTAAGGGTGTGGCTGAGAGTGAAGCTACCTGGCCTCTCACAGCATGGAGGCTAGAAGGCAGTGCTATATGATTTCCTGGAAGAGGATATTGGAGGCAACTGGTTTCATTGGAGGGATTGAACTTGAACAATCTGGAAAGGTTAGATGCACACACATGTGGCTCCCCTGGAGCTTTAGAAACGCCTGGTGGTATTAGTAGGGAGGAGACTTTGCCATTGGCACGAGCCATGAACCAGAACAGGTGGTGGAATTGATGCAAATAGTTCCTACAGTGCGAAGCAGGTTTGTGGGATTCAGACCACTTGGGCCTGTTCATCTGACAATGAATTTACGAAGGACCACTGGTTCCCCCTCCCCACTCTTACAGTTTGAAAAGATTTCCTGTCCCCACCAGCCTCATTTTGACCATTATCTCAGCTTGTTTGGCAAAGTATGTCAGTCTTTGCTGAACCGACCTTTGCACTCGACACTTGTTGGCCCAGGGAGTCAACTGCTTCGTTAGTGAGCTGAGCACAGGAAGAAAGTGATGCCACTGTGAACCAGGGTGGAGGCTGTCTGGAGAATTCTATGGTTACTGCTGGGGGAAAAGTCTGGACTTCCTCTTTCAGGGTTTTAATAATCAGAGAAACATTGCCTGGTAGCTTTTAATTACACTGAACATGTCCTGTCCTATCACTGAGGACCAAACAGGCCTCTCTTCCTGATTACAATGAAAATGTGTGTGTGTGTGTGTGTGTGTGTGTGTGTGTGTGTGTGTGTGTGTGTTTAAACAAACACTTTACTTAAACTATGGATTTTTTTTTTAATTAGAAGAAAGATTAGCTAAATGAATTTTCTCTTGTAATTTAATCCATTCTAATTATCTTGAGACTGTTTATGATGAAATACTTAAATTTTTGCCTAGCTGCAAAATTCACGAATGAAAACCCGCCAAGCTTGCCTGTGGTATGGGTGCCTCCTGCAGCTCTGTTCATAATAGTTCACAGAAGCACATGGTAGAAAGGATGAAGGGAAATAGATCACAGTCTTGATGTATGTGCCCAAGACGGTGGCACTCTATTTTCCAAAGGCAATAGAGGTGATCTTTAAAAAATTATTTATTTTTTTAATCGTGTGTGTGTGTGTGTGTGTGTGTGTGTGTGTGTGTGCGTGCGCGCGCGTGCATGCAGCATATATGCCTGTGAGTGTATGTGCCCTCGGAAACTAGATGTATCAGATCTCCTTGGAGCTGGAGTTACAGGAGGATGTGTGCCATTTGACATGAATACTGGGTAACAAATTTTGGTGTTCTGGAAGAGGAGTACATGCTCTAGAAATGCTGAGCCATCCCTTGATTGCCAATACGATCTCTTCAATATCTTGATGGCACCCATTATTTTGTAAGTGAACATATGTGAAAAGGCGATCACTTTCAACACAGCCTATGGAATAGGATGCTATGAAGGGAGAGGGTTGCTTGAGACTGAATCCCATTAGACAAGCAGCTTGGGAGGAAATGTGAAATCTGTTTCTGACATGAACATCTGGGGTTTCCTTCTGATAACTCAGGAGATGAGCCAAGGAACTAGAGAGATTCCCCAGATGTTCCACATGGGTCATGCTCCAAGGAATCAGGAAACTGCAGTGACTTAGGAAGGCGGGGATGTGGGGGCTTTAATTGTGATGTTCATCAGGTTGAGTGGGGACAGAGAGTCAATGAGAGTTCTGCTCTTTCTAGAGGGCACTCTTGTTACTTGGCAGAATCCAAACTGGGACTCCTAGATTACTCTGGATGTACAAAGCCAGAGACAGTAAAATCGTGCTACCTGGATTTGTGAGGGATCAGGGAGAGATACAGGAAAGAGACCAAGGGATGCTTTCAGTGGTGCTGATTCATGGCATCTTCCCCTCAAGAAGAGAAAGAGCCCTTCCTTTTGTTTTCTCCTACAATGCTGGGACTCAAGTCCTGGGCTTCAGGCCACTGAACTAGCCCCAGCTGCTCAGACTCCTAAATGAAGACTATGCCACACGGCCACACTTCTCAACGGCGTGTGTGTGGTCTCCAGTTAGAGAAACACTGGCTTCAAAGAACAGAATATTCCTCTATTCAGGATTAATGATGTCTAAATCATATCTCAAACACATTTCTTCTTTTCAAAGATCCTTATTATATAAATAAAACACAATTAAAATAAATTCACAGGCTACTTGATTCTTTAGGAACGCCTATCCCAGAGTTTGAGACCCTTTGGCCCAAAGTGGCAAACCCCAAGTTTACAACATGGTTCTATTAATGTAACTATTAAGAAAAAGTACCTTTCGCTAGTCTCCATGATTGAATTGCATGCCATCAGTGGGGTAATACTCATAGTGTCTGCTCCTTTGATGTAAGGTCTTTAGTGTACGTTATGGGGCTATACACTGAAAACCTGCCTTCCAGCAGAGAAAAGGGCTTTGATTGCGTTTGAGTGGCCCATTCATACAAGCCTGCATCACGTGCAATAAACCCTGGAAATGGATGGGCCCTTAGAGATGATCTCACTTGAGTGTGTCCTAAAGTCAGTCAATCACACAGTGCATTTGTGATATTTGCAATATCTGCACTGTTATTTGCTTAATGTTTTTCTTTAAATTTACTCAGGCCTAATGTTGCTACTTACTATCAGCACATCCTGAAGCAATAACACAATAACACCCACGTAATCAGGGCTTTGATGTGGTAGTTACGTTTTCCTGATGCTTATTCCTAAGCGCTTCATACAACTATCCGACAAAGTATATTCGCATCTTGTGTTTGGATACAATGCCCTAGGAAGCAACAACATGGTCTAATATAAACATTTCTTGCATGAGAAAACTGAAGGTTGAGACATTTGGTGACATGTTCTAGGGTGCATGGACTGTGTGCTTTGAAGCCAAGCCTAGAATACAGATGTCCCTTTCTACCAGCTAGTGCATTTTCCATGATGCCATAAGGAATAAATTGAGTGATGAGAGAGAGGTCTATCATAAACATCCTCAGGGGGCTCTCTTTCTCTTTCAAAGTATTGAGATGTTAGCACAGATGTAAAGTCTTTGGCATACATGCTGAGTGATCCAAAAATTGTAGACTTGATTCTCTGTAAAAGCTCAACTGCTGAGTACCCAGCACATGCCAGGATGGATCTTATGTGTGTTTGTTTTTGGATGTGTAATCTCGTTCTGGTAACTCTCCCCCATGGGCTTATGCCTTGAGGGTGGTGAACCACATTCAGTTCTTTATTCAGATGAAATCTTGTGCTTTTCATCAGAGACATAATGGAATTTTGGTTAACAAGAGACCATATATATGATGGTAGTTCCACTGATAGTAATAGAGTTAGACCTTTCTTCTTACTTAGTGACATCATGGATGTCCATGAGTCATATGCTTGTGGTGACACTGTAGTAAGCAAGCCCACTACTCTGTCAATGGAATAGAAGTATAATAACATACCATTTTGAATAGTACATAATCCTTGGTAACAAATGCCATAGGTATATGCCAGTTTATATATCTATTATATATATTTTTTGTTACTGTGGAGCCTATTTCTGCTTATTAAAACTGTTCACTATAAATAAGATTTTGTAGACAGCAAATCTCTATAGTTTTCCATAGCTCTCAACTGCATTAGGAGGCCACATTGAATGAATGACCTAGATCATCTATCATGCAATGACGAAGTCACCTAGCCATGCAGCTCTCGGATCATGTCCCCACTATTAAGAGATAGACAGTATTTTTGATGGGTCTGTCCCTGTCACTACAGGCTATGGGTTTATATACTGACAACTTCCTCTGAAACTTTCAGGAGGTGGTACAGAGGATTATGGGCTCCCCCAAATCCTTCCCCTCTTCTCTTCTTTGTAAGAGGCCATGCCATAGACAGATAGTACTAGATTGTATAGGAAGCACTTCTAGAAAAGTTTTTGCTGGGACTCTAGGATACCAGACCAAAACACCAGGACAAAGTCTGTACCCATCGTGCCTATTTTCCAGCTGGTGCTGAAAGCCCATCTTCAACAGCTGGGGCAAGAAAGCAAACACTGTTAGTGATGAGAATCTCATCATGTGTACAGCTGTTATTTCTTGTCATTTTATTTTATGTTTCCATCCTTCTTACTCTGGATTTGCAGAGTCAAGGAGACGGTCTGGACCTGTGACATTCTTAATGTGTGGTAGATGGCTCATGTTCAGCCACTTTGTCGGGGGAGATATTACTGTTCTGAAAATTCACCTAAAATAATACAAGTTTTAAAAGTTCAGGTTTTTACATGAAAGAGGAGGAAGAGGAGGGGGAGAAGGAGGACAGTGACAACAACAACTATTCTGAAAGCAGTTCCAGTAAGAACACCTGGAGGACTTGAGTAATTATCCAATCAGAGAATGAGTTATTTTCATGGATGTGGTGGTGCTAAGGGTGGCTCTGTAGAGCCCAGTATAGTCACAGAAGCACAGAGGTCAAAGGATAATAGCTACATACAAGTGTGTGTGTGTGTGTGTGTGTGTGTGTGTGTGTGTGTGTGTGTGTGTGTGTGTGTAGGGGTGATGGCTATATCAGCTTCCCTGAGTTGGATGGACGGTAGAATGAGATGCAGTCACAGCGGCCTTTGTGTGAGCTTGGCTAATTTTAACAGTTGCTTTCTTCCACTTGTGTTCCCTGTTGTTCTGAGACATTCTCCCTCCTGGACTGTGACCCTGTCTCTTTCTGATGACAATCACTTAATCAGCACATCTCATTGTCGCCTGGATGGTTTTACCTTGGGTAAAGATTCATTATCCTTATTAACATCTCAAGAAACCTTTTCTCTCCCCAACCAATTAAAGAAGAAAAATAGAAGGGGCCCAGTGCAATAGATGGAAAGAAAACTCCTCTGACATGTGGCACCTGCTAGGTCACTCAGCCCCATGTGGCCCTAAGAATCAAGTTGTCAATGATTCTGAAACATGATCAGAGGTCAGGGCCACAGAGGTAAAACACACAGGTTGGAATAATTCTGCCCATGCTGTTCACTGGCCAGATCCTGAGCAGCTTACCAGGTCTGGAATGTATTGCTGTTGGTGGACCAAGTCCCTAGATGGTCATTTTGTGTTACTTGGCAAGGTGGAGATCTACATCCTGCAGAGGATCACAACCATGCACTATCCACAGATAACTGCCCTCATTTCCCTGGCAATAAGAATGCTGGTGTCTTCTTGTATTTTCTCAACTATTCTGCCAGTCAAATACACTAACACCCAATTCACCTTTTTATTATATAAGGAATGCTTATCTGGGTTTACTATAGTTCAAGTGATTTGACCTAATAAAAATTCTATAGTTCTACCAAGCCTTGGTGTGATAGCCATTGGATGGCTCTCTTATGTTAAATTCTTCATATTAATAAGGGGTGGTGGCAGGTGATAGGCAGGTGGCAGTTTATAGAACAGAAATCCATTTTAAAATCACATTTAAGGAATAAACTTCTTCTAACCAGACAATATGCCTTCTGATTTATTCATAGGAATAAACTGCACCTTACCCAAATAATGCTAATATATTCCAAAGATATACATGAACTGTGGTGATTTACATTCAAAGTCTATTCTTATCTATGCAGTTCTATAGATTTTAGTCAGACCTTATATTTAACTTGTTAGGAGTGAACCTAAGACTCATTGTTGGGCAGATAATTTAGCTTTTACAGTTAACACTGACACATTACACCTTCTATTCAGATCTGTAGCAATAAAAATAAATAATTTGGTTACAACTTTTGGAATTGCACCTGATCAAATATGGAGGGACTCTTAGGATTCTACTTGAATGACTTTTGGAAGTCTGAACTTTCAGCATCTCTTTCTTTTCTTCCCTTCCTATCTTATTGCCTCCTCAGTACAATAAATGCAACCTATAAGGGCTGGCGTGAATTGTTCGGTTGACTATTTGCAAGGACTCCCTTGAAACCATCTCTCTATGACCTTCTGAAAACAGGCTGCCGACAACCTGAGCGCCCAACGCCAGCCACCCACCATCCTGCCTTACCCCATTGTTTACTGACCGGTGCCATTTCATTCTTATTTATTTTCTCTCTTCAAAACATAGCATTTGAGGCTCTGCATAGAAAGGACCTAAGATCTTCTCTTTCCTCTGACTGTCACTCTCCCCAAGGAGGAGGGCTGATTCTGGGCTTGTAAATTGTGGCATTTACTTTAAATGAAATGACAGGGATGTCTGTTCAAACTAAAAGACTTAAGACTCCACGAGGCAGCTCCAGGGGCCACTAGCTGGGAAGCTTGAGAAGCAATTGTGCATGCATGATCCTCTCCCCAGCTCTCAAGTAGTGACCCTCACCAACTAAGCGACATTTGTCGTTGTTTAAAAAAACACAGATAAGAAAAACAAGGAAGAAATAGCACAAGTCCTATTCACAAAGTTGGGGAGCCTTGATTCCTCCCAAGAAAAAAGCTTTGGTCATCACAACATTAACCATTGTCATCGAAGAGACTCTAACATCACTGGCCAACCAGGGACTTTCCGGCACCAGCACCTCTCCATTCTTTCCATGGCATATACAGTGACACTTCACTGACATCTCTTAAGAGCTCATGGAGGTCAGATCCCAGAGATGTGAAACTTAGGCTGAATGTCTCAAGGAGCAGAAGCACCCTTTGTCGGGTCATTGCACACAAGGGCCTGCTTGACTGAAGTGCCCAAGCTCTCCTGATGGCCACAGCCTCACTGTCCTCTACTGAGATCAAAGCTGTCATTGGTCCATTCCTTTGCTTAAAAGCCCCAGAGACATCCCGGCTCGGGTCTTTGGTCTTCCCTCCCATCTACTCTGTGGCTCCTCTCCCTTTTTCTTTGGTCTTGAGATCTGTCAAGCCACAGGTGGTGCTTCTTCTTCATGGGGCCACCCACCTGCCTTCTTATCTCGCTCTTCATCTGGACTTTAGGCAATTTCCTCATTTGGATTTCAGTCACCTTTTTCTTTAAAGGGCCCACATAACAATTGGTTGTGTGGGGCTTTTACCCTCTATTGTGATTGCTCAGGACTGAGGAGTAGCTAGCAACTGACAAGATACCAAAGAAGTGGCATGGCTTTCCTCTGGAATTTGAATTTCATAGAATTGTCAAATGTCAGAAACTTTTTTTTTTTATTTCTATCAAGGCTTAAAAACTGTCAGAAAAAAGTTCTTTGCTAGCAAGCCATAGAAAAACCTAGCAGCAGGCCAGGGCTACTCCTTTGGCTACAGTTGGCCAACACTTGCCCTAGATCTATCTGTACTTCCCTTTTGTGAACTATTTCTAGACCCAAAAATAGGTTGTAGCACTAGTGAGAGCCACCAGGTTTCACTCTGGAGACACTAGCCCTGCCTTTCTTTCTCAGACAGGGAAAGGGCGAGCCATAGTTCAAGTATATGAATTGAGAGATGGTGGGATAATCTATCGGATTATCTGCTTTAGAGGTGTTGATTGGCAAGAACTTCTGGAGCAGGGCAATAGGGGCAATAGAGGTATGGGGCTGGGGAGAAATTTTTATTGAAACCACACAAACATGCAGAGACACATAAAAAAAACCCTGGAAGAATGGGAGCTACTGTAAGGACTGTCCTGGTCTTGGGCTGTGCACATCCCTCCCCTGAGAGTCTAGTGAATTGTCCCTCTGCAGGGACCTGAGATGAGAGCAGCTGCAGGGGATGCAGGGCCTGGAGCATCATTGAGATTGCAATAACAAATCACTGCCAACAGGCTGTCCCGGCAGGGTCCCGTGCGCACTAGTCATCACCCTGATTGGCATGCTGCCTCTCTGATGGCCAATCAGAATGGAGGGAAATGGGATGCAGTCAGTCCACATCATCTCTGCTTAACTGCCCAAATGAACAGCATGGGAAACTGAGTCTGACCTCATCAGCCAGCCCTGTGCAAGACCCTCTCCTCATCTCTCATGCTAGATGGCCAAGCTACAGTTTGGGGTTAGGGGCTAGGACAGAGGACAGGTAGCTCGAAGCGGGAAAGTGGGTGCTTGGCTGGAAGCTCTCCTGAAGGGAGACAGGTTATCAAGCCTGCTTGGAAGAGTCCCATGACAGACTTATATAAGCAACAAGAACAAAAACTGGAAGGAAAAAAAGATGGTTGGGTGGATTGCCTTGTAATCATACCTATCTGGGAGAAAAAGTATTGGCTTCTAATCCCCCATCAAAGAGACAGACACATTTAGAGAATCCTGTGCTTGCTTTGAGCAAAAGCAATGGAAAAACAAACATAACATGACAAAAACAAAACAAAACAAAAACAAAAACAAAAACAAAAAAAACTGATCAAAAAACCCAATCCAAACAAACAAACACGGTCCCCCAATCCCCAAAACCCAGACTGAAGAAACTTCAAAACCATTATTTATTATTTTTGAGGGGATATGATTTGTTTGGGGGCCATGGTTTATAGTCCAGCTTGATCTCAAACTAAAGATTCTCCTATTTCAGGTTCTTAAATGCTGGGATTATAGAGTGTGCCTCTAGCCTCGTCCTTAAAATGATCACTCCTTATCAAAGAACAGATCTTTTAAAAAATTGGGGTGTGGGGGAGTTGAGACAGGATCTCTCTGTGTATCCCTGGCTGTCCTGGAACTCACTGTGTAGACCAGGCCCCAGAAATCCGTCTGCTTCTGCCTCCTGAGTGCTGGGATTAAAGGCATGCACCACTTTGGTTGGTTGACAAATACTCTTGATCAAGACATTTATATATGAGTAGTAGCTGAGTGGAGAATGAATGGGGACCAGAGGTGAAACCTCTGCTATGCGTGATGCTGCAGAAGCTCAGCATCTTCTGGGCTGAGTGAGCAGGAAGGTGCTTAGGAGTACGGCAGCTGTGCCTGGCTGTCCAGAGAACCTGGATGGCTTATATACGCCAAACATACTCCACAACAGGTTCACCGTGTTCCCAGCACCAAGGATCCAGGGATCCGGGGGGGGAGGGGTGGCGGGGGGAGAGGGAATAAGGGCACAGTGACATCAGGGTGCTTGGCAGCTGCAGGCACTGACAGTTTCCCATGCGTGTGCATTGCTCCCTCCCCAAGGTTAGTGCTCTGGATAGGCTTTGTCATCTGATTGGCTTTCTTTCCATCCCCAAAACACAATCCTGCAAAGAAGGGAAAGGCTTTTTCAATGTTGGAACCTCGCTTTCCCCTTTCCCTAACCCCATGGAGATTTGGAGAGCCAGTGGGATGTTGGAGGGCACATGTGTCCCTGAGGGAACAGCCAGTTGCAATGCGCGACCGTCACTATCGATCTACGATTTATGAAAATAAAGCAATATGTGCCTGTTTCGGTGCCTGCCGTTTGCCTACCAATGGTGCAGTGTTCACCATTCCAGCCCTCTCGGCATTCACATTTGCCATCTTTACAGGTCCCGTGCTCAATGCAGCGGGGGTGGCACACGCGCTGGTCACAAGCCGCGCCTGTCCAGCCCTCTTCACAGCGGCAGGCTCCCCCGATGCAGACGCCGTGAGTGCCACAGTCTACTGAGCACACTTCTGGAAGAAAAACAATGATTACAGCTCAACACCACAGCGGGGAGTGAAGTCCTTCATGGAAGCCAGACCACACACGTGGCTCCAGAGCTGGTCCCAAGGCCCAGCAGCCATAGCGTCTTTGTAGGCTTGTCTCTCCGCTGGTTGGGTAGTAATTTTGCTACTTTAATTTTTTTTTTTCTTCTTCTTCTATAGTAGTGGTCCTTAACCTGTGGCTCCTAGGCCAGCAGCATCACCATCACCTGGGAACTTGTTAGAAATATAAAGAAATGCAAATTCTTGTGCCCAGGCTGGAGCAATTAGATGTGCTGTAGGGAGCCGGGCTCACTGATTCCTTTTTAACAAATCTGCTGGGTGGTTTGGGTATTCACTGGAGTGTGACAAACAGCTCTTCTAGAGATGCTGAGACCATCTGAGAGGAGGTCAGGCAGTGGCTCCCGTTTGGCCAACCTGACTAGGACGTATACCTCATGCAAAAGAGCTAGCTGGTGGAATCTGACTTCCTGTTCAGCTGGGGTTCTTCCTCACTGAGAGCCTGAAGCCTGCTGGGGTCCTTGCTGTTCTGTCCTCACAATGCCTGTAGACCCACATGTGCCCCAGATCAGCACTCTATGGCAAAGATAACCACTGTAAATGATGCTGCACTTGCACAGCCTCTTTCTCAAAGGAGCTCAAAGTCTTATGTGGGGGGGGGGGATAGTGGAGAGGAGACAGACAGACAGATATATTCACTCTGGCGTTCCAAACCTATCACGCGAGGACAAGCACGTGCCAGGCATTCATCCTTACAACAGCCCACCGAGGGAGGCATGGCTCGTCATGCCATGGGAGGGGAAACTACACGTGGGTGGGGTGGGGTGGGCAGTGACTTGCTCAAAGTCACACCGTGTCTGCAAGTACAATTAGTTGGGACTTGGGGCCAGGGCTCTGCATCTCCCGCCCCACCCCCACCCCCCTGCAGAACTTTGCCAGGACCACCAGCAGATGAAGCCAGAGGTGAGTGGGCTGACTCCTTTCCTTTCCTTTTTGGAATGAAAAGACTCATTACTTCCCTCATTGTAGGCAAAGCTTCACATCTCTTCCCTTTCTGATTGCCATGGCAATCTGACAGCTGTCTCAGCACCCCAAGGAAGGGGGCGACACAATGATGGCTTGCTTGCATAGGCACTCGTCAGTGAACAGAACCTTTCTTGGGAAGGTTGGGACCGGCTTGAACTGTTGAACTGTTCCTTTTTTTTTTTTAAAGGTCACTTGGGAAGTAAGACACATACTCTTAATTTTAGGAAAATAAAGTATACAGCATAACTTCATTATTTTCCTGTCACTGGAGAACTGCAGAGCTCTATAACATGTTCACACGATACCCCGAGGGAGCCTCTTTTCTGTTTTATAGGACGTTCTATTCTGTTTGTCTGGGACTGAATTGTTCTGTTTTGTTTTCTGCTACCTTAAGGGAGTATACATAAGAAAAACCTACAACGCAAGTAGAAGTATCCCCCCTGGGCCCGTCATCCATTTGTGGTGATGGAACCAAAGAGGGACAGAAACCAACACAATCATTTGATTTTTCTTTTCATTCTCAAAGACCACAAACTCCAGGAGACAAGAATGGGAAAGGCACCATAGGTCTGAGCACAGTCCCTTTTGTCCCAAGCTGAGTGTAAAGACAAGATCTCTATCCACCCAGAATGGGATGAAACACAAGCTTCAAGTGTGGGAAACTGAGGCGAGGAACTCTTGGCTTACCAACGGAGCAGTCGGGACCCATCCAATTCGGGTCGCAGCTGCAGAGGCCGGAGTCGGGGAGGTAAGTGCCATGCCCGCTGCACTGGTCTGGGCACTGGACCCTTGCCAGATCACAGTTGAGTCCACCCCAGCCAGGGCTGCATAGACACTCTCCGTTCACACAGACACCATGGCTGGAGCAGGTGGGATCCAAGCAATCCACTGCAACAAGAAGAGAAACACTGGTCACTGATGAAGAAGGAGCCAACAAGGCATGGACTCCTACCCACACAAGGAAATGGAAGTGCCTAGGTATCTCATGTGGTCTCTTGGCAGCCATAAAAAGGGGCTTTTATGTGTTTGAATACCATGTCTCAAAATGTAAAGACACAAGAGACCCAAGGGAATTCCTCTGGCACAGTTATCAAGAATCAGCTTCATAGGCAGAAAGGTATGCCATCCCATTTCTTGTATGCTGCACTTTCCAACCTTCAACCTTGACTGCTCCACAGCAGGCTCAGGGAATGCATGTGGTGTCTTCTGCATGTATGGCTAAGCCCAATTACCCTCTCTCTAAGAGAAAGCACAGCCTCTCATTCTAACCTCACGAGTCCCTGATTTCAAAAAGGGAACGAAAGATTAAAAAGAAAACCCACAGAACTCTTAAATGAGTCACTTTCCTAATTAAGTTTCACTTAGGCTAGGTTTAAAATTAGTTTTTCTCGCTGAGCACACACCTATTGAGGGAGTTAGTGAGGGTGCAGAGTGCAAGAGGTGAGAGTTGGGTGTGTGACTGATCAGAGGGTGGCCTTCCCACTGGTGTGGATGGGCCAGTGTTATCAGCCATGACAACGTCCATCCTCAAGACTGCCTATTGGGCAAGCTCCTAGTAGATTCCTTGCATTACTGTCCCTGTGTGTTTCATGGTCTGATTCCTTGGCTGCCTTCAAGTTCTGAGTGGCTACACATCAAATGGAACTGAATCAAGTCAAAGCAAGGGCTATCTGCTAGGGGCAGTTATGGAGGATAGAAGGTTTAGTATGGGGACATCAAAGCTTAGATGTCTATTCAGTTTGCCTGCTAGATAGACAGGTCTTTCAACAGGCAGACTAGCTTCCTCAGAGGGTCCTAGGGAAGGTTCCCATGGCATGTGGAGAAGTGAGCTTGGTGTAAAATGGTTTAGGATGGGGAATGGGGCTTTTGCAGAGGGCTCAGTTGTTGCCTTGTGGGGCAGCAAAGGGTGGAACTGTTGAATTCTTATTTGAGAGAGACAAACATTTTCCATCATTTGAAACCAGGCCTGCTGGTGCACACTGAAGTGTCACTTCTGTCATCTCCTGGGGTGAGACACAGTCAGCTGGGGACTTCTTTACATTTTCACTTGTGACTTTTTTGGGACATTCTGGCAATAATTCTATCTCTATGTGTATTTGTGCCACTTTGTGGCTCAACTCCTCAGATGATATTTTTGTCATCTCTGTTTGCCAAGTGTCAAGATGGAAATTTGCAAGACGTTTGGTCCCTTGGTCCTGAGATGGCCACTCTTTGGAGTCCCTCATTACCTACCATTCATGTTTGGTATGTTTGGTTTTTTTTTCTTTCTTTCTTTCTTTCTTTCTTTCTTTCTTTCTTTCTTTCTTTCTTTCACACAAAATAATGGTCCTATAAGTTTTAGTATTGACAATACATTGACATGTCTAGGTATGACCTCATTTAAAGGATCTGTGTCATAAACTCTGGTCCTGATGGAGTCAGACCCAAGGACTATGGATTTATTAGAAATTACAGTGTTCCCAAAAGCTCTCTAAAATGATCCCTCTCTTGAGGCAAAAATTATTTCCACTATTAAGAAGAGAATTCCATTTGAATATTTTTTCAGGAATATATAATTTATGGAAGCCAGTTCCAAATTGTTTGAACCCATGGGGAAACAGTGACTTTTTCTTCCCCCAGAAAGTGAAGTTCAGTGATTTCTTATTAGTTATAGATGCTTATAATATTACTTAAAATTGTTACAGTCACTTTAGAATGGAATCCATTACGGTTGGGGGAACTGAACTCTGGGTGATGCGAGCCCTTTGATACCTTCACATTGATACCCACACAATGGGGTAGAGTATATTTGTATATGCTTGAAGTGGGGTTTAAACACATAAAGGATGTTGATGAAGGTGTTATGTGCTGTTTACAGTGTTTTCTACCTGGCATGGGTGAGGGTGCATGCTGTGTTTATAAAGGAACAAATGACTGACTGCTATAAGCTGAGCCTTTAGCAGAGTAGATGGCCAGGACTGATTATGGTTTCTCTCTCTCTCTCTCTCTCTCTCTCTCTCTCTCTCTCTCTCTCTCTCTCTCTCCATTCTCCTTCCTGCTCTCTCAACACAGGGTTTTGCTATGATTTACAGGCCAGTAGAACCCACTATGTATCTTAGGCTAGCCTTAAACTTGCAATCTTTCTGTTTTAGCCTCCCAAGTGCTGGTATTTCAGTATTTCAGGTGTATACCACTACATCCACCTGGTATTATTTCTTGCTTTTGGAAACAATGATTTTAGCATTGGCAATACATGAACTTATTCATACACCAATCATGTTCATATTCTTTTCCTAAAGGAGACCTTGCACTTTAGTGTTTTTTAAAAATTTTTTTAAATGCTATCTCCATTTCTAAGACAAAATCAAAATACCCACAAAATACGTTGTGTATTATTTCCTAATAATGCCCTCAGCCTATAATTAACAATCTTAAGTGTTTAGTGAAATACCATCAGACAAGAGACTTTAAAAATGTATCATAACCGTTTCCTTAAAATGATGAAATAATAAAATATAAGAGATAATGACATTAGATGCACACATATACACACAGACACATAGAGAGGGGGAGAGGGAGGAGGAAGAAGAGAGGAGGGGAGGGAGAGAGGGAGAAGGAAAGACAGAGATGGAGAGGAGGAGGGGGATAAGAGAGAAAGAGAGAGAGAGAGAGAGAGAGAGAGAGAGAGAGAGAGAGAGAGAGAGAGAGAGAGATTTTTCTGCCATATGTATTAGCTCATTTTTCTGTCCTGAATTATGGTAAGAAGAAAGGAGGAAAGTCCATGGAGATTTATTACCCCAGTACTAGAATGTCATCAAAAAGGCCATTTATAGTGTCTAGAAATACGAGCCAACATTTTCTCTGGTCAGTGGTATCAGTAAATATGCCCTCTGTGCTCTGCAATTACAGAGGCTGATGGAATGACCAAATTCAAATTTTAAGGGGAATGGTTTTACTGTGAATTTTAAATTTGGTTCGAATTCTATCAGATGGTCTTTTGGCCACGTTTTTAAGGTCTTCATCTGGCAGGAGAGACCCTGTGGTTTTATGAAGCTTTATAAATAGGAACAATTAAAAGGAGGACATTGGCCTTGCTCAGTTAAGTACCCTGTCCCTTGAAACACTAGCTCCTTGAAGCTGAAATCATTAGAACTCATTTGGTCTGGGGTCCTCTGTATATTTGACAAAAAGGGTTATGAATGCCATTTCTATCCCCAAGGATGGAAAAGGAGGTCAAAAGAGTTTTACAAACAATATGTACTTTGAACCCCCGAAGAACCATGAATTACATTTATGAAGTTAAATGTCATTGAAAAATGACTCAACCATGAAACTGACATGAAAACATGGCCAACTTAAACTAAGCTGTCAGTCCCACTCTCGTCTCCGCCCCACTTCCCGAGACACCGTCATGCCGTATCTCAAGAAGACGTCTTTTCATTTCCTTGTATAGATTTGTTAATAGTACAACAATGTTTATACAGAGAAAAAAAAACCCCAAAAACCAAAAAAACAGAGGATGACAATTATTGATTTCATTGCTAGGGCCATTTGGGTAAAACATGTGAACGCTATGACTGTGATGAATATCAGAAATAAAAAAAAGTTAAATGGAAGGAAGGAAAAGTGCTGACTCAGACTTTCTGTCTCCATTTCCTCTTTTGAAAACAGTGTATACATCACTTCCCTTCATTCTTTTGGGGTAACAGAGATCAATAGGGGAGATCACATCTGCCCACAACACTGCGTGTGGTTCACTTGCTTCATTGTATGGTTGCTTCGCTCTGAGCATTTGCATAGGACTGCCTGGGAGTGTAAGAAAGTCGGGAGATTCCTTGACATTCTGCTTGTACACCGTCTTTCTTGCAGAGAAAAAAAAAAAAATGCCCCAAGACTGGCAACACCTTGTCCCTGTACTTTGCTACTGACCAGCCCTGGATGTAGAAGGTGGTTTTAACCTTTCCTGTCGTATTACTGATCTCTCCCGTGTTGTCAGCAAATGCGGCTTTGCCTCCTGTAATCTGTTCATCTTCAGAAACTTTAACCTTTCCAGCAGAGTTATTAAATCAGTGTTTCCTCCACCCTAACTTCCAATTTGGTTATATGATTTTAAAAAAGGAAAGAAAGAAAGAAAAGAAAAACACAGGGAGACTTCCTTTCATAATAGAGGGAAAAATGTTTAGCGAATCGAGCAAGGGGAGGTCCAGAAGTCAGACTTCTGGGTGACACTAAGGATATTATTATGGATATATTGAAACATTGTGGAAGAATAATATCATAGAAGCTGATTCTTTTGATGTCACAGTTGTAGACAAAATGAAATGGGGGATTTTTTTTTTTTTTTTTTTTTAACAAGGGAAGCCTCCAGGGTGTAGTTAAGGGTAAGGCACTGTCATGGCTCTGGTGAGAGAAGGGAGGGCAGCATCAAGTCCTAGGCCCTCCCTGCCTAGCTTTGTTCCTCTGATTTGCTGTAGGTGGGGTCTCAAAATGATCCACATCTCTATAGTCTTCCAAGCCTGCCTGCTCTCTGAGGATAGGAGGCTTTGTTGAAATATTTACAGAGATGTGCATGAGCCTTAGGTTACCAAAAAGACAGAAACCAAATCATAACATCAAGAAGCCAGCTTTGAGGGTGAGAATGGGGCTTAGGAATCCTAGTTTCTTTTCTCTAGACAATTCTGGAAATTCTCAATTAGAGGACTTTAAATGGGGCTGAAGAGAAGAGGGGATTAATCTGGGGCAGGCGGCCTAGCAAGATGGTGCAGCAGGTAGCGTTGCTTAATGCCAAGGCAGATGACCCAAGTTCAGCCCCCCAGCACCATGTGGTCAAATAAAAGAAGCAACTCCTGCAAACTGTGACCACCATGTGTGTGGTGTGTGTATGTGTGTGCGCGCATGCATGCGTGCGTGAGAGAGAGAGAGAGAGAGAGAGAGAGAGAGAGGGAGGGAGGGAGAGAGGAGAGAGAGAGAGAGAGAGAGAGAGATAGAGAGAGAGAGAGAGAGAGAGAGAGCGCACACACATAAATAAATACATACTTTCAGAAAAATCTGGGGGAAGGAGGGAAGGCACGGAGGAAGAAGACTACAGGAAAGAGAAGACAGACAGACAGACAGACCAATCAGAAGCAGAGAACAATTGAAAGCGAAAACCCAAGGAGCAGGAGAAAAAGTAGCTAATGTCTGTATATAAAGGTAAAACTAAATCATTCTTTTTCTGAACCATTTTCATAGGTCTTTTCTATTCTACAAATAAAGAAGTTTACCAAAGCCCAGGGGTTTGATGTTTTGGGTGCAAAAAGATCTGAGCAAAGTTTTCTTTGCAACCCAGAGAGTCCAGTCCTGGGTTCTCTGGTCAAGATCAAGTCCTGCACAGTTCCCCTGCAGCTGACCTGCTGAGTGACTCTCCCTGCTTACCTTCCTCACAGTGCTCGCCCTTGTAGCCAGCAGCACACACACAGTTCCCATCAATGCAGGAGCCATGGCCTCCACAGGAAGGATCAATGCACTGATTCATAGGCACGTCACACTCGGCACCTTTCCAGCCACTGTAGCACTGGCATGTTCCTTTGGAATACTGTCCATTCCCGCTGCACAGGACAGGGCAGGCAGCTGAAAAATCAAAGACAACACCAGGTCACTGGGGAGCGACATCTAAAGGGTCCGGTCTGTCTAGAACAATGACTTTTGCATACAAACTTGTAGGCTCAGGACTTAGCCACAGAGGTGCGGAGTCACCTTGATGTACAAAACACCAAAGCCTGCCATTGCTGTCAGTGGCTCCTGCCTACGCATGGCCAGGCACAGCATATGCATTGTGCATTTCCTGACTTAATGATCACAACCACCCTGTGAGGGGCAGCTATGGTCAGGATTCCACCATGCACTAGAGGCTTGGGCTGGTGATGTTACCATTCTGTTTTCACAAGGCTCACAAGCAGGAACCCCACTGGAACCCAGGTTAACAAACTCTACAGCTGTGCTCTTAAGAAAGCCATGCTGTTATAGATGATGCCAGCACCAGGAGTCTGGCTGTATTTTACTCATTGTTTTATCATCAGATAAGCCGACTACTCTTCTGGACACATTTGTGCCAATGCATCTCTCTCTACCTCAGTTTGTTACCTATGCCATGAAGAAACAAGTGTATCCTCTTCAAAGAAGAGCACATACATTAAACTACAAAGATAAAACAAGCCTGGCTTATTAAAAGAAACAAGAGTAGGAGCAAGCAGACCAAAGGTAGGCCATCTGAAACAATTGCGACCACTTGCCTTTGTGTATGGGATCAAGGCTGAAAACTGTGGGGACTTTCTGGGATCCTGTTACCTCTAGTTTAAGTTGGCCTTAATTGGACCACTTCTCACTTTCAGGGTTTGTTTATAAGGGGATTTTAGAGGGCTCCTTCAGGTTTTAGACTTCCCACATCATCAATGATCTGCAATAAGCCATTATTTCCAATTGGTCTTCTAAATGGAATGTTTCTCCGGCTGCCCCACTTCTAGCGCAAGAAGAGACCTTCAGATATGACCCCTGTAGGCATCTCGGTGGCTACTGAGGGTGTAGGTTTCGAGAATTCTTCGTGGATGATGAATACATACAAAACTAGGGGACCTCACCATTCCAGAGCAGAATGAGTATTCAGTTGAAATAGTCCATGGCTCACACCGCTTAACTCATCCCTTCTGTGGTCATGGTCCAGTCATCACCTCCTCTCTGTGAGTATCTGACCTCCCAGGGGCATGATAAGCCTCAGGACAACTGATTTCCTATCAGTGCTGGATTCTACACTGTTGACTGGCTTGGGCAAAAGCTTCCCTGCGTCCTTGATAAGCAAGGATTTATGGGAAAGCACTAAAGAGTACTTATGAAAGACAGAGAAAGAACAATGCCTTAAATAAGCCTCATGTTGCAAACACAAAGAATTTTCCCCTCAATTTCAAACTGATTTGAAACAAAGCATCTCAATAGTTGGCGTGTGATTGATGAGATATTATCTTTCCAAATACTTTATAAGAGGGTAGTTGTTGAAAGTGTTGGGGGATATTATTTCCAAAATTCTTATCCTTATGAAGTATCTGGAGAGGAATGAGTTCAAATGACATTAAAGACGCACGCAGAATTCAGATGAACCTTTCTAAATGGAGGGCCCCATGCTTCTTGCACTTAGGATGTTAAGCAGGGGATTCTGTAGTTACTAGACATACTGATTGTCTTGGAGAAGGCAGAGGAAAGAGCTTGCATATGTGAACTAGCAAGAGAAATGGTGGACTCTCTTGAAGTTCTGAGAAAGACTTGGAGACAAAGTAAGTTTGTTCCACATGGGTTCATCATAGGATTCACGCTAAACTCCAGGGCAGAGATGCAAATGTATGTGAGCAGACTCTTATCCCCTCTTCTGTAATTGTGCAGACATCATTAATAGACCATGGCATCTTCTCCTGAGCCTAGGAAGAACCTGAAAACCATCGAAACACTCAGGCTAAGACCTGACAGGGGCGTGAGCTGGCATTCCAGAGAAAACCTACTTGTCATTTCTGATCTGGGTCGCGTGGAAGGATCTCCAGAAGGGAGACTAGAATATGCTTTGTTTCTCACCCCCACGTCCACCCTCATGCCTGAAATAAGCAGCAGTGAGAAATGCATCCATGCAATGTATAGTCTTTCAAGACAGTTTCTGATCTGTACACCACATATTGGATGGGCTACATGGATGGACAACAAGGTGACCTCAAGTCAGCGCCACTGGTGCCTCACAGCACCTTTCTTACTCTCACAGGTAGGGGAGGGAAGCGAACGATTACTGTCTATATTAGTTGATGAAAGGAAGGATTATTTTCTCCTTTTTCTTCTGCACAAACTCCAAGTGGTGAGGGAAAAAATAGAACTGTCTAGAAAATAAGAATCGGTTTTATATAAAGTCAGAATGCCTGGGAAATCAAGTTTAAAAATGTGACCTACTTAAATTACTTAGGGAAAAAGGGAAAAAGAGTCAGGTCACAGTGTTCCTAAATGTAGCCTTTTCTCAATTTGTTTGATGTAAGCTTGCTGGGAGTGTGGTCAGGAATGCAAGGAAAGCAGGGCACTCATGGGCATGGCTGATGCCAAAGGGACTAATAAGAGTGAAATTCAAGGAACGCACTGCTACTGGAACAAAGAATGAAGCCTGCAAGGGGTCACTGGGTGTGTAGCATGGAAGCCAGGAACTCCTCCTGAAATTGATTCTCAGACATAACACATGCCAGGGCCTCAGACTAAGAATGTGTGGCTCAGACTGGTCCATGCTGGAGAAGCTAAGTAGGAACTGGGAACTTCTTACGTAAACAACTACTTGCATTTTATTTTATTTTTTTGTGATCACATAACGACCATTATTGTTTTCAGACTGGGCAGGAACATTACTTGGACTCCATATCTCACCAAGAAAATAGCACAAAGTGTGACTGAAATGGGCAAAGATTCCGGTGGTAGAAAGCCCCAGGTTCAGTGGCTAGTCTTCATGTGCCACCTGTGGGATTTGGAAAGGATGACTAAAGTTCTTGGGTATTCAGTGTCCCCTTTAAAACCCATCTCAGAGTGGATGGGTGGGGGAGGTGAAATAACATGAGCCAGCAATCTATGGAGGAGCTGACCCCTGGTAGACAAGCAATGAATGCTCTG
This sequence comes from Acomys russatus, assembly GCF_903995435.1. Lineage (NCBI taxonomy): Eukaryota > Metazoa > Chordata > Mammalia > Rodentia > Muridae > Acomys > Acomys russatus. Next base: position 18,649,061 of record NC_067161.1, read on the forward strand.
TGATCTTCCAAAGTAGATCTCCAACCTTACTGGGGGTGGGGGGTGGGGCGTTGCTGATATGATTTAAAAAGTGCTACAGTTCTCATTCACATGCCATTGTGTATGTGCATGCGCACATGAGCATGTATGCAAACACACTACCCTCATGACAAAAAAAGAGAGTGCCAAATAGCTTCAATGGAGAGGGCCTGTGTGCTTCCTTTGTGGTTCTATCTGGGTGTGAGTTGATCCCAGTCCTGACTGGTCAGAAACCATATCTGAGATGCTCCATCTTCCTGTCTCTCTCTTTCTCCCCCTTTTTCCCTGAGCTTCCCTGGAGCAGGATATTGTGCATTCAAGCTTCTATTTGAAATTAATTAAAATGTGTGTACAAATTGACTATTCCTGTTTTACTAAATCTAGCAAGTGGAAGCTTTAAGACACCAGTGGAAGAAAAATAAATTACCGCTGCCACTAACAACTGACAAGTTAACAGGCTGATGACAAAAAAAAAAAAAAAAAAAAAAAAAAAAAAAGACACAATTTAGATTCACCTAAATGGTGTAAAGCTTCTTTCAGTGATTCAAGCTCTAGTTGTCCCTTCCCAGCTTCTCTGTAAGGGAGGAGATGAATTATCAGTGTGATTTACTTGTTAGGCAGTTACAGGACCAACCACTCATTGGTGTTTTAAGAAAAACAAACCGTGTCTACCTTCTACTTTCAGTGGAGAGGATACTCAGAGGGAATGGAGGGGTTATGTGTGTGTGTGTGGCGGGGGTGGGGGTGGGGTGTCAGATAAAGAGAGGGGCAAGATGGCTACAGTTGACAGCCATCTGGGAGCTGGATTAGTTGTAGGGAGGCAATCTCAGAGAACGTACTGTTAGAAGTGATTTGCAATCTGGTTAAGATATTTTTTTTTCCCTTTATTTATTTTGCGCAGTGTTTCATCTATAGCCCAGGTTAGCCTGGCACTCACTATGTAGTCCAGGCTTGCCCCAAACTTGCAGCCGTCTGTCTCAGGCACCTGAAAGTTGGGATTACAGGTGTGTAGCACTGGCCTAGTGCTGCAAACCCACTTGAAACTACTCTAGAAGAGGAGGCTTCAGAACAGACCAGACCCTAACTCCTTCTCAGGTAAAATTGCAGTGTGCACTGCTTGCCTTCACTCCCAACAAGTCAGCAACTATGGACAGACAGGTAGCCAAATACTATAAGCAGATAGGCTTGGTGGCAGGAAAAAAAAAAGATGGGAGGGAGGGGACACCCCATCCCACCAGAGCAATTGACAATACAACATTTGGGTCATGGAGCTGAGGCTCCCAACACCAAAAGCAGCACTCCACTTTCTTTCAAGGAGCAACAAAACAAAACAAAACCCAACCTCCCCCCAAAAGACGGGGTTAGGCAAAACAGGTTTCACTTAGCCATTCCTGTAAGTGGCATTTGCTGTACAATCAAGTTGACCCTTACTGTTCTCTGTACTAAAAAACAAAGTCTATATACAATGTAAGGAGTTGAAATATTAAAAAAAAACATTTAAGAGGCTGGGTGTGGTGGTGCATGCCTGTAATATCAGCATTCGAGGAGGCAGAGGCAGGTGGATCTTTATGAGTTCAAGACCAGCCTGGTCTACAAAGCAAGTCCAGGACAGCCAAGGCTACACAGAGAAACCCTATCTCAAAAAACCAAAACCAAACCAAACCAAACCAAACCAAATGAAAACCCACCAAAAAACCCAAAACAAAACAACAAAACCCCCAACCTCCTCCCAACATTGAAGAGCAATCTTATTTTCTTCAGGAGATATAAAAGAAATACTTTCTAGAAACCACGAAGAAGGAAGAGCGATTAAGTTTGATTGCATAAAATTCAAATCCGTTTGATAGCAGATACCAGCCTAAAACCAAACCAGGTCAAAAGCAATATTTGGAAGACAGATCTTATCGTGTTTTACAGAACAGAATGTACTATTTAACATGTGCAAGGAACTTTATAAATCAATACAAAGAGACAGGCAAATGGGAAAGTGTACAAAATCTGCATCGGAAATAATACAGCTTGCCAATATAAAAGATACTCAGTTTCTTTAACAATTACATATTAAGTACAAATACTACTGAGATGTAATTCTAGGCTTCTCAAACTGGTAGTAAAATTAAAAGGCCATTCACAGCCTGGAAGTGCTGAGCTCTGTGGAGTTCAGTTGGTGGCGGGTGGGAATCCCAGCTAACACTCCGAAAAATGCTGTGTCACTATACACAGGCCCTGCCTAGTGCAGCAGCCTACTTTGCTACACTATTCAAAATGCTAAGAGCAACAAAAAGCATTGCATACGAAAGAGAATGGGAAAATTGGAAAGTGGAATTAAGGAGGAAAAAGTGCCCAGATTCTTCTGGCATTCAGTGTGTGAGTAGGAGGGTGGTGTGGGGTGGTGTGGGGAGGGGGGGTGGGGGCTGGGGAGGTGGGATGGGGTGGGGGATGGGGGAGCATGCTGCAGGTCTCTCAGTGAAAGGAAGGCAGAGGGTGCCTTCTGGCTGATAGGGGTGGGGGTGGAGCAGCTTCTGAAGACCCAACTTCCTCATTCCCCTGTTCTGTCAAATGGCACATTTAAGCAAGAAAACGACTCAGGGAAGAATTACCAGAAGGACAAAAAACTCATCAGGTGTGTCAAATCTCTGACATTCAGGAGCCATGTGGGGAAACCAGCACACGCTGACTTAAGCACGAAAGTATGGATGCTTTAATTAATCCGGGGTGAATTTAATTGCTTTAGTTAAGTGGAAATCGGGTTAAAAATGATGCAGAGCATGCTGGGGTGTGTTAAAAACATGACATATGAGTTGGATGAATCGATAAATTAAAAGTGCACAGATGTTTTAATTAAACCCAGGGAAGTTAACGAAGACCGCAAGAGACTTTTAAGCCTATGATTAATTCAATTCATTTAAAATACCTGTAGAGATATGGAGACGCTTCCATTTTGAGAGTTAAAAGTTCTCAATCGATAAGTACTTAAGCTGCTTAAGAAAAAAAAAAAAAGTCCAAGGGGCGTGTATCTGTGACAATATCGCTGCTTACATAATGAATATTTAAGTTCGTTGGCATATATATCAAGCGCCTATGCCATGCAAGTCCACGGAGAAGCTGCTTTCCCTTTTGCTGGGGCTGAAGCATTGGGATAAAACTTGCAACTTCACTGTGCCCTACCATCCACAAGCTTGAGAGTGTCCCGCAGCCGCAGGCGCTTTGGAAAGCTGTGTATACCTGTCTCTACAGCAGGGCAGAGGGACTCTCTCGACGGAGCTAGCTTGTGAACTAGGCTGAGTTTCCTGTTGTCTCTTCCCCCCTACCCCCCCCCCACCCCCCAGTTGTGTGACCAGATACTTTAAGCTTATTTTAACTTTAAAGGGAGGTGAGACTCCTGGACCACTCGATAGAGTTCTTGTGGAAATTGAAAGAAATGAAATAATGCTGGTGGGACCTGGCTCATGGTAAGAAATCAATAGATATTATTTTATTACTATTATTTTCATTAGGAGAAAATTGTTCCAACTAGTTACAGGGTAGACTATCTGTCCCCCAACCCAGCCTACATCCTTTCTAGAGACTCGATTGTTTCCTGTGTTTCATTCTGAAACAATGGGGCTTCTTCTAGTCCATTGGGCCCCATTCTCCTCCCTGGGATTAAAGACCCTGTCTTCTGGGACTCTTCTGCTAAACCAAGTGGTTTAGGTAGATAGATAGAGAGAGAGAGAGAGAGAGAGAGAGAGAGAGAGAGAGAGAGAGAGAGAGAGAGAGAGAGAGAAGCTGTTTGTGGTTTGTTTCAAAAGCAAAGTAACCTGGGAGATCCATCGGAGTCTCCTTGGGCAGTCTCAGCAGAGTTCCAGCGAGAGCGAGATTCATACTCAACCTTGAATGAGTGAGTATGAGTCACCTGCCAAAAGGTCTGCCCTCCCGCTGGGAACTCTGGGAACCAAACACGCTCTGGAGGCTACAGATTTACTGAATTAGAAATTGTGCCTAGCGGCCAGTAGCTCGTGTGCTGAGATGATTCAACAAGGTTCCACATTTGGGGATCACTAAACAAGTGGCAGAGTATTTATAAAACATCACCTGGAAAGGGGGTGGGGGTGGGGCAGAGGTGGGGGGGGGAGGGGTGGGGGTTGGGGTCGGGGCCATAGTGGCAAATGCCTGATATCCTAGCACTTGGAAGGGCGAGGCAGGAGGATTGCCACCAGTTTGAAACATGACTATATAGTAAGTTCTAGGCCATCTTGGGCTATCGAGTGAGACCCTGTCTCACAAAAGGGGGAAAAAAAAAAAAAAAAAGACAAATAAATAAACCTCCCAAACACCCTCGCTTGTCTTTCCTGAGATCCAGTTTCCTTAGCTGTGAAATAAAGATAACGCACATGGAGGAAAAGAAGGCACATCATTCATGAGAAGCGCTCTGCGCGGTGGCGGATGTAGTTCATCTTTGATATGTGGTAGCACTTATCCTTGTACTAGTCAGCTAAACGTGACTTTGCTCAGTATGGCTGCTCAGTCACTTGCTGCAGAACATGTTCTGGGTACACACCTGCTTCCAGCCCCTCCTCCTGGGTCTAGCTGCCAAGAAATCCTTGAGCAGTTGCTTCTTCAGCCCCTCCCCCCCCCCGCCCGCCCCGGGTGGGAAGGAGGAGGGGGAAGGATTGGGTTGTTAAGCTGCAACAGGCTGTGGAATATTCTGGGGGCAGCAGCCCTGATCCAGGCTCATCTGCATTCAGGGGTGGCAGAGGGAGGCAGAAGCAACCCAGGGAGGCTAAATGGGACCGGAGCACATTTCATGAGGGAATGACGCCAGTGTGCAATGGGCAATATGATTCTTTTCCAAGGATGCTCTGAAGGAGGTATTTCTGTGGTGGTGGGAGAAGCCCCCCTGCTGTCTGGAAGGAGCTGAGGGCTTGTCCTTTCTCCTTGTCAAACAGAAGGGACAGGAAAGCAGATAAGGGGGATGAGCCAGTCACAGGGACAGCCTGTCTAGGTTGCTGGCAGTGCTTATTGTCAGGGCTTAGAGAGCTGTGGCTTGCCTGGAATCAGGGTGTGTACTAAACAGTACATTCACCTGTGGCCATTAGGGTCACATCCCCCAAATCTGCCCCTGTCATGTGATCTCATTTTCTCCTTGCTGTGCAGATTAACTCAACATTCCTGGAGTGTGACATACTTCTACACACTCTGCAGTGCTTATGATATGTTCCCCAGCAAGGCAACTGTGTCCGTTGTATAGAAAGCAAAACCGAGGCTCAGGGAGGCCAAGTGATCGTCCAAAACGGGCACAGTTAACCAAGGAGCACAGAGTGAAATCAAGCAAATCCCAACTCCGTACGTAGCTTTTGCATTTACCACTTCACCTTTCTGAAAGCACACATGAGATGTGAAGTAAGTGGTGTCTCTTTTCTGCAAGCACTTGTTTCTTTTATATTATCTACCCCTAGCCTGTGCATGCTCCTGCCACCCACCCTGGGTCTGGCTGTCACGGGCGTGATTACTCTGACGAATGAGCACTGTGTGTTCTCCAGGACTCACACTGGTCACATGTCCAGCAATGTTTTAACTTTGTTAGCCTTGTCCCTTAGTTTGAAGTCATCAGACATCCTAGCAAGTGCAATACTATGTCCTGGGTACCAAATTGGGAACGGAGACAAAGACAGGGTGGAGAGATGTAACGGAGGGGCCATGGCAAAGCACCAGGGTTGGCGTCCAATGGTTTTGGTTTCAAACTGTGGCTCTACCATTTTTGTTTAGTAAATCCTTAAACACTTGTTTATTTTCTTCACTCCGCCCCCTCCACCAGATTAAAAATCAGTGCCCTTATGCATACTAATAACACACACTGCAAAAGCTGCGCCTTTGTTATCTCTCATCTCTTCTGAGGCCCATCTCATGGCTGCTCTACCGTGAAGAGTTTAGACCTGACTCTTGGTTCAAATCTCAGCACTAACACTTTCTATCTGGGTAATGGTAGCAAGTTACTTAGTCTCTTGGGTCCCTCATTTTCCTTATCTCTAAGGCAGTCATCATGTACAACAGGGCTGGTGGTAATTCAGTGTGACAATTATACAGCTTCTCAGAGCAGTGGTCTTCACACAGTAAGAACTCAATGAGTGTCAGTGATGATGATGATCATGGTAACAGCTCTATTAAAGGACTAGAATGTGGTCAAGAGGGACCGGGTAGTTGGGGGTACATCTGCCTGTTAGGAGGAAATGGAAACACCCTTGCTCCTTCTTTTTCAAGGTCCCACAGAGCTGGGTAGGAGTAGAGCCTTACCCCAGGAGGGAAAACAAACAGACAAAAAACAAAACAAAACAAAAAAACAAAAAAACCCTTTATGATCCCATGCATGTTGCATTTCTGGGCCTCCATTGACAGCTGTTTGGCAGCGGGAGTTGTCGTTTCTAACAGCTATTAAATTCACGTTACCTAACAGCTATGGCTCGGGGTTGTTACACTTCTACTGTGGGTTGGAGCCTCCAGTTCAGCCCAGATAAGCCATTAGAAGAGCCGGAGGAGTTTAAGCTGAGAGCTCAGCAGCCTCGGCTTACTTCTGAAAAGCAGGGAGCCTCTGCCTACAAGTCTAGGAAAGGCGAAGTCAATGCAAGGACTTGGAATAAAAGTAAGAGCAAAAGGAGTAATAGCTCAGAGGCCCCAGCCCCTAACAACAGCTTTAAAACAGTGAACAGCCATGCATGAGGAAGGCCACGGCAGGAAAGCTGGAGGGTGAGCCATAACTTGGATGAGAAGTGGGGTGATAGCTGGTCTAGAGGACCAACCGATGGGAAAGGGTATAAACTGCTGGGGGAATAAATGGCATTTCCCTGAAACTCAGAATCTGAGCAGATTTCTGTCTGTGTCATAGTGTACATCATTCCTCATGGTAGTTTCTTTAAGATTTTTCTCTTCCTCTTCTTATTAACTGGCTGCTTTCATAAACACTCACTAAACTGTATATCCTTCAGTTAAAAAAACCATATATGGGGGTGCACACCTATAATTTCAGCAGCTAGGATGTGGAGGGAAGAAGATTCAAGGTATAAAGGGAGCTCAAGGTCAGCCTGGGCTATATGAGACTGTCTCTCAAAACAACAAGGGGAAAAAAAAAAATCAACTTTAGGAACTGTCAATTCTTCTTCAAGGTACAGCATTCCCACAAAGAGGCTGTGAGCACCTGGCCCAGGCTACCACATGTACCTGTGTGATCAAGGTGGGCCCTTCTTGCCCATCCCTTATCGGTGGGGCCTGGAACATCCAGTCATCACTGAGGTCCCCTCACCCTTCTGCTATAGTGCTGTAGCTGGGTTCCCAGTAAGTGCACTTGACCATGGGTTCAACTTCTCTATCCCACCTGTTTGATCTCACTCCCGGGGCTACGAGTCACCTCCCTGCTAACATGTGGCCTCTGTGTGGTGTGGTCTGCTGGCTCTCCCTCTCTAGGCCTGCTGGTATGATAAACCTCTTCTATTCATCTTCCTCCTCCAGTGTGATTTCCAAGGCTGTGTTGAAGGATCTCGAAAGACTCAGCCGCTTACAACATTCCTCTTCTGTGCTTCACAGACTTGCAGACCTCCTCCTTAGGAAAACCCGGACACTCAAAGTTCTCACCACAATGTGGCATAATGAGCCCCTTGTTTTCTACGTGCTTCTGGAAGCAGGACCCAGGACTGCTTTGGACACCTCGTGTTTCTGGCTTTTCATGCACCAGTGTTCTCCTAGTACGCATGTAATAGGCATTTGCATGGTTAAATTCCTTCAACTGACTTGTAGTGTCATATTAGAAGCAGCCAGTGTTCCTTCCTAGTGAGGGTCAGGTCCACTTTGACCTCAGTGCCCCTGGGAGCCACAGGACAGTAGGGGGTGCAGAATGAGTGCTCTGCAAATGTGTGCTGATGGTCCCCATGCTCTGTGGAAGGATGAGCTTCAGACGCCTGATGCAGACTGGCAGTTTTTATCAGAAGACAAGGAACGGCTGCCTGCGCTGCACATCTGAGGGCATGGGGTGCACAGTGTGAGGTCAAGAGAGTAAATCTGTATTTCTGTCACTTGGACACATACCAGGTCGCTTGGATGTGATGGGAATTGTGCCTGCTAACGTGGCAAATTCTCCCCCTGGCAGGAGGGCCCGAGTTTGCTGGCTGCCTACGCTAGCAGACTGGCAGAACCCAAGGCATCCAGGGTGCAGCTGTCAGAGCAAGAACAAAGGTGCTATGGATTCCTGATGAGGGTGGACCTTGTGCTCCGGGCATCTGCAGTGTTTTAATCCAGAAAGAAGGAAAAGTGATGGCAGGCCACAGCCAGGAGAGGGGTCATGCTGCTGTGGGCTGCAGGAGGCTGAGGACCAACTGCCCTTGCTAGTCCTATGACCCTTCCTTTATCAGCCCTAGTCTACTCCCTGCTAACACTGGAGCTTCTTGGCCTCAAAGATTGTTTGTGATCGGGACTTGCCCTAGTCACTGACAAGCCTGTTCCATACCAAGGGAGTTGGGCCTTTAGCCCATTTTGCCTGAGCAAAACGCTGAGAGAGAAAGGCAGACATGCACACTCATACAACCATGTTTAACATTTCTTCGTATTTGAACAGGAGCTTCATTCATCTCTGATATGACACACTGAGGGGTACATAGTATGTAAAATGCACAACTTTAATCTAATCACAAAATACACCAGGCAGAGCCAACCTGAGAAATGTATACAAACTGCCCAGGTAGAGCTGTTCATATGGGTCAAGGCCATGAAACACAAGAAGAATACTTAACTATCATGGGTTAGATGGATCTGAGGGACCAAGGCAATGGTTCTCAATCTACCCAATTCTATGACTCTTTAATACATCTCCTCGTGTTGTGGTGACCCCCAACCATAAAATTATTTCGTTGTTACCTCCTAACTGTAATTTTGCTGCTGTTATGCATCATCATGTAAATACCTGACATGTGACCCGCCCCCCCCACCCCAAAAGGGATGGCGACCCACTGTATTAAGGGGCCATGATCATGAAACAAAGCACAAGATCACAAACCAGGTGTGAAAAGCAGAAGTGGAGAAAAACGTCTATAAATCAAGCTGGGTGCAGTGACGCACACTTTTAACCCCAGCACTAGGGAGGCAAAGATAGGATGATCATTGTGAGTTCGAGGTCAGCCTGGTCTACAAAGCGAGTCCAGGACAGCCAGCCTGGTCTACAAAGCGAGTCCAGGACTGGCAGGTCTATAGAGAGAAACCCTGTCTTGGAAAAAAAAAAACAACCCCCATCACCACCACCAACAAAAAAAAAAATCTATAAATCAGTTGAAATCATTATATGGGCCTTAAGTTTCTGGCTTTTAAATTTAAATAGAAAATGTTGACCTTATAGAGACCAGGAGTGGGGGACTCCATATGGAAAATCTATTTTGATAACTTGTTTTTGTATCCAGTTTTACTTAAAAAATTTTAAATTATATTTACGTGTGTGTGTGTGTGTGTGTGTGTGTGTGTGTGTGTGTGTGTGTGTGTACATGTATGGAAGTCTAAAGATAACTTTTAGGATCAGTCCTCTTATCCTGCTATGCCTGGCATTGACATCAAGTTTTCAGTATCATTGGCAAAGACCTTTACCTACTGAGCCATCTTCACCAGCTCCTAAGATGACTTTAATATAAAAAAACTTTTAAAATATTTGGCATGGGAATAGTGGTAAAAATATGACTCGTGTCACATTGCTGCTGTGTGGACAAATGTGATAGCATGCATTCAGTAATTTGCAAATTTGCACAGCGTTCGGGTACATACTTAGTATTTGAGAGTGGGGTGGGGTGTGCAGGCTTCAGCATCAGATGAGCACCAGGTGCCGGGATTAGACTTGCCCTGCTGGAAGCTGGCCAGACAGCTGAAGCCTGTTTGTGAGTCTGTTTTCACACAGGCATCCTGTCATTCTCTATGGGATGAGGTGCTTCAACTTGGATTTCCCTAAGAATCCAGGCTTTGCGTGGACACACAGGTCTGCTGTTGGATGTTTGTGTTTTGTTTTGCAGTGCTGGGGATTGAACACAGGGCCTCATGACTGCATGTGAGAGACAATCACTCTATGCTAAAGCCCCAGCCCTCACTGCTGGATTCCTAATGAGTCCTAAATGGTAAAGATGACAACTTGGCGCAGATACTCACTGTGGTAGGAAAGATGAGTGTCTGGTTATGAAAGAACAACAAACAACACAATCAACAACAAAACCAACATATATTTGTGAGACAGGGCTTCTCTGTGTAGTCCTGGCTGCCCTGGAACTTGCTCTATAGACCAGACTGGATTTAAACTCAGGGACCCACCTGCCTCTGCCTCCCAAGTGCTGGGATCAAAGGCATATACCCCTGCCATCTGGCAAGTCTCTGGTTATTTTTAAAGGGACATTCATATTTCATATTGATGACAATCAATTCTAATCTTTCTTCACCTTTGCTTTTGGTACAGCTCTTAAAACAAAACAAAACAAAACAACAAAACAACAACAATAATAATTAAAAAAACCAAACAAACCCAAACTATATAGTGAATTGATTTAACAGTAAGTTAGTAAAAGTACTGATGGCAAAAAGCAGTAGATAGGTACACTACAGATCAAAGTTTGGGAAAAAAGGGGCTTAGAATCAGAAGAGAGAATACATGGCTCATAACAAAGTAATCTGATCCGTGGCCACTTAAAAAACACCGAGGGAGAAGCACCTTTAGGGCAGAGAGGCAGGTACTTGCTTCCCGTACTCTTAAACCAACTTTGCCTATAATAAATGAGGGGTACAGTGGAAGGTAATTTCATTCTTTAAGCTCCTCAATTTTACCCATCACATGCATCAACAGTTAAATTAAAATATGCATACAAGTTCAAAGCCCGATTTCAGGAGCAGCCATTGAGTAGGAAGGAATAAACTCCTCTTAACAGCCACTCAATATTTGTTCCACAAGGATCAATTATATACCATGGCTAATGCACACTTGGAGGGTGCACCCAGCCACAGCACAGGTGGCGAATGCAAAACACACACTGGGAGTCCTTTTAAGCAGCTAAATGCACACTCCATTACAGATCCATAATGCGGAATGGACACGCGTCTGCAAATGGATTCAGAGTGGAGAGTCCTTAAATGGCTGGGTACTTGGGTCTGAAAGGCCAGTAACTGGATGTGCAGTCAGAGCACACATGGTTCTTAGGATTAATAATACATCGATGTGTGTCAGTGTTAATACACATTTACAGCACACAGCCCGTGCAGCTGAGTGTTCAGCCCATTTGCAGCCACATATAAAAGGGCGACTCAGTCCTTCCTCTCATTAATGCCTTCACTCCCAGGAAAATTAGATTACACAAGAAAAGCCATTCAGATGATATTGAGGTCTGCCTTCCTTCAAGCCTTCACTAGGAAAAGCACTCGACATGGCAATGCAGGGTCAACTGCCGCCCTTCCCCCGACCCCTTGGAGCCAGCACTGGAAAAAACCGATGGTCTATCCTTGTGGTCGTGTCCCTGTGTCTTGGGACCTGCTGAAACACAGCTAAGGAAACTGCACAGACTTCATGTTTCTTAGCTTTCCATATCTGATGAGTTGACTAAGCCTGTTTGTTGTGGGACAGATGAGATGGCTTAGAAATGAGTGTCACACGAATGGCCACCAATGCCAGGGCTTTAAGGATAGAAAAGCTTTAGTCACTGAACACTAAATACTCATTGGGATGGAAATCTCAAGTCGTTAATCTATGGACAGTATCGAGCTATTATTTTTTAGGGCAAGAGTTTTGAGGGCTGGACAGAGGAATGGTATTTAGCATGTAGCAGCTTTAGTGACTATTAATGTCAAGGCAGGTAACTTTTAGTGAAATACAAATGAAGGTGATGCAAAGACAATTTAAATATATAAATAAATTAAAATATAAATAAGCAACAAAACCCAATCCCTTTGGTACCTTACAATGTACCCTACTGAGACTCCTTAGTCCTAGTCCAACTTCCTACTGTCTTAGTACTGAGTACTGTGTGCTTACTAAAGCTCTATTTTCTATGTGCCTTACACTACTCAAATTGAACTTTCTGAAGGAATGCACCCTTTTCTAGATAAGGAAGCCAATGTTTAGAAATGCTGCCTGACTTGCACTAGGTCACGAAGGAACAGACAGAGCTGTGTAAAGGCAGAGTTGAGAGTAGAAAATCCAAGCTGAGAGAGGTCTCTTAATGTCCCATTATTGTTTTCCACACTTGCCTATGGGTGGCTGGGCACGCTGTGATGTAGGCGGTACCTCATATTTTAATCAAAGGAAAACAGAAAGGGTCAACACAACACTTTGCGAACACATTTGTGTTCTTCTGGATATCTGTGTGTGTACTTGTGCCCCCAGTAATACTTGGCCCTGAGAGCCACATCAAAGTCACACTGAAGGTCTCTTTTAAAAAGCCAGGTGTGTAGCTCCTAAGTTGTTTAGAGAGTTCTTTAGAGAGCCATTTCCTTTCTTAAGTTACCTTTTCCCCCAAGAATCCCAAGGCCCCAGCCATTCTTTGCAAAGTAGTCTAGATAAATTGATAATACAATTTAAAACCGATTCCACGAAGATAAATAGCACTTCCTAGATTAAGAGTGTAGCTGGCCAGAATGAATGAAATTTACTAACCCTGAGATGCTTAATCTTCCATTACATAGAAGCTAATGATTATAAGAAAGGAGTGATGGTAATTCACTTCTGCTTTTACAGGAAACCCGACCATCTCATTTTTAGCAAATCTTTCTTCTCAGCACACCTCAGTGCCAAGGCTCACTCCCTTACTCCTATAGGCACACTGGCCACTGCTTACCGTATATATCAAAACACGTTCCTTGCCCAAGGGGGACCCTTTGCTTGTGCGTGGGTTTATGGGCGGGCGCAGAAGACTTATTGGGAAAGCAACTTGGGTACTCCTTTTCTCACCCCACTGCAGGGAAGGGGTGACACGTACCTTTAGCGCAGTCTGCACCTAGGAATCCTGGGAAGCAGTGACACAGTCCAGACACGCATTCGCCGTTCCCGTGGCAGTTACGTGGACAGTCCTGCACTGAATCTGCAAGAGAGAGATTGAACAATGACCTTCTCCTCTGCTCTTGTGCAGTTATTTAGTAATCAGTCACCTGCCATTTGTAAGGACCCAAAAGGGGTGGTGGTGGTGGTGGTGGTGGTGGTGGTGAGGACTGAGGGTGAGTGAGGTGAGAGAACAGGGAAGGTAGGTCAAGGACATTCTGAGTAAAACATGGTCCAGTGCTAACCCACGTTGGACCACAGGGAGGATATGGCCTGGTTTTTATTTTGTTTTATTAAGATTTATTTCTATCTTATGTGTATGAGTATTTTGCATGCTTTTACACCAGTGCGCTGTGTGCATGTGGTATCCATGGAAACCAGGAAGAGGGTGTTGGATTCTTTGGAACTGGAGTTACAGGCAGTTGTGAGTCTACCATGTGGGTGTTGCGAACCAAACCCAGGACCACCCCTCCCCCCAGCCCCTCCCCCCACAAGAGCAAAAGTGCCTGTTAACTGCTGAGCCATCTCTCTAGCTCCCCTTTGCTCTTTTCTATTGGTTTTGTTTTGTTTTAGAAGAAGCTCTCTATTTGGATTTTACTTTGGAATTTTCCACATCTGGATACTGACAAGTTTTTTTGGGCACTATGCCTTCCCTGTCTGGCACGCTTTCCCCCGGAAGTTACTCCACCAATTCAAGCTATGGCTTGAAATATGAGATCTAAGCGTCTAGCCTCAGGTTCAGAGGGTCAGGCAGGTGCTTCTAATTTCAAGCTTGTGTTGCAAAAATTCTCTGCCTTTAGGAATGATATGAAAAATCCAAACCCAGTTATGAGCTGCATGAAATGGTTGGTTTTTTTGTTTGTTTGTTTGTTTGTTTGTTTTGTTTGGTGCTGGATAACATACATGGCAGCGAGGGCCAGTGCTCCCTCAGCCTTCTCAACTTGGTGAGAATGACATGGCTCTTGAGTGTGTCCTTGTCGTAAGTCATGTGTGGCTATACTTAAGTCTTGTATTTACCTATGCATGTTTCAGGATTCTACAAGAAGCAGGTTTTGGGACCTATACAGACTTTTTTGTTTAGTCTTTTATGTATGTGGGTGTTTGGCCTGCATGCGTGTCTGTGTACCATGTCCATGCAGTGTCATGAAGGAGTTAGAAGGAGTCAGATGCCCTGGGACTAGAGTAATAGATGCTTGTGAGTTGCCATGTGGATGCTGGGGACTGAGCCTGGGTCCTCTAGAAGAACAGCCAGTGCTCTTGACCTCTGAGCCTTCTCTATGGCCACACCCCCCTAACAGCCTTTTAAACTTAGTTTTTGTGGTCCTTATTTTCCATGAGCAGCACTTCGCCTGTGCTTGCTCTACCCTATACAAGCATCTTATTCATGGTTTGCCTTCTCCTCATACTCTCATTACATATTTTCAGGGGTCATTTTGTGACTTTTTCACGTTGATTCAGATGGACACAGAAATGAGCATGTTCTTTCAAAATAATCACTTTTTTTTTTTTTTTTAAATTAAAGCAAGCCACATTTAAGCTTTCAGACCCCAGACGTCTAAGATGGTAAAAAGAAAATATATAAGCCAGTAGGCCCGACATATGACATGATCCAATCCCAGGAAAGGAGGGTGGTGAACCAGTGATGGGGTACCATGAAGGAGTCATATAAGAGATGCCAGGATGTGTGTTCTGCAGCCTAGTTCCTCATACACTCCTTCCCTGTACTGAGCGCTCACATTCTACATTCTGGTCATCTTTCTATGGTACTTCACTTCTTAGGCCCGTTCTTAGTTTCTGGCACTCTGAGGAAACTCAACAAGTAGACCTTGTTTTCTTTTTCTTTTCCAAAGCTACATTAAAAAAAAACTATAGAGCTAGTTTTCTCGATCTCTAGGAGTTCACAGCTCAGCTGCAGCTTCTTTGCGTGAGCTCTTTAAAGGGCTGGGAAGCATGCAAAGGTACCGTGTGTTTCGTGAGCTCATCATTTAGTCAAAGGACATTGGGTGTTTCTGCAGATACAAAAGTCAGAAATTTCACATAGGGTTGGAGGACTGTTCTTTCTCCATTTGCTTCTGTTCTTATGTGTTTCGGGAGCAGAGGTCTATACACTTGCTGTATCCTGGAATATTCCAGAGCATCTTTTCAAGGCTGTCTATGTATGGCCTAGGGAGACAAAGGAAATATCTCTACAGAGTAAAGGACAGGATCACCAGGATTAATAGAGAATGTCTCTCTCTGGGGTAAAAGATAAGCGTGGTCACTACCCATGCTGAGACCCAGCATTAGTAAGCTTAGAGATTCTCTCATGCAAGGCAATGCTCTGTATGTGTACGGTCACCAGGCCCTCTCCCTGATACCTTGTGGACATTAGGGAATGGAATCTGCACTGCACTGTGATCCTGGAGTTGTGTGTGTGTGTGTGTGTGTGTGTGTGTGTGTGTGTGTGTGGCATACATGAGCATGTATGTGCATGTGGCAGCTGCAGGTCAGTGTTGGCTGTCTTTATTGCTTTTCACCTTAGATTTTTCTCTCTCTGAATTGTGAGCTCGCTGATATTGCTAGGCTGGCTGGCTAGCAACCTGCAGGGATCCTCTTGACTCCGTGTCCTCAGCACTTAGACTACAGGTGCCCACACTTGGAGTTTTATGTGGAATGTTAGGAATTGAACTCAAGTCCTCATGCTTGCATGGCAAGTGTTTTACTGGCTGAGACATCTCCTCACCTCACCCTGCAGCCTAATGTCTTCTGATGATGCCCAGGGAAGAGTGATGGCAAATATGTTAGCTTTTTACTTAGGGCAAGAACTCAGACCTGTCATTCTCAACACACGGCTCAGTGTCTTAACTGAGCATCTATTATATGCAAGGAACTGACATGCCCTTGTAGAATAATATAGTCTCTCCTCTTGTATACTTCCCACTGTTGCAGAGAGTATAAGAAGCCCTGCTTCCCCCAATCAAACACATAAGTAAAAATGATAGTAAGTTCTTTGCAGAGAGTAAGATATTCCAGATTAACAGAAGGAAGCCCCTTAAAGGAGGTGGGTGAGGTGGGCCACCATCTTTCTATGGTGCCCATCAGCCTATAAAAGGCTGATGAGAAACTGGTGGAAGAGAATTCCAGGTTGATGGAATAGCTTATGCAAAGGCTCCGAGGTGAGAAAGAAGTGAACTGAATCCAGCATGACTGGAGATGGTGATCCCAAAGCAGAGAGACATGAGTTTGGAGAAGTCTAGGCAGGGCGTGGGGAGGCAGATTATCTAGGACCTCACAGTCCACCAGACAAGTTGGATATTGTCTTGGGGCTACTGGGAACACATGACTGTTCTAAATAGAAGAATGCCATCACTCAGCATGTAGTTAGGGAAGTTGCTCCCACTGTGACATAGGGACTGTTTCTCATTGATCACAGGTAGCTGGGTGTTTTGGTAGAATTGGATCACTCTGGGACCAGTGTGCCCGGTTCCTGACTTTATATCTTCAGGCCTAAAGAAGCAAAGGGCTAGGAAGCTCCTTACCACCATGATTCTAGATAAGGAGACAGAGGTCTGTGCTTACTCTCGACTTGTCTCAAGGCTGGGACATTTATGTCTGAGGTTAAATGTCATTCAGCATCATGGTGGCTTTTTCCTTCTCCGTCCTCAGGGTGAGCTTTGTGTCTCTTTTGTTCCTGTCATTTATCTCACTGGCTTGGGATAGTTTATCTTTTTTTTTTTTTTTTTTTCCCCAAGCACCTCCCTCCCTGATACCAGGATGAGGCCAGATGCCACTGGTCTCTGAGGTTTTCAGTGTCCAGTATATAGTGAATACTAGGTGAGAGGTCACAGATGTGTGCTAATGTATGCATGTACGCACGCTTAAAAGGGTACAGAAGGTAGATTGAACAGAAACTGTAATGGAGGCTACTCAATATTTGTGGAACATTTATATTACTTTTCCGGCGCTTGAATATTTACAGCATTTTTTATAGATTTTTTTGGGGGGTCAGGGAGACCTATACAGAGATGCTAAATTATGAAAGAACTGCCTTTTCAGTCCCTTTCTCAATTACACATGACTGCTATCTTTGAATCAACATGGTTCATGTGCTAGTGTGGAATAAACAGTGGAGATATGGGCATGCCCAGGAATTTAGAGGGTTTTCGTTATTGTTCTTTGTGGTCATGAGATTTGAAGCCAGGACTTTGCACATGCCAGGCAGGCAACTACAACTGAGCTCTTCCCAGACCTAGGAACTGGGGTTGTACACAGTGGAGGATCACCCCAAGCTTCTAGAACACCCCTCCGTGGTTCCCAGGAGGATGCTCATTCCTGCAAGGCAGACTGCATCTCCAGAGAAGGCAGCGTCCCCGGGTATACTTAGTGAGATCGCCTGCCACCCACCTAACACTTTCCTTCTGTTTCCCATTGAGGGTGTTTTCTTGGTCCTGGCTGCTCTCAATGGAGGATGTTCTGATGATAGGTATATGGGAAAGAACTTCCGGACCAAATAAAACACTGTTCTTTCCACACATTTCAGGCCAATTGCTATCATTGCTCTATCAAGATGTCTGCCCAACTATTAGGCTGATTACCGTTGACTCTCTCTCTGAGCTACAGCATTGATGAGAAAGATTCTCTGGGGAGAATTGCTATTTCCAGCTTTGACAGGCAGGGAGGGTAATGGTTACAGAGGGTGGGGTAGGGTAATCTTTACACTACCTGTCTGTGTTCACACAGGGTGAGGAAACAGGGGCAGATGCTGTTACAAGGTAACCGGGCCCCCAGAAAGCTGGTGGTTCAGGGGAATGGGATGGATGTGTTTGGCTACAACCCAAAGAAGTTCCCGATTAAGAGCACAACTGTGGGAAGTCTGCGTTCTGACTTCACCTCACTGGTCTTGTGGCCTTGTGTGGGTCCTTTTCCATCCTCTTAGCTTTGGCATCCTCCACCTCCAAAGGACAGAGAGACACTCCCTTTCCCTATCACTATGGCTAGCCTGTGGTTTGGGTAAGCTGAAGGACACCAATGGCACATAGTAGGGGTGAGGCTGCGGTCCAGCACTTTGTGTTGCTGCTTTGGTGACCATCTCTCCAAGCCTCCCGACGAAGCCAGCTGCTGTCTACTGCCTGCTCTGTCATGTACCTTCAGAATTTAAATACCAGGTGGTGAAAAGGAAGTAATTTCCCATCATGTTCTCTAGTCCCAGATCTGTTTCTTGTTTCTTCCTGTAGTGAGTTAGTCTCTGCTGTTCTACTTTACTCCCCTGTTGGGACCTAACACCACTCTAGAGATTTCCCATCTGTTGGGAGCTTCCTCTATGACTTTCAGTAGACTAAGTTATGACATGGCTTTGGAGCATAGGTTGGCAAACTTTTCCTGTGAAGGGACAGATAGTAACTATTTAGGCTCTGTGGGCCATATGGTCCCTGTTGCAACACTCAGCTCTGCTGTAACAGTGGGAAAGCTGCCACACACAACATGCAAACAGATGAATGTGGCCGTGTGCCAATAAAACTTTATTTATAAAAACAGGCAGTGGGCCAGATTCGGCCCCTGGGCTACAGTGTGCCAACTCCTACACTTGAACATTTGGCTAGCCTTGGGAGGGCCCATTTTTCCTTAGCAATGAAATAAGGATCAACCTTAGACCTATGGTCATTATCCAAACTTTGTGATTTTGTACAATTCTGAAGCGGCCAGTGACAAAGAACTGTAGCCTAACATTCAGGTTGGATTATATAGACCTTTTAAGAACAGAAAATTCCTTGAAAAAAAAAAAAAACCCTTGTGGGGCCCAAAGAGGAATTCTACTGTGTACCAAGTACATAAACAATGTTTCAAGGTGCTTTCCTAAAGTCACAGGCTCTCAGATGTAGTTCATTCATGGTGGTCTTTACATCAGCCTTTGGGGTGATCATCTCATCTTCCCAGGCAGCTCATTCAGCTACAGTGTGGGAAAGAGAATCTGGGGCTCAGTCATGCTATCTGAGGTCTCCTTTTCATGAATTCACTAAGTCCAGACCTCTCCAGGGAATCTTGAATACACAGTTAAAAGTGGCTGGGGTGACATGACACCGGGGAAAGATGTTGCATAAAGCCCAGAAGGTAAGGCCATTCTCGCCTGTATCTTGGGGTCTGAGGCCTCAGTTAGCTCTGCATAGCTCAGTTTATTCCTCAGTGGGATGGCACAGCCACCTGCAGGCTCATGGAGCTTCAGTGCAGATCAGTTATCATCAGCTGGAGATGGAAACTCAGAACCGCATGGATGGTGATGGTCGCTCCTTCCAATGTTAAAATTCTGAGAGTTTTCTAGAAAATGTGATTCTTTACAAGTAATCACCCTTTTGGGGGTTTGTACGCATGCAGCAGAGGCAATTTTGGATTAAACCTAAGCTCTTGTCTTCATACTTAATGAAAAGCAGGCCTAAAACATGTTCAAAGTGACAAGCATTGAATTAAAGCATTTTGAGGCTTGCCTACTTGGGAATAAATATATGACTTTTAAAAACATTGGTATCTTTTCCCCGATGTATTTTTAAGTTAAAAAAGGAGCCTCTTCTATTTTGACATATTCTCAATTTTTAAGAGGTTAGAGCTGGTATAAACGGCCAGTGTTTCTTGGCTCTGCTATACACTAGAGAAAAAAAAGTTTTCTTTATTCCTAACAGAAGCCTGGGAAGTGACAATGGCATTGTCTCTGTTTTATGAGACAGAAAGGGAGGCATTTACAAGCCCAGGTATCTGTTCAATACGGTGATTTGGATGAGTGTCCCCCACAGTACAGGCACCTGAATACTTGGTCCCTAGTTGCTTGGGAGGTATGGTCTTGCCGAGGAAGTATACCACCGGGGATGGGCTTTGAGGTTTCCATTCAAAAAGACTTGTGCCATTTGGAGTTCATTCTCTCTGCTTCTTGGTTGCTATTGGAGATGTGAGGCCTTAGCTCTCAGCTTCCAACTCCAGCTGCCATGCTTGCCTGCTGCCACATTCCCCTACTGTGATGGCGAAGGACCCTTACCCCTGTGGAACCATAAGCCCCAAATAAACCCTTCTTCCTAGAACTTGCCTTTGCCATGGTGTTTTGTCACAGCAATAGAGAAACAACTATTATACTCAGCTTGGATGCACAGTATTTGGCGCCAGCTGTCTGATTCAGACACTTGTGAGCATCCTTAGGCCCAGTAGTGACTCTTGCAGGTTTATGTGGAGCCCAGTACACAGAACTGCAGAGACTCTGTAAGATACTGGTTTGTCCTCACATGCAGCAGACACTGTCAGCGTTGCTAAATTGTCCAAAGAGAGCCCCCATCATTTCAACCCCCCACCCTTGACAAAGCTTCCCCTCAGGGACCCCAAACCTACCTAAGACGACCGTATTGAAGGAAACCATCTCCTTGTCCTTGCCATCATTGTAGAAGGCTAGGTGCCACAGGCCCACATCCAAGTACTGCACGAACACGGCCTCATTCTGCACCAGGGTCTGGATGCTCCGGCGTTCCCTGGGCGACTCTACCACACTCCACTTCTCCTTTCCATCCAGGCGTTCCATGAAGTCATACTGGGGAACAAGAGAGAGGGCAATATATAAACCCAATTTTGGACCTGTACCCTCAGCCAGCACTGCCCTTCTGCCCATCAGCTAGCGGAGAAGGACTTTTAAATTATGCACTCAAAAATAAAATAAGCAACATAAATCGTGACAACAGTATCAGCTACGATTCATCATGCCAATAATGGTTAGTATTAATTTATTTTTTATGGTATTGGGTTTTGAACCCAAGGCCTTGCAGATGCCAGGCAAATGCTGTCTGATACTGAGCTGTAGTTCCATCCTTGTTTCATTTTTATTTTGAGACAGAGTCTTGATAAGTTTCTTAGGCTGTCTTTGAACTTGTGATCCTTCTGCCTCAGTTTCCTAAGCAGCTAGATTTATAGGTGCTTGCCAATCCTCCTGATTTAATTTTTATTTATGTCTTATAATGCTGATAACCCATCACAGGGTTACATGCATGCTAGGCAAGTGTGCTTCCACTAGTATATACCTACTCTGTATTATTAATCTTATTACGATTGGTCATAAACTTTCACCTATAGTTCCGAAATAATGAAAAAAATCATTCAATTGCAAGGATTTCCCCCCTTTGCACCCCCTCTCTATGTTGTTGTTGTTATATACAGAACCCACGGTCCTTCCCATGCTAAATAGCACTTTACAGGCTGAGCTGTGTCCACATTTTTCATGTATAGGAGACCAACGTTCAGAAACTCCAAGCATTTTGTTTAAAGTCATAGACCTCCTAAGTGGGAAAGCAAAGGTTTGGAGAAAGTTCCATTCAGCTCTGATGTTTATAGCATGATAGTTCCTGGGCTTAAATAAACCTACATTTCAATGCTGAATTCTGTTTCAATGAAAACCAGTTTCCAAGCAGCTAGAGATGAGTGCAATACAGATCAGACAGCTAAGATTTCTAGGCATGAGGGAATAGAAGGATCTAGCATTATACAAGACAAACTTGTTCTAAGTACCAAGTGAAGTCTTCTGGCAGGAGAGTGGGAGCCACTGAAAACTCTGGAGCAGTGACTGATGATAAAGGGATGTTTTTGAGGAATTAGTTTTTGGAGGTGGGATATGAGATATTCTGTAGGGAATGAAAGTAAGTCAGAAAACTGGTTAGAAAGTCGAGATTGCAGACAGCCATGTGTGAGGTGAAGAGTTTGATGAGGGCAGTACGTGAGGAGTAGGCACTGGAGGGAGATTATAAGGGAGAGAAGCCAGGAGTTGCCTGTGGGCTGGACACGGAAGATGCAGGGGCAGGCAAAGAAGACGACGCCAATGTTTCTTCCTGTTGACAAGAAAATCGATAAATCCCCAGTAGAAATGGACTAATCTCACAAACTTGAAGTCACGGCAGAGAACAGTCCCTTGCATTCTGACTTCCAGAGAAGACCCAGTGTGAGGAACTTTGGCAGGGAAAACAACAAAAACAAAACAAACATGAAACAAACAAAACTCTGTAGGATTAAGCGCTCTCTACTTTCCCTTCCATGAAAAGAGTTTCATACATTGCAGAAATCAACCATAACTCCCCGTCACAAGTTCATAGCTAAACGCTCCAGGAATTGCCTAACTTGACATCTCCCTCATCAGAATTGTCCATTTTCCATTGGAAACATGATTTTCTGTAAACAAAAGAATCGGTGGTCCTAAGGACAAAGACCATCTGCCATTAGACAAAGCCAGGGTTGAATTCTGACTCCACACTTGCTGTCGTTTGACATACAGTCTGTTTTTATTCTCAGGGGTGGTGACACCTGAAGTTCAGGAACACAGTTACCAAGATGACACAAGCTAATTCTTAGGGCAGTGCTGGGGAGATAATAAGAATTTAAAAAGGGCCACTTATTTGGAGATCAGAAGAACCACCTAATGGAAGTAGCACATGGCTCTAGTTTCCATGTGGGGAGTGAGATGGCTACTTCTGGGAAGAAGAAATGGCCCACAACTCAGTAAATAAGTGTTTGTACGGAGCTCCCCTCTGCCCTGTACTCAGTTGGTCGCCATTGTCCTTATGGGCTGAAATAAATGATTTGGAGGGATGTGACAAACTAACACTGCTTCCAAAGACCTTTGTAACCAAAGCATTTGTTCCCTAGCAACCTCGTAAATGTCCGACCATGAGCACTGGTGTCTACAGACTGCTGTCAGCTGGAGCGATGGCTATAACTTCCTTGGTGGGGAGGTGAGAAAAATAGGCTTCATTTGGGGTCCGAGTTATCACCCCCATGAGGGCAAGTTTGGGGAAGGTGATCACTTGCATGGAGCCATTGCTCATGACTAATTTGGGCATTAGTCATCTGGTGCAGAACTGGCTGGCCAGCCGAGGGACACAGAAATGGCTCAGGACTAGTGGCGGGTCTTGTTGTCCAGCCAATCAAATGACGAGGGGAGAGGGCATTTTTCAGAATAGAGGAAGGACATTTATTTTGCCTGGTTCCTCGGAGTCCTTCTGTGGAGGTTTAGAGGGCAGTTTTCATTTAAGGGGTAATCTGCCAGCCGTGGGTTCTCAAACAAGGCATGGACGGGAGGGTGAGATGAGATACGGTGGCCCGTGCGCCTCACTTCTGAGTCCCTTTATGTCCTTCATCACTTCCGAAGCTCTTATCTTATCATTCCCTAAATGACACAATTGTTCTTATGCCCGTCATTAGTGCACACAGAAGGATGTAAGCTGCAGGCACAGGGACGACTCAGTGCCTGCTTCAGTGTTTAGAGTGACAACCCCAGGGTTCGCTTGCCTGGGTCAGGCTCTGAGCTCTGCTCTCCACTTGCTTGCTGGGAGTCTGTGTAAGCTATCAAAGGCTTGTGCCTCTTGTCTTCTTGTCCTTGCAACAGGCATGACCACGGTGTCCGCAGCAAAAATGCAGCTCTAAGAATGGAGCTGAACTGATGTGTGTGGTGCCTGGAACTCCGAGTGCTGTGGGTGCAAACCGTGCGGTTGCTACTTCAGCTACCTCGATGAAAAGCCATTTCTCTATCAAATCTGCCCGCAGCGGAAGCTGATCAATAAACGTTTGTTAAATATCAAGTTAATAAAATAGCAAGTTTGTAAATGCCTCGATGTGGAGCGAAACGGAGGTGGAACGGAGTGAAATTTTGTCTGCAGTGATCACTTTTGCTGCCGTCTTCCGTGGTGCTGTCTTGAGTGGGAGAGAAGAGCAGAGCTGTAGCCGGCCTGGAATGACCAGTCAGAACATGCGTGTGACTGTGGCTGTGGTGGGCCAGACATCTGAAAATTCCCAGACGTTCCCCAAGATTTGAGAGATGCTTCCTAGCTCCTTGGCGTGATAGATGAGGTGTGCAGGCTTTGTCCCTTAGCCTGCTTCCTTTCCCTTCCCTTGCTGACACTGTAACCTGGTAGCCTCTGTGGTCACCATGGTTCTGTAGTCCCTTTCTTGCTAGCTGAGCATATGGCCACATAGGACAATGGTGCACAAGCCACAGCATCCTTCTAGTGCTGTCTCTAGGTGCCCCATGCATTCTCACACACCTCTCTTTCCTGAGTGCCCAGGGTAGCTGTGGCCTGGATGTGACAATGAACACCCAGAGGAGACCCCGGAATTGGTCGAGGAACCGTCTGTCCATAACTACTGGTGAAACAGCCTCTGAAATGGTGACGCGTCCCTTCGGCAGGCGTCATGGATTCCCCAGCTCCATTCTGCCTTTCCTTTCCTGCGTACTCCCCAAGATGGCAGCAGATTCCAGCCTTGTTCTCATTTCTCATCAGGCGGAAGAGGATGGCTCACCCAGGAGCGTGTGGCAGAGTTGTCTGTTACTGAAGCTGCAACTCTGTTATCAGTAGAGCGTCTCTCCCAGTTTGCCCATGGAGCGTCCCAGTTGACACACCCAATTTCAGCCAAACGTCTGGGTTCTCTATTCAGAGGTTAACACAGCACAGGCACCATTCATTGCCACTTTGATTCGGGGAAGGTCCAGAAACACAAAGTGGGTCTGCGGAGCCAAGTGCAGAGACTGCAGTCCAGGACAGGGACCAGGAGCTAGCGAGGACCCTCGAGGCAGCGAGGCCTGCTGGTTCAGGAGGACTCTGCTCTCTAGGATGTGGCTCCAGACAGAGATTTGCCAATGAACTTGGCAGAGGGGTGATACTGTAAGACCATCATTTCCAGAAGGCTGGCTAAGAGCTCCATCTTCACTGAGGACTGGTACCTCAGGCTCAGGACTAGGACCAGCTGGTTCCTCTATTCCAGGGACTTGTAATAATCCATCCAGGTAACGGCGACACCCAGGGAGCATGTTCTGCTTAGCTGACTATAAAGGTCATGGCGTGACACATTCTAACAGGTCTGCAGTTGCCCTGAAGGGCATTAGAAGCATGTAACCCAGTAATAACAGAAGAGGCACAGGTGGCTTGTGTCTCTGTTACAATGCTTAAAGAAGGGGACAGTACAATATCCAGAAATAAACATCATTTCTTTTCCTTAAAGTTCTCTCTCGTTCTCTCTCTCTCTCTCTCTCTCTCTCTCTCTCTCTCTCTCTCTCTCTCTCTCTCTCTCTCTCTCTCTCTTCCCTCCCTCCCTTCCCCCTCTCCCTCCGCCCCCCCCACCTCCTGCTGCTCTGGCCTTGGAGAAATAACCATGGCTGACAAGAGGGCTGTGCCTGTGAGCCATCAGTCATGCCCCAAAGTGGCACGAAAATGCAACTTTTACGAGAGCTGGAGTGGCAAAGAAACAAACCACAGTAAATATTTGACTGATCCAATTATAAATCTCCCCAATTCTTGGCAGAGAGCGAGGAGGGATGATAATTAAGATAACTTAGTGGGTTTCCAGAGGAGCTCGTGGGGAGAGGAGATACCCGCATGGCTGAGCCTGAGTGGGGGCCTGCCGCTCTCCCAGGAGGGAAAGCGGCCATCCACACACAGGGAGCGCACAACCCCCAGGATGCTGCCAGAAGCCTCCAGAATACACACCTGCCAGAGAGGGCAAGGTTAAAGACAGACCCGGTGCCCTTCGGGGCAATGTTATTACTGGGTCCAGGACCCTGGGAAAAGGGGAAATAACTTTATTGTCACTTGGAACGTCTGCTAGCTGAGAGTTGACACGGAATGGGAAAAGCAATAATTGGTGACATTTCCCAGAGCTAGCCTGCCACTCTGCAGCTTCCCTTGCGGCATACTGGCAGCATCTGTGGACCCCTACGTCTCAGGCTGTATCTCCCTCAGATGACAGGGCATATGCAGCAGGTGGTAGGATTGTGGGGGGCAGCAAGTATAAGCTGGTGCTGTTTCAAGTTCCCATTGCCATGTAGTCTGGCTGCAGTCAGTGGCAGGAATGACTTGGCATAGAAGGTCACTCAAGCCTTGTACATCTGTCTCTGCTGCCAGCTGGGTCTGTGGCAAAGCGGGCCCAGCTGATAACTCATTCAGGTTCAACACGGCCTCTCTACTGGTTTTCAAATGAGCTGCACATAGAGGGAAGGGTGGAAGGGCCAAGGCTGAATCTGGCCAAGGCTCACTTGAGTGAGCCTGACTATTGGGAGCCGATCAGTCTTACAGCACGGAGTTACTGAATCAAAGGTGAGAGGCTGAATGGAGGACATTCCCTGGGCCACAGTGAGAAGGCATTCCTGAGCTCCCACGCAGGAAACTGGGCTGCTTTTCCAAAACCAGATAAGAGGCAAGCCCTTTGAAACAGGAGTCAGGTAGGTTTCACCTGAGAGGGTGGGATTCTTGATTCATCAACTACACAGCTTCTTACAGTGCCAAAAACATTATCATAAAGAATAAGAGTTTTTTGTTGATTTAGCACTTGCTTTCCATTCCACCCAACACATCTCCCCCCCCCCTCGTGCCCCACCCCGACACCCAGACATGGTTTCTTTGTGTAGCTCTGTCTGTCTGCTTCCCAAGTTCTGGGACTAAAGGTATGTGAACCACACTTGGCTTTTAAAAATAATATTTATTTTATTTGTAATTATATGTGTATGTGGCTATCTATGTGAGGGTATGCACGTATACATACATGTGCCCATGGAGGTCAGAAGAGGGTACCCCTGGGTTGGAAGTTACAGGTAACTGTGAACTTCTCATGTGGGTGCTGGGAATTGAACTCAGATCCTCTGGAAGAGTAGTAAGTGCTTTTAACCTCTATGGCATATCTCTGATCCTTCATTTTTGCTCTTTTGAGTTTTTTGTTTGTTTGTTTTTGAGTCTTACTATGTATCCCAGGGTGGATTGAAACCCATGGTTATGTGAGTTGAATGAGAATTGCTCCCATAGTCTCACACTTTTGCATGCTTGGTCCTCGGGTGGTAGAATTATTTGGGAAGGATTAGGAGGTGTGGTCTTGTCAGAGGAGGTGTGTCACTGCACGTGGGCTTTGAGGTTTCAAGGCCCATGCCATTCTCAGGTCTCCAGGCCACCTGATGCTTACGGATCAGATGTGAGCTCTCAGCTATTGTGTTCTAGCTCCATGCCTGTCTGCCTGCTACCATGTTCCCCACCATGATGACCATGGATGCTAACCGCTGGGACCATGAACCCACACATTAAATGCCTTCTTTTACAAGTTGCCTTGGTCATAGCATCTTGTTACAGCAATAGGAAAGTAACTGGGACAGTGATCCTCTGTCTTCACCTCCCGAGTACTGAGGTTATAGGTGAGTGCCACGATGGCTGGCTTCCGGCTGGCAGGTACTTGTGTCAGCTGTAGTGACAAATGTTGATGTGTGTTGTCTCATTTCATGTTCCTAAGAGCCCCTGCCTTTGCTCTTCATCTTTGTAGGGAACAATGGCTGTTGCTGAGGTTGGAGAACACACCGCATATACTCGGGCAGGACTAGCTGACAATCCAAGGTTTGAGCTTGACTTTCAGAAATCAAGTTTTGCAAGAACCTAGCTCCAGATGCCAGCCTAGCTGGTAGCTGGCCTGTTTTGTGGGTCCTTTTAAGATGCCCCTGAAGGAAGAACTCAGCTGGGCTTGGGCAGAAGAGCCAAAAAGGATGCCTGGGAAGCTCTTTCGGTTTTAATGGGTGTTACTCCCACCTGGACTATAGCTTCACTTAGAGCCAGCCCCTTCCCAGCTCCCTTATCTCTTTCATGTGTTCTAGCCACACTGTTTGCTCTCTCCCTATAGCATACCAATGCATCCTAGCCTAATGGCTTTTGCACCAGCTGCTCCCTCTGCATGGCTGCCCTTCTGCTGCCCACACAGCTGTCTGTTGTTTGTCAATCCTGTCTTTGTCTACACATTGCAACTTCAGGAAGGATGCTCCTGACTACCCACTCTAAAATACATTTTTTTTGTTTGTTTTCATTCTTTAAAAAAATTTATTATGTATACAGTGTTCTGCTTGCATGTACACAAGCAGGCCAGAAGAGGGCACCATTATAGATGGTTATGAGCCACCATGTGGTTGCTGGGAATTGAACTCAGGACCTTTGGAAGAACAACCAGTGTTCTTAACCTCTAAGCCATCTCTCCAACCCTTTGTTTCCGTTCTTAACAGAAGCTCATTACTCTGAAAAAATATTGATATTCACCAATTTAGACTTTATTTCTGTGTTTTTGAATATGAGCTTCTGAAGGGTGGGGCTCATATCTCATGGTAGAACATATGTGGTGGCCTGGTGGAAATGAGTATACATAAGTTCTTGGTGTATATTAAAAAAAATAAAGCAGACTCACCCATCATACCACTCTGGGACCATGTAACACCTTATATCCAACCTTAGATAGGGACCCTCAGCACAGCATCTACCCTACAAGCCTCTGCCTGAGGATGGTGTGGCATCATCTATAACTCATCCCTCTAAGGCACTGCCCACTCCTACTGTGACCTAGCTCTGACACCACCAAAGACAGGACCTGTAGAACCCAGCAATCTGTCCAGAGACCTAAGAAGATTGATAGCGAAACCTATTAATCTTCTTTGGATGGTTTATACCTGTTCCTGGTTGATCTGGGACCACTACAAGACCGAACTTAAAGCACTGTTTAGCTGGTCTACACCTGGAAAAGTTGAGAAAACAACAAATACAGATTCAAACACCTACTCAACAAAAGTGAGATAAGATATCTGTAAGATATCTATATCAATAAACACTACCAGTCACCTAAATACAGATGCATAGGTCCCACTGCAAAAATACAAACAACAGAAATAACCAAGACAACAGGTCTTCTCCAGAAATTAGTGCTCTCATCATAATGTTCCCCAAGAAAGACAACTTAGCTGATACATAAGACAATGATTTCAAAACAGCAATCATAAAGATGTTAAAAGAACACACACACAAAAAATAGGAACAAATATCTGAGTGAAGATAGAAAAACACAAACAACTGAATAAAATAATTTAAGATATGAAAATAGAATTTAATAAAGAGAATCGCTGAAGAAATGCGAAACTGAAACAAATCTCAAAATGAAAAACTTAGAAAGTCAAATAAAAAGCTTAGAGAAAACCCTCATCAGCAGATTGGGTCAAACAGAAGAGAGAAAAGCAGTTCTCAAAGACAAGGAAGGTAGTGGATTGGATCACTCAGTTAAATACAATGTTAAATCTAGGTGAACAAGCAAGCAAACCAGGAATGAAACATGCAGGAATTCTGGGACTCTATAAAATGAACACAGCTATGAATGTATAGATAAAAGAGAGGAAACCTAGGCAAAAAAGCACAGAAAATATTTTCAACAAAATCATAGGGAAAAAAACTTCACAAATCTTGCACCTATCATGGTGTCAGAGGCATACAGAACATCAAATAGACAGGGCCAGATACTTCCTGTGTCACAGAATTATCAAAACAGTAAGTGTACAGAAAAAAGAAAGAATATTGAAAGCTTCAAAGGAGAAAGAACAAATCATATATAAGGCAGGCCCATCACCATAGCACCTGACTTTTAAATGGAGACTTTGAAAGGCAGACAACTTAGACTGATACCTACAAATGCCAATGTAGATTATTATACCCAGAAAAAAATATCAATGCCAATCAGTCATGGAGTCTGGAGAGATAGTAGTTAAGAGCACTTCTTCCAAAGCTGTTCTTCTAGAGGTCCTGGGTTCAATTCCCACCATCCACATGGCAGCTCACAACTGTCTATAACTGTAGGCGTAAGGAATCCTAAGTCCTCTTATGGTGGGCAGTTATACATGTAGACAAAATACCCACATAAGTAAACAAACAAACAAACAAATAAACAAATAAAAATTAAAATATATTAATCATAACCACAAGAGAAAGTTAAACTTTCTATGATAAAAAGAGACTTTTTTTTTTAATAAAAAGAGATTTAAGAAATTTGTGTTCATTAATTCAGCTCCACATAGGATACTGAAAGGAATATTTTTCCTTAAGAGAGGACTCAACACATTCAAGAGAGCATGAGGAATAAGTAAATAATTCCAGATCAGTTAATCAGAAGATGTGTAAGAAAATGACATCACCAGAACAAAACATTAAGAGTTAATACTGTTTAATAACAATGCAATATGAATGGCCTCAGTTCACCTAGTAACAAGTCACAGACCAAAAAAAAAAAAAAAAAAAAAAAAAAAAATGGGACTTGAAAACAGGATTCATCTTTTTGATACCTCAGAACATACCTCATTATCAATAGTGTAAAATGACAGGAAGAGGTATAGCACTTTCTACTATACTGCTATTCTACTATATGACAAAAGAAACTTTAAGGACAAAATAATCAGAAGAGAGAGGGAAGAACATTTCATACCCAGCAAAGAAAAATTTCACCAAAAAATATCACAACTCTAAACATGTATGCATCAAACACAGGGCACCTAATTTCATTTAAAAAACACTATTAGCTAAGACCACAGATTGATCCCAACAGAGGGATGGTGGGTGACCTCAGTACCCAACTGTCAACAATATACAGGTTGTGTGGACTCAACTAGAGAAATCCTGGAGTTAAATGACATCAGAAATGGGTCTAACAGACTTTTATAGTACATTCCACCTGAACACTCAAGAATGTGCTTTCTTTCAACAATTCATGTAACTTTCTCCAAAATCAACCACACACTAGGACACAAAGGAATTTTCAACAAATGAAGAAAAATATAATCATCTCATGCATTCTGACTACAGGAGGAATAAACTTGGATAACAACAGCAATAGAAACTGCAGAAAGTACACAAACTCATGGGAACTAAAACAACATACCATTGAATGAAAACTGTCAAGGAAGAAATCTAGACGGAAATTTTTTTTTAATTCTAAAATTGAATGAATGTAGAAACATAATATATCAAAAACCTATGAATCACAATGAAGACAATCCTAAGACAAAGATTTTTAACACTAAGTGTCTACATAAAAACTGGAGAGATGTCATATTAACAACTTAGTAAAGCATCTGACGGCCTTAGAGAAACAACAACAAGCTAAAAGAATAAATGGGAAGAAATAAACTCAGCGATGACATTAATGACATAGAAAAAAATTACAAAGAGTCAATGAAATGAAGAGTTGATTCTTTGAAAATAATAACAAAATTGACACACCTTTAGCCAATGTAAACAAAGCAAAGGGAGAGTGGACCCACATTAGTAAAATCAGAGATGAGAAAGGAAACATTGGAGTAGATACTGATGAAATTCAGAGAATCTTAAGATTAGTCTCTAAAACTGTTCCCATAATTGGAAAATCTATAAGAAATGTTGAATTTCTAGATATATATGACCTGTGTAAATTAAATCAAGATGGAATAAATAACTTAAACAGACCCTGAACAATGAGATAGGAAGCAGTAATTTTAAAAAATCTCCCAACGTAAAAAAAAAAAAAAAAAAAAAAAAATCAGCGCCAGAAAGACAGAACACAAAATTCTACCAATGCTTTAAAGAAGAACCAATACCAATAGCCCTGAAATTATTCTATAAAATAGAAAAGCAAGAAACACTGGAAAATGATTCTTTTTATAAAGCCTGTATTACCCAGGTTCCAAACAATGACAACAACAAGAAGAAGAAAAATGAAAGAAAAAAATTATAGGTCAACATCTCTGATGAATACAGGTGTAAATATTTGCAATAAAACACTTGCAAATTGAGTCAAGAACACATCAAAAAGATTATTTACTGTGGTCAAATAGCTTCATCCCAGAAATATATAGATACGGCTCAGAAATCAATAGATGCAATCTACCACATAAAGAAACTCAAGGACAGAAACCATGTGATCATCTCATAAGATGCAGAAAATGGCTTTGGCAAAATCCAACATCTTTTAATGATACAAGTCCTGGGGAAGCTAGGAATACAGGACACATTTCTCAACATTGTAAAGGCATTATACAAAAAACCCACAGCCAATGTCATGCTAAATAGAGAAAAACTTTTAATTATTTCCACTAAAGCCAGGAACAACATTAGGCTGCCCACTCTCTCCATTCCTGTTCAACATAGTGCTTATGTCTTAGGTAGAGCAATAAGAAAATTGAATGAGATCAACGGAAAGCAAATAGGAAAAGAAATAGCCTAAACATTCTTATTTGTAGCTGATATGGTTCTATACATAAAAGACATTAAAGACTCCACTGGAAAACTCCTCAAGGTGACAGACTGATGGTTCTACCCTTAGGACAAGCCCATGGCCCTCTCAAAGCTCAAATCTGTTTATGGGCTTGCTAAGACAGAGACTCTTCTAGGAATGGGGTAGCAAGAAAAGAAACTCCATTTGTGCCACTTGGTTTGATTGAAAGGGCAATGAGCAGGCACTACCTGTCCAGAGGGTCTCTATTGTTTAGAACTAAGCTATCCTTGGGGGGCCCTGAAAATAGGGAGGAGCTACAAGTGTGAGCACCTGAGTTTAGACTGACACAACCCTAAGGTTGTGAGACAGTCCTGGGAGCAGCTATGAACAATGGCAGACATCGGTGCTGACAAGTTAAAAACAGTGCGTTGGGAGGTTTGGCTCAAGAAATCAGGGGCTGGAGAGATGGCTCAGAGGTTAAGAGCACTGACTGTCCTTCCAAAGGTTCTGAGTTCAATTCCCAGCAACCACATGGTGGCTCACAACCATCTATAATGTGATCTGACGCCTTCTTCTGGCCTGCAGATGTACATGCAGGCAGAACACTGTGTACATAACAAATAAATCTTAAAAAAAAGAAAGAAAGAAAGAAAGAAAAAAGAAGTCAAGGGTATGATCCTACCCATGGTGGCCCCCGGTGAGTCTCATCAACTGAGATTGACAGTGGACTTTGTGGCCCTGAGCCTGAGGTCAGATTGTGGTTAGCCTTTGGCCCCACCTCTCTGCTTTTCATTGCTGAAGAGCTTGGGAACTCAGAAGTGGGGTGTGATTAATACTTAGGAGATCCCTCATCTTTACCTATCCAGGCGGTTGCTTCCCACACTCCAAATGCATGTGGAAGACATGCTTGAGCTCAGACGTTAGCCTCCTCACGCAAATGGCCCAGGGAGTCTTGGGAAGATGAGAGAAACTGGCCAGCTCACAGCTGCATATCTAAGTAAGGTCAGCAGAAGCATAAAAGAAGGGACGCTACCACAGGCCCT
Organism: Acomys russatus; assembly: GCF_903995435.1. Classification (NCBI taxonomy): domain Eukaryota; kingdom Metazoa; phylum Chordata; class Mammalia; order Rodentia; family Muridae; genus Acomys; species Acomys russatus. The sequence goes on from NC_067161.1 coordinate 18,682,136, forward strand.
ACAGGCAGCCCAGCAGACACTGGACACTTGTCCAGTGCTGGCTCAGCACCAGCATACACCTCTGAAATACCAAAAGTCTAAAAGACCAACTGATTCCCATACTCTCTACCCGGAAGCCAGGAAGAAATGACTCTAGCACTTCTGTTACTTTCTTCATTTTCCTTTTGCCCACTGTGCTTACCCCTTTTCCTTTTAACCACATTTTCATCAGTGTTTTTTCTTTATAATATTCAAAATCATTTTTTAAATCTTTATTCCTTCCATCCATTCATATAATTTTCTAAACACCCTTTTCATTATCAGGAGACCTTTTTCCTTTTTCTGTAAATACTTTGTTTCCTTTTTCTTTGGCAACGTTTCCTGTTTTATACTGTTCTACAATTTTAGTAGAATATTGAATTAATTAAAAAAAATAAAAACTTCATGTTTCTATTTTTAATTCTTCCTTACATTTATTTATTTTTGAAGTTTTCTATGATTGGGGAATCTTTTGCTGCTGCTGTTTTATTCTTTTTCCTAATTTCTTGCTCTTTTCCATTTTCCTCAAAATATTCTTCTCCATTCTTGTTTTTATTTTCCCCCCACATTCCTTTATTTCATTCATTTACTCTTTTTATATTTATGATAAATACCAGTGAATTTCATAGCAATTCTGCATTTGTTTTTTTTTTACCATTTACTTTGTTGTGATCATAATAAGATTTCTCCATCAGTCTTGGTAGTTTGCTATTGTATAGCTGTTAATTTTCTTCTGAGTACATGGGGGAATAAAGACTGAAGACAAGGGCACCCAGTAAGAAAATCCCTCAATGAAACAGGAAGAGATAGTCAAACCAACAGAGGCACCAACCACAACACGAATACAGCAAACATGAAGAAATCTTACTCCTCCCAAAGATAACAACTCATCAACTATCAGCTTAAAAGACACTGAAATAGGTAAGATGTCAGATGAAGATGTTTACAGGTACAGCTGATCAGTGACCTTAAAAGGTTACACAGAAGCATATATATTCAATAAAGAGCCCAGAGAGGAAAGTCAGAAACACAGAGGAAAGACCAGCCAATGATGCACATGGATGGAAAAGTCAGCATCATGGCATAAAAACAGCAAAGAAATTGGGGGGAAAAAGAAATGCAATACTCAATGAGTTAAATCAAAAACACAGTGGAAAGTACAACCAGAAGAAGACATGACCAATCTGAAAAAAGACAATCAGGAGTGGTGACAAGGGTAGAAAAATATATTCAAAGAAAGGAAATTAAAGAGCACAACCACGGCATCTAAGAACTCTGGGATACAATCGAGAGAACAAACTTAGAAATCTACAAGATAGAGAAAAGTGCTGAGATGAAAACTAAAAGCATAGAGATTCTATTTAATAAGTTATAGCAGAAAATTACTTAAATTTGGATAAAGAGATGATCATCGAAATGCAAGAAGCATTTAACATACCACAGACATCATTAGAGCGGAGTCTCCCCATGAAATGCTACTGTCAAAATGTCAAAAAGAATAAATATTAACAACTACAAGGAAAGAACAACTCACCTAAGGCAAGCACATCAGAATAACATCATCCCTCTCATCAGCAATCCTATAAGCCAGAAAAGTATGAAATCATGCATTTTAAGTTTTTAAAGTAGATAACTGCTAAGCAAAGCTATCCTTTGAAATTAAGGGAGAAATTAGGACAAGCACAAAATAAGAAAATTCATGACCATGCACAAGCTAGTAAGAAAATAACCTCATTCTGATTAAGAGGACAATCCACCATGAGGACATTTCTATTGTAAAAATATATATACCAAATACTGTGCAATTAATTTCATAAAATAAACACTACTAGTGGTAAAGGCAGGAGTTAATCTTTGCACAATAATCGTGGGTGGCTTAAACACTCTACTTTCACCAATGGTCATCATACATGAAGAAGAAGAAGATGATGAAGAAAAAGACGAAGAAGAAGATGAAGAAGAAGAAGAAGAAAGAATAGAAGAAGAGAAGAAGAAAGAAAGAAGAAGAAGAAGAAGAAGAAGAAGAAGAAGAAGAAGAAGAAGAAGAAGAAGAAGAAGAGCAAAACATCTAAAAATAAAATCATAGATTAATTAGATTTAACAGACATCTACAGAACATTCCACCCAAATACTGCAGAGCATATGTTCTTATCAGCCCATAAACAGGTCTCTAGAACAGACCACATACTAAGACACAAAGCAAATCTTAACAAAGAGTAAAAGTTGAAATAACTTCTTGTATTATATCTTTTCACAGTAGGATAAAATTAGGAATGAGTAGCAAGAGGAAAATATAACTCATACACAAATTCAAGGAGATTTTTTTCTTTTCAATTCTGGGACAGAGTCATGAGCCTTGCACTTGCTAGGCAAATGGTCTTCCATGTAGTAAAACCCTCAACTCCTGCACATGCAGATTAAGTAGTCCATTATTGAATGATAAGTGGGTATGAAGGAAAGAAATCAAGAAAGAAATCAAGAAATTCTGAAGGGTGCTCTGTAGGCTCTTAGGGGAGAAAAGGCACCATTGGGTCTTGGCCAGCTGTGAATCCTATGATCTATAAGACCAAGTGCAATAATGGCATTACCATTATTGGGGTAACTAACCGTTTTCTAACTTGATTTTATACTTACTTCACAGGGAAAAGCTATTTTTGGTATTGTAAACCTGATTTTAAAAACATAATGGGGAAGATCATAGGTCCTAGCAGGAACTGAATAGAGTTGTTTAGGTAAATTGATATATTTTTAAGCTGCCATCTAAATATTTATAATATTTACCCAGAGACAAAAACTACTTGAATCCTTAATCATTAAAGCCTCTCCTTTCGGTGAATGATGGAGAATGAAGACAATCACGAAGTGATATATGAGTGCTCATCAAAAGCCATTTATTTATATTTATATTTATATTATCCTTTTCAAGGACCAGGGAACATTGCAGAAGAAGGGAAGCAAAGAATGTAAGAGCCAGAAAATTAGCAAAAGGGCTGAAAAACGTCATCTTCTGGCACCACATAGCCATTGCAATCATGAACTCATAGAAGCCTACACTAGGTCTACAAGAAAAGAGTCAGGCATGGATAGAAGAGGCAATCATGGGGCTCTAATCTCTCTGCTTAACTTTTTGCTACTGATAGATACTGGGAGGAGGGAAATCATTGCCTCCATTTCCGTGCCCACCAATGACTTCACACAGTTTCACTAGACCCTTCTAATCTAATGGTCACACAGGTGGCCTTTGTTAAACTAAATAGGCCACAAAACAAAATTAAAAGTCATGTACTTTGGAAAGGGAATAGTTGACAAAAGTTGTTAGGGATGGGAGGTAGATAAGAGGGAGCAACAGAGCTGGGCGTGGTGGCGCACACCTTTAATCCTGGCACTTGGGAGGCAGAGGAAGGCACATCTCTGAGTATGAGGCCAGCCTGGTCTACAGAGTGAATCTAGGACAGCCAGGACACACAGAGAAACCCTGACTTGGGGAAAAGAAAAGAAAAGAAAAGAAAAGAACAGAAAGGAGGAACAATGATGGGAGTAATCAGACATTTATGTATGTGTATATGACATTATCAAACAACAAAATTAATAAATGCTGTATGAAAATGTTGGGATAGAAATTAATGAAAAAAGTGAAAGACAATTCAAAGAGTGTATAAAACAAAATTTTGGTTCTTACGATTGACAAACCCCTTAGCCAAAGTAAGCAAAAGGGAGAAGAGACCAAAGTGAATATAATTAGAGATAAAATTAGAACCATCATAACAATTACTGAAGAAATTCATAAACTCATTGTGACATATCCTAAAACATATATTACACTGAATTGGAAAATCTAAAAGAAATTGATGAACTTCTAGATGCATATGATCTACCAAAATTAAACCAAGATGAGATAAATAATTTAAACAGATCTATAAGAAGCAGTGAGATTGAAGAAGTAATAAAAAATTTCCCAACTATAAAAAGCCAGGGCCCAGATGGATTCATTGCTGAATTCTACCAGACCTTCCAAGAACTGACACCAAAGCTTCTCAAACTATTCTACAAAAACAGGAAAGGAAGGAACAGTACCAAACTCTATTTATGAAGACAGTATTATCCTGAAGCCCAAAATGAATAAAAACATAACAAAAAGAAAGTTATAAACCAATGTTACTGATGAGGATCGATACAAAAATTTCAACAAATACCTGCAGTTTAAATTCAGGAATACATCCAAATGTTGCTTATCATGATCTAATAGGCTTTCCAAAGGATGTGAGCATGGTTCAAAATATACAAGTAAGTAAATGTAATACACCACATAAGTGAACCCAAGAACAGAAAGCACATGGTCATTTCAACATGCAGAAAAGGGCTCTCTGAGAAAACCCAACACCTCTACATGACAAAAGTCGTAAAGAAACTTAATCATGTAAAGAACATACTTCAACATAATAAGGGTATTTATGACAAACCTAGAACCATCATTGTATTTAACGGGGGAAAAAACTCAAAACATTCCTACCAAAATTAATACTAAAATGAGAGTGTCTACTGTCTTTCCTCTTATTAAATACAGTGCTAGAACTCTCAGCAATAAGACCAGAGAAGCAAACAAAGAGTTATAAATAGCAAAGTATTTGTGGCTGTTTGCATGAGAATGTCCCCCATAGGCTTATATGCTTGGTTGGTGCAATTTTTTGGGAAGGATTAGGGGATGTGACATTGTTGGAGGAGGTATGACACCAGGGGCAGGATTTGAGGTTTGAAAAGCCATGCCATTCTCTATTAACTCTTTTTCTCTTTCTCTGCCTCATGGTTGGTGTCTCAACATGTAATCTCTCAACTACTGCTCCAGTCCCATGCCATCCTTCCCACCATGATGGTCAATGGATTCTAACCCTGAGAAATGGTAAATTCCCAAGAAACTCTTTCTTCTATAAATTGCCTTGATCATGTTGTCTCATTACAACAATGGGAAAATAACGAAGACAACATCTTTACTTGAAGATGAAAACTTATAGATCTGAAAACACTTTGAGAAAAACTGGCAGAATACAAAAATAACATACAAAATCACTACCCTTCATATATTCCAAAAACAAACATGCTGAGGAAAAAACAAGGGAAATTAAAAATTGCCTTAAAAATACCTGGGAATGAACTACCCAAGAATCTGAACAACCTCTTTTATTACATTTTTAAAATACTCAAGAGAGAATTGAAGAAGACACTAGAAGATGTGAAGACTTTCTGTAGTCATGTTCTGGAAGAATCAACATTGTAAAAATGGCTATCTTACCAAAAACAGTCTGCATATTCAATACAACCTCCACCAAAATGTCAAAACCACTTTTCACAGAAATTTAGAAACAGTTTTAAAATTCTTTTGGCAGCAGAAAAGAACTCACACAGCCAAAGCAACCCCAAGCAAAAAGTACAGCACTGGAAGTGTCATCATTATTAATTGATAACTATAGTATAGAGCCGTATTCATGGAAACAGAACGGCATAGGTTAAAAAACAAAACAAAACAAAACAAAACAAAACAAAACCACCACCACCACCAACAACAACAACAAAAAACAAAAACAAATAAGCAAATGACACCACATGTACAGAACCACAGCACAGAAAATTCAGACACAAACCATGCAAATACAACCACCTAATTTTCTATTGTTTCTTTTAGTTTTTGATATTATAATATATTTACATTATTCCACCCTTCTCTTTCCCCCCTCCAAAGCTTCCCATATATCCCTCCTTGCTTTCTTTCAAGTTCACGGCTCTGTGTGTGTGTGTGTGTGTGTGTGTGTGTGTGTGTGTGTGTGTGTGTGTGTATTCCTAAATATGTAAGTATAATGTTCTCAGTCTGTATGATTTACTTGTATGTATATTTTCAGGGCTGATCATTTGTTACTGGACAAATAGTTGGTGCAGTCTTCCCTGGGGGAGACCATTTCTCCCACTTGTAGCTTTCCTCAGTTCTTTGTGTAGGGTTAGAGCACTGTGTGCTTTGCCCCATCCATGTCTGCATGTCTATTGTTGTGCTCATTCAGCTTACGTTTGGGCAGTTGTCTTGTGAGACTTTAGGATATCTGTTAGAGACACGGTCTCACAACTAACTCCCTGTTTCTCTGCCTCTTACAATCTTCCTGTCCCTCTCTTCTGCAGTGGTCCCTGAGCCTGAAGCAGACACCCAATTTTTGACAAAGAAGCAAAGTTGGTGAAAACATAACTTCTTCTACAAATGGTGCTGAAAAAGGTAGATACCCACAAGTTAAAGAATAGAGAATGGAAAAAAGTCACCGTCACTTTACACAAAACCTAACTCCAAATGGACCAATGACCTCTATGTAAGACCCAAGACTGTGAAAATGCTAGAGGGAAAAAAGTAGAGAAAATACTTCAAGATAGGTAAGGATTTTCTGAATATGTACCTCGTCCTTCAAGAAATAAGATCAATTGTGAGTAAATAAGACCTCATGAAATTAAAAAACACATCTGCACAGCAAAGAAAATAGTTACCTTAGTGAAATGGCAGCCTACAGAATATAAGAAAACATTTGCCAGCTATACATTTAAGAGAGGAGAAATATCTAGAATTTACTGTGTATTAAAACAAAACCCATTAAACCAAGCAGCAACAAACAAGTAACCCAATAAAAATGCACTACCATGCTGAAGCAAGAGTTTTTGAAAGAAGAAATACAATGGCCACCAAATGTTTTAAGATGTGTCTAATATCCTTAGCCACTAAGAAATGTAAATAAAAATATCTGAGAGCCATCTTACCTTGCCTGAATGGCTACCATAATGAAAACAAAGGACAACAAATTCTGGAGAGGGAGCGGTGAAAGAAGAACCCATGCTATTGCTGGACATGTAAACTGGTTGAACTACTAATTAGTTGGTGTGGTAGTTTCTCAGAAAGCTAAAAGTAGCATTACCATATGATCCAGCTACACCACCCAAAGGACTCTACATTGTACTAGAGAGCTGTTTACTCATCTGCCTCCATTGCTGTTCTATCCACAGTAGCTAGAAAATGCAGTCAGCGCCATCCAGAGATGGAAATGTGAATTGAAGATGGAACATTACTAAGCAGTGTGGAAAAAGAATTTGTGAACATGCCATGAAACTGGAAAGGTCCCTGTAAAAGGAACAAAAAGAGGCTTTAAGGGAGAATGTTTGGGAGGAGAAGAACACGTGAGGTGGAATGGGGGAGGGGGAACACTGGGGTACAAGTGCCTGTGACGGGATGGAGTATAGGTAGAAAAAGGGTCACCCTAAACCTTGGAAGTGTGAGAAGTTTTTAAGGAAGACTGTTACTTTTCATGCCAGTAAACCAGAGAAGTAATATCGAAATAATCTATCTGCTTTAATGTGAAAATCATATTTTTTAAAAATAAAAATGTTACCCATAGCCGCATGTGGTGAATTATATAATAATATTAGCACTTGGGAAATGAAGGAAGATGGACCAAGGGTTCAGGATCATCCTGAGCTACAGAGTAAGTCTGAGGCCAGCCTGTGCTATTTAAGAACCTGTCTCAATGCCCTCTCTTGCTATAAAAAGTCTCCCCATAAAGGAAAATCGATGGTTTCACTGCTGAATTCTACCAAATCACTAAAGATGAGCTAAAAGTAGTATTACTCAACATGTTTCACAAAATAGAAAGGAAAACACATTGCCGAACTCACGTATGAGGCCACTATTATCCTTACACCAAACCAGAAAAGGAGGCAATAAAAAGAAATCTATAGGCCAATATCTTTGATTAATATATAGGAGGAAAAGGGTAACACTTTAAAATATAGAGATAGCCTAGGCCTTCTGGGAAAGGACTCCAAGGGTATACAACACAATCATAAACATTTACAAAGGAAATTATACATCATTTAAAGATTTCTGTCCAGCAAAGGAGACTAGCCAGCAGAGTGAGGAGACAGCCCATACAATGCACTTCAAAAATTATATACCAAAAATGATCAAATAGGTCTCCCAGAGGTCATGAGTTTGATTCCCAGCACCTACGTGGTGGTTTATGACCATCTATACAGGGATCTGATGCCCTCTTCTGGCATGCAGGTGTACATGTAGACAGAGAACTCATACATTAAAAAGTACATTAAAAAAATCTATGTTCAAATAGGGACTGGAGAGCTGGCTCAGTGGTTAAGAGCATACTGACTGCTCTTTCAGAGGGCCTGGGTTCAATGCCCAGCACCCTAATGGCAGCTCACAACTGTCTCTTAATCCTGTTCTAGTTCTAACACCCTCCTACAGGTATACAGGTAGGCAAAACACCAGCATACATAAAATAAAAACAAATAAATTTAAAAGTCAAATAAATAAAGCTCAATAAGCTGAATAGAGAATTTTCAAAAGAGAAAATACAAAAGGCCTCCCCTTCCTTCCTCCCTCCCTTCTTTCCTTCCTTCCTCCCTTTCTCCCTCCCTCCCTTCCTTCCTCCCTACCTTCCTTCCTCCCTCCCTTCTTTCCTCCCTCCCTTCCTTCCTTCCTCCCTCCCTCCCTTCCTTCCTCCCTCCCTTCTTTTCTTCCTCCCTCCCCCCCCCCAGCAGTTTCTAGAAAGAAGACAACAGTGAGTGGAGGATATAGCTCAGCAGTGGGCCATTTGCCTGGGCATGGGCGAGGCCCTGGGTTAGATTTCTCTGAACTGCAAAAATCAAAACAAAGAACAAGCATTTTGCAAAGTGCATTCCAGTCTACACCCAAGGATATATCTTCATTTATCTTCTGCTTAGAAAGACTTTTCCCCGCTCTCCCATCATTACACTTGCTTAGCATACCGTCCCCAATTTGTCTTGCGTGGCTGCTTCGTCTGGAGGCCATTCTGTCATCCTTCCCACACTGGAAGGGTCCTGGCTTTATGTCCCATGACCTGCTACATCCCCCGACCTTCAGGAGCAACAATAGCTAACAGGTATTGACAGTGTGGCTGATCCACAGAGCAAATGACATATGGAACAGGCTCGGAGGATCTTACAAGAATGCAGTGTTTGGAGGCGGTCTGGTTTCCATCCCTTGTCCATACAAAGACAGTTGTCCCGAGGCCTATGTGGAGGAATACAGAATGTTCTAGCAGGGGTGCCTAAACCTTGTTTGCTTACGCATTTGTAGGAGGAAGGGGTAGCAGATACAGTACGCAGATCCTAGGCACTATAATCCACACTGGAGCCTTAAAGACCATTGAAAACTCAGTTTTCATATCAGTACCAGCTTTGGCCAGAGGCCCAGCCATCCTCCCTGTAGAGTCCCTGGTTGCTAGGCTACCTGAGCATAAGTAGTAAGGACTGTAGACCAGTTAGACTGATTGATTGATCTCTGTAGGGTGCTTACTATTTGTAGGGCGTTCTCTCATTTATTCTCACAACAACCTGATGAGGAATGGTCCTCATGTTGTGGATGTTGAAATGGGATCTAGAGAGACTAACACATGGGCGTCAGATACTACATGGCGGAGGTAAATTCTGCCCAGGAAAGCTGGGAGTGTCCGTTCTCATCTGCCCCAGGTTGTACCTCACGGCCCTCCCCACTTGATGGTGTCATCTGTGTTAGCCACTTTGACACTGTTGTGACAAAATATTTGAGAAAAGTCAATTAAGGGAGGCGAGGTTCATTTCGACTCATACTTCTTTTTTTTCTCTCTCTCTCTTTTTTTCTTGTTACATCTCAATGGTTATCCCATCCCTTGTATCCTCCCATTCTTCCCTCCCTCCCATTTTCCCCTTACTCCCCTCCCCTATGACTGTGCCTGAGGGGGATTTCCTCCCCCTGTATATGCTCATTAGGTATCAAGTCTCTTCTTGGGAGCCTGCTCGACTCTTACTTCTAAATGTTTTAGCCCACAGTAGCTGGTTCTATTGCTTTTTGGCTCGTGGCAAGGCAAGGGACATCAAGGTTGAAAGGCTATGTGAAGAAAAGCTGCTTGTCTCACAGCAGCCAGGAGGTAGGGACAGGAAGGTACAGGGGCAGGGTCACCCTTCAAAGGTCCCAGTGACATACTTCTCTCACCTAGACTTCACCAACCAATAGACCGTTCTGCTATCAACCTATCAACCTATCAAGCACTAATCCACTAATAAAATTGGCACCCCAATGACTGGATCACCTCCCAAGAGAACTAGTCCCAAGCCTTCAATGTAGGACAGTTCATATTCAAACCATAAGAGACACTGTAACCTTCTCCCCGCTTCCTCTCCCTTCCTTCCTTCCTCCCTCCCTCCCTCCCTCCCTCCCTGCCTCCCTTCCTGTCCATCTTAATTTCTGAGACAGGATCTCTCACTAAATCTCTGGTTTGCCATTTCAGCTAGGCTGGCTGGCTTGACAGTCCCCCGAGGTACCTGTTTTCACCCCTACCCCAGTGCTGAGTATACAGGTACACACTGTCATATCAGCCTTTTTCTTTATACAAGTGCTGGGGATTCAAAATCGTATCTCCTTTCTTGTGTGCAGGAAGTGCTTCACCTACGGAGCCACCTCCTTACTCCAGACACTCCTGTTTCTTAGCTTGCTAAGAGCGTATATCTCCTTAAAGTAGAGATTTATCTTCACGTCTACAGTACCGACACTCCACAAATATTTGCTGAGCCCATGAACGGAAGATTTCACACCTCATTATCCCACAAGGCAATGCCCTCACTTATGTAGCCTTTTGGTCTAGTCTATGAACAGAGAGGAAGATACTTCGCTGAAGACCAAATCACCCAGACAGCCTTGGGGGTCAAGGTCAGTCAGTGAAACCAATGAGCGACCCAAGTCTTCTCCACCGTTCATAACAGCTGCACCATGAGGCAGGTGCACATACTCTACTGCTCAGTGTCCCCCCCTGACACGCTGTCTTATTTATGGCATCTTTCCATCTAATTGTCTTTTGCCAACTCTTTATCAAAAATGTCACATTTGGCTCCTTGCCCTCCCAAGATCAATAGGATGGTCCCATGCAAAAATATATCAAACACGTCAGCAAGAAGAGGGAATGAATCAGGCATGTGTCCAGTCACAAAGTCACTCCCCAGACACTAAATAGGAGTAGAATGGCGGGTTCTGGGTAGCTTATTTCCTTGTACTGGCTAAGCTGTTGGCCAGGCAGGGGCATGGCTTTGGATAAGCGACCTCTGATCGGAGTTTCTACTCTCTCTTCCCTGTGGTGCACTTACTTCAGGGACTTCCCTCTGTGGCCATGTCAGTGTGGCACCTGGTGTCTGCACTCTTATGGCTATTGTCATAAAGCCTTGACATACCGAGAGTTCTCTGAGCTGCAACCCCGCTCAGATAATTCATCACAAAGAAATTATTTCAAAAAAATCCATGCACATGGACCTCAAAGCTGCTTACTGAAGAACAAACGATTTATAATAATAAAGAGGAGGACTGGTTAACATTTTTTTTTTAAAGCTTAGACTATTTTTAAGACATTTAAAAGGATTGTATGAAGGAATATTCAAAATTTCCCCTCACTATTAGTATGCAGAGATAAAGTTTTTTTTTAAAAGAACATTTGATCCCATATTAAGTAACATTTATTTATTTAGCACAGAAGGCACAGGCCTGTCATGGCATGCATGTTGAGGCCAAAAGACAAATTTTGGGAGTTGGTTCTCTCCTTCTCCCACATGACTTCCTGGGATCAGATTCAGGCCACCAGCCTGGCAGGACATACCTATACCAGCTGAGCCATTCCAAGACTCTGACCCTGTATTTTCTTCCTCCTCTTCCTCCTCCTCCTCTTAAAAAAAAAAAAAAAAAACATATATGTAGTTGTGTATGGGTGTGCGCATGTGAGTGAGTGCAGGAACCTGAGAATTCCAGAAGGGGGCTTCAGGTCCCCTGGAGCTGGAGTTGAAAGTGGTTGTATGGCTGCTGGGAACCAAACTCAGGCCCTCTGCAAGGGCAGTGAAGGGCTGACTGCTGAACCACATCTCTAGTCTTTTGATGCCATATTTTTTAAAACAGTGATTAAAGTAGTCACTGAGCAGAAAAGAAGAATGTACACTAAGGCACACTAAAAAATAAATACCAGTACTTTCTAATTTTCCTATCAGTACCTCAATAAGAAAAACGCAAACCAAACTATTGTTTAAAAAGGCAAGTGGAATCTGTGTGGTTTGGTTGGGGCCTTGATTGACGGAAGTTTTGAAAAGCTTGCTAATGGTTTGCTTCCATTCTTGTGCCAACACAACTGTGGGCATTTTATGAAGATTTTCTCAGTAGTATCTTACAACAATACTACAAACACATAATATTCACATGCTCATTTTGCAGAGGAGGGAGGGATCCTTAAGCACAGAGATGCCAATGAGTTGCCCAAGGCCACACAGCCTGGATGTACTACAAGTTGTAACTGGGCTGTACTGTTCTGCATTCTCTGTGTCCAGAACAGCTGTGTGAGTATTCCACAGGATGAGTATCAAACACTATTTCAAAAATATATATTTACACATCTTAAAAATTACAATTTAACTCCACACTGACTTGATTTAAATAGTAGCATCTAGTTATCTGAAGATATTTGGAACGAGTAAGAGGCCACTTGAAGCAAATGTATTTAATAAATGGGAAAAACATGTAATTGGGATTTTACCTTGCAAAAGGAAACTCTAATTAAAAAATATATTTTATTGCATAGTTAGGAAGATTTGGGTATATTTGCAAATATCTGGTAGTTGTTCGAATGAATACTCAGATTTCATACACATAAAAAAAAATGTGACACCAAATATTTCATTCTGTCTCAGCCTCACTGATTGTCAAGCACATCCTGTTTTGAGAGATGTCAAGAGACGGCATGATGTGAATCTTAGAGTAGAGGAAACACACAGAATAACACACTAGCTTCTCAGCTGACCAGACCGACACAACCAAAAAGGACGTGTATGTGTGTGTGTGTGTGTGTGTATGTGTGTGTGTGTGTGTGTGTGTATGCATGCGTGAAGATTGGATGCCTACATCCAATTTCCTAGGATCTCTTTTTATGTTTTCTTAATTGTCCTCCTTGGAATACCAATGATGACGACTTTGTTGCTTTCTTCTGTCGTAATGTGGGGCTGCTTCTCAGGCCATATTCCTAAATGCAGGTCCTTCTGTAAGTGCTGGACACACTTGCCATCTCTGGCACTGCCTTCAGTGACTTAATGAAATTCCTAGTTTTGACAGGAGCTGTAATTTTGCTCTGTAACATTGAGGTTTACATCCTAGAGATGCCCTTGGGAATTGACTGAGTACCAGAGAGGAAGGTGTCCGACCTTCATGTTCAATGCATAGGAACTCTGTGACCCCCCCCAACTACACCCGTGCTTCCATTTGCCAAATGGGGGTGCTACTAATAGAGCTATTGTAAGGATAAACTAAGTTAATTCATATAAAACAATTAGTCTGAGGGACACCGAAGCTCTCAGTAATAACACCAGCTATGATTACCATCAGTGAACAGAGCTATAGCCTGAAATAAATGTGTGTGCATATGTGTGTGCATGTGCGTGCATGCATGTGTGTGTCTGTGTGTGTGTGTATGTGTGTGTGTAGAAAGTTTTTATGTGATCAGATAACATTAACAAAATAAAAGCATCTTTACCTAGAAGGATTTTAGTGGAAATTTGAGAGGCCCTTAATTTTTTTTTTTTGGTGAGGATTCAGAACAAAGTCTTTCTTCACATCTTTGAACACAGATTTGAACTTCTGTAACTGTCATTTATTAGAGGCTTAAAGACGTGCACTAGGCTCCCTCTGCTCTCGGGCTGATGCGTGTCGGGCTGAAGCGTGTCTACTCAGATAAATTCATACAAGCAGCTGCACTGGAGGCTCTTGTTCAAGTAAACGCAGACAGAGCAGAGGCACCTGCTCATGTCAGGATGCAAAACTGGGAGCGGAATTCCGAATGAACACACCATCTGGCCCAGAGTGGACATTTTTCTTTCTTACATTTTGCAAACAGGGTCTTTCTATAGAGCTCAGGTTGGCCTCAAACTCATGATCCTCCTGCCTCAGCCTCCCAAGTTCTAGAATTTCAAGCATGTGCTCCCAAGCCTAGAAGATTAGCCCCCTGCCCCCACCCCCACCCTCAACCCACCCCAACACACAGAATTTAAAGCTTGAGTGAGGTTCGTCTCCTTTTATAACTAAGGCGAGGGTTGTGGGAAGTTGTTAGACATTTTAAATGATTTAACCTTGAAATAATTATTTCCCCTCACTTCACTTTCAAGCTTGTGGATCAATTTAATTGAAGAGCATCCACAGCCTGTAAGAGAAATGATTGAAGAAAGCTCTGCTTCTATTCACAGCCACATAAGTATATTCATTATGATTTTTGTCAAAAGTGTGCAAAGAAAACAAAGTATATGAAATCAATTGCATCTTGAGGTTGACTGAGATTACAGCCATCACTGGAATCTGACTCAGGCTTGATTAACTCAAAGCAGACCCAACTGTGTTGCAAAGTCATTTTTCTTAAAGAGAGACTACAAAAATTAAGAGGGCTATAAGATAACAAATACCCATATTACACTAATTCAGAGGAGTACATTTTAAGGTATTATATTTATTTATTTTTAGTCTCTTTCTCTCTTCCTCTGTGTTAGAGATGGTATAGAATACATAATATAGTATACATAAAAATATATACTTCAGGAGCTGCAGAGTGCCACCTGCTCTTCCACAGGCTCTGAGTTCAATTCCCAACAACCACATGGTGGCTCACAACTATCTACAATGTGATCTGATGCCCTCTTCTGGCCTGCAGGTGTACATACAGGTAAAGCACTCATATGCATTAAATAAATAAATCTTAAAAATATATACACTTCAAAAATTCAACTTCTAGTTCTATTCTCCTATATTATTCCTGGAAGGAATCTCCCTTGTAAGTTTATTTTTATGAAGGACACATTCTTCTGAATTCATGAGTTGAATATTCATGGATTAAACCAACAGCTGACTAAAAATATTTACAAAAAATTACTAAACAGGGGCATCCCCTCCCCTTGATGCTGTTGCCTAAGCAATACGGTATAAAAACTGTTTAGCCAGCATTGGCACTGGGTTGGGGAATATAAGTTCTCTAGAGAGGGTTTAAAGTGGATGAAAGAATATAACAGGTTTCATGCAAATACTATGTCATTATATAGAAGGGAATTGAGCATCCCAGGATGTTGGTACCCTGGGACCAATCCCCATAGATACTGAGGATGACTATGCATATAGATGAACATGAATACACAGACATTAATATTATAAAAAATATGTGTGGATTTGGAACTATAAACTATAAGTAAATAAAACTGTCACTTTTTTTGGTTTATACCTGGGATTCTTCCTAAGACTTTATTAGAAGACAAAGCTCCTTTGCTTAGAAAACTGGCAAATCCCTGACTTCCAGAACATCCAGGATTCTTCCTGGACTAATTATGAGACACAATGGTGTCCCTCTGAACCCAGTCCTCTTAGCTTTCTTCTGTTTTATGAGTTCCACAGAGCCCAGCACCACAGTTTGAAAAACATGCAGTGTATCCTTTGTGTGTATGTGTGTGTGTGTATGTGTGTGTGTGTGTATGTTTGTCAACTTGTCACAAGCTACAGTTATCCGGGAAGAGGAACCTCTATTGAGAAAATGCCTCCATCAGATTGCCTGCAGGCCAATGTACAGAGTGTTTTCTTGATTAATGATTGACATGGGAAGGCTCAGTTTACTGGGGGCAGTGCTACCCCTGGGCGACTGGCCCTGTGTGCTAGAAGGAAGTAGGATGAGCAAGTTAAGGGGAGCAGACCAGTAAGCAGAGTTCCTCCATAGCCTTTTCCAGTTCCTGCCTTGAGTTCCTCTTCTGATTTTCCAACATGCTTAGACGATGATCAAGATGTGAATCCAAATAAACCCTTTTCCTCCCCATGATGTTTTATTGGAGAAAAAAAAGCTTACTAAGACACAGGGATTGCCTGCAGATCGCCCCCGTACCAGCTCTCCCACTGAATCCAAGCATTCCTAGCTGTATTCAGCTAACCACTAGGAGAGCGTTCCCAACTCTGGTAGCAGGTAGGATGGTAGCCATTCACCATTGTTGGGGTGTTGTGTGTGTCTTGAGAATGTCCTTTCAGAAAGTACTTTTGGACTTCCAGGGAGAGGGGGAATGCAATTGTTTCCACAAGATCTTTCTAAAACACATAACTGTGAAGACATGCCTCCCTCACAATGGAAATGAACATCTTTGGCAGGGAGGGCTTCTGTGAAGTCCTTTAAGGCTGACTGCAAGCCCTGGCATTACCTCCAGCCTGCTGCACTCAAGGGAACAGGAACAGGAGAGTCTAGCAGACTGATACCTGGGTCTAAAGAGGGCAGACAGGCAGCAACAAGATGACAAAGGCAGATGGTTGAGACAATCAGTTGCCCCAGTATCTCAGAGTCCACCTCAGCTTGAGACCACAGCAAAGCCTACTTCCCTGGGGCAAGGAAGAAGGGAGCAAGGAAAAAGAGCGCCCCTTTCCCAAGAAGGGCCTTGGGCCTTGGAATGAGTAGGGGCAGGAAACGCTAACAGCACTAATCGCCACTCACCAATTTGCTTTTTAAAAATGTCATTAAGAGGATGCTGTGGATGAGGACAAAAAGGAATGTTTGCTCAGTTCGCTTTAATCTGAATTCACACAAGCCCAATCTGGAATATTTGCATTTGTTTGCTATGATCATGAGGTAGTTTGTGGCCTCTTGAACAGTTCTTTTCTACAGGTAACCTGTGGGCTTTGTTTCAGTCATAGAAACATCCCAGTGCAAATGAGGGGCTGCTGGCGCCCCGCATACATCTTATTGCTTCTCCATGCCTAGTACCTCCTGGCAATCAAGCCTCTGCTTGCTCGAGTTGCCGCTGGAAGTCACTGGGCTCCTGGCTCCTTCAGTCTGAGTGATGAAGTAGGCATTTTTTAATATTTGCTAACCAGGATTGTGGAGAAGGTGAAGCCTCAGCAGGGCTCCCAAGCGGTAACTGCATCTTGTTGTCTCAGGTTAATCATGTACCTAATTTGCCGATTATTGACTTGTTCTCGCAAAGGGTTTTCCTTGGCTTGACATATCAGCAGCAATCAGTGATGAACTGTCAAGCAAACTTGCTCACTGCCTTAACCACCCAAGATCCGGACTTGCAGCAACAGACTGTGATGTGAGATTTCCTCTGATGCCTAGCCCCGAAGCCTGGTCACATGATTTTTTTTTTTTTTTTTTCCTTTCTCAGCCTGATCTGTTTTGTTGCTAGAGCCAGGCTTTAGCAAATCCGACACAGTTTGTAGGATTTCGAATATCTGGCAAGATCCAGTCATCTTCGGCTGTGCATACCGAATTTGAGTTAGTAGTTTAAAACTGACTTATTTTCTTCACTGTGTCTTTTTTTTAAAAAATGCACTGTAGGGTATCAAAAATGCTGCAATTAAAGCGAAAAGGTAGCATCCTTTCCAACTGGAAATTTTCAAGAAGTGGTGGGAATTTATGGAAGGGAGAAGTAAATGAATTAGGCTCTGACACAATGCTGTCAAGTATAGGCATGGTGTCTGCTCTCAGGAGAACCTAGCATGGTAAATGCAATACATATGGGCTTATTTGTAGGAGTGTACACAGACAAGGCACCAGGACTGTCCCTGCACTGTAAGGAGAAGTCACCATGGCTTTTCACTCATTTTTTTCTGGCCCCCTTCTTTTGGGACCATCACTGACTGGCCCCCTTCTCGCAAAGCTAGGGGTGACTTATTATGCGCAATAAGAGAAGGGACTTAGGTTTCATGTGCCACAGACTTCTTCAGGGATTGGTGCCTTTTCTACACCCCTTCCTTTGCCATGGGGAGCTAGCCTTGTACATGATAATGGAAGCTCTGTAGATATGTGTCCTTGAGTCAGGAGATGACACCGAACAGTCTTTGTTAACACGTGAAGCATAGATCAGAACTTAGTGCTGATGTGTGTAGTTAGAGAATTCTTTTGGGGGGCGCTGTGCTGTAAGCAAGCAACCGAGCACCGAGGATGGGGCTCCGTCCAAGAATGTATAGCAATCTTCTCCTAGCTGTGATGACCACAAGTGTATGCAAGCATTGCCAATGTCTCTCCCCATGGGGGGTGGGGGGTTGGGGGCAGGCCACAAGCTCCCCTGGTGGAGGGTCATTGATCACCAGACTAAGCGAGAAACAGCATTTGCTATTTTAAGCCACTTAGACTGTCAGGATTTTTTTTTTTTAATTGCAATGGATATGCTTTGCTAGAACAAACATATATAAACATTTAGCCAAAGGGGACTACTTTAAATCACGAGTATTTTTACTTTCTTTTTTTTTTTTTTTTTTTTTTTTTTTTTTTTTTTTTTTTTTCTTGAATTTTTGGCAACGGAAAGTTTGTTGTTTAGTAAGAAGAAATAACGGAAAACTAATTTTATTTTTAAACCCTGTATTTGTGTAATTACCTGCCTATATCACTGGTCCTCTCTCTCTCTCTCTCTCTTTCTTTCTCTCTCACGCATGCACACATGCACACGCACACACACACACACATGCACACAGTTTTTGGAGGTAACTGTATTGGGGATCAAACTCTGGGCTTTGCGCTTTCTAGTTCAGTCCTTTCCCATCGCAGTTTTCAATTCCGCAGTACAGTGAGATGCATATTATTTTTCTATTGGACTTTAGTGTACCAAGGTTTTCCACATCTTCATTGTGCTGTTCTGTCTATTATGTACCTACAGCAATGTTGTGGGGCAGGCAATGGGCAAAAGAGAAAGCAAAGGTAAGATGGGTTAAGGAATACATTCCCAGTGACCTGGTGATGGAGTGTTGTGCCTCTGCCCAGAAGCACTTTGCCTAATTGCAAGACTTCCTCTCCTACGCCAGGTTGCTTTTGTATCTTTTGTAAAAAGCCAGTATGAGAAAAAGTCAGCTGGGACTGACTCTGAATCTTGGGAAATTTAAGCAGGTTAAAAAAAAAAAAAAAAAAAAAGAGGGATTCTCATCTGTATTTAATACCCTTGGACAAGGGTACTAAACTTGTAGGCTCTTGGTCAGAGCTAGATAGTCTATAAAATTTAAACATAGCCATTTCATGCAACACAGTCAATGGGATTTCATCCCCTCTCCCCTCCCTTTCTTTCTCTTTCTCCAGCTCAAATGAGTCACCTTGGCTAGACTGCCAATCCCCACAGAACGTATGTTCCTTGATAGGATATGCCAATAGAAATGAGAAATTCTATAATAGCTTGAGACGTGTGTTAGTCACCTATCCCTGCAAAGAGCTAAGCACTGTCTCCTCTAGGAAATGTAGCTCATCAAATGGACATGAATGCACGCAGTGACAGGGAGGGAATGTAAGGATGTGCATGGAGTGATTTTCTGCCTTCTTCCCCCTTTTAAAGTAGTGCCCTGATGGTGTACCTGTCGCGTGCATTTCTGGGCATCTATACTGTGCTATGCTTACCTGACCCCTCAACACACCACGCGTTTTTACATTGGCAGTTGGACTGAAATCCCAGCTCCTATCAGCTCCTTGCTATTCATTTCCCATCCCTTGAAGTGTACGCTGGGGCTGTCCCTGGAGTGGAGCTATTTTGAGAGGACGATCGCTAGAACAATCACGAGCTTGGCAGGAGATGGACAGCGCGGTGTAGCCACAAAAGAAGAAAAGACATTGTCATTGAGGACTGGAGTCCTGAATGTCAGAACAGCATGGAAACTGAGTAGAGTGTGTCTATAGCCGCTGTCTGCTATCACTCTGTTGCAGGGCTGTCGTACTGACTTGCTGTAATCACGACTTTCCCAGGCTCCAGTATCCAGAGCTTGTACGGCAGAGGGGAACAACAGAGCCGGGCAACATTTTCCTTGTGGCTGACTGGCTGAGAGGAAAGTTAAGCTCAGCTGTGCCCAGAGGCATGCTCGTCCATTCCCAAATCAGGGCAATAAGCAGATTTCACCACTGTAAATCCTTCATTACGCTACAGCAGAACCAGCGGAGCCTGAAGGTCAGGGAGACCACCTAACAGTCCACAGAACTTCCCAGAGTAGTACCCTGCTGCCTGGCCAGCCGCTCTGGAGTTGCCTTGGGGAACTCCCTTCATTTGAATTCCTCTTTGAAGAGCAGCTGTCTGCTTGGTCAGGGACAGTGTTCACTCACCTCTGGATAATCTGTGCCTAGCCCAATACATATTTTTTTTTCTGGATGGATGGATGGAGGAGTCATTGATTACCACTTTACATATCGGTCCCAATAGCATGCACTGTGTATGGTAATAAAAACCTACACAGCCCTCCCCTGCCTCAAAACGAAATAGCCCATAGAGTCCTTCTATCGATTATTGTAGGCTATAAAGATGGGATTGCAAATAAGTTTCATCTCGAGAGCCAACACTGGTCGATTGGTAGTGGGCTTCCTTGAGAGTTGTGTGGGGAGGTATTTGTGTACTGGGCTCAGTGAGGGAAAAGTGCTGTCATTGATTAGCAATGTCTGCTGTGAGCTAAAGACAAGGATATGGCGGCCTGACTGCTTCCTATTTGCCAATGATTTTAAAGCCTTAATTTTCCAATAGAATTTTCTAGATGAGTCTCTTTCCAACATGTTTCAAAGCCAGCTTTGACTGGACATCTGGGGCTCTTTCTCTCTACGGTGTGCTTCCTGAGGCACGTCATAGTTTTGATGGATTTGAGGGCAAATGAGTCAGGGAAAATGCAGATTTTCTCAGAAAATATAATTCTTGGAAAAGAAAGCCTGGTAGGTGTTATTTCAGTCCAAGTGGCATATATAATGGCATATATACAAAGAAGCAACTCTGCAGCTCAGTAAAGGCCTGTGCACCAGCTATCTCCTATGCTTGTACAATAAGTGAACAAGAAGAGATGCCTCCACCTAGTTACTACTCTAGCTGGAAATGTGTTGTAGGGGTGACTAGAATCAGACAAGAGGAGGTAAATATGAGTTTTTCCCCTTATTCATAACCCTGGCAACAATCTCCTCCTTTCACATTGCAAAGCTTGTCCTGAGGAGCTCAATTCAGGGCACCACAGAGACAAGTCCCTGCATACCAGTTCCACACAATGAAATGACTCTTAACACAAGACACCCAAAAATTAACTTCTAGGCCAATCAAACACTAGTAGGGTGCCACATCTTTAAAAACAATGATAATTCTAGTAACATAAATTTAACTTTAAGAAACCTCAGTGGGCTGGGTGCAGTGGTGCATGCCTGTAACCCCAGCACTTGGGGAGGCAGAGGCAGGTGGATATCTGTGAGTTCGAGGCCAGCCTGGTCTACAAAGTGAGTCTCCATTCCCTGACAACTGCTCACCTACCATCAGCATCTATGAATTTGCCTAGCCCAGATAGTTTACACAAATAAAATTGTACAACACGGGGCTCTTTATGTCCGACTTCCTTCAGTTAGCATAGTGTACCCACACACGCTGTATCAAATCACAACATTCCATTCCTTTTTTATGTCTGAGTAATATTCCACTGTATAGACATGCCTCCTTTTGTTTAACCACACATCCAAAAAGTGCCTTTCACTTTTTGGTTATTATGAATAATGCTGCCGTGAACATTAGTGTGAACTGGATAGAACGAATGCTTTCACTTCTCCCTGAGCATAGACCTAGAAGAGAAAGTACGTCATCCTGTGGCAATTCTACAGTTATCTTTCCCCAAAACTGGCAGCCTCCCTCTGTAGTGGCTGAATCATTTTGATTCCAGGCATATACAAAGTCTCCAATCTCTCCAGATCCGTGTGGTCACTTATGTTTTTCCCTACAGGCATTTTAGTAAGTATAAAGCAATGTGCCTGCGTGTGTTGACCATTTGGTTCCATCAAGGGTGGACATACCTGTGCATGAGACGGTGGCAGTCCCCTTCTTATGTAGACACCAAAGAGGGCATCCTTCCCCAGGGAGATGTTGAACTTTAGGAACTGGGGCTGACTGATATGAATCTGGGACCTCCAGAACACCCCTGGTGGCACTTCCTGTGTCACCCGTCGGCCAACTTCTGCTTCGCCACTGTCTATGCTGCTGTTTTTCAATGACCAGGGCACTGGAACACAGGAATAGAGATGCTGAGTCAATGACATTTGTATACCTCAGTTGATGGCACGTTTACATTTAATGGTATGCCAGAACTTGCTTCTGCTGTTGTTTCAAAGTTAAGATTAAACTCCTTGTCTTTAAGTGACAGCTAAAGCACTAAGGATTTAAACACAAACGCTATAAGTTTATATGACAGTGCATCGGAGACCCTGGCACAGTGCTTTGTAGGAATTTATTATTAATCTCTACTGATCACATACAGTACGAGCCAGAGTCTGAGAAGCAGGCATGAAGTCTCACCCCCTATGTAGCTGACGTCTTTATTTTTTTTAGTTTTCATTTAAAAAATTTTCTCCTCATAAGTTATGTTCTGACCATAGTTTCTCTTTCCTCTACTCCTCCCAGGCCCCCTGTACCTCCTCTCTCCCCCAGATTCACTGCTCCATTTCCCTTTAAAAAAGAAAGAAAGAAAAAAAAAAAAAAGCAGGCCTCCCATGGATATCAACCAAACACAGCATAACAAATTGCAATAAGCCTAGGCTCAAGCCTGCATGTTAAGGCTTGATGAGGCAACCCAGTAGGAGGAAAAGGGTCCCAAGAGCAGGCCAAAGGATCAGAGACACCTCCTGCTCCCACTGTTAGGAGTTACACAAGAACAGCAAGCTACACAACCGTAATGGATATGCAGAAGACTCATCAGCGTCCATGATTGTCACTTCAGTCTCTGAGCCCTTATGAGTCCTGCTTAGTTGATTCTGTGGGCTGTATTTTTGTGGTAAGTGGCATCTTAAAATTATTAGGAGGGAAAGTGATGGCCTGCCATGTTAATTTGGAGCCACAGTTAATTGTTTTGAAGGCTTTCATTATTCTTTCCAGACATAAACAGGTCCAGCCTACTCTGATACCTGGAACAAGAACCAGTCTTAAGTCCAAAATAAATAAAACAGCTCAGCAGAAAATGAAGGCACCGCCTGACACTGGATTGGCTCCTTAGGTAGAGAGGAGGGTGGGAGGATCCTGAGAAGCCACCCTTTTGCCTTGAGCCATTGACACCAAAAATGGTTTTGTTTGTTTGTTTGTCCCTCCCCCCCCCCCCCCCCCCCCCCCCGCCCCAAGGCAAGGTTTCTCTGTATACCCTGGGCTGTCCTGGACTCACTTTATAGTTCAGGCTGGCCTCAAATGCACCGCTGTGCACTGCTATTATATTACTTTGGTTGCTGATCCTGAAATTTTCTTTCTCCCTCCCTCCCTCCCTACCTCACACCCTCCTCCCTCCCTCCCTCCCTCCCTCCCTCCCTCCCCTCCCTCTCTCCCTCTCTCCCTCTCTCCCTCTCTCTCTCTCTCTCTCTCTATCTCTATCTCTTTCTCTCTCTTTCTGAGACAGCCTTGGCTGCCCTGGACTCACTTTGTAAACCAGGCTAGCCTTGAACTCAGAGAGATCTCTGCCTGCCTCTGCCTCCCAAGTGCTGGGATTAAAGGCATGTGCCAGTACCGCGTTGATCCTGAAATTTTCAATTGCCCATGCATAGCCTTCCTCAGCCCTTGAGTTACAGAAGTTTGATTAGACAAAAACAAAGCACCCCACAGAAAAACAAAAGCAGACTTTTTTCTTCCCTTATTTTTTACTTTTCTTTCTTTCTACATTTCTTCCTCCCCTCCCTCCTGT
Source organism: Acomys russatus (assembly GCF_903995435.1). Taxonomy (NCBI): domain Eukaryota; kingdom Metazoa; phylum Chordata; class Mammalia; order Rodentia; family Muridae; genus Acomys; species Acomys russatus. The sequence continues at coordinate 18,705,855 of NC_067161.1, forward strand.
GTCCTCCTCTTTTCTTGAGAAGGGATCTTTCTCTATCGTCCAGGTTGGCATAGAACTCACTATGTCTATAAGGCCTGGGTAGCCATGACTCATGGCAATCCTCCTGCCTCAGCCTCCCAAGTGCTGGGATCACAGGCATAAGCAAGCATGCTTGCCTTGCAGTGTCTAAGGTGAGGGAGGATTGCTTCCTATGAGTGAGCTATCTTTCTGGCTGTATGGCTGAAGGTGGTTTTTGTTGTTATTTTTTATTTTATTTTTAAATTTTTTTTGTGTTGTTGTTTTTTGTTTTTTAACTAGGGGGAAAAAGAAAAACCTGAGATCCCATTGCTCCAGAGAATCAAGTTAATTTATGTCATGGAACATTATTTGCCCCGTCTCCATGGTCAGAGAACACACGGCAGCTGGAGCTTGGTTGTGTAGGTGCCAATTTGTGATGGCCACAAAGGGCAATATAAACAACCCGCACGTTAACACCATCCTGTCCCAAGAGCTTCTAAACCAGCTGGAACCAACCACAGAAAGAAGCTAGTCCTGTCTCAGTTCCTTACTAGGGGCATGGATCACACCAGTGGCCCCGCATGTCAAGCATCTTCAGCCCAGGCAGGCAAAGGAGGCTGGGCAATTCCCTTTTCAGTGTTCTGCATTAGACGGACCTATCTGTCCTGACCATCTCGGCCCACATGTGGAGTCCCCACACACAGTACAGGGTCTCGGTGGTCTTGAGACCTTAGAGAACTGCTGAAGACTGGCTTGCAGGCCAGTGGCTCTCTCTGACTCAGCTGAGCTGGCTCTGCCGCCGTAACCAACTGCACCAGGATGACATGCTTCTGTGCTCCTGACCCAAGTTTCCTCCTCTGTAAAATGGGCAGGTGATATTTTTGGAATTCAGAAAGTTTTCCGTGTCAAAATAAGAAAAACTAGAGTGGCTTGGATGTATGAAGTCACCCCCTGTCCTAGCACCACGAGGCTTGTTTCTATTCAGCCCAGCAGTAGATCAACAGGAACTCCACTGGCCCCTAGGACAATGAAATGAGGCACTGGGCTCCTGAGGTGAGTGTGGAAGTTCCCACCTGATAAAAGAAACTTGAGGAGGAGTCCTGAGTGGTTTGGACCAGTGGAAACAGAGTAGCTAGTGTGTCAGGCCTCCGGGCTGAATGCATGAGAGCAGACTCTGGCTGCCTTGCCTCATGTCTTACCTTGGACGTTTGCTAAATGTGTGCTTTCTGTACCTCAGTTTCCTTGTCTGTCTAGTGGGGATACTGCTGTCACTTGTTTCATAGGTCTGTTATGAGGAATCAGTGAGTGGATCCACACGGAGCTCTCCGAATCCTCTCGGGCACAAAGTAAGCGTTATTAGCTAAGACCCTACACCTCGAACAACTGTTGTTAATTTGAAGAATTTCTGAGATCATGGTGAGTGCAGGAGAAAACATTTGTTCTCACAAGTTGAACAGAAGCTGTGAGTGGTATAAAATGAGAATTTTTGATTTAAAAATGTTGCTTTTTGTCTTTGGGTGGATGGAATGTTATATATATATAAAAAAAAGGACCCAGTAGGGAAGGAATGAAACAATGAACAAACAAATAAATCAAACAACAACAACAACAACAACAACAACCTCTCTGGACAAGAATATTTGTGGTCCTTTATAGAGATTTACACAACAACAACAACAACAACAACAAAACAAAGAGTAACAAGCGAGGAAATGCATTAACTCTGAAAGAGCTTGGAAGACATAAGCTCTATCTCTGTGCCTAATGGCACTTGGGGATTAATAGATAGGTGGTAGATGTTCTGTCACATCTGAAGGCCTCAGAGATGCTGGGTTAATGGCAGGCTGGGCAACCCAGGCTGGCAACCTGCAACCAGCATCCTGCAGTGGTCTCCGGAAACCTAAGTGAATTCTGACCCACTGGTGATGTGGATGGTAGCTGGATTCCACAGTGGATGCTCTGGATAAATCCAAAAAAGAAGAAGCCTCAGAACTCTAGTTTTAGAGCCACAGGGCCCCTCTTTCTTTTTACAGAACCCTAATTTTAGAATGCTGTGCTCAGCAAACCACCTTCAGCTGTTGGTACCTACTCTGCAGCCGTACCTTTCTTCATGTGAAATCCTCTAAATGAGACATGGCACGTGGGTAAGGGATGAGCTCCATGTCTGGGGTTGGGGTGCAGCTTGACAGGGCTCAAATCCCAGCTTCCATACACTGTGACTTCTAGCAAATTGCTTCACCTCTCTATGCCTCCAGTCCTCCATTGTAAAAATGGAAGCCCTATACAGCTAAGGAGACTGTAGCACCAGGGCAAGCACACAGTCATAACAGAATAAGTGAGGCCAGTAACAGGGTGTGGGAAAAGCTCATACAAGAAGGAAAAACTACACAGAAAACAATCTTTCCTTTTGGAGTTAAAAAAAAACTTTTTTAAAAGACAGAAACTTTTGTGTATATATGTACACACATACTCTACTATGTATGTGTGTGTACCCATGTCTTGAGACTGTCTAATATTGTATGGCTAGATTTAGCTAGAAGAATAAGCTTAAATTTGGAGCTTTGAGTCTGACCGGAGGTATGTCCTCTATGGTCTTACTTTGCTGGGACACAGACTGCAATACCTTCCTGTGCCGCTAGGGGGATCTGCCAGCCTCCACAGCACCCCAGGTGACAGAGGGTCTAATTGTCTTTGACCCCGCCCACCATCACCTTGACTCACTCTGCACCACCCTGCTGAATGGGCCTCAGCTCCACCCACCCATCTGGTGGGTAATTTTTCAGCAAGGCCCTGTGACAATTCGGTGACAAGAGAGCCTTGAGGAAGGTTTACTTTGAAGGCTTGCCTGTAAGCTGAACATTTTTTAAAAAGACAAAATTACCGTTTGAGAACTCTACGTGGGATTTGCTATTTAAAGAACCTTCCTTGTGGACCGTTTGGAAGAATTAGGAGTAAAGTTCTGCTATATTTTTCCTACAACGTGTAATTAATAAACAAATACACCGGGAGACACGGGATACAGTGGAAAGGTCTCTAAGACAAAGAATCAAAAGCTAAGTATCTGGGCCCTGAATGACCTTGAACCCTTCATGGAAAGATGGGTGGGAATAACTATTCTGAAGTGAACCCCAATCATTGCTTCTAAGAAATCACAATTTTAGGATGTCTAGCTCTTAGGGTATCCAACGTCCTTCTTTATGTAGGAATGGTCCAGGCTCAGAGATGGCGTTAAATGGCATTCTGTTCTAGCCTTCTACACTACATCTGTAGAACGGGCTGTGGGCATCGTTTTTAAATAAGCCACAAGGGATCTGCAGGGGTGTGTGCATGGCTGCGGAAGGTGCCCTTTATCGGACTCGAAGAGGGACCATCAGAAAGTGCTTATGTTTGGTTCCCAGGTGCCTTTAATTATAACAGACTCAGCGGCCTTGACGTAAGCTTCTTCCACGGGGAGATGGTATTCTACTTTGTTTCTCCGGTGCTGTGATAAAACGCTGGCCAAAAGCTACTTGTCGAAGAAACGGTTTATTTGTCTTATACATCCAGGTCACACAGTCCATTACAGATAGAGGTCAGGGTAGGAACTCAGGCAGGAGCAGGGGCAGGAGCCATGGAAGAGAGCTGCTTACTGGCTTGTTACTGGTTCTACTCAGCCTGCTTATCACACAACCCAGGACCCCTGTCTCAGAAGGGGCACCGCCCAAGTGGCATGAGCCCTCCTCCATCAATTAGTAATCAAGAAATGCCCCACCGATGTGCCTGTAGGCAAGTCTGATGGAGGCAATACATCAAAGGAGGGTCCCTCTTCCCCTGTGTCTCAGGCTGACAACCAAGAATAGCCATAACAGATGGTAAGCAAAACCTTCAAAATGGATTGCCCCAGGTGTGCCGCTGAATGATGACTGTGCAAAACCTTTCCCCTCTCTATAGGTAAACGTGTGTACATACATTCATACGTGTAATTTTTATTTTTAAAGTAACTTCAGGTTTAAAATCATTTCCAGCGATACATAAAATTTCTGTAGCCTTTAACTCAGATTCTGCAAATATTATACACATTAGTTTTAGTATCATTTTTCTCTCTCCATATGTGTATGTATATGTATGCATGCAGCCAGCCCTCTACATCTTGGATTTCTATATATGTGGATTCGGCACCTCCTGTAGCCAGGCGAGACTTCCAGTGGAGGGAGGGAGACACCAATCCCACCCATAAAACCTTCAACTCCAAATTTGTCTGGCCTATGAGAGGTGTAGGGATAAAGATGGAGCAGAGATGGAGGGAATGGCAAGCTAATGACTGGCCCAACTCGAGACCCAATCCCATGGGAGAGAGGCAACCTCTGACACTATTAATGATACTCTGCTAGGCTTGTAGACAGGAGCCTAGCATAACTGTCCTCTGGGAGGCTCCACTTAGTAGCAGATCAAAAGAGATGCTGAGATCCATAGCCAAACAATAGGCAGAGCTCAGGAAGTTTTGTGGAAGACTGGGAGGAAGGATTGAGGGAGCCAGAGGGGTCAAGGACACCACAAGAAGACCTACAGAGTAAACTAACTTGGGCCCATGGAAGCTCACAGAGACTGAAGTACCAACCAAACAGCATGCATGGGCTGACCTAGAACCGCCCCCCCCCCCACACACACCTATGTAGCAGATGTGCAGCTTGGTCATCATGTGGATCCCCTAACAAATGGAGTAGAGGTTATCTCTGACTCTGTTGCCTGCCCTAGCTGGGCTGCCTTGCCTGGCCTCAGTGAGAGAGGATACACTTAGTATTGCTGTGAGTTTATATAAGTAGTGTGGGTTGGTATCCATGTGGGAACCTCCCCTTCTGGAGGGGGGAATGAGGAGAGAAGGGTGTGAGGGTGGGCTGGGAGGAGAGGAAGGAGGGGGCCTTCGAGTAAAGTGAGTAAATAAATAAATTATGAAAAAAGAAATATAGATCAAAACTGTATGAAAAGAATTATATCTGTACTAAACACATGCATTAAGCAGCTTTTCCTTGGAGTTCTCAGAACAGTGCATGTAGAGATGATTTAATATATGAGGCAGAATGTGCCTAGGTTATGCAAATAGTGCAACATTTCACGTAAGGACCTTAGAGACCCACAGACTTTTGGTATCTGAAGAAGACTGGACCAGTTCTCCCAAGACATGAAAAGATGACAGTGTGTGTGTGCATGTGTGTGTGTGCATGTGTGTGTATGTGTGCACGTGTGTGTGTCCACATCTGCACACATGTGTATGCATGCAATTGCAGTTTTTTCTCTGTAAAAATATTGAGAATCAGTTAGAAATCAAACCCTCTTTTACCTTTGCATACTTCCGTGTGTTTATCTTAAATCAAGGATAGTCTTTTTAAGAACCACAGTGCAGTCATCAAACCCAGGAAATGAACCTTGCTACCATGCAATGTTTAGTTCATAGACCTTATTCTAATTTGCCAGTGGTCACAAAAATGTTCCTTATAGCAAAAGAAAGCATTTTCTACTATTTAAAAATAATCATGAAAGTGAACACATTAAAAGTGACAGCTTCAAAAATAATGAAAGAATAATAAAAGAGGAGAGGAAAGATATAAAAACTATGAATTGCTACAGCTTGCATGGAGACCCACCTAGTTGACCACATGGCTGCTGGCAGGCAGGTCAAGAGCTGGGCCCGTGGCTGCAAACATATATCCTATTGTTCTATTAGAGCAAAGAGGCAGTACTGAAGCTGGCCTGGATCCTACAAATGAAGCTATACACCTAGGTTCTCCCCAGCCATACAACTCTCCTAGGACAAGAACATAGCTGGTCCTAATAGGGTACCATGGAGAGGCAGATAGTGAGGGAACAGTAACAGGCAGGATTCTATCTCTATGCATGGAATGGATAACCTCACAGGAGATATTCAGCAGTCTCAAGTTCAAGCTCACTGTGGCTGGTTAGCCCCCAGATGTGGACCTCAGCACTAGGAATTTCCAGCTCTTTGCCTCTGCGCTGGTCGTCGCCTTCCTCTGGTTCTGTCTCCCCATCTGAATAACAGACTTTTGAGGATTCAACCAATGACATACCGAAGACACGCTGGTGTGTCTGAGCCTCTCTATCCTGTCTGTCACAGCATTCCTGTAAGTCAGCTAGAACTGGGATCTCAGATTTGAAAGCAAAACTTGTTATGGTATCATTTCATGGCTAGACCGCCCAGAGTACGCACAATTAATAAAAGAGGCCCGAGGGCTGCAGTGGGGCTTCATGAAGCCACAGCCATTTTCCAGATCAGCTGAAATCAATGCATAACAAACAGCCAGTATGCTTGCTGCCTGGCAGGGGCAGTGCATAGGTCATGCATATTAAGATATGAGGGCCAGAGCAATCAAAGCTACAAGTCTGCTGCTTCCAAATGGCTCCAGCTGCTTCTCATGTGAGCAGCCCTGTGCACCTGCCTGAGTGAAGGGCAGCCAGACTTTACTTAGTTAACAATGATGAATGAACATGCTAAGCATTTGGCTGGGTCATCTTATACTTAGCAATAAATATTTATCAAGCCTCTACTGTGCTACTAGATAAACTCTGGTCCACACAGAGCTGGGATGTATGCCATATTCTCAGCCCATGTTCCCACAGCCCCGACAGTCTGAAATTCAGGGTGATATGGTCTTAATTTTGGACTCAATTGCGGACCTCCAGAGAAGAGACATGACAGAGCATCCTATGATCATCTTGGATAAGTGGGCTCTGGGTGCTGGAAAATGGCTGGGTAAGACATTTTGGCAAGCAGGGCCGGGTCTCGCCCTTGCCTCCCGGAGCTGGGGCCTCCATTGGCGACTTGAAAAATGAAGATGGGGGTCACTGTCCCCAAGAGGCAGATGTCTGAGATCCTATGGCTCTGGACAGCAGGCCCCCAGCTTACCGGTGAGATTTGTGGTCTTTCTGAAGTAACACTGTGATGATCAATTTTGCATGATCATCAACTCTATCACTCCACGGACGATTGCTCACGTAAATGTGAAACTACTGCCTACTTCTGAGACTCATACCTACCATTCCAACCAGTTAAATAAGACTGATGTTGAGAAAAATGACAGTCTTTCACAGCTGCATTAGGACTAATCATTTCAGAACGTGTTACCATAACTCATTTATGAAAACAGGGAAGTTATTCCCCAAACAAGTGATAAAGGGAATGGACTCGTAGTTATACCAGGAAAATGAAGCCTCTTATTAATACTTCCTAAGTTCCCTGAGCTCTGGAGGCTTCCTCCACATAAATCCGCCTTGCAGATTATTCTGCCTCACATATTTTTATCTATTGCAAATAAAGTTGAATTCAGAAGATTGCCTCAGTCGTTACACTTCGTTTCCATTTATTTGGGCATTAGAACAACCATCCGAGGCTTCCGGATAACCAATAGATAACTAAAGAGATCCCGTAAAGAACTTTAGCTTAGCGGGAAGAAATACAGCTGGCCTGAGCTGTCTGTATCAGTCTCGTCGGCCTCCACCCTGCCACCAGATGGCTATTCTCAGGAAAGGATTCCCAGAGCGAGATACCCCGCTCCTGTGATGCTGTCTATGGTAATGTGTAGCTACAATTGTTTTTTTTTTAAATCCTCCAGCTCTAGGAACAGTATACGGCCTTTGCATATCACCTAAGATGGAAACAGTCAACTCTTCACTGCCTCTAGGTTTCTATTTATACTTCTGACCCTTCGGTGAACTGACTTTGCCTCGTTATCCTGCTTGGTTTATTAGTATTGTTGACGGTAGCTAAATGTACAGAGTACCTACTATTTGGCATATCATCTCCTGATAGCTTGGTGCTTTCCCCATTACTCAGATGGAAAAACAAGGGTTGATGGTAGTTAGGTGACTCGAGTAAGGCCCTACAGCTCTTCGGTGGTCCAGCTGGGATTAAAAACCCTTGTCTAGTGGACTCAAAACCCACACATCTGACTATTAGGTAGACGGCATTTCAGAGCCCACAGTATATACCGAGGAGGATCTCCAGAGGAGCGGAACCAGAAGAAGAGCTCTGGGTGTAGCACTTCTGAGAAAGGGAGCCAGTGAGAGAAAAGGCAACTGCAGCATGTAGAAAAAAAAAGATGACTGAGCCATTTGTACCTATGTCAAGCCAGAGTGATGCCAGGAAGAACAAACTCTATTGCTTAAAGCTGGGTCATAAACCCATCCTTATGACACATTTAATTGGTACCCAGCTGTAAGAGTGGTAGAACAATACTCGAAAAACGAAAGGAATTGCATTGGTATATTTGCTACTAGATACGCTATAAGGTGATGTTTGACCCCTTGTCCTTCTGGGAACACCACCAACTTTGGAGAAGTCCCATGCAGAGAAGTGATCATTTGAAACCCCGAGCTGTGTGCATTGAGAAACTGAGTGACAGGAGCCAGAGGAAGAATTACCAACCTCCCTGCGAATCTGGCTCCTAGTACCATGCATTAAGCCAACGAGTAAAACTCATTATGAAGTTTTTGCTGAAAGGGCAAGTGTAGAAAAACATGTTTCTAAACAGAATAACAGTCTTTGCCATTTTTTCCAACTTGCATACCATCTGGAAATTCTGATTTTTTTTTTCCAAGGGTAGGAAAGAAATGTGCTTCAGGCACAAATAAATGTTTACAGCTGAGTTATAAACCGAGAATGGTAGGGCTTAAAACAGGCAGGCTGGTGGTGATGGAGCTCAAAGCTGCAGGAGACAAACAGTGCTTGGGGATCTGGCCAGCCTGTCTCACACATTGGCCCCCCCCAGAAGGGGAAGTCTTGCTTCCTATTGACCTCATCCAGGAAACATGTGGGACAAAATCCTCACATGGGACTTGTGTTAATTCTTAGAAGGTAAAGGAAGGGAGATGAAGTGGCATTATCATCTGTCTTGCCACTCTGAAAGCAGCCTTCCCTATTGGACAATTCCAGCATCTCATACGAAGTGGCAGCTGGTGGAGATGTATTAAACGAACCAACCAAGGGATGGCGATGTTAATGATGTCAAAGACTCACAGCTTGTTTGCCGAGTGCATGGTACCACGGCGGTGTTCTGCAAGGGTTATCTCATGTATACTGGGCCACAAGCTTGTGACTTGGAGGTTCCATTCCAAAGATGAGAGGCTGAAGGCTGGGAATGGAAAGATGACCTGAATAAATAAAGTCAACCTGTCACATAGGGATGAAGCTGGGGTTTGTGGCCGGCCAGATCAGTGCCAGTATTCTATGCTAATTTATAGGATTGGTCAAGTAAAGACATGAAGAGTACGTAACCACTGCTTGATGAAGGAAGAGAAACAAGTGTTGGGACCTTGGAAAAAACCATAATTTGGTATTAGGAAAGGCTCTGGAAAAGTGGAAATGAGGTTGGAAATGATATGGGAAAAGCATCAACTTTTCTTATTAAAGGGTAAAATTGCAAATACTTTTGTCTTTGTAAGCTGTACAGTCTGCTGCACCTGTTTGCCTCCACGGTCTGATGGGCACGGCTATGCACCAATAGAAACCATCATCACAATGGGTGGTCAGCCTGATTTGGTCCACGAGATACAGTTTGCTAACCCCAGTGACACACAGGACACTAGGAATGTAAAATGACTGATGGATTTTGAGAATGATCCATGAAATTCTACTTGAGAGTATATTCTTTCTTAAGATCAGTGCACAGACCCAGAGCCAATGACATGCCCTGGCAAAGCTCCCGTATTCCTTGTTTCTGGGCCCAGGCAATCAAGCTGGATCCCTTTATGCTATCTGACCAGGTCAGAATACTGTATCGAATCTTCATTCTCAAGGCTTATCTAATCTCAGATCTATAGAAAAAGCACTCTGTGTCCCTCTAATGAAGACGTATGAGTTCATTCCTTTGAACATAGAAATACACACGAGATGGTAAGTGATTCTGGCAGTCCACCTGCAACTTCTTCTCAATGTGATACCCAGGACCATCCACGTAAGGCTTAATTGAAAGAGAGGTGGGGGTGGAGGGGATAATAAACCAGGGACAACAGTAAATGGATAAGGAAGAGGAAGACACAGTCCCAAGAACACATTCTCCTAATTAATGGAGAGCCCTTCTTTCACTATCATAGCGGAGTGGGGAGGCTGTCCTGTCTACTAGACGCCTTTCCCGACCAGCACAATGTAACTACTCCTGAAGACCAACTAATGAAATCTCCATCGATAGACCATCTTAGATGGGACTCACATGCTCATGTTTTGCTTACATTTTAATTTGCTCCTGCTGGATACTTACCCAGTAATTGCTTAATAAGATTAACCTCCCTGGCAATGTGTGGTGAATCTTGATTAAAACATCGGAGTGAAGGATTATCCTATACCACAAAAAAATTGAGGGGGTGTTATTTAATTAACTTATTGCCAATATGTCTTGATTGTCTCTTTGAAACAGTGGGAAAGTGGTCGATGGGAATTGATTTGGGTTATCTAAATGTATAGAATTGGTGAGCGAGGAATGGAGAGGTCACTAGGTCTAGAAATTCAAAACTGAAGTCACTCAAGGACATTAAACAATCTTTCCTGTCATTTTACAAGACTTCCTTAAAGCTCAAAGAGGCAATCGGGTACGTTCACTCACGACCAGAGTACTGTTTCAGTGTTTGGAAAGAAAGGCATTGAGTTTTATTTCATTTTAAGGCAATTTTGAAATTTCACCCCCCCCCTTTTTTTTAAAGCCCACAGGACAATGCTTTGGCAAACAGACCCCCTGTCCTATAACTCATTTAGAAAATACCAGAACCAGTGGTGTTTACAGGAGCTGGATTCTATGTTTTAAAGCACACTGCACAGGAAAGGCGAAGATTCTGGTCTCCCCAGATCACAATGAAAAGGGGGGGGGTGCTTCATTTGTTACCAGAGCAGTGGTTCTCAACATATGGGTCACAACCCCTTTGGCAAACCTCTGGCTCCAAAAATATTTACATTACAATTCAAACAGTAGCAAAATTACAGTTATGTAGTAGCAACGGAAATAATTTTATGATTGGGGGTTAGCACAACATGAGGAGCTGTATCAAAGGGTCTGGACACTAAGAAGGCTGAGAACCAGTGCCTTAGAGACAAGTATTCCTCAGTTGTCTGACTGTGGTGGTGTGGGATGTTGAAGAGGAATGGGGCTGAGACACGGAGCATAGAGACGAAAGGCAAGGGGGCAGTTTTCATTTCTGGACTCTTGCGAAGATCACTGGGTCCTGGGGGTGAAGGCCACTATTTCAAAAGCATCAGTGCACAACGTCCGGACACTGCCATCTCAACATCCCATGCCTGATGAGATAATCTGCACCTTCACTTTCAAATGTGCATTCTGTGTTTGCCTGGAAGGATGGGGTTGTTGACTTGTGGACTAAAGAACAGTAATGGGTAAATGTAGCAGAGACTCCCCAAAGCAGGGCTTCTAAAAGCCATCCAGTTGTTCCTCTGCATTGAGGTAATTCTTCAGGATAGGGGGCTAGCTACTGTATTGTAGGCCATTTAACAGCACCCCTGCCCTTAGCCCACGACTTACACCTCTTCCAATTGTGATAGAAAACACACACACACACACACACACACACACACACACACACACACACACACCAAACAAACAAACCTTTTCAGCCATTGCCAAATGTCTCCCAAGGGGCAGAAACGAGAGCCACTGTTGTAAAGGAAAAGGGAAGGAGTGGGATCAACTACTAGAGGTGAATAGATTTCAAATCTGAGGGCAATAAATTTGGCTCTGGGCTTTGTGGTCAGTTAAAGCAGAACGTGGTCAGTTAAGGTGAAATATACTCTCTATTTTGAGACCTAGTTTTACGTACACAGCAATGGAAAGTGTATCATTTCACCCTCAGATAACACTTTCTCATGCTTACTTAAAGGTAATTTAGCATTATGATTATGACAGATGGGAACAGTGATTCTTAAAGACTGGATAAAAAGACAGATGAGTCATACCCGAAGGTGTTGGACAGCCCTGGGGAGAAAGATTTAAGGACTATTAGCATATTAAGGTAAGTAATACACACAGAAGGCCGAGGAATTCTGGAGTCTTCTGGGCAGAAAGTCCAAGATACTAGAAAAGCCAACATCCTGTCAGAAGATGCACAGTGTACAGACCTGAATTGAAGTTTGTACTTATCCAGATGCATTTGGCTCAGTTTCTAGAAAATTCTTGGCCTGAATTTCTCAGACATGAGTTTTTCCTGCTTTTGGAACTTTAGTTAGACTATACCATGCTAGGCACAATAGATACCTAAGAAAGGCTTCTTCCTTCTTTGAAACATTTTAAAGAAGCTGGTGTGTGTGTGTGTGTGTGTGTGTGTGTGTGTGTGTGTGTGTGTGTGTGTGTGTGTACTGGTGACTTAGACATAGACTGAAAACATTCTGTTTGGAGAAACCCTTTCAATACAAACACCTCCCCCCCCCCTCTCATGTGATTTCCATCCCGAATAACTCAAATGCCACCAAATTATCAAAAGCCAGCCCTCCTAGCTGTGCCATTGGCTGCTCTTGTCTTTTAATTGCTCCTGTCCCTACCCCACCCCCATGGCTCTGTTTTTCTCTTCTCTTTTTTAGCACCTTGTTAGCACCTATTTTTCTCCCCTACAAGAATACAGTCGCCTGATTGCCTCCACGAACATTGCTATTGTCCTCCTCACTGTTCGGAAAAGGGAAGCTTTGTTGCCTAGTTGTCAAAACTCCTTTCTAATTCTCCCCCAAAGCAGAACAGCTCTGTCTCTTTCATGGCAAGCCAGGCGAGTCTACTCCCCAGGGAGGCTGTATCTCTGGAGAGGGACCCAGGCTAGTGGCGTGTACTGCCAGCTGCTTCCTGCCTTCTGATTAGGCAGGTTTTTGCTGCTGCTGCTGCTGCTGCTGCTCCAGCTGCTGCTGCTGCTCCAGCTGCTGCTGTTGCTGCTGCTTCTGCTCAGGCCTTGGGATGCTTTCAAGCATGCTACACCGTGCCAGTTGCTGTAGATAGCATAGGTATGCACACTGTTTGCAGCAGGCACTATGCCAGATCCAAGTGACTCCAGCCAAATCCAGCCAGCAGACAGGAACAGCAAACAGCTTTTAAAAGAGGGCACCTATGAAAGGCAGTCGCTTTTTTTCCTTTCCCTTTCTTTTTTTCTTTCTTTCTTTCTTTTTTTTTTTTCATGCCTTCCAAGATTTGGATTAAAAAACCTGAAGCAGCTGGCAAGAGCCTTGAATTTTCCTGTGACCTCAATAGGGCAAGCAGCAGCTGTAACCTCACCTTTGCCTCCAGATGGCATTGTTGCCACATCATCGTTTCCTGGTAAGCCGGTCCTTACGCCATTGTTAAAGGTGTGTCCATCTGCCGGCTGGAGTTGCCAATTGAGTCCGAGCAGATGCATTGCTGCAGGAGAGACAAAGTAATGAGAATATGAACAGATAATTCAGCAATGCAAATGTCAAGGGGGAGGGCCAGGTGCCTTCTTCCAAGCGATTGCCTTTTAAGGAAACCGCAGTTCAAAAATGGCTTGCCCCAGGCCGCCAGGATTAGCTAAAAGACAGAAAGTGGCAGTCCAAGAGCTTCTGTCTCCTTTGCTTGGTGGCAGTTTCCCCAGGTTTGGGGGCAGCACCCCTAGTGGCCCTAGTGGGAAGTGGAGGAAGGAGGCAGAATACAGGTCTGATCTTTCAGGATAAGGTTACCCACCACTTAGCTGCTTGTGCACACACCTGATGTGAGTGCTTTTTTGACAGGTGTGCTGACAAAGGCTGGGCTCACCCAGCTGCTCAAAATGTGAGTCCAGTTCAAAACTGAGGCTACACTGCTCCCGTTTGACCGGCCCTAAAATGCCCACGCAGCCAGAGGTAACCGCAATCACATTGGCCCACTTAGAAGCATGCCTGTCTAACTATGCCAAACTTTCCCTCTCTTCATGACAAGTGCATATCTTTGGTACATTGTAAAAATGCTGTGTGTGTGTGTGTGTGTGTGTGTGTGTATGAGCATGCGTACATATGTGTAATAGTAGTAGAGCCTACTCCAGGAAAAACCAAAACACACAGCAGCATCTTTTGTTTTCCCCCGAGTATGGAATGAGGCAGAGATGGGATGCCCAGAAGCACTTGCTCTCGGGGGACAAGCACGTTTTCAGAGGTTGATTTCCAGCTATGCCTCAGCCTCCAGGCAGCCTTCTGGTCTTGTTACTCAGTTTGTACAGTTAGTTTAGGAAACTCAATGTACGGTTCATCCCCCCCCCCCCCATGGATCCCTGCTTTATTGTTACCGAGGGGACAGAAACACCTGTGTTCTTTCCAAGCCCTCTTTTAGGAAATGCTTCCTTCATGGATAAGTAAGGAATCCTCCCCCCACCCCACCCCCGTATATTTCCCACACGAGCAGAGCAGTGACTGTGCCCTGGCTGTCTGGCATTCCGATGGGCACGGGGCTGATGCCTGTTGCCACATTCCCAGCTCGGCAGGAGGGAAAGGGCTGTTGACAGGAAAGTTCTGAGTCTGACGTGGGGATGGGAGAAACAATTAACTACAGGAAACACAATTAACAATGCTTAGGAAATTGTTCACAGAGCAATTAATTCTGCATGCCTACCGCCCCTTAAAGTCGGGCTGCATTCTATTAAGGCTAAAAACCTACCTTCACACAATACAGCTTAGATTGATGGCTGCAGATTAAGGTGGCGAGGGACCTGGGAGACTATGTGCCTGCTTTTCTCTCTCTGGCTTCTCCAACCTCAAACCACATTTTCCGTCTCTACATTTCCATGAGGTGCAACGCCCACGGTCGCAACTTTCCCAGATGATAAATACTAATAAGAATAAGTGACATTTACTGCACTCTTTCCGTTGAGGTAACACCTAATTTTCTCCTGCAGTTTATCTGTTATATGTAGGTCACTTACTTGAAGAGACCAGATTCTATTGCCTCAAATAATGACATATTTTCACCATACAGAGGTCAGGAAATGAGAAGTAATCGTGGTTGCTTCAAGATAACGATAGCTTCTGATTTGTAATTACCAGGTGAAGGGAGCCAAGGAATTAGCTGTTTTAAAATGACTTAAGGAAAAAAAGAAAAACCCTGATACCATTGGGTTATTGGAGCTTGCCTGGAGCCAGCTGCTGCTGCTGCTGCTGCGCTGAAGAAGCGCTCTTTGGAGGAGGGTCCCTGAGTGCTGGGACAGATGCTGCCACCATGCCTCACAGGTGCAGCTGGGGCCCCAGTCTAACAAAGCTTTGATGCTCCTGTCTATGAAAAAGCAGTGGGGTCCTGGCAGGCAAAGACGACAACGTCCCCAGTGCCCTACCCACAGGAATCTGCTCTTCAGAACTGCTCCCTCATACACTGCTCAGGCTTGTCACTCCAAGGCACAGGGTATATTGCCAACGTCAGCTTCAGGAGAATAACAGACAGGCCTGTAATCTTACTGAGCATAAAGGGACACTCATGACGCTGTGTTCTATTTTCAAGGCTGTCTTCCCTTCTGCCTCCTTAACTTTTTTCCTTGTTTCTAGTGTAGCTCTTTATCATCATCATCATCACCATCATCACCACCACCACCACCACCACCACCACCACCACCACCATCATTTTTAACAAAAGTATTCAAGAAAACTAGGCATGAGGTCAAAGGGTTAGGCTCAGAGAACCTGAGTCACTTCTCAGACAATAGGAAAATAAGTGAGATAAAGGTAAGAAAAGGGGTAAATCCAAATCTCTGAGCATAAGACCTGTGCACCAGCAGAAGCTACACACAAAAATGAAACTCAAGTTCAGGCATATTTCCCATCATTGAACCGAATCTAAGCAAATAAGTGAGAACCGCACCGGGGGTATAACCACCTTTTCTTATTTTGGGGGAAGGGTATCTGGAAATAGGCTTTTGTTGGCATTTATTTATTTATGTATTTATTTTGTGTGTCTTGGTGTTCCTGGTCAGCTCTCCCTAGCTCTCTGACTTGAGGAAGACAATGACACTATCACCTCTCTGGCCTGTGGGAAAAGGACGGAAGTGTCCTCGGGACACCCTGGGGAGCTGTGAATAAATGAGTTTGCTGATAATGAGAGTCCTACTTCTTATTCTGCTACTGACTGGTCCTGCGGTTTGGGCTAAGGAGTCATCCCTCCATCCATCTCTCCTTTTCCCTTTTGTAAAAGCTCCCTTCACAGGTGGAATAAAGACAGCTTGGGGGTGTCAAAGAAGTTATACATACGTAGCTCCCTAGTTGACAGTATTTCAAACATAGATAACCACACCCACATTTATTAGGGTAGAACATAGCACATGAGGGCACATGAGCATGGATGGTGGAGTATTAATTATCTGCTTCTAAAAAAGAAAAAAAAAAAACAGTGTGGAGGTATAGAACAGGATGGAATATTATGGGTGGCAAAATGGACTAGGATATAAACAGAAGGCTATTTTGACCCTCAGTATATCATATATCTGCTGTCAATCATTGAGCTCAAATTCAGGCACTGCCATATACATTGTGCTAAAGAGTTCTGTGTAGGTACTATCATGATGCTCATTCACAGTAAGGGAAGCTATCAAGTTTTATCATGAAGGGACTTCAAATCAGAGTTCAGCTATGCTTGGCATGTGGTACCTGCTCCACACTTTATAGAGATCTGGCCTCAAAGTCCATGGGATCTCAGTCAAACTTACCTCTGTCTCAGACCTCATAATCAGCAAAGTGGGTTGGTGAATTAGCATCCACTGTGTGTATAAATGCTGCTTGGAGGAACTTTTATTTCTTTTTGCTGTTGATTTCGGATGTGGCCTTGTGATCTGTAGTGTACACTGCACTGCATTATATAGTGACCCTGGATCCTGAGTAAAGAGGCCATTGGACAGAGCCAGACATGGCCGGCAAGCGTCAGAACATAGTGAGGGAAGTAATGAATTATTATGGCAATGAACTTTCTGGAGTTTGAGGTCCTTTCTTACAGTAGCATGGCCTAGTCTACCCTGACTGATCCATTCACCTATGAAGAAAAGGGAAAGAGGACATGTTTACATAATAGATCTCTGTGAATTCTTTAGTTTATCAGGTCAAGAGCCTTTCTGAATTCCAGACATGAAATTAATACCTGTTTAGGGTCATTATGCCTATTTCCATGGACAGCAAAATATTTGAATATTGTAATACTTTATATTATTATTATTGTTGTTGTTATTATTGTTATTATTTTTGTAGTTGTTCTGTTACTAGAGCCAGAATAGAGGGCTGAGAAGCATTGGGAAAGAAGTTATTGCTTGTTCATCTCAGCACTTCCCATGAATGTCCATCACTTCACGTTTTATTGGAGGGGATACCCTGGCTGTCCTGGGATGGTTCCTCCTCCTCCTCCTTCCCCTGAATGCTCCAGCAGCTCATCCCAAAAGGTCTGGTTCAGATCATGTTAGGGTCAGAAGTGAAATGAGTTCTGGAAGCCCTCCCCTTGGTACTACCCACCCCCCACTGACAGCCGCAATGTACAATTCATCATGACTTGACAGATTCTACTCCAGAGAGACACTGGGATAGAACAATAGGGCTTCATGGGTCAGCAAGGAAGGGGTGGGGAAGGGCTTCAAGTGGAAGCCCATGGACTTCAGGTGGCATCTGGGAAATCAGCCACTAAAAGCACAGCAAGCAGCCAAGCCCTGGAAGCATCTCTCAACTAATTGGAGAGAACCTTCCCAGAGTGGTGAATAGGACCCAAGGCTACGTGGGAGGACCACACACAGATTCCAGGTTTTAGTAAGAACAACAGTCAGACCTCCTTGCAGGTCGATGAATAGTTTCTCACTGAAGTCCCTTCCTGTGTTTAGGTGCCAGATGGGCTCCAAAAGAAATACTCAGAGTGAGCCCCACCTAGAGAAAGCGGGTGGGGCTGGTCACAGGTGACAGAATTCTCCAGCCAGCCCAAGGACATGGAGATCCCAGGCCTTGAAAAATGGCAGCTTCCAAAAGGGGTTGTCTGAAATAGTAATTAGGGTATGTGTGGGCCCTGCTGAGTGCCATTTAGAGCCTTCTATGTGCATTGGCTGGCAGAGGCTCAACCTGACAGGAGAGTCAATCAATATGTCAGCAATACTTCACCGAGAGCTGCTCAACCCCTGCTTGTCAAAGAGGACAAACATGGAAGCCACAGATGTTCTGTGTTTGCTGAGCAGGCCCCCAGGAGCAAGGGGTATCTTTAAAGATCAGGCCTGTCGATATATAACCCCAGGGAGGAGATTGGACTCTCCCTTTGAAAATGCAATACTGCAGGCCAAGCAGAGCCCTGGGAGGGAAAGGAAGGAGCCAAGCCTGCTGGGTCTTGTGGCTCAGCACGTGGGCAGAAGCATAGGGCCTTTAGGCTGATGTCGGAGTGCGTTCAGAAATGTGAAGATGATAGGAAGGGTCAGGGTTGGATCTCCTTGGCTTTGCACCAGGCTATTAAGCCCACAATGCCAGGACTCCTGTGGGAAACAGCAGATTCCCACGGTGTCCCTGTGGAAAGGATGGAACCTGCTGAGAGAGGGATGGCCAGGGCTAATGTGCACAGATGCCAGCCCTGGACTTACTGGGCACTGTAAAGGCTCCTTAGCAGTGAGCAGTGAAAATCAACACATGCAAATGAGCATCTTCAGCCACGATGATGATTCACATTTATTTTGACAACGTGCCAGGGACTGGGATAATTACTTTAATGGCAGCATTTATTCATTATTTATCATTCGGCAAATATTTATTGAGCTCACACTGTGCATCGGATTGTGTCCTGGCCCCAGGAATAAAGCAGTTGACAAAACACAATTCCTGCTCTCATGGAACTTACATTCTAGTGGGAGGCAAAGAAACCAGACACCTGTGAAAAGTGAAGTGAGGGCCAGGTGTCCAGAGGGGTAGGGGCTGGGAAATACAAGGCTCTTCTTCTTTTGCCTTTAATGAAGACTTGTCAAAGATGGTGTCATGGTAAGTTAAGTTCACACAAAGAAAGACCTAAAAGAAATGAGATGGCAGTTTACATTGACACCAGGGACCAGCAGTTCAAGCTAGAGTCTTATAAGCAGGAAGGGGAAGTGGAGGGCAGGTAATATCGGAGGAACAGATGCTTTTGGAGGGACTCAGCCTTTTGTTGAAGGATGTCTTTTGAAAGGGAAGATAATCTCTGTATCCAACAGATAGCCCATCGCCATACAGAGCAGAGCACTAATTTAATTTGTATTTTACAAATATGAACATTGAAGTTGAGAGAGTTTGACTCATCCCAGGTCATACATACCACTAGTCAACCACCAGGGGAATCTGGGATCCACACCCTGGTGTGTGTCACTTAGGGTCAGAGCCCCAAGTCCTCATGCTGCACTGATGAATGACTCTACTCTGAGGTAACATCCCCATCACCTCCCAGGACATCGGTCCTCTGCATTTTTCTGTTGGAATACGGTTTTAAGATTGAGCAGGGCAGGAAGGTTCTAGAACGTCTTCTGTGAATGTTGACCAAACCCACTCAGGAACAAGTACCTCTTGCAAGCACGCATTCATCCTCTGTGAATGCACCATGGCCAGTAGCCATTTTGCTATTTAAACTAAAGATCCACCATTGCCAATGATGGATAAAGGCCTAGCGACTTCGGCCACCTGGGCGGCTGACATCAGCGTGTGTGGTGGCTTTTTCCTGGCCTAGTCTGCTCCTCATCCTCTGGGGTATGGTTAAGCATAACACTTGTATTTCTTTCTTTTTCTTTTTTCTTATTTTGGAAAGGGGGGGCGGGAGAGGGCAGCTTCTGCAATGCCCTAATAATACCCCTTCAAGAATGCTGCTGCAGCCAAAACTATCTTCTGTGGGAAAGAAGCGATGCAAATAAAACCATGAGGAACAACAGTCTTGAAAATGCCTTAAGACTTAAGAAAGGAATTAAAAAAATTTAAATCTCAAAGGAGTTAAAAAAAAAAATCCCCTTTTAAAAATCCTAACTGCCTTAGTGAAATGGTTTTGCTTATTTTCCCCAGACAGTGCAGCAATACACTGAATGGAATAAATTCAAAGCGCCACATGGAAGTGACGTCCACAAATCCCTTTACCAGTAATGGGATTTGCGCACCTAGCTCTTGAGAATGCTCAGGGAAACTTACTTGCCTGTCCAACTTTCAGCTTGCAGCTTCCAAGATGCTTACAAAGCTCAGGGCCAGGGGACTTATACAGAAGAGAGAAGAGAAGGAAGTGATCCCAGAATCCTAGCAAGACCACTTGAAAGAGAAGGGGCTTTGGGGAGACAACCACTGCCTGCCCATCCCTGCAAGCCCTGCCCTATTCCCACCATGGTCCTAAACCATCCTCAGTAAGGATCGTGCCTGTCACCTTCCTAATTCTGGTCCCTCTCTAAAATAGGGAGGCTTTCTGTCCCCTCCTGCACATCTGCCATGAGGACAAGGTGACAGTTCCATAAGGCAGCTCTGGGACCAAGGAGCAGTATGTTTTCCAGACAAGAAGACTCTACACAGAAGGACCTGCACATTAATCTATTCTTGTGACAGGCTCAGGACGGTACAGCGAGTAGGAAGTGGGATGAGATTAATCAATCCCTCTGTTTGGAGGAAACAAACAGGGCTCGTTGCAGCTTCCAGATGTGTAGGGTCATGGAGTCAGTGTCATCCCTACTTCTTTCCCTTGAGCCCCTGTTGCAGGTGCTCGGCAGGTGGCCTCAGCTGATAGTGTGGGCGTGGTGTGTAGTGTGCTGAGCTGACCTCTAACAACACCCTCCCTCCCCAGCATCACCAAGAAAATCAATACTCAAGACAGACACACGCTCGCCGCCACTGTTTTCCTCCCGTGCAGAGTGCCTGGAATATATTGGTTGCCCATGCCGGCCAGGCAGCCCATTGTCCATGGAGTCTGTGCATCCTTGAATAGATAAACAGGCCCAGAGCCATCAGCCGCATGGGTGCCATTTCCCACCCAGATCACTCCCGTCTTGATGCTATTTTTCCCCCCAGAAAGAAATAAAATAAAAGCCGTTCTTTCCTCAGGAAAGCCCAAGAAAACACCTTTAAAGAAGGATAATATCCGGAGGTTTTATTCACCAAATAAATCATGGTCTGGGATTTTAAGAGCTTTTGTGACAACAAAACATATGCCCACAGTCCATGCATATATACCTAGATGCTCGGCCCCACCCCAGCTTGTCAATCATGACAACCCAAACAATATCTGTGGGGTTTTTTTTCTTTGTTGTTTTGTTTTGTTTTAAAGAATAGCACCCAGCAGCCCTTTTAAAGGGAGGGGGTTAGATCCACGAGACTACCGACTGACTACAAAGGCAAGGCAAAGGGGTGGCACGTGGCAGGAGGCCACAGGAATCCTAGGAAGCAGACATATGAATGTTTTAGAGGATGAGATGTCATATCGATCCAGAGACGTGCAATGTGAGCTGGAACAAAGAGAGAAGTCTCCTGTGAAACAGCCGCCCACAAGAAGCAGTGGCCAGGGTTCAGGCCTGTGCTAGTGATGGCCCTTGGCAGACTGAGCTCTTGGGCAAGTTTCTTCCTTTGGTGGCAGTAAAGTGTGGGGAGAGAGGGGTCTGGGATTCATTTCTCCTTCCTATATCTGCAGGCAGCCCCTCATAGACCTCACCCAAGAATCTTCTGGCAGCCCACAGACAGGCAGCCTGAACCGGGGCAGGAAAATCGGGGTAGGAAAGGCTTAGGAAGAGAATAAAGGGAAACTGCCTCCCTATGCCAAGTCCCTGGAAAGAAGAGGGTTTATCCCCCTCTTGGCTCAAAGTGGTACACAGTACCAGTGAGTAGACGAGTCTGATAAGCTGACATACCTCTCCAGCACCTTTCCTTAGCTATGATGGAAGCTGCAGTGTTTTTTAGTACTCAGTATAGTTCTAAGTCCTTTGTGCCTGCTACACTTTACTTATTCTTATTTACTGATTCTGGCTTATTGCAATAAGCCAGAGGTAAGAGATGCCATACCCTTATTTTACAGAGGGAGTTGGGGGTATTCGGATACCAGAGGGCTGGGTGGAGACAGCTGGTTTCACAACCAAGTATGGACTATTAAGCACTATCTTAACCTCAGGAGACTCAATGATAGCATGCTTTCTGAGAAATTCACCAGGAGGTGTCATTGTGCGAGCATCATAAAGGGGACAAACTGAAATCTCTACAATGTCATGGAGTCATATAACCTTCTGGGATCAATACACATGTGGTTTGTTATTGTCCAGAACTTTTTTTTTTTTTTTTTAAGTCAGAGCTCTCTCTGTAGCTTTGCCTTTCCTGGACTTGCTTTGTAGACTTGGCTGGCCTTGAACTCACAGAGACAGCCCCTCCTCCAGCCTCTACCTCCCTGAGTGCTGGGATTACAGGTGGGTGTCACTGCCCCTGGCTGACCAGAGCATTTTGACATGGTCCCTGGCGACAGCCCTACAGAAAGAAGGGTAACCAAACTGATGTCCAGGGTGGAGTAGATATAAAGTGGGGTGAGGCCTCAACAAATATCTCTTACTTCTGGCTGGGTTTTGGGAGTGTTACCATGTCCGCAGTAGCGATTGTGGCTGTCTCTCATTGAACCACTAGCCGTCACTAATGTTCTGGGTTGCAGATAATTGCTTTCTTATTTTGCAGAACCAAGCTGGGGTTCAGAGAACTGAGCTGGGCAGTCGGTAAGCAGGAGGGATAGGCTAGTCCACCAGATGCACGGGCCTGCTCTAGCCCAACATCTTTTCCAGAGTTCTCTTTGGACACACCTTTGTGCTCTCCTTTTTCCTATGTTAAGCATGGTAGCGTCACATCAAGGTGGGTCTCAGGCATCTCCTAGTCCAGATAGGTGCTGTTTAGGCCGATGGTAACCCACTTTCCCTACATAGGTGTGACAACTTATCTGAGCTTGCCACAGCTATGATTGGCTAAGCCAGGGTTTGGACTTTGATCTCTGGCTTCCAGTTCTGCCTGCCGCTTTCTTCCATTCCGTTAAGAAAAACAGAATATCCCTGGGCCTCCATGTGACACTATATAAGACTCCATGTAAGACGCCCCCAGAGTGGCTCCCCTTTCTTACCCGAGCCAGGTTACCAAGGTCTCAGTAACATAAGATATGCCCACAATGTGTTTAGTTATTTTTAAATGCCCTTTTTTCTCCTTTTTTTTTTTTTTTTTTAAAAGATACTAATGTTTCATAATCCCTGGCACTGGTTAAACAACCACAGCTGTGAAAAATGAAACTTGTAGTGTTTTTTTAAAAATGAATGTCAATTTTGAGTGTATTTGAAATGTTTCCTCCAGTAGAGATATGTGAACCCCATTGGGGAAGACTCCTCTGCAGAGGAAGCAGTGTTTGGTGAACATGGCACGTGGGTCTGGATGTGTTATCTAGAGCAGCCCGTTTCATAGGGCACCATGAACAAACACAAATGTGATCTTTAAGTATACCTCCTCCCCAGTTTGGGGAGGAAAAGACTCAGTTTGCACCCTTTTGTATGTAAAATAAAATGTCCTACCTTTCTTGGCCAAAAAAAAAAAAAAAAAAAAAGATATGTCCACAAATAATTTAATAAAATTAGTTCAAGAGAGGGGCATCCGGATGCCTTCTGAGCTTCATTTCATAGGCAGAGCTCCACGATGCGTGGTTTCCGTGGCAGTGCTTTTAAACCAGACTCTAAAATCTCCACTTGCCCCTCTTCCCCTTCTCAGAGGACCCAGTGGTCAATACAGACACAGGCCTCTTCCTAGGAGAGAACTGGGGTGTCGATTCTGTACCTTTTCAGAAGTGAGAAATGAGTCCTAGAATGGAAGATGTTGAACAAATCCTATATGTAATTCTCATTTCAATTTGGTCATTTGTTCAGCGAAGTCAAATTAGGCACATAGGGAGGCCGCCAATGTCCCTTTCAATTTTTAATTTTTGACATGGTTAACTCTTAAAAAAAAAAAAAAAAAACTCAGGACTGAAAAAAAAAAAGTGCATTAGCAAATTGGGCTTGATCTTTTCCTTAAATGGCTCTTAGTTAAGTGGGTTTCAGATGGCTAAGCTGAAACATTTAAAACTTGATTCTGATGGAGAGAAACATCGTGTTGGAAAATTCCTTCTATCTCCCAGGGCCTGATTAGGTAGCAAGGAAGGGAAGTCAGGGAGCACAAGGGGCCCCAGCACTGTGATCTATTTGATATCAATACAGGCAACTTAAAAGAACAAAGCTCACTGGGAAGAAAGGACAGGACGCTTTCTTTCTGGAACATAAGCTATCTGTACCCATTTTTTTTTTTTTTTAAAGAGCCACATTTTCATCTGTAACTAGATAAATGACACAATTAGATTTATTTTGAGTTAGTGACAATTTATTTAATCGAGCTAATTTGAAGGGTTTTACGTGACACTCAGGTCCCATATGCTTCCTCTGTGATAAGGTACACATTTCTTTCAACAAGTGGTAGGGCTGCAGGGTGCTGGGACATTTCTGGTTTCTGCAGAGAACTGTGATGAGGCAGAGAGGAGTGGGGTATGGTGCTTACTAACCTCCTACCTCCTCTCGTTATGTCCCAAACTTCCATTGTAACTCTTTGGAAGAGTTTAGAGCCAAGCACGGCCCAACACCCCCCCACCCCCCCCCCCCCCCCCGCTCTCCATGTGATACTGGTGTCTCTTCTAGTGACAGTGGTATGGCTTTGCCCCCAGTTTATTCAACAGTTTAAGCCCCGAGGTCTTAGGTGTGTGGTATGAACAGAGTGGAAACTTAATCCACGTGTTTGGAGATGATGCCTTTGAAAAGTGATTCAATAACGTAGGTCACTAGAATAGAGTGCTCTACGGTTGTATCCCGGTGGCTTTACAAAGAAAAAGAGCAACCATATAGGTGGAGAAACATACACCCCTGCTGTGATACAGTGCAGAGGTCCATCACAGAGCCCAAGCCATGCTGTTTGGACTCTGAACCTTCAGAATGGTGAGTTCAAACGAACCTCTCATTTTTATAACGTAGTCCGCTTCTGGTATTTCATTATAGCAAGGGGCTATCAACTAATACAATCAGCCTGGGACAGGACTCCAGGACTTGCGTATGGATAGGGAAAGGAAGATGAGCCCATTTGTGAACGTGCACACCATTGTCATTCCTTACTGTTTTTAGGTAGAGGTTTCTGAAAGGGTCTCTCCTATCTAACACCACTGTAACCTAAACTGCGTAAGCCCGTTTGGAGTCGGTATGCCACTCTCTAGCCCCTCTTTTGCAAAAGACAGAAACACTATCTCATTATCGAAGGCCTGTGGCTGCTGGTTTTTGTTTTGGTTTGAATTTTTAAATCTGGCCAGTCGAGGAAGGTCCTACAGTTAGTTGGGACTAGCTCCTCGAGACAACTCCGTTGTCAGGCCCGGGAACAGCATCTTCAGCACTCCCTCTGACCCTCCACGCTCTGCTTGGGCTCTGTCAGAAGCAGCTGTCTTGTCACCTCTCTCCTCAGACATGCCCGCCTTTCCTGAGGTCCTCTAGCCAGAAAGTCATTTGCATTCTTCTTCTGGGCCAGCAGTGGCCGACATAAATATAGCACACATGACGTTGCCTTCTTCTTTTAACCACTCCAAATAAGTACAAATAAATATAGTTTTAAACCCAATATAACCCAAGTATTATCAGTTCAACATGTCATGATCATAAAATCCCAAATGAGACGTTTTACGGTACTTTTTGTTTGTGCAAAGTGCTCAAAATCTGGTTTGTATTTTAGACGCACAGAATCTCAGTTCAGATGCTAAATTTTCAACAGTTAAAGTAAAATGCGGTTCTGCCAAAACAATGAAAGTGTTAGTAAACACAAATATTTTACACTTTGGTTTTTAAAGTTAAATGAATTGAAGGGGAGTAAGACTTGCTTGCCGCCTTGCGCTGAGCCAGTGTGCCTGTGGGAACAGTTTGAGGCGTCTGCAGTTCAGTCAGTTGCCCTAAAGCCCCTGAGGCTCCCCCTCCCCATGTGCAGATGCATATATGGCTTAACAGTGATCGGTGAAATGCTGGCGATTCTTACCCAGACCACAAGCTGTGACTGTGTTGAGCCATGAGGTATGTTTTCCTTCCCTGTTTTCTAATTTGTCCCTGTGACCAGCAGAAGGTTAGATGGCCATAGTATTGAGAGACACATGTGTACACATACATATATAAAAACAGTCAGACATACATACACATGTGTACACATATATACATACACACATATACATGCAGACATACATATACACATATACACACATACATACATACATTCATATACACACACTGACACATACATGTATACCCCACCCATACACATATACAGTCTCACAGATACACACATAGGTTTCATTTTATTTTTTTAGACAAGGTTTTGCTATGTAGCCCAAACTAGCCTGGAACCCTCTCTACAGCACAGGCTGGTTTTGAACTCATATCCTCCCACCTCAACCTCCCAAGTGCTAGGATTATAGGTGTGTATCATCATGCTTACATAGGAGATATGTATTAAAGGCAAGAATGCTTTGAAAAGCTATGTTTAGGACTCTAGACTATGCTGGTCCTATAGCATTAGAGGCTAAGAATCAATGGTCCACAGCAACACGCTGAACCTACTGAACTCCTTATGCAGGGTCTCAGTTTCTATCTGATTTCAAGATTCTTTTTTAGAAATTGAGGTAGTAACTGTTATTCCATTTTACAGATAAGAAAAACTGAGGCTTTGAGAGATTAAATAACTCCCTAGCCCTAACTAGTTACCAAGTGCTCCTTAGAGCCAGAGTTCTTAGTTGCGTCTCCTCAAGTTCAGTCAACAATGCCCATGCCCATGGGTTTCACTTGTACCACTTTTTCTTGACTCTGTTTTTTAAAATAGCTTCTACTTTAAAGAACTTCAACTAGTGTAGTCACATCCCTAAATAATGCCTACAAAATGAAAAGTTTCATACATTTTAACAAACCTAAGATCTGTGAAACATTAGAAAAAAGAAAAAAAAAAAATACTGGAAAAAAAAAATCAGCTGTGAATGTCCCAGACTTTAAAACATGGTTAGAGATGAGCATATACAATACTTCTTTCTCAGTAAAAAATAAATGCTTTTTTAAAAGAGAAACATTTCCTCTTCCATGTAGTCACACTGCGTGCCCCCAGCGGCCTATCGGCATTCGCAGAGTGCTACTCGCTCTTTTTCCTACAGCTCCTTGTATTAGCCTTTCCAGTTTAGACCCAGCACGGTTTCTGCACTTTCTGATTGCCTCCGACCTCAGCCAAACAAAGAGAAACACTAGCAGCAGAAGAGACCAGAAGGGAAGCATCCCAGACCTGTCTTTTCTCTAGATTCCCAGTTGTGGGGAAAACAAACACACATCTCCAACTGTAACATCCTCTGCCTGGAGGCTGTTTCCTTGTGGCCAGAGCACAAAGACTGCATTAGGGAGCTGGATCGAGTGGCTAATCCTTGACACTGAGAGATTTCTGTCTTAGGTCACCTCCTCTGTTTCACCTTTCTTTCTTCTAGTCCTGCAGGCTCTCTACTGCCCAGGCAACCATAGGAGTGTTTGGGGGCCGGTATCTCAGTATCTACTTAATACAATGATCCCACCAACAACCATGGAGGGCCCACCAAACCGCAGGTGCCGTGGTCAATACAATTTGCAGGGACAAAAAAAAGTCAACAGTGAGACAGTTCCCACTGTGTGCTGGTCACTAAGCACTTCACAGGTTTAGACAAGACATGAAACCACCATTGTTTTGCTGGACCAAAGGTGGTAGAATATTGGCAGGTTCGTGTGGTTCAACTTTATATGTTTATTGCTTCATACGATAGCTTGCAAGGCAAATGCTTTCCTTAGACCCTCCTTACAGCCCAATACAACAGAAACAGACAGCATTGAGTATTATGTCCGAGCTTTTCTGAAAGTAGTTGGACTTGAGGATGCCAGTTCAGAAGAGTCCACTGGAGCTCTTCCTGTCTCTTAGAGTAGAAATAGTAGAAGACAGGCACCCCACCCCCTCAGTGTGTGCATGTCTTTTGCAACTATCCCAGATAAGAAAATACTTGGGGGGCCCTCTCCCCCAGATTAATTTTCACTGAAGATGACTTCCTAGGCCGTGCATCCATGCAGGAAAGCAGTCAGTCCTCTGTGCTCACCTCGTCTCTGCGCCCACCCTTGAAGCTGTTATTTTTGGGTGATGTTTAAACAGGAACCTCAGGCTTGCAGAACACTGGGCTTTCATACTTCATGCCAGTGGGAACGCGAAGCAACACAAAGCAGTGCCAGGGCAGTGGAGGTGTTCTGAATGGCTTCCATCAGCTTCCTTTAAAACTACTACAAACAGTCTAAGCAGAAAGCGTGTTGCCATGCAAATGCAGCTTCACGATAAGCCCTGACCTCCGTTTTTTTCCCCCACTTAGGTTTCCACCTTTAGTCCCTTTCCCAGATATTCAGGACGCGTACAATACACAGTTTTCTGCTTCTACCCTGATGTCTGCTTATTGAGAACTTCCATCACCAGCTTTGACGTTGCCACAGCAAAGGCTTGAGGGCCCTGGCAGAGCTCAGATAACTAGCATGTTCGAGCCAGTCCCTTGCCCTGTGCCTTCTAGGGTACCATGATGACCAAGTCCTGCCACATTTCGAAAAACTTATCTTCTAGGGCAGAGGCTTCAGCATCACCATGAGCTGAGATGTAAATTTTTGGGCCTCACTCCAGAAATCAAGGGTGGAGCTGCAGCATCTACGTAGCACTGAAACTTCCAGGAGACTGTGACGAATGCTT
The DNA here is from genome assembly GCF_903995435.1 of Acomys russatus. Lineage (NCBI taxonomy): Eukaryota > Metazoa > Chordata > Mammalia > Rodentia > Muridae > Acomys > Acomys russatus. The sequence goes on from NC_067161.1 coordinate 18,734,566, forward strand.
ATATTGGAGGCACCGGTATGGGAGGCCCGGCTGACAGCAATTAGTGAAAGAGAACATGAAAGTAACGAACAAGCTCCTCTTGTCTGTTTCCAAGCAGGTGGAGGAGGCTCAGACACTTCCCTCCAGGTCTGGGCACTAGATCTCTGCCCACACAGGTAGCATGGCAGAGGCGGCGGGGAAGATGCAATATGGAAAAAAGATATTCAAGCCAGGGTAGAAAACAGGGAAGAGGGGGAGAGAAGCCAAAACCAGGGCGAGGCAGAGCGCAGTGATAAGGTGGGCTGTTCCCAGCACACTGTCTGTCCTTCAGGCACCTACCTCTGTCTATTTTTGCCTGATCTAGATGAACCCCAACTGGGGGAGACCCATGCCTCCCCCAAACTGGGCAGCACTCCCTGTGTGGACGCCTTTCTGTCAGTCACATCCTAACTTCTCTGGAGCTCCTATCCGGCTTCGAGTTCTATTCAAATTATCAGCAACTCCCGTGTTGTTAGTTATGTCTAAAAAAATTCAATCTGCTGAAACTTGGTTATTTTCATTCATTTACAGACCTTCCTGCAGCATCATATTTTCTGCCATTAATGGATATGGGACTATAGGAGCAATTAATGGCATAAGCCAAACTTATAAATCCTAAAGATGGAAAAGTTGGGCATTGTGCCAGGTAGAAGAGGTAATTTTAGACAGAAGATATTTTAGTCAGTGTCTCTAAAGTGGCCCCCTCCCCCATTCTCTGGCTAGCCCTGCCTGAGGCAGACATGCCTTGGGAGATCTCGGCTCAGAGTGGAGTATACTTCCCTCCTCTTCTATCTGGCATAAGTCTACCCAAAGCTAGATACTTTGCTGAACTTCCATCAGTGATCAATTGAGGCTGGGGCCTCTGGTTATAACAATCTGCCTTCATGCATACTAAGGGGAAAATGTCCCCCCTTAAGGCCCATGATGCTCTGCTCCCCACTTTGAATGAAGCAGCTAATGTAGCAGCTTAGGATAGCTTGTCTTATCCTGGCTTAGTCACAAATCAGTCACGTTGGATGCTCTTAATTAGCTTATGGAAGTGCAGGAGTAGTTAGCCAATCAATCCTGGTTTTAACTTTCATCCATGGTCTGTACTATCAGCCAGTTAGTTGCTCCCCTCTGCCCCACTAAATTCACATGTTGAAGTCTTATACACCAAGTTAAGTGGTGGGTCCTGTGGGAGGTGGGGAAACCGCAAAAGCTCACAAATAAAACAGGGTTTATGTTAGACTTTAACATCTCACACAATGTTGGGGACATACTCCTATAAAAAGCATTTTGTTGCTTATCTGAAATTCAGATTTACCTGGGCATTCTATATTTAATGTGGCTACCCTTTCGCCAAGTGATTTTGGGGTGAGCAGTCAAGCTTCTGATTTTGTGTCTATTGCAGCTCTCTCTCTCTCTCTCTCAGATTTATTTATTATTTATACAGTATTTATTCTGCCTGCATGTACACTTGCAGGCCAGAAGAGGGCATCCTATCACATTGTAGATGGTTGTGAGCCACCATGTAGGTTGCTGGGAATTGAACTCTGGACCTCTGGAAGAACAGTCAGTGCTCTTAACTTCGGAGCCATCTCTCCAGCCTCTATCGCAGCTCTCTTAAAAGTCTGAAGGAGTAAAGAGAACCCCGTCCATGCTAAGTGTCCCTCCAAGCCCCTCCTCCATGTAGCACCAGGATGGATTTCTGCGTAGAAGAGAACCCGGACCAAGCATTTACACTTTTCCCCGAAGTGTCAAAACTGCCTGGCTGTCTGGTGTGCAAAGCATATGGACGGCTCTTTTTATCAACCGCACTGAGTCCTGGGTGGGACCCACAGATTTATCAGAGAATTCAGCTAGGACCAAATTTTTATTCTATTGCTGCCAAGCTCCTTAGAGACATCTGATATCAAGAGAGCCAGCATGTGGCATGAGGCTGGTGAGCTGCTCCAGCCCCGTCCGTCGCCAAGGCTGGGTGCTAGTCCTTTCTCCTTAGAAGGCACACAGAATGCCTTTCGCCTTTCAGAGCTCAGCTCCTCTCCTGCATGCACGGGAAACATGGACCCTGAAGATCCCTGCGAGTTCCACGTGTGCCAGATTTCATGAGTCCTGTGGATACTGCCTTGCCAGCAAGGCACAAGCCATTTCTCTCCCTTCCTCCTGGAAGGAAGTTTATTACACAGAGTGATAGGTGGATGCCCTCTTACTACCACATAAATCTGCCATACAACCCATGTGCTGAACTTCTTAGACAGGAAGAACAAACAGTTGTTACTGCAACAGTCCACAAAGAGAGAAAAAAACAATAGAACCAGAAACAAAAGTGAAATAGCAAACAAAACCTATGGAGAGATTTATTCCCTGTTAGAATATTTACCAAGACAGTAACCATGCAAGGCTGGAGTCCCACTGTACTTCTACAGTAGGGAAGCCATGTACAATCGACTTTGTTTTTCTTAGATACTTTGCTGCTCAGGTTGTGAGCAATAACTCTTTCAGTACCAAGTGTCCAAAAAAAAAAAAAAAAAAAAAAAAACAAAAAACAAAAAACAAAAAACCAAAAAAACAAAAAAACCAAAAAAACCAAAAAACCCCTCAGTTTGCAGACATTCCAGAAATCTTCACCGGAGAGTTGTGCTTGGGTTTAGGATACTCCGAGGCTAGTCCAAAGTCAACCTTAGTTTTAGGCAAGATGCTTGCGTTGAATATCTTTTCCTCTGTGCTCTCTGAGAAGCTACAGTGCCTGAAAACTCTTGATGTAAAACAAAAAGCCAGGCCAGAGGCTGCTGGGCAGCATGTTTGAATGAAAAGGGACAGCTATTTCTTGTCCCAGGATAGCTCTGTGTATTTAGAACCAACTTCTGACCGAAGGGCTAGTGACCTCAGAGTTCCCTTTTTGTAGCGTCTCACCCCAGCTAGCTCTCATTGGGTAAGGACAATTCTACTCTCTGGGAAATACTTGTTCATTTCCTGGCAGGTGCAAAAGTAACTGACTTGTATACGTGGAGGGATTATCATTTTAATCAGTGTTTTGATCTAATTAGTTTGTTCTTGCTGAGATGGCCCCATTCCCCTTATTTCACATAGAAATTGGAAAGGTGATTGACACTTGGCTGAGGAGGGATTAGTCTTACTTGGTTCTACCTGTGTTTGCCACCATGTATTCCAAAAAGGATGCAAACATAACTGATGGGTTCAATCCTGCACTCCCAGAACTAAAAACAGTCTTTTTTTTTTTTTTTTAGCACTTTCTTTCCTTTATTTACTTTCTTTCTCCTCCCTACTTTTTTTGTGCTAAACACCATGTTAAAGAGCTATTGCCTTTAATATATATAAGCCCATATGAGATAGTTATTACTATTGGTCCCATTTTACAAGGAGGAAACTGAGTCAGAGAGTTTGAGTAATCCACCTATGTTTATAGGTTATAAAGAGAAATGCTGGGATGTGGCCAGGGGCCCTATGGCCAGAACTCATTTGCTTATCTTGTATTTGTTTGGTAATCAATAATCAAATGAATGACTTAACTAATAAGGGCCAAAATGCCTCTGGCAATAAGTCGACAACTTCTACCTACAGTTCTCAGATCCAGAATACCCAAAAGTACATCTAACATCCCGTTTCAGGATTTCTCTTGGCTTCTGTAACCTTCTGCCCCCACTCCCTCCCCAGTGACTCATGACTTCATCCTCCATGGTGTAGGCTGTTGCCACAGCTCTCATTAAGAACCCGATTTCAGGAGCTCATTAGTTGCTGATCCCCGAGCTGGTGGATGAATGCTTATGTGGACACCACATTAGCAGAGGAGTCTATACCACTGAGAGGAATGGTGGCCCTAATCTCCTCTAGTCAGGAGAAGTTTCTTATGACCATAGCTGTCCCCTGGGATACCAAGAGGCCTGCTTAGGGGCCATATCATGAACAGAGCAAAGAAGTAGATTCCTATTTATGGTCACAGATAGAGAGTCATTCAGGAAGCTGACTCACAGGCATTTCCCCCACCCCCACTTTAAATGTTTATATCCATTGCCAGCACAGCTGAGCCCCCATCATATCTCTGAGAGGTGCACTACAACCTCTGGGATCATATAAGAGTTCCCCAAGCAGGGAGATCAAATTCCAGGTGTGAGACTCACTGGATGAGGCTTTTATTGCTGGCCCCTGCTTCTTATTGTAGCAATACTTTTAGTTTGAGGAACCTATGAGTGGTCTCTTGATTAGTGATTGACTCCATCTTTTAACATATCGCTGCCTAACAAGCTCAATCAATGGTAACACTTCTGCCTACCCTAGAGGACATCTGCTATGACCTCATATCAAGAAGGTAACCTGCTTGATCTGCAAAGTGCCACTTTGTCTTTATACAGAGGTAGCTGACAGGAGAACTGGGGAGAAAACCCTGCTTCTACATGGCCTCTCTTGCTGCCTAATCAAGCCACCTTATCACGGAACTTGAAAGTCCTTTACAGGACCTACATTCCAGTGTCCTGTTGGCAATCTGTTAACATTCATTGTCAACAGAGAAAGAAAAAAAAAATTCAACTCTGCACCAATTTCCCGGAATCAGTACTAAAGAGAAGTGTCAAATACTTTCTACTTTAATCACTTTTAAAACTTTTAACGAATCTCTTCTTTTAAACAAATAATGCCATTAGCATGGATGCTATGCAAATGAGATGCAGGACCTGTATTTGTTTGGCTTCCTTAAAATTGTTTCTGAAACCTGATCACATCAAATATTTTTCAGTTTATGCAAAACACAACCTCTCAATGCGTTTTTTTTTTTTTGAAGACTGTGTAGTTTTCCATTTGCATGTTAGTCCCAAGTGGTAAATTTACACTTTGAATGTCGGATTAACAAATTTCCATGTCTGCATTGCATTTTGAAACTTAAAACACAAAGAGGTTACTTTTGTATGCCAAGGCCTTAAGAATCAGAAATCCAGTGACCTTCGAGATACCTGGATGCTGTTGGGTAGCACAGACAAGGTACCTGGGAAACCCGTGTTCCCATAGTAACCGTACCTTTTCAGTTATCTGTTTCATACAGTGTTTTTTCAAAACGTGATCTGAGGTCATCTCACAGAAGTCAGGGACCAAACACACTTTCTGCAGCTAAGAATTCATCCAGGACCCAGGACTCACAAATCTGCATCTACAAACCCCTTTTCCAAACTGCTCTTTCCCAGTTTGGTAAGCAACCCCTGGCACCGCCACCTCTTACTGTCAGTGAACAATGTTATGGCTTGAGAGAGCTATGCATGATCACACTTACTGTAGCGTCAACTATTTTTTTCTTAATTGTCCTGAGATCCTAGAAAGGAAACACGCGTCTGTGCTGACAGAGAAGCTCAGCGTGAACTCTCATTTTTCACATGGAGCTAATTAAAAACTGAAATTAGTTAAATATGGAAATGACACTTGCAAGCACTTTAGTAGAATTCTGGCAAAATCCCTCTGGAGTGCTGTGACATTACCTGCTGCTTCGAAACTCCCCAACTGAATTTCACAGTTAAAAGGCTGAGCAAAGGGAAAGTTATTATTGAGATTTCGGATTCAGAACGTGTCTGTAAGACTCCAAATTAAATTTCATGGCTGGCCCTTGAGTGGCTGGTGGTATAGAACGCAGGCCAGTGGAGTGGGCTGCTCACAATGTCCCTGCACGCGGGAACTCCAATTACCCCTCTTTAGGTATGGTATTGTGGGTGGCATAGGTGCGGCAATCAGAAGGTTAAGGGAATGCATTTCTCCTGGAATCTGGCCTGAAGTAGTTAGCATGCATGCAGACTCCAACAGAGAGAAGAGCCTAGACTCAGTGCCGGGGATGTAATGGACAGGATTAAAGAAACTGAATGGGCTGCTTAGGACCAACAAGATACATTTTTTTCCATGTGGAATCTGTTTCTCTCTCTCTCTCTCTCTCTCTCTCTCTCTCTCTCTCTCTCTCTCTCTCTCTCTGTCTCTCTGTCTCTCTCTGTCTCTCTCTCTCATATCTATCTATCTTTATAAATGCACATATATATATAATATATATTACATAAATATGTTTAGGCTTATGTATGCATACATAAGCATATCTTATTATCTATCTTTATAAATGCAGGTATATATAATATATATATCATATGAATATGTTTAGGCTTATGTGTGCATACATAAGCATATCTCCTGCCATATAGGCATTTCAGTTTCTATGCCCTATCGTGCCTACGAAGCAAGGAGATCTAGTAGCCTGCCTCTTTAGTGGAGCCTGACAGTAACAGTCTCCCTTAAGACCCCTGGGATAATAGCCTTTCTAAATGGTCCAAGATAAAGAGGGACCTTCCTTGGCAGGTGCCAAGAAAGCGGGCTCCAGGGATGTTAGGTGCCCTGTTATAGGCAAAACTGCAGGCTTTGCCCAAGGGCAAGTTACAATGTTTGCCTGTATCTGCATACAATTTAATTAAACCCGCCTACGTGTCTGATGGCTCTGGATTTGCTGCAGAGTGCTTGGGAAGTCCAGCCATTCTCCAAACAACTGGAGTGTTATGATTTTATTGTTTTTCCAACACCCTATCCATTTGTCCTTGAGGCATTCCCTCCCCCTGGACCCTGTCCATGACTGAGGCAGGCACCTCGTCCCCGCCTGGGCAGGCCAGCAAGAGGAGCCACTTAGTGCCAAAGAAGCCCTGCTCCATGAGACTGCTGGCAGGGAGCCGTTGGCGGGCTGAGTTGCCAGAAAGAGTTTTCTGGCAGCTCTGGAGCTCATCTTCCCATCACACTCAGGCTTTCTAGTCCTCGGCCTGGAAATCATCGCGGCTTACCCAGCTGGATGGGTGGAATGCTGCAGCTGTACCATCAGGCTGGCTTATTTTTATTGAATTTTGAATATCCAATTTCAAAGCAATTCAAATGAATTTGCCCAAGGCCTCGGATCAGTGTGGCTGCCGACACTCTCTGCAGTAGGTTTTCGAAGTTCATATTTCTAAACAAAAGCAAGCTTACAGAAGCTTTCCTTGTCAGAACTATCGCTTCCAAGGAACCTACTCTACTAACTCTATTAGGCCGCATGCAGACAGCAGCAAAAGCATTGTGCTAATCCAAGTCCCTCACTATCCGAGCACTGGTGGCCTAAGCAAACTCCTTCCACGGATTGGAGAAAGACAAGGGAGGTGGCGCGAGTGTTTAGTAGCTGACACAGGCAACACTGATTGCAGAGCGCCGGCTGGATGCACAAGATGTGACGGTGAACAGGAAAGGCAAAGAAAAGTGAGGGGCGTGGCTGCCCTCCATGGCCCTCACCCCCCATCTCAGAGGGTGAAAACAACCAGCCAGGAAGCCAGCAACAATTCTGAGCTTGTCGGGCAACAGTTTTTCCCTAACCCTTCCCATCAAGATTGAAAATGAAAACAAACAAGCTTTATACACATGCTCTGGTATAACTGGGCGGAGGATGACAGCACTTCATTGCGTGGATTGTCCAATAGGTCCAAAGGAATAAAACCCTCTTCCCTCACCACCGCTGTTATTCTAATCATGCTGGACCCATGCCTGGCAGGCATTTATTTTTAAATGCACAAAGCTCAATTTAACGCAAGTGGTATAAGGCTGAAGAGCTATGGAGAACAATGAATGGGACTCCCGAGGATGGCCAGACATAGTGTGTTATGGTCAAGGGTGGCTGACTATGAAAATACAACATGTTCCGGTGTCTTTCAGTGGGACTTGGGAGACACCAGGACTTAGCAGTTATTGAAAGCTGGTTTTAAGAAGTCTTGGGACCAAACTAATTCAATAGATATTTATGCTCACAATCTACCAAAGGGGGGAGAGAAAAGAGAGTGAAAGAATATGCAAATTGGGAGGCAATATGCAAACTGGGAGGCAATATGCAAATTGGGATCTGACAGTCAGAGAGCAGAAGTTGAAGGGTAGACGGCAAAGTAAACACTGTCAGAGTAGAGCTGACATCTGTCTGTCTATCTCAGGCCCAGACCTTCAGCTCATGGCATAGTACTGCCCAGTCACAGGTATGCAGTGAGAGTTTTTGAAAGGAAGGAAGGAAGGGAAGGAGGGAGGGGGGAAGGAAGAAAGCCTGCCTTTGTTTTATGTCCTTAGGAGTACAAAAAGGTTGCAAAGTAAGAAGTCCCGAAACAGCCACCTAATTGCTGCATGGTATGGAACAAGTTATCTCCAGCTCTCAGTTTGCCCATCTGTAAAATGTGGTTGATACAGGACTGTTTTAAAGCCCAGATACAAAATGAACAGAGCCAGCCTGTGATCGTTTAGGATGGAGTAGATTTCAAGCCTCTCTTCCTTTTACTGTGCTAGAGAAACCACAACTTATTGCTCCTTTTGCATGATTCTACGGAGTCTGCTTTCAAAGAGGAAAAAAAATTCTAAGCATGCCATTACTTTTTGAAAACAAAACAAAACAAAAACCCAAACAAACACACAAACAAACAAAAAACCAAACCCCCCCTGTAACCCTTTATTAGTGATTGTTCTCAGTCCCTAGGGCATCTCCTGAGACCTTCACATGTATGCCCTAATTTAGGGAGCTATGATTTTCCTTTAAGAACCATTTTTGTAGATTAAGACACAGAGTAAGAATCAAATCCCTGAATAAGTGATGCCAGGATGCTGCAAAAATCCTAAAGATGGAAGTAAGTGGAATGCAGCGTTTTTTTTTTGACCTAGGGCTTGAGGATCAGGAGAGAGTCGGAGCTGGGGTAATGCCTCCAGAAAGCTGAGGTGAGAAAAGATACCCATGGGGTACCCCACTTCATTGTGCAGCCCAATCAGCTTTAAGTCTGTGCTCCTTTAAGCAAACATGCTGCTGGTTAGTTATCCAGTAGATGTTTTTAATTACAAGCCAAGGAAGTCAGTCTGTAGCCCCGAAACCAGTGCCCTTATGCCGAAGCAGTGCTTTTTAATATTTATATATCTAAAGAGGGTTTGCCCTTCCAGACATAGAAAATCATTAGGAAGCCTTCTCAGGAGGATATATCTTTGGTCAAGGTCATGCACCAATCTAAACTTCACATTTTAAGTCTAGCTTTGCCACCAGTAGGGGCCACTTTTGTTCCACAAACTGTTCCTAGTCCCGGCTCGTGACTTCTCTTTTTTAGGTTATCAATTTTTAAATAGAGGGAAGGAATAAAAATATGCTTGTGAGACAATTCTGAGCATATAAAAGTTGAAGAAACTTTTTTCTTCATCTTTTCCCCCTTTGTTACTTGGCACATCTATTTAATAGACTTTGGATTCCGCATTTTCCCTCCCAGCACAGCAAATGAATGGGTGAATCAAGGAAACTGCACGCAAAGAAATGTCGTGGAACGATTCTAACATTGGTTTGGCATGTCACCTATCCAGTGCTATCATGGAGAGAAAATATTCCATCAAAACTGTGAGTGTAGAAGGAAATGTCCTGGACGGGGTCCAAAGACATCCACTGTCTTAGCACATTTTGAGGTTCAGCAAAGCCAACACTGCAGTTTGGGAGGCAGGCGGTGGAGGTTCCATCCCACCCAACTGTGGATCCCTGACAGACGTGCCCTGAGGTGAAGAAGCAACTGTTTAATTTTCATGATTTGCTCTCTTACATGCCAAAAACTAGGGGGATCGTGGGCAGACAGAGACCTTTTCAGGATGATAAAACCCAACAGCAGTTGGCATCAGAGAAAGCAAAGCGATGGGAGGCTGGGATAACCAGGTAAGGGTTAGCAGGTTATAGCTCAGACATACCTTGTAGGAACATGTTGGGACTATTTAATGGTAATATAAAGTTATTTACTATATATTCTGAGACCTTCTCTTGGGTTCTGAGAATTGGAGTCCGTGCCTTTCACAGGTGACCACAGGAATCCTTTCTACCTGACTAGTATTTGGGGGGAGAGGGGACTCCAGATGCTTGTCTTTGAGCCCCGCTCTGTAGCCCACAGCTCTGTCTTTTGTCATGAAATAGTGTGCTTTCCAGTACAGAGGTGGTATCAGGGGTGTTCAACCTTTTAACATTGTGACATGATGTCATAATCTATAAATGTGTTGGAGCACATCATAGCTATCCTGGGATGCATGTTGGCCACAGGCTGCAGGTTAGACAAGCATACATCTAAGATAACGTGGCACATGGCAGACCAGGTGTCTACAGTCTCAACATTGTTTCCCAAACCTCACTCTGATGTTAACCCCTGACCACCTTAAGCCTCGTTCTAATGCTTAACACAGGCCTTACTCTTCAGAGACCCTACTTTATAACTGTTGCATAAATAGAAACCCACTGCTTGCTTTCAGACTAGCATAAAATACCTGTGTGGTCACTGTCCTGAACCCTTAGGCAGTCAGATCACACATGGGTAAAGTGTAACATCTCAAGTGATGAGAAGGGGGTGCCTTTAAGCCTTTTCTATCAACTAACACCTACTGTTCTTAAGGCACCCTTCACCGACAAGTAAAACAGGAGGAGTTTATCTTTCCATTTCATAGTCAGAAACAGTTTAAATAGTACATCCTTGTCCCAGGACTGTAGACATCATCCAGAGCAGCTAGCATGCACTGGCTGCAGATGATCAGGAATGTCTCTCACTGTCTCCACTTCTAGAAGCCAGCCTCAGGCCACTCTGTCCGGGATATAGTAAGAACCTGATCAGTTTGGCTGGATTATATTAGGGTCCCCTTCCCCTTTCCCCGAGATTTAATTGGTGACCAAATCTGAATTTTGCCCTCCAGAGTGTCTCTCAAATCTACTATCCATTCCGCTTGCCTTGCTGTTGTCCAGGCTGCACGAGGTTCCCTTTCATCTGGGCTTCCAAATAGCACACTTAGCTCTGCTTGTGATACGGACCCATCCACTTCGTTCTGCACAGGGGCTTTCACTGCTCTCGGCTCTCCTTGTCTCAGCACTTAGGAATCAAATCCAAGCCCGCATTTGTGCAGTACGAAGCGTCTTTGTGATGATGCCCTACAGCCCAGGTGCCAGCAATGTTCTAGTTCCCTGTATCTTTTCTGCTCCTGTGTTAACTATAGCAGTAAGGTACAACATATTGTACATGCCCAGCACCATGTTTCCTTGGGCTTTATTTATTGAATGTGGGTTTCCTTCAGTCCTGAAATGAATTTCTTTCACTCTGCCCTGCTGCTAAACTCTTAAACCCCTTCCCTCCAAGAAGCCTAGTGCCGCTCTCTCTCTCTCTCTCTGAAGTGCCCCTTGATACTTTCAGACAAATTGTTCCTTTTTTTTTCCCCCTTTCTCCATCTATTGCCTAGCAAGCCTTGCTGTGGCCACAGTGGTCTTATGCTATTGGTGACTGGATGTCTCTTTTCACCCTCTGTGTGGTGGGGACCTCCTGGGGGTATCGTCACTAGGGTCTGAATGTCAAAGTCTGTCATAAGTGGGAGGAGCCTGAACATCGCGTAGACATGAGAATTAGGAGAATAAGACTTTAAAACACTACACCAAAAATGTCCACACCAAAAATGAGCTCTGCTCCCATAACTCATCTGGATTCCCCTCTCTTTTCTCTTCTATGTTACTCCTTATTTTCTGGTACTTTAAGGGGTGGAAGAGCCTGCATTAAATATCACTTGACCTTTCCCAACTCAAGGGGTCAACAAATCTTACCTGCAGTTACTCTAGCAATTAGAGACCTAAAAACATTTTCAGGAAATGAGATCCAAATACAGCAAGGCACCCAAAGCCCCCACCCTACCTCAGGCTCCATTTCCCTAGAAATACTTATTTTCTTATGGAAAAAAAAATTTAAAAGGGGGTGGGGTGGGGTGGGGAGCTCCTAAGACTGTGTTAAAGCAAATGCTTAGAAAATATTTTTGAAACATTTGGAAGTAATTTCTATTCACAAATTATCTCCATTCACAAAATGAAAAGGCAAATTATGTGAGCTGGATAAATTCAGAGAGAGGAGAAAGCAGACTTGATGTGGGAGGAGGAGAGGATCCGGCAGCGAGGAAAAGGGAGTGGGTCTACAGTAAGGAGGGTTTGAAAGGCATTTTACATGCTTTATTTCTTATGAACTCCATCCACTCCTGACCGCAAGGGGCCACCTGGCAGTTAGTATCTCCATGTAACAGCAGGAAAAATTTAAGTTTAAACTGAGACAGACCATCTACTCCCAACAGTGGAAGAACTGAGGTTGAAAGGCAGGAGGTCTAGAAGGGTGAGAGATGAGAAAAAAAATATGAAGTGGTAAGATTGGGAAGGGATAAAGCAGAGCCAGCATATGAAAAACAAAGCGACAGGACAGGAGGTCCCAGGATTCGCCTGACATCCATGTGCTAGTGGCAAGGATAGAATAAAGAACCTTGAGGCCATCTTCTGCCTTATATCCCCAATGTATGACGTGCTCGCTGTTCCCTGCACAAACAACCAGAATGGCAACTGAACCAGCTGAGATGCTTTCTCTTTGAGGGGTGAGCCCTCAATGCTCGGACACCGAGACAGGAGAAGTGGGCTTCTGAAACGCAGATGAAGAATGCCTCTTATGAATCTCCTTTCACTTCCCAATATAAATGAAATAGCCTTGGATGTTATTCAAAAGCAGCTTGCTAGCTGCATGCTGGGGGCAGGATCTAGAATACAAACGTCACGTAAGAGCACCAAGAAGACACTGGGAAAATGCGGGTTGTATCTTCCCAGTGGGCCACCACTGAGAGAGAGCCCATGCAAATGAGTTGGCCAATCTAAAAATAACAGCCCCAGTCTTATTACCTATTAAAGCCCTTTATAATTATCACTTTGTTTACTCTGAATGATAACTCAGCAAGGGTGGGCATTGTTATCTTCACACTAGAATGATAATCTGGAGCTCTGGGAGAGTTAAATGAGAACGGAGTCCATGCTCAGGTCTAACCAGACCCGAAAGCCCTTGGCTTCTAACACGCGCGTGTGTGTGTCAGCCTCACTTCCTTTTCCTCTAGTGAACAGATGACAGGCTCCTCATACCAATTTGGGACAAATGAAGGGGCTCTAATTCTAGGGCTGGAAAAGAAGCTGCCAAATGATCAAAGTTGAAAGTAAGGGTCAAAGTAGGGTCCCATGAGGAGAAGCCTACTGTAACCCTTAGTGCCAGCCTGGCCTGGTTTTGTCTAGTTCTTACGAGGCAACACCCTTGTTCTTTCTAACAATTGTCAAGTGCTTACTTTAGGTTTACCATGATGAAAATGAAATGTATACAACATCTAATTTAATGTCTGTAGTAACGTGTGTGTGTGTATGTGTGTGTGTGTACACATGTGTGCATGTGTGTTATTGATCTGTGATTGATCTATGGTGTCTTCCTAAGTTACTCTCTTCTTTAGAAAGGTCACTCACCAAACCTGGAAATCCCCAATTTGCCTGTGAACCCCAGGAATCCTATGGTCTCTGCATCCTTAGGGTTGGCATCATAGGTACATGCTGCTGCATCCAGGTTTTTCCGTGGGTTCTAGGGAACAAACTCAGGCCCTAATGCTTATACCTTAAAAACTTTATCAATGGAGCCATTTCCCCAGCCCACTGGAGCTGTGCAGCAACCCTTGGAGATGGCTGCATTTACTATTAATATTTCAGCAATGGTACAACTGTCTCAGGGGCGGAAGAGCTTGTTTAAAGCCCATCTAGTAAGCAAATGGAACATGAGTCCCTGTGCCATCCTGACTGATACCAAAGGTTCTGACCAAACAAAATGCCCTCTTCTCCTCCCCAGACCATGAGAAAATGCTTGGGCTCATGATCTCATTGCTCACATGAAGTCAAAACCAAGAGGGAGTGAATATGGCTTCCGAGTGTCAGGCACACAGAACCCAGGTCAGTGTGGGTGCTACATCAAGCAGGCCTGACTTTGAAGCTACTCTTGTGCTCCCCTGATCTGTATTCAGGTAACCTAAGGCGTTGCACCCCAGTTTCTTCTACATCTGTAATGTGGGAACAAAATGGAGGTGATGCACACCCCTTCAACGGTCACAGGCACTCACCATCAAGGGAACAACAAAGGACAGAGTAGAAGGGCCTTGGGGACAGCTCACATGGAGACCCTTGCGATCAGATGCATGGATGGTTTGCTTAGTCAGCACCTTGCTGTGCAAGCGTCCACAAGCTACTTGACATTGCTGAGCCTCAATGTCCTCAATAACAAAATTGAGATTAAAAACAAGGAACCCCACAGGGTGACTCACTGTTACTACAATGCAGGCAAATCCTACTGGCCTATATAGACTGAAATTTACATGAATGCTATGACTGCCATTCGGGGCGGAAAGCAAGGCCCTGGGAAGGTAAGTAGAAAGCAAGCCCTTTTAGCTCAGGTTCCTGGAGCGTAGAGAGGTCACTGAAAATTCCCAGGACTTAGTTTTGCCATCTGTCAAGCAGGAACAACCCTTCTGATCTCCTCTAGTAAGATGTGAGCATTTCAAATAGTGCACAGAAAAGGTTAACTGCTATTCTTAGTCCTTTCTTACTCCGACAGCTTTTTATCTTCAGGAATAAAGATGAGAACAATGGGAGGCACTCTCTCCGTGGCCGTTACTAACTGGGAGCGCCAATGGGAGGTGTGTGCCCCTCCCCCACGCACATGGGGGAGCAGTGACCACAGAGTGGACAAACCCCAAGCCGAGGAGAACCAACAAGAAGCGCCTGAAGCACTCTCTTCACTCACACTAAACAGACTTCTCCTTGAGTCACTGTGGTTAGGGTGAGAAGTGCGACAAGTCCCCTTTCTGATTCTAGAAGCTTCTATTGGCTCAAATAAGAAGCACTTTACTGCAGAGCTCTGCTGCAACGTTGCCTGTTATTGTACAAAGAGCAGGCTTTGGGGGTCTGTCTGTTTGGAAGCCTCGGAGCTGCTGTATCCCAGGCTGGCTGTCTCTCCTACTGAACTGGTTCCCCCAGTCACAAAACACAGACAGCTGTGCCCCCTGCCTCCCACTCCGGATGACAGGGTATCACGAAAACATCACCAGAGCTTGGTTTTCACTCTCATTTCCTGTATCATCTGATCCCAGTCAGGAGGAAATGAGAGAAACATGGGTGACTACCTTGGGAAAGCCACCGGTCCCTCTAAGACTCCATCTCTCCATCTTTAAAGGCAGAAGCTTTCTTATTCAGCTTTGGTCTTATTGCAGAAAGAGGACCATGGTGGAGTTTTAAAGACCCTAAGAAGCAACTGCTGCTGTCTGGCAGCAAGAGGAATCCATTATTGAGCTGTTCAGCCACTGCAGTGTCTGTACCACGGGCAAAGCGTCATCGGTCTGTCCAGTTTATACCAGAACCCCATGACTGCTGGCCATGGACTGTGCTTTAGCTCCATGGATGCCTGGGCTCTAAATGGTGTTGCTTCCTTTTGGTGTCTGGGGGCTGCCTTCCTCCCTGGTTAACAGAGCAAAACTATATTCATCCAGAAGGCTTGGGGAAGGGCTTGGTGGGAAGAACTAGAGGACCTTCCCTCCCCCATTCTCCAGTCCCTTGCCTTCAGTTTGGGAATCCTTCCATTTCATTGTTCCATTAAGGGTGGTTCCATCTTTTAAGTGAACTTCAATGAATGATGAAATAAAATACTTTGCACAGATGGCCTTGCATTTGAATAAGAGGAAACCATTATGCCTAGTGCAGAACGTAGTGTTTTATTTGTGTTTCTGTGGAAGCAAAGAATGGCTTTGTGGAAAGGAATATTTCTAAGCCTGAAGGAAATTAGCATGTCGACCCCTCCCCGCCCTGTGTGTGTGTGTGTGTGTGTGTGTGTGCGCGCGCGCGCGCGCACGCGTATGTGTGCGCACATGTGCACATGTGTGCATGAGCAGGTGTATATACTATGCATGCATGTGTAGAGTCCTGAGGTCAATGTTGGGTGGCTTCCCCACCTCACCACCTTATTTTTTGAAACAGGATTTCACTGATCCTAGAGCTAGACGGGCTGGCTGGTGAGCACTAGTGATTGTCTCATCCCTGCCTCCTCACTGCTCGGATTACAAGGGGTGCCTGGCTTGTACATAGGTGCCCAGCTTTTACATAGGCAGCAACTTTACTGGCTGAGCCATCTCACCAACTTTCTTAAATGGCATTTATGAATGAGGAACTTACTATACCACAGGCAAGATAGCTGTGGGCAAGAATATCTACAGGATGGTTGGATGTAAGAACTAAAGAGTTTGTACTCATGCAGTTGAGATCTGGCCTTATTCCTAACCCATTGTGCTATTTTGGGTAGATCACCTAATAGTTTTGCACCCTAGCTTCCTCTTCTGTAAGATTAAAAATAATAACAGCTCCTACTTTATATGGTCATTATAAGGGTTAAGTAAGAAACTGTATGGATTTATTGGGATATAACAAATATTCCAATTATCATTAATTACTGATGAGATACTAAGAAAGACTCAGAAAAATTCTTTGTTTTAAATTCACTTGTGCATCTCTCACCCCAACACATGATGTTGGAAGTTCCTATGAATGGTCATCTTTGCAGATGACCAAATTAAGACGAGCTTTTCAGGGTGGGCCCTACTTCAGTATGCCTGGTATTCTTATTAAACTGGAAACTTTGGATACAGAGATAGACAAAGACACCATCTAAAGATGGAGTTGCACTGTCACCAGCCAACGAAATACTAGAGCCAGAAGAGAGGCTGTCACAGCCCATCTCTAGGGCCTGCAGGGGGAGCTTGGCTGGACTCTTACCTTGACTTGGGTGTGTGGCTTCCAGAACTGTTAGACAATGAACTTTTGCCGGAAGTTGGTTCGTGGCATCCCTTATGGCAGCCCTTGCAGACTAACACACCATCTTCCAAAGCACCATACCGGAGTCATATACAAGGGAAATTTCTTAGAAGTGGCTGCTGCATCTATTTTCAGAGATGTAGAATCTTGGCTTTTGAGTATAGAATCACTCAGATCAGTTAGTTACTGTTGGGCTTTGGATGCATCAGATAGTTCCAAGCGCCTTTTCCCTGTTGCCTTCCATCAGTGGGTCTAGGAAAACTTTCCTAGCCTCTTTTGAAATAAGAGACAGCCATATGACACAGTTTTGACACATAAGAGCTAAATAAAATTGTACATTTCATTTGTATGTGTATTGTAGAAAAAATAATTTTGTGTATTTCTGGTGAAATCAAACTTTAATCTTTTCCCCCCCCCCCCTCTTTCTCCCCACTCTGCCCCTCTGCCCCAAAGATGGACTGGGTGTCTGGAGTAACATCAGCCACAAAGGGATAGGGAGGTTATGAAACCAAGTAAAGTTCCAAAGGCAGGCATTAGCAATGTGGAAAGCAAGGGAGAATCCCACTTGCTGTGAGCATGAACAGTAAAGGACACTGACAATGTCACTTATCTCCGTGAGGAAAATAAGAATTTGATACAAGCCAGTCCAGGGTTTTAATGGGTGTCAATTTTTGTTAAGTTAGAAGTAAAAGAATCCCTTATAGGACACCATCTTTTCTTTTTAAAATATTTATTTTTATTTTAAAAAAGTTATGTGTATGTGTGTGGTAGGTATGTGCACAAGAGTGCAGGTACCTACAGAGGCCGGAAGAGGGCAACAAACACTTTGAAGCTGGAGTTACAGGAAGTTGTAAGTGGATAATAAAGGAGCCAGGCACCAAACTACGTCTCCAGCAAGAACAATACATACTCCTGACTGTTGAGGCAGCATTTGAGTCCCTGAAAATGTCTTAAGTGCTCATCTTGACTAGGACTTGGAGGTCTTTTTTTTTTTTTTTCCACTTACAGTTTTGAAGTGTAATTCTATTTTGTCTGTTAGTTCCTTCTGTCTGTACCCCTCTTGCCATATGTTCCAAATGTATTGTTCTACAAAAGAGACCCAGCTAAGGAATGTGTCATCTTTCAGTTCGTGGGATGTGGTTAACATGGAGGTAACCAGTGTGTATGGTCAGGCAGACTCCATTTTCTCCTTTGGTAGCATCATCACTCAGAGTTTTTTTAAGGACTTCTAAGGGAAGCAAACCAGTTAACCAAGTTAATAAAGCTTGACACCAGTTAAGCACATACTTGTAAGTTGATGGTAATGTATACAGTGGAGAGAGCATGAACTTTGGAACTAACTGACCTGTTCTTGTGGCTCAGCCCCAAAGCACCAACTGTTATGTCCCTTTAGCAAATAATTTAATTATGTGAATGTCTTTCTCTAATTAGAGAAAATAAGAAAATAGAGTCATAGGGACAATGAGTCAGATACTGAATAAGAAGTTTTTGCACATAATAGGTTCTTAATAAATGCCTGACTGTGAGCTACATCTCATGGAAAGGAAACTTGGGATAGACCTACATGCAGAGGGACTGAACTTTATTCTCATAGGACTGAGTTGACCAGCTTAGTTCAAATAACCTCTTCAAACTTCACACTACCCTTTGCTTCCATTGAAGAAGGTTGAAGACAATGATCATAAAAAAATAACACCAAGAGTAAAGAAAGCTCCTTTTTTTCTTCTTTTAAAAGATGTGCTAGGGAAGGGAGGGTGGGGGAAGACATTCAATTACAAATCAGCAGGTGCAGCTGATGTTTTGGGTCAGATAATCTTTTACTTAAGGATGTTCTGAGTATTATAGGATAATCAGCAGCATTGCTGACCCTCCGCTGATCACCCGCTAGCATTGACAACCCATGGTTTCTATGGACATTGTCCAGTATTCTCAAAGGGGTAATGTGGCGATGCACCGAGCTAGTACTAAGGGCAACCAAGCCCTGGTATATGGAAGATCTTGCTGGGTGAGTCCCTCTGAGAAGAGCTTGCAAGTGGTCCCCATGTACTGTAGCCAGAGCACAATTGCAAGAGTGGAGAAATAATTTTGCACATCCCTGGGCCTTGACCACCTCCTTAATGAGCAAAGGCTGCAGCGACCAGTTATTATCTGGACTGCAAAGCCAGGAGTGAAAATATTTGGACCACTTCATCAATCTGTGCAAGGATCTCTTCAAATCAAATCAACGTAAAGGGCAAAATACTTGATATTCTGTGAAAAGGCCTTATGGATTCCCATCCATCCTTTTCATACAAAGCTGTTATCACCAAAAGGATCAACACAAGAGCAGCTAAGAAAAGCAGCTATCAGATGAGATGGCATCTCCTCCCATGGTGCTGCTCCCATGGTGCTCCTCCCATGGTGCTCAGTAACTCCTCCAATTAAAAATATTTATGGGGGAATTTGTTCCCATTTCATAGACTGCTCTCATCATACACAGAGATCATAAAAGATCTCCTAGCCACTGGGGTGACCCAGTAGGGGCCTTTGCATCTGGCTTTCCTTCTCCATTTTGTGATTTTTCAGAATTCTCCATGAACACCTCGCACTTGGCCAGAATCGCCATTCAGTTACAAATAAGCAGGCTCGGAGCTGATACTCATTTAAGGTTCCTGTCCGGCCTTTTGGGGAGCCCTTGGTCTTAAGATTGCAAGATGCTGTTCCAAGAGACTCAGTTGTTGTCACACTACGAAGCACTGAAGAGGACAAAACTCGAGGGAGAGGCTGCTGTGCATGAAAATTCATTACACACATTATTTCATTATACACTTGAGAAA
Organism: Acomys russatus; assembly: GCF_903995435.1. Taxonomy (NCBI): domain Eukaryota; kingdom Metazoa; phylum Chordata; class Mammalia; order Rodentia; family Muridae; genus Acomys; species Acomys russatus. The sequence continues at coordinate 18,754,075 of NC_067161.1, forward strand.
TGACAAGTCGCTTTGTAAGAACAGTGCAAGCTGTTCTCTCACAACTTTACCCGCGGTTAAGAGCCTGTTCACTCCATTCCGAACTCCACTCTAAACTTCTTCTGGATGTCTTACAATCCTCATGCAATCTCGGGATTCCTAAGAGTAGGCTCCCTTTGTATCTGAAAGAGGCTTTCAGAGTGTTGTCAGTACAGGACCACAGTCAGGCTCGGCACAGTTACCCTGTGATTGTCTCACCTGCCTGATGAGCTGCCATACTTAAACACAACCTAAAATTCCTCTGCACATGTATGACTGAGCTAGACTTGGTGGAAATGCACACGTCATGACTACATCTCACATAGACATAACGTCTAACTCCAGTGATGCCTTGGTGGGGCCTTAGGAGGACATGCAGGCTGTAGGGCTGAGTTTACCAGAATATTATGGTATGGCCTCTCATGCGTGGTCAAGTAGAGGAGGTAAGTGTCTGACCTGGGTCTTAACTAAGCTTGGAAATGATTACTGACTTGGAATGCTATGCACTGTAAGTCATGTGGTACCCCATCATGCCAGGAGCAACATGGCACTATGATGGAAAAACAAAAAACCAACAAAACTAGGCAGGAACAGGATGCTTGGCTTTCTGGCCAAGGCTAGCTTTCTGATCCCCTGAAGCAAAAAGGAGATTTGAAGAGGTGCAAAAAGGACGGAGATAGAAAGAAAGCATGGAGACACAATTACAGACTAAATTTAGGATCATCCACACAGTGGAATCCAGGCAGCACAAACTGCCGTGCCTCCAGAGCCTAAATTACCTTGGTTTGTTTAGAGGCGAGTCCTCAAATTCCCCAGGTGAACTGCTGGTTTATGCTTGACTCTGGGCACCTAACATCTGAGAGGGCATTTCATACACTTCAGTCAAATGTTATAGCACAGAAAATAAATGGAAACCTCAGTGTGGAGCAGGGGGAGGTGGAGGGAGAAGGGCAAAGGCTCATTCCCTGATGTCTAGCCCTCTGCCCAGATCCACAAAGCCATAACCAATTCCATCCATCTCCCCCTTCTGCCTGGGTACAGTGAGTCAGCCTTGTTTGCAGACACACACAAGGCAGCTGCACCAGAGTCAAAAGCTGCTCATACGGTGCGTGCGTGTACGGTAGCAGATTCGTCATCATTTCCAACCTGCCTCCAACCAGCTGATCAAAAGGCAGGTTTCTTCTTTTAAGACTTTTCATCTGTAAGCTTCACTGCCCTGAATCAAACAGGGCAATGGGACAGCCTCTCCTGACCACAGCCTCCACTTGAAAAGCCAAGCGCCTTCAAGTCCTGGGGTGTGTTTTCTATTTATAAATGAGTATGCCGAGCTTCAGTGTGCATAGGTCCAATGGCTCCTCTCGGTTCCCAAGATCTGCATCACATATAAGGCCTGTGTTATGGAGGAATTTAGAGTTTAGTTTTAGCCCAGTTCTTCCCTTCTTCTTCTTCTTCTTCTTCTTCTTCTTCTTCTTCTTCTTCTTCTTCTTCTTCTTCTTCTTCTTCTTCTCCTCCTCCTCTATAGACTTTCATACAAAATCCAAAGTGAATGCCTCAGAAGGGGTCTTGATGGGTTTTATTGGATCAAAGGGCTTCCTCATAATAAAGAAACCGCACAGAGATTTACCGAGTGCGCTAAAAGAGAACGGCTTCCAGCCAGCCCTGGCAGAATTACATAGCAATGAAAAAAATGCTCTGGCCAAGCATGCTTTTAGAAAAGTGGGTGGTGATTTAAAGATTGTGTGTTAATTTTTAATTTTTCAGTTCTCCTTTTCTGACAATAATAATTAATAAAGAAATTAAAAAAAAAACCCACCACCAAAGATGTACTAGAAAATCCTCTCCTCTTCAGCTCCCGATTCAACACAAAACAAATTGCATTTTAACTCAGGTTTTCCTTGCTTGGAAGAGATCTTCGTCTCTCAGAAAGTCAGAGCTTGCGCCGTCCTCTCTTGGTGTCCAGCATCTCAAGTCAGGGCCATCACCACCACACACCCACTGATGATGGCCAGAGCCTCATGAGAAGTCTCCCTGCCCCCTCTCCCATTCCCTGAATCCTCAATCAATTAGTAAATAAATATTTATGGAGCATCTAGCAGGTAATTGACATGAAATCATGTCATAATTTTATCACATTACACTCTCACTTATGAACTTAGAGTACCTCCCTACTGCCAAATTAATCAAATTGAACCTCCTGCCAGATTTCAAGGCCGTCTATCATCCGGTGGTGTTCCAGCTCCACTCTCATTTTTAGCTGGTCATAGCAGGTGTCCTCATAGCCATGCTTTCTCCTGACTCCTTCACTCCCTTCTCTCTCTCACCTTCCCTGTAGCTCTTTTTGCTGTCTGAAGGGCGTCCTGGCTCATTCCTGGTTCCATTTTTATCCACTTTTCCAGGACTGAGCCAATCTGTCACCTTCTCCACCCAGTCATCCTCAACAACAGGGGTTCCCCCCTTTTCCGGATTCTAATAGCCTAATCCCCAAATCCCAGTTTAGCATCTCTGTGTGATTTCCTTCTAATGAGATTATGTACCACGCAAGAATAATGAAAAAAAAAAAAAAAAAACAGTAATATCTACTTTAAACTTTACATAGAGTAACTATGAAAACGATAATACTATCATTATAACTGTTGCTTACCATTCCTTCTTGTTAAGTAAAACAAAACTCAGGAATTTAAATCTATTTTCCCAAGAGCACTCAGTTAGCTAAGGTTGAGCTTGGAGCTTCCTTAGGTGAACTCAGGTTTTCTTCACTGGAGGACATGCTCAGGTGGGCCTCACGGTGAGAACTAGGAAAGAGATGAGGAATCACATTTCCTGACCCAGCTGAACAGTGGTCCTTGGGGCTGGAATTTCAGTGAATCATTGTTTGGCCAAAAAAGGAATTCTCTATTAGTGTGTGGAAAAGAAAACACCTCTCTGAAGTTGATAACGCACCCTCCTTCCCATAGGTGTTGTATTCCTAAACCCTTCTGAAAGTCCCAAATGGCACCTCGTCTTTGAGGACCCTATAATCTCTCTGGTCACATGGCGTGCACAGTTCCTCCAGGATCCCTGTCGATCCTGAGAACACAGGACGCCTGGAGAAAAAGATGCATTTTCAGATACTAGAATGGGAAAGCTCAGGTGACACATCATTTTGCTTGAAACTCGAAGCAAAAACTTCCCAGGATATTTAAGACGCCCCTCCAAATGCGGCGGTGAGCTGATGCGGGCAAAGCCACAACAGTCCTGAGCAGTACCAGCGGATCATCCTGCTGTTTGGCTCACTGCTTTGCTCACAAATTTCACCAGGCACCCAGGTGGAACCGGCTCCGATTGCAGCTCATTAGCGAAGCCGAATAGGAGTTTAAGGGAAAGTGTGTGGTAAACAACAGGTAATCCCGATTTAAGCAGGAGAAAGCGACCTTTTTCTCCTCCCTAAAACAAATCGCTGTTCTTGGGCTGCACGTCACCCGTTTTACTATTACCGGTTAATACGACCGCAGGCAGAGGATGCAGCTGAGGCCCCGCTGAACAGGCTCCACAGTCAGGCTGAACATAATCCCTCATGTAATGAAAAACCTATTTCTATTTCTGAGCCCTCACTACTCTTCATACTGAAGAGCCTTGTGCCTGTCACACATTTATTGAAGCTTATTACTCATCTAGGCAGCGGGGCCCAGTTAGTATTTGGAATTATATTTTAAATCACAATTTTTCTATTATTTATTTTAGGATTCCAAGGCTGCGGTGAAAGCATGTCAGTGTTATTCTTGATGCGCATTCAAAGGCATTAAAGCCTCAAGTCAAAATTCTTCGCCACCTGGAGAATCTTTATGCACAAGTGGAAACCCTTCCATCAGGACACCATGGCAACCCTCCCATAGACTCTTCTGTGAACTGTACAGTTCAGGGTGGAGACTGGGCGTGTCTGGACCAGCCGTACAGTAATCCTTGCTGGCCATGGGGCTTTATAACCCTTGTCTCATTGTGCTTTTTTTTTTTTTTTTCTTTTGAAGATAAATGGATAGAATCTTTTAGGATGCCAAGGACAGCACTGTGAACAGATGGACTAAAACCATGGACTCATCTTCCAGCGGGAAAATAAGAGTCAGTTTAATCTCAGTCAAAGGATTTTCTGAACTGACCATGAAGTAAGCTTCCCTTTATCTGCGAGGTTACTGGTGAACATGTGCTTTTCTCTTGTTCTACAGATCAATGGAAATTAGCTCTTTCTTAGGTGTCCACTAGGTTCTTTCTGTTTGCTGTTTCTATGGAAAAATTTGTATACACACACACACACACACACACACACACACACACACATATATGCACAAGTGATTATATATGTACATACATAGATGTATCTGTGCATGTATATACATAACTATACAAACACATACATGTATATTACACATATGTACACATGTGCACACACATGTGCGCACACAACACACACATTCTGGCTACACAAAGGAATGCTCTCATATCACTTTCCCCTTTTTCTGAACCCTGCTTTTCTTGGTGTATTTCTTTTCATTTGCATATGAAACTTCTCTGCCATTAGGATCTGTACCCCTTTGGCCCATCACCAGACTGAAATATTGGCCCAGATTTGACAGCATCATGTACAGAAGACCAGAACCCTTTTCTTGTTACTTTAGCTCACACCTAGTTTCTCGTCCTCGGAGTCCGTCTCTACATTTTTGCCAACAGACTCTCACACTGCTTCTTCCAACAAGACACTTGTTGCATAATATCCCTCTTGGTGAGTGAGTGCTACAGTGTGTGACGATAAAGGCTTACAGCCAATTCCACCCATCCTGTGCACTTCCTCAGTTAGTGGGGTTTTGTTGGTTTGGATATCTTGTTTTGTCTTGTGGGAGTCACAGGGAAAGTGACATTTGGGGGCAAACGTGGGGTAGCAGGCAATGATTGACAAAGAAAGAATTTCAAGGGGTACGGGCAAAGCTGACAAGGGTTCTTAGATATGCTTGGCTTCCATGTGATCTTACTTTTTATTGTTGTTTGTTTGTTTGTTTGTTTGTGTTCCACGCCATGACGGAGTTCTCCCTTGGCGGGGGCAAACAGCTTGTTTAATAAATCCCTTAGTCATAAAAAACACAACAGACAATTTTTCTTCCTTCAAGGTAAATCTAATCTCGGCTCTTCCTTTGGTTCCACTCTCCCATTTCCCTCTGACATTAAAACAAGCCATCAGTATTTCATTACAATACAGCTATCATCTCTGTGTGGTCAGCTGACCTTTCCGAGAGGCTTAATTCCTGTCAGGTTTGAAGAGAAGAATAAAACACCATGCAATCAGCAGTCACGTCCTCACAAAAGAAATGAAGACATTTCTTCCAAGACAGGGTCAGGACCACAAGGCCTTAGGCAGCGCCTTTACCCCAGTGACTTTAGGAAGAAAGAACAGAGGAGGAAGGAAGGTGGGGGTAGGAGCTGGAGGTGTCGAGAGAACCACAGCTCAACAGATCAGAAGAAATTTTTTAAAGAGCCTAAAATGAAATTAACTGCATTGTCATTTCTTATTATGTATATTACTTTTAAAAATTAAACTGGACAGAAAGGATCAATGCAGACTTTGCTCAAGGATAGTTTAATGGCACAGTGTTTGGGACGGGGGTGGGTGGGGCAGAGGAGACAATGCCATCTCTATCTCTTCAGATGGAAGTAAGCACCAAGAAGGAGGGAACCAGTGCAAGCAGGCCGGGAAGCTGCTGTCCTGAAGCCACACCAAATTCACCAGCTAAGGGTTTCATAAAATGTGCACAAGTGGAGGGGACAGAGGGGAGGAGAGGGAAGTGGACAATGGGTACTGAAATATTTTGGAGGAAGGGGTGGCAGTGTTTCACAGCTTAGTGAGGTAACTGTAATTTATAACAATTTATTATACGATACTTTCTAAAGAACCAGAAAAGAGGTGTTTGAAGACTCCCCATATTCCCATAAAGGAATGATAAATGCTTAAGGATGGAAATGCTAGCTATACTGATTTGGTAATTTCTTACTGTATACATTGAATTAGAACTACATCCCATAAACAATTCTTACATATATATCCACTAAACTCACATAATTTAAACAATGTTTCTGACAAGAACCTTGGGGGCAAAGTTTGCCAGAGTCATGAAGGGTGTGTGTTGGTGTGAGCCTGTGTACCTGGGCTAGACAGGGGTGCTAATCTCCTTTCCTGTCTCTGTTAATATCCCCAACCTCTTGCTATCTCGTGAACAAGGAGTGAGGTGCTATCAGTGTGGTCCAGTTAGGATTAAAAGACTTGGTTAAGCGATAGCAGATCCCCCATCCCCTGCATTGTGTTGGGAGGCTATGTTGTAGGGTGACCTCCAATGATGAGTCTAGTGGACATTCATTTAATGTCACAAAGATAAGCAAGGTAAGGCAAAGATACCTGGTTCTCTTGCTCATGTTGACTTTTGAATAAGATTGAAGACACTTGAGAATACACTCACTTGATTACAAAGTAAACACACCTACTGTCTGGCTTCCACGGGTCTTTCCAGGATACCAGATCTGAAGGTGAAAGTGATTTGGAAAGTCCACTGTGAGTGTTCCCCTGGGGACGAACAGCCACCTTGGTTCTTTCTTTCCCTTTCATCATTCTCAGTAGCAAGGGCTGTGGCTGAATTACATAGACATCAATTAGACACAATGGAAGATAAACCACCCTCAGCGCAAAAACGATTTTGCAGGATGAGTTATTTTTTTAGAGGTCCCCTTTATAATACATTTGAAATATAGATTGATGCTCAGCATTAGACACATTACTCTCATCTATTAGGCAAGAGCCTGCTGTGTCTATAAACTCAATTTCCCCTATCATGGTAGCTTCCTGGCTTATTTGGATAAATGTGGAGCTGTCCACTATTGTTTACCCTAGTGGCTCACGAGGGGCCCAAAAGCTTAATGATGTAAGATGAGGCGGTGTAACATCACCTCAGTTCTCAATGACTGCTTTTCTTTTTGGTGCGTTGGTTGGATGACTGCTCCAAGGCATTGTGAGGAATATTATATGTCATTTGGTACGCTGGGGGCCAGTCCTCCTATACTCTTCCAGTGTCTCCAGATTTTATCTTCCTTGATACAGAATTTCACAGTCTTCATTGTGACTTAATGCTTCTAATTAACTCTATTCAGTGTATGCATTTTTCTTTGGTTCTTAACCTTACCCATCCTCTTGGGTATGAATTCCTTTTTTTTTTTTTTTGGCTCTTAACACTTTATGTTACATGTCTTTTTAAGACATGTAAGCTAATCAGAGGCCAGAATTTTGTTTGTTGTTTGTTTGGAAGCTTTAAAAAATTTAAAATTTGGAAGGGAGGTGACAATGTCATCATCTGATAACAGACTAGATGCAAATGTCTTTACTTTCTCTCGGATTAGGCCATTCTACATTTCAAGGAAGGAACACAGATAATGATGGACCACTGACCCACACCAATGAGTTAATAAAAAGCTTTTCAGTATAACTTCTGTTCCCTGATGGTCTTAAGAAATAGGAAGCTCGCGCCTCTTATCACTGTTATGTGCCTGATTAACATCAGACTTCCAGTCCCTTATGCAAAACAGAACTTACCCCAGGCTTTTTCAACCTTCCTATTAACTGTACGCTTTTATGGAGTTGCTTATTATAGTCTAGATGTAGGGACAAAAAGTCAAGGAAAAATGTCCTTGATTCTAAGATTGGTCAGCAGGTTCTAGTACTCCATGTAGCCAGCCAATTACCTGGCAAAATAAAATTTCATACACAATGGAAAGGCACAAACTCATGTACGTGAATCTATAGCTATACTCTTTAATAAATTTTAAATTCATTAACATAAATTAGTAATACATAAAATTAGCATACAACATTACATGATCCCTCATCCCCACCCTGCCGCCTGCCTTTGGAAAGATAGTAACCCTACAATCCTCTTGAGAGTCAGGAAGTCTGTGAGTCTTGTTATTAAAAGAAAATTTAAATACACATACTCTAAATTTAGCTAATGCCCCAGAAGTCTATGGTGATAAAATTTAGGACATAAAGTTGCCTTAAAAACCAGTCAAAACTGCATCTAACTCCCAGGCACCCCAAACTTCCTGGAAGGATGTCATCGTATTTATCGTGGCCTGAAGAACAGAAGGCATTGGATGTGCTGCCACTTCCCTCTCTCCAGGGAGCAGAAGCCAGTCTAATCTAAACTTCATTAAGGTGACTTTAAAGCGCTCATGGTGTAATATAAGTCTGCAAACGGAAAGAATTGCATCATGGCTACACGGCAAAAGTCAGGTAGTATGTCCTCCTTTTCTAAAGATCATAGTCCTCAGGGGAGAGGCAAACGTGTTTGCACAAATCTTCCCACAAATGACCTAACTTGACTGAAAACCCAGCTCAAGGGAAGGGTGTTCCCTAACAGCTGTGAAGAAAGCCATGATGAAAGATGTGCAAGGACCGCGGCAAAGCCGCCCCTCCCTTCTTACACATACTTCTGTTTTTGAGTACCAAAAAGCTTTTGAAATATGCTGCATGTTCCATTTCTTATAAATTTCTCTATGGTTATAAGAGGGGTGAACAGTATTTTCCCCCCTCTCCTCTCAATTTTTTAAAAATACCAATTTGTAACCATGCTGTTAGATTTTTCTGATACATTTTAATATTTACTTGAGGCCAAAAAGTTGATGATATAAAAAATTAAATTAGCAGCCCATGTAATGCACTCTCCTCGTTTTATGGAAGTATTAAATGTATTAATATAGTTGATGGGCTGTTTGTTGCTAATATGGAGGCTCTTACTTGAGATATCAATCTACAGAATGAATTTGTTTGAAAAGAGGGCTCAGGAGCAATTTCTTTAGATTTGTTCATCTCAATCAAAATACGAATTTTAGGTAATAGAATTTCCCCTAGCAGACATGAGAAGTCTGGCTTAAGGTGACCTTAAGAGAAGTCCATATGTTTGGGGACTTTGCTTTGGGTCAGATCTCTGTCACATGAGGGAGGCTACATGACTGAGCAAGGCATTTCAGCGCACAAAAGATTGTATATGGCTTGTGTGCACAGACCCAACTCACCATATAATAGTTCTTTCTTCTCTCTGCTACCTCATTATGGCTGCTTCCATTTCCTAGCGCACCCTCACAGAGCCACAGCAAACAGGCTCTCAGATTTATGCTATGATTTGCCTTTTCACCTTGAAGTCCTGCTGAACTCTGCTATGCTTTTGTAATGCGAGTGCCAAATGGTGGCTGCCTGCCAGACACAAACACTTCCTCGCTTCATGGAGGCAGCAGCTCTCCCTTCCAGAGAAGCATAGAGCCCTGCGTGAGAGCCTCCAAGTACAGCTTTAAACAGCCTCCCCAAATGTCCCTGCTGCCTAAATGCTAACATGACATGCAACTGGGACTGCCACGGTGGCAATTACAACGTCAGGGAAGCAGAAACCTTTCACATGACAGGACAAGCGAAACCAGGGATTAGGGATTTGGGGTACTTGGAAAGGACTTCCCCAAAATGATCCAACCCAGATCTAATCCTAAGCAGAACCCATTAATTCAACAAATATTTGATTGCCTTTTACAAGCCAGACAGTGCTAGCCTCTACAAGGGGATGTAATGGCTCCCAAACCTACTTTATTCTTACTAGACTTGGCCTACAGCGTAAGAATTAATACAGTAGTCATGATAATGGCATAGCTGGGAGTCTGGTGTGTGCCAGGGCCTCACATGGCACTTATTCTGAAATTCAGATTTTTTTCCCCCATGTTTTTGAATGTCTGGAATCAGACAGCATCTTCGGGCTGATGTAATCCTACAAGTCACTGTGACCTGTCCCCTCACGTGGATGTTACCAGGTGGTCTGTGTTTCTATCTTTCCCAAACACACAAAGATGATAAATGCGAGAAAATTGAGTCAGTTTAATGGAGACCTTTTCCCTTTAAAGAGATATAGCACACTGGCACACAACTGACTGTGTTTGTAGCAGTAGATTGACACAGTGATTCTGTATGCACTAACCATTTCAGTTAATGCTTGAAACATCTTTGAGAGAAAGATTTGTTTTATTTTTTAAATGTGTGTGTGTGTGTGTGTGTGTGTGTGTGTGTGTATGTGTGTGTAGGTATGTGCACGTATGCACAGCTGCTTGAAGAGTTTAAGACTGTCAAATTCTTTGGATCTGGAGTTATAGGTGACTCTCTATTTCCTGGTGTGGGTGCTGGGAACTAGGGCCCTATGCAAAAATAGCGCATGCTCTTAACTGCGGAGACATTGCTCCGTCTTAGCTGAAACATTTTCATAGATAGAAATAATTTCTGTTTTGTTGGAGGAGAAACTAAGGACCAGCGATACTAAACATCAAGTTAGAGTACGCACGGCTGTACGTAGTGCAAGGGTACCAATTCCAAACCTAGCCTCTCTGATGCATCTTCTGTTACGTCATCATCGGCTGTGTGATAACCACAGTAAGATCAGGACATCTGAAATGATGGCACAGACAGAATACGGGAGAAAATAGGACGTATGGGCAATGTATTAAAACTGTACTCAGTGACTGGGAAAATGAACAAGACTTAGGAATTAAAGAGTTCAAAAGCTGCCTATGGAAGGCAGAGGGTCTTTGGGCCTAACTATTACCCTAAGAGGCAAGTCAAAAGTACCAGCCTAAGGTATGGCTCAGAGGTAGAACATTTGTCTACCCCAGGCTTAATCTCTGGAGCCATGGGAAACATTTTTTTAAAAGTCTTTTGTGACTTGTAGATTTGAGGGCTGGTAGAGTGATAACTGCCTCAGAAATAAAGTAAGGGACAAAGCCTTGAACAGCCACTTGGGAGAGGTTAGAAAGTGAGCCACGATCAGTTTACTCAACACATCCCTGTGGAGCCTGAATCCTGGCCCAGCAGGTGATGCCAGTACTTTTCCCTTGCAGTCCTTGCAGCACAGGCTTTTCATCAGATCTGCCCCTCGCTGGTTGTCTTGAGCATACAGTACAAAGTTAGATCTGGTATGGCTCGCTTGCTCCCATTCTTACCCTATTCCACGAGGCAGGAATGGCTGGCATTGGCCACTACCTGGACTTTGGACAGGGATCTTGTGAGGAAAGCAAGACAGGTTGTCATATCTACTGACCATCCAGAGTGTGTCAGCTCACACAAGTCCTAAAAGAAGCCACTCCCTTTTCAGAAGCAGATGTCACTTACGCCCAGTGTCAAACGCGAGGTACAAATGTTACATGTGACTGCGGGTGATAGAGGCCTAGCTAATGAATGACTTAATTTTCTTCCTGGAAATTGACAGGCTCTCTGAAATCAGGAGCCCAACTATGAAATGACAATCCCACTGCCAAAGACTCGCTGGTGTGTAAGCGCTGACAGGACTTTATTATCCGGTTAAGAGCACATTAGCATATCTATTAGATGAACTCTCTGCTATACAATCGGAACAGATAATGCCTAACCTGGTCCCCTGACTTATTTGTGGGCAGCTTTTTTTCTTTTGGACAGTCTGGGGACAAGGAGTTAGATGGAAATGCTATTTGCTGGACTGCTCAGATTTAATACTTGGCATTCTGCCATTTGGAAAACAGGAGGCAAACTCATGACTTGGAAGTCATGCAGGTGAGGCTTACCATAGCTCTAGCTAGCCCACCAGCAATGGATCCGAACCAGAGGACCTGCAGCTTTCCTAAACCCCATCCTCACAAAGGATGCCAGGCGAGCGGCGGGTTCTCCTCACTCCTCACTGTCATTTCCTTTATGTTACCCCCCAAGCCTGCTCTACTTTTTGAGATGAGAATACACAAAATAGCAGCCGAGAAAGCAGGATTCATCGGTATGAGTCTCAACATATCAATTTTCAAGTGTAGCAACTTTAAACACACGGTAGGCTTTTAGTTTCCATAGAAAATAATCTCTCATTGTTTTCAAAAGAAACTGAAAGCACCCCAAATTACCACACTTTTAACATCCTGACATGTTGATGGCCCGCGTTCTTCACAGATCAAAGTCAGAGTGGCAGAAGACAGTGCTGAGGAGCTTAACACATAGTATTTCATATTTAGCAGGAATTACAGCAGTGAACAAGGCAAGGTGACTTTCTAATATCATTCATATATATACATATATATGTATAAATTTTGGCAGCAATCTGAGAAGCTCAAGACTGGTAAGGATGACATAAATGCTCCTATCTTTCTACTCTACTGACTTCTCTTTCAGGTCACGTGGAGCAAATGATGGAAGCCTGAGAGGGGTTACGGTTACATATGCTTTTGTAATTCAAGGATGACAGACTGGATTGTGAATCATGAGGAACCATTGTGTGGACTCTTATTTTAGGATTTCTAGGATCATGTGGATTTAGCAGTAGAGTCATGTGTCGGAAGCACCTTCCTCCCTTGATGTGGGATGAAGGTTCTAACCAGCTCCTGTCGTGTTACATACACTAGGAAGGGGGAGAAGACAGTACATTTATATTACGCAGCTGAGAACATCTATACTGGCGATATAGCTTGAACACTTAGGAGTATAAGGGAACTTCTGACATCACAGGCAATGAAAGCACTTGGGGAAAGCACCCAAGGAAGAAAGTCATCTCTCATGAAAGCGGTTCCCTTGCTTTTCCCAGCCAAGCTCTCAGTCCTAGGATCTGTCTGGGCCAGGGGCTGAGTGACATACAAAGTGGTTTCCTGATGGTTCATGTTGCTTCTCAGAGTAAATTTCTTCCAGGGTGTTTTTTTTACACTGGGGGAATTTGGCACAGCGAGGATTGGGTGGAAGAACATTTCATGAAAGTTCTCTCACCCCCGTTGTATGAGCAGGAACTGGGGGAGTCTTTCCTATGTCAGTGAAGGCCCATGTCTTCCAATTTGCACAAGGGCTGGCATTCTGCTTTTACACCTACCCACATGCCTGGATGTATGGGAGAACTTGTCACGGGGCGAAGCTATTCCAAACTGCTCACTTCTGGAAAGGCTTCTCTCCACGGGTTTGAACATGCAAGAAAGATAATTTGACCTATTTGTCACAGTGCCTGGCAGGCCTGAACCCACCGCCTGCCCATAAATGTCCTGGGGCTGATGCTTCAATTTCAGGACCTGTCATGTTCTTGTGGAATAGGGGAGTTGCATGTGAACCAGAATGGACTGAGGTCTTGAATGTGCCAGTCTCTTTAAGGGGTGGCCGTAGGGAGGGGGACGCTGGGACTTTACAGCTCATGCTCTCCTTCCCTGATGGCTTGTTTTAGGTTGGTACAAGCAAGGCTTGTGCCCTGCATCAGTCTCCTCTGTGTTTGCAATGCAGTGTTTATGCCCCTGCAGCTTTGTAATTAATAATATACTGCGTTTCATCTTCAAAGTGATTTATACACATTAATTAATTCTCACTGTACTTCAGAGATTCTGTACGCAAATAACTATCGTGCCCTCACGCTGTACTTAGGAAGCTGAGACTCAGAGGCAAGAGGTTCTCCACAGAGAAATGGATTGCTGGGGTCAGTGCCAGCACTTAGGATCCTGACCCCCTCACTGAGTCTACAGATCTCTGGTCATCCTGGGGGAGGAGAGGATAGTTCCTTATAGCTCCACCTTCACTGCATCACTATGGGGCAAACTGTCCTGTTACATCACTCAATTTGAGTCATAAACTATTTTTCAATACTCCAGGGTCAAAGCACAATCTTACCTAAAGCATACAAAATAGGAAATGATGGATTATAAACCAATAAACCATAGTAAGATGCCCAGGCCTAGCTTCCAGCAGCCTCCGGACCGAGGATAAATATGTTTCCTAATCCATCATTTACAAGCTACGCACCCGATTAAAACATTAAACTCTCACTACACAGTTGCCCATTTATACGATCACCCTTACAGAAAGCTATTATATTTTAACTATCAAGCTCAGTAAATCAGGCGCTAGTCATCTATCTCTCCCCTGCAAAGGGAGGGGGAGGCACACTGGGGACGCCATTGGCAGGGGCAGGCAGTGCCTCAATTTCTATATTTGGGCTTCCCCATGGTGCCTACTGGCCCAGCAGAACATTAAGCCTGAGAAGTGAGCACATGGACCCTTTTTGAAGTTTCTGACACAAAGCCAAATCACGCAAAGACCCTAAAGGCACATTCAATTTGCTTGCACCAAGCCCCTGAAACAGCTACCTGGGGACTCACACAAAATTCCCTCTAATAACACAAGGATCCCAGTTAGGTGATGGGGGGGTGGGTGGGTGAGAAGTAGATATGGCTTAAAATTAGAGATGTTGAGAGTCAGGCCTCAGTCCCCACTGAGAGCTGAGGGCTAGTGTGAAAAATCTGTTGTAAAACCCCAGACAAATGTGGCCACTTTCCTTTCCCTGGAGTGCCTGCCAGATTTCTCAATTTTGGAGGACATTGCTGATGAGGAATATATAAATGTTTATTTTTTTCTATATGAGAACAAGCATAGCTATATTGTAGGAGACAATGAAAAGTATCTATTGATTTTTGGCTTGTACTAGTCTACCTTGGGCAGGGACCCAAATTTCTAGAGGCATACCATTGTACTTCTCTGTCATCAGGTAAGCTTAGGTCAGATGCCCTGGGAAGTACTGGGCCTGTAGGCACCATGCCAGAGGGATGGGATTAAGGCAGTGTGGGAGCCCCATTGCTGGGTGAGAAAGAAGGGTTGATGTTGGGAGAAGGAAGGAGGTCACCTAGTCAGCATCAATGTTGCCTTGTCTTTTTTTCCAGAAATGGGAGGAGTTTCCTCCCCCCACCCCCTGCATATTTGGAACTGTTTTGGAGTCAGCCTCCTTAAGCTGGTGTTTTATAGGGTTTGCTTTGCAACATGGCACAGCCAAGCCGGGGAGATCTGTCATAGCTGCCCTAAAAGCAAGCCAGAACCATCAAGTGTCTCAAATAAACTTTAATAAACATCACCACGGCCTCTGCCTGGGCCAGGAGACCTGCCATTGGCGAGCTTAGCTGACAGAGCAGCAGCAATGGGGCCTCTTTGTCAGGGCCAGGAACTGTGTGAACAGGCTTCGTGTCCAGCCCAGGATGCTCATATGCATGTGGCACCCTGCCTCCGAGCTCCCAGCCATCTGCTGTTTGCCATAGCGACATGGTGGTACCTCATAGATGCAAATGAACATCCATGATGCAGGAAGGAATGTACCCCAACAACGTCACCCGTTTGCTACCCTTTCTCACACACTAAGTCACTGGATCATAGCTGCCACAAGACATGAGCTCTGTTCAAATTCAATGCCGCCCAGTGAGATGAGGACTGAGGCGGAGCAGAGGGAAAGAAAGGAAGCTGGGCAAGGTCAACTGTGTGTGAGTGTTTGAGTCTAGATGAAGACCAGGTTGTAAGCTTGGGCCTCTCAATCCCATTTTGGTTCCATAGCTCTGAAAATCAGTGAGATAGTTTGGCTTTCTCCCTGGTCAAGATGTTCTGTGCACGAGGACACTTATTCTTCTCTTGAGTTTCTGGAGAACTGATGATGAGAGTGAATATCAGAGCCCTGGTTTGCATTCCAACCCCATGATGGAACAATCCATATGATTACTATGGGAGGGAAGGTTGGGTTTTCAGGGATGATAATTCTCAGCTCTTCTCCAAGAAAAGACACAGCCAGGATGCTTAACTTCACTTCTGATAAATGTCAGCTGGAGTCATGACTGGAATGGATTCCAGAAAGGGGAAAAAAAAAAAAAAAAAAAAACCCTACCCCGAGCCATCACTCATGATAATGTTTTACAAGAGCCAACAGGCAAATTGTACAGACACAGGCAAATTGTACAGACACAGGCAAATTGTACAGACAGCAGAGGGCTTCTAAATTCAAAAGTCCATGGCCTTCCCCTGCCACTGTCCCCTACCACCACCTTCTCACCACCAGGATGGTGACCAATGCTGCTTTGACTTACCTATGAAATATGCCAGCAGAATGGCCAAGAGGAGGGCGGCAGCAATCGCAGACAGGGCAGCACATTTCCAGCTGCAGTATTTGGAGGGCTTCTTCAGCTTGAAGGCCTTCCTGGAGAACGTATTCCGTGGCAGCAGGCGGGGTGGTGGTGTGTAAACGGTTCCTGAGGTCAAAGGGTATCCTGGGGAAGAGCTGCTAAACAGGGGTGTACTTCCAGAGGACGTCTTGAAGAGGAAGTGCCTGCGAAGGAAGAGGGAAAGACTCAGCCTGACTGTGGTTGGCTAACGAAGGCTTAGCCATCTTTCCTTTTATTTCTTACAGTAAAATGCTAGTTAGTTAACATTACTTTGGTGGCAAGTAGGGGTGGGGGTGAGGGTGGAGGTGTGACAAACATTACTTTGGCTGGTGATCCACCTTACTTCCACAAGCTTGCCTAATTTTATACTTTCACAGATGCGTCTTGATTCTACCTTCCAGAACAATCCAGCAAAGTGTTCAAAGCAAATATGAAAAGTGAATTACTGTCACTCACTCAGAAATGATGACAATGATGCTGATGTTAAGTATTATCACATTCTAGATATGTGCAATTGAAAGACACTTGAAATGTGTTGTCACCATCATTTAAAGACTAAATGTTATAATATCCCTAATTTAGATATGAGGCATTAAATTGGGGAAGTCAGGTAACCGGCTAAGGGTTTAAACCCAGAGCTCTGTCTTTTGGTAAAAAAAAAAATCTCTGTAGTTAAATATTATCCTAGACTGCCTGCTTTTCCTCAGTTCTTGTGCATTTTCATCTCTCCTTCAGCAGCAGTGACCATTAGTTACCCTTCTTGTTTAGTTCACATCCTTGGGTCTTGTGACCATGGTTATTTAAAAAAAAACTTTATCCATCAATTGAACATGGTGTCCTTGGTACTCAGACCTAGAATGTGATAACTATATAATGGAACATGAAGTATGAATAAACATGTGACCTCTCAGAGGGAAGTCAGTTCCCAGAGCATCAGTTCTCTGACAATAGATTGTTTTCTTTCATATGTGCACCAAGGATATGGCTATGCTTTATTTAAAACAAGGACATGTCTGGGAGATTAGAGATATGGATGGCTAATCAGATCTAGAGTCTAGCCACGAGGGCAGGGTCTGTATCTCACCTAGGACCTAGCTTATCCTCATGCTTTTAGTCCCCAGTTAAGATCCGAACATCCAAGGGAGACTTCAGTAAATGAAGGCATGCATGCACACATGAGTGAGTTATTGGAGACCAATTATTTTGTAGTTACATTTGCTGCAATTCTAAAATGTAAAAAAAAAAAAAAAAAATGTCAAGAAAGTCATTTACTTTTTTTACCCTTACAGTGGATGCATTTTTAGGTTTTGATACAAGATTTCTGTGCATAGTTCTGACTTGTCCTGGAATTCACTATGTAGAGCAGAGTGGCCTTGAACTCAGAGATCCAGCTGCCTCTGCCTCTCAAGGGATGGCGTTAAAATGTGTGTGCCACCCACACCCAGCCAGTAGATGCATTTTGACTTATTGGCTGTTTACACCTTGTTCTCATCATGCCATACATTTTACTTGCACCTCTCATGAGACCCATGGTGTACTCAACACGACTGTCCATGTTTTATAGATGAGAATCCTGAAGCTTCAAGTGAGAGAGTGGGAGTATGACATGGGACTTCCGGCGGTTTGAAAGACAATGGCCCCCATAGACTTGTATGCTTGAATACTTGGTGGAACTGTTTAGGAAAGATTAGGAGGTGTGGCCTTGTTGAAGAATTGGGCTTTGAGGTTTCCCAATGTTCTCTTTCTCTGCCTCTTACTTGCAGGTCAAGGTATGAGCTCTCAGATGTTCCAGCCAATGTGTCTGTCTATACTGCCATATTGCTCCACCATAATGGAGTCTTAACTCTCAGGAATTGTAGGAAGGCCTACTGTACCATACAGCCCATTCCCATGGATTCAGCCATCCCTGACAGGCCTGCATCTCTAGCTCAACTTGTCCCTAATGTAGACCCATGCCCCTACTGTGCACCAGACATCTTGTCTTCCAAAGTCAGACTGTTTTCCTTTACCTATTCCCAGCATGCACTGTGTCCCTCATAGCACTGTAGTCTTTTTCACCTCTTTCTCTTCCTTTATCTCATGTCATAAAGAGTCTTATCAATATGTTTCAGAAAAATCTTTTCTACTAATTTCTCTTCATTTCCTCTTTTATCCATGAAAGCCACAGTCCCTTGGCTTATCTGACCCTCCAGCAACATACAAAAGAAGACTAAAGACATGTACAATTATAAACTGGCCTTTTGCCTCCATGGTCATGTGCTCCCAGCTCCCATGCCTGGATATTTCAGCCCACACTAGAAGCTACATCATAAGTGTTCTTTTTCTTCTTTTTCCTCTTTTCTCCTTTTCCCCTTCCTCTTCCTCCTTCCTCTCCTCCTTTTCTTCTTTTTAAAATCATATATGTATGGATGTTCTGGCTGCATGTCTGTACACTACTTGCATACCGGCCTGGCATCTTCAGAGGCCAGAAAAGGGCATCAGATATCCTGGAACTAAAGTTACAGAAGGTTGTGAGCTGACATGTGGGTGCAGAGAATCAAACCTGAGTCCTCTAGAAGAGCAGCCAGGGCTCTCAACCACCCAGATATTTTTTAACAGTAATTTTCATGTTGCTGTACTTTTGGGGATGGGATACAAAGAACCTTTGGGTTTTTTTGTGTGGTGTGTATGTGTGTGTATGTGTGTGTGTGTGTGTGTGTGTATGTGAGAGAGAGAGAGAGAGACAGACAGACAGACAGACAGACACAGAGAGAGACAGAGACAGAGAGACAGAGCATAGAGAGAGAGAAAGAGATGGAGAGAGAGAGAGACACACATACACAGACACACAGACACACACATGAGAGAGCGGGTGGTGGTTATTTGGTGTGTGTTTGTGTGTGTATGTGTGGTGTATGCTCATGTGTGTGTGAGGGAGGCCAGAGGAGGATATTTGGTATCCTATCACCTTACTCCTCATTCCCTTAGACAGCCTCTCACTGAGCACTAAGCTTCACTCGTGGGCCGCAAACCCCAGTGATCTTTCCACCTTTTTACAGTTCTGGGGTACAAACATGGCCACTTCTGGCTTTTCACATAGATGCTGGGGAATCTGGGGAATCTGAACTCAGGCTCTCATGTTTGCACAGCAAGTGCTCTTCCCACTGCACCATCTTCCCAGCCTGTAAACCTCAATGAGTCAGCTCTTCCTGTTCTCTCTCACCTGCCCTACACTACCTGAATTCATCTTTCAACTACCTATCTAGGAAACCAATCCCAACACCCTTTCCACCTGTCTCTTTGTGCCTTCATGGCTCTTATCATGCATCTAACACCCGTTATTTTAACAAGTTTTTCTCCAAGCAGCATGTGATCCCCTTGTACACTCAATAATGGTAGATACTACCCTCAAAACCTTCAGAATCTGAACACTAGTGATGAGACATCAATCATATCTGTAAAAAGAATAAATAAATAAATAAGTGAATAATAAGAAAATAAATAAATAAATAAATAAATAAATACACCAAAAATGGGAGTGTCTTAGCCATATGAGAAAGGTGAAGATTAGGAAGTGTATGTTGAATGTAATGATATTTTGAATATACTTATTTTAAAGAAAAAGTAGAAATGGAAGAGATTTCCTTTATGAAATTCTAGAAATTATTTTATAAAATCCCCTTTGACAACCCAGTCTATTTACCACACTTCCTTCTGGATAGATTCCTGTTCTTTCCCCCCTCAACCCCTAAATAAAGCTTTCCAACTCCACTGAGAATGATATCAGGTCTTTTCAGGGCCTACAACACCCCACGTGGTGTGACTGTGGCACCTGTCCCACTGAATCCTCTCCTCCGTTGCTCTGTCTATCACATTGTCCTTTGTTATTTATCCTACTTAAATTTCTCCCTCGGGTTTTTTTTTTTTTTTTT
Source organism: Acomys russatus (assembly GCF_903995435.1). Taxonomy (NCBI): domain Eukaryota; kingdom Metazoa; phylum Chordata; class Mammalia; order Rodentia; family Muridae; genus Acomys; species Acomys russatus. Next base: position 18,773,991 of record NC_067161.1, read on the forward strand.
TCACTGCATATCCCTGCTGCTTGGTAATATTTGCATAGTTTTCTCTTCATGTTGTTCGGCTTTCTACTTTAACATTATTTTCTCAGAGATCTTCCGTAAGCCTCCTTCATTCTCTGCTACTCTCTCACCATTACAGCTGCCCTTTCTTTCTCCATAATATGCACAGAAATGTTTACATGCGTGCATTATTTGTTGTCTGAATCCATCATCAGTACTGAATGCCTCAAAGAGTAAAATAATGAAGCACTTATCAGATTTATTTAATTCTATGACTTATCATCTAGAATATAGTGGCCACACAAGTTTTTGCTCAAATGAATGACCTACAACATTTTCCAAGGTCAAAATTATACATATGCTACAAGCCCAGTGTTGTGAGCACTTATATTGTAAAATCAAGGCTCTTTCGGTAACTTCCATGTCCAGTCTTAGAATACATTTACATGCTTTGTAAACAGATGCACATGTTTGCCTATGTGTATTAGGCAAGCATGTGTGTTTTTATATTCAAGATCCAATAGCCCACTCAAAGCAGGACCCACAGACTTTGGGTCCCTGCAGACCATGTCTTCGGGCTTGCTCATTGGCACTGTGTTGTCTATGATTATTACAGCTGAACAGAACCCACGTAGTAATCACCTTTTTCCGTTTCTGGTGTTCAAAAATGACTAAAAAAAATACTAAAGCTATGTGGAATTCTGTTTCTCTTAAAATATATCCATACCCTGGTGATACAAATCTCTAGAGGATAAACGTTAGCAACCATCCCCAAGTCGATAAAGAAATGGTCTTTGTAAAGAGACCCATTATTTTGTATGCTAACCAAAGGCACTTAATAATTAAAAAAAAAAAAAAAAAAAAAAAAAAAGGTAAACCATCAAGAAAGAACCTTCAAGCTCTCCTCTACAGATACCTGAGATATCATCCTTGAGTGCTCTGTTAAAAATGTACAAGTTCCTAGGCTTCCGCTGGCTGGAGCAAGGGTGATGGCTGTGTCTTGGGTGATTTTAAAACACATTAAGGATTATGAAATTCTAATCTTGCTTACAATTTCCAAATATGTCCAAGTGACAGAGAATGCGAACAGGTCTCTTGTTTCACATGAGGGTGTGATAGTAGATGCCCATTGGGTAAAATGTCACAAAGTCTCAACTTCTAAATGTTTCAGCATAAAGACGGCTCCTGGACCAGCAGCAGCAAGGCATCAGGTGGCTGTCATTTCATTGGCTGTCCTTCCCAAACTTTCCTCTTTAAATGTTTCGCCTTGTTTTGTTTTTAAGTTGAGAAATCTCAAAACGTTGATTAGTGAAAACAAAATAAAATTGAGTACAATCCAATAAAAAAAAAAAAAAAGAAAGAAACAAGAGCCACAAGGTAATGGTGTGGTCGTGTGGTTGTGAGGGGGCCCAGGAAGACTTAGAGACTCCTGATTTCTCCCTGACCTGGCTATTAAGACAGCTTTTCCCCCTCAGGGGCCTGCTCAGTGTGTGGCGGGGAATCATTTCTGATGCCCCAGCTGAACTTCTTCCCAGCGGTTGGTCATGGAAATAGCTCCGCTCAGGACTCCAGGCGTCAGCAAAAATGTGTAGTTTCCAAACGCACTTGACATTTTTCAAGCACAACTCAATTGCTCTCAGAATTGGCCACTTGTGCCTTGGAAAGGCAAGGCAAATGAGGGGCCCCCAAAGTGCTGTCCTTGGAGTTTGCTAACACTTCAAGGGATGGCGGAAACCAGTCTTTGATGTTTTGACAAAAGAATCAAAGTGGAGACTGCTCGCTTCATTCCCTCCTTAGCAGTGTAGGGCACTGGGGCTTGGATTCTAACATCCAGCCTGAAGGGACACAGAGGGGGTGGGTCAGGATGGATCTGGAAAGCTAGGAGGGAACTGCCCCTCAGTCTGTGTGCTCAGCTCTAGATCCTGAGGCCCCGTAAGTACAGTTATCATGGCTTCACTCTAAACTATCTGTCTTTTGGGTAACTGTCATCACTTTTCTTCAAGCGTAAACAAAACCTTTTAATAAGAACGGAGACGACAGACAGTAGCCATCCCTCCGTGCATTTTACATGACGGCAAAGATGTGGATTTGAGGAGGAATCTGAGCTGAACAGGCTTCTGCATCAAATTGGCTTAGGAAATTAAGGAGGCACGTTTTTATTTTATTTTTCTGATTAAACAACCATGAGGGCTGTCAAAACGGAAGCCTAACAAATGAAAAACCTAGCCGTAGCATCCATGCAACAGGAGTCTTCTGATTTACGAAGCTGAGGTTTTTTTATTTTACTTCTCTGATGCACAAAGTGCTTGACTAATCTGCAGTGGAAGCTTCCAGAACTGGAGGCTGCTGATTTGAGGCTACAACAAGGGATTTCTTTACAGTACTTTTTTCCTTTCTGCCTCTGATCCATCACAAGTAAACGTTGGCATTAACCTCAAACTCGACCAAAGAAAGAAACAAATAAATATACAAAATCCTTTAACACCAAGTACTATTTTCCAGCAGGCAACAAACCAGTGGGGTCCTTAGAGGTGGTTTCCTGGTTGCCTGTTGGTTTGGCTTTATTCCCAGGGGGAAATCCCAGCAGGGCTTCGAGACAGAAATGTACTACACAAATAATCCTGCAGCAGCAACTCCAAAGGTCAGGCTCCCTTCCTCTCTCACTCTGTCTCCTGCTATCTCATCACAGTGCAGCCGGACGACTGATGATGCCCAGTGAGGATGTGCTTCGTTTCTGTTCCTCACAAAGCCGGCTGCAGGAAATGGGCTTTTAGGGTCTCTATCTTGTGCCACAGGCCGAAAAGCAGCTACCAGGCAGGACAGGTGTCAAGCATTGTTCTCCTGAGAAAATCGACCCCTCCCCTGCCAGTAAATAAACCCAGGGATATTCAGAGAAGCAGATGAAAATATTGATACGCAGCCCATTAATCCCTGAGATAGTTTTCAAATCATCCAGGAGGTGGCTGACATTTGACCAAAGCGAGCAAACAAACAAACAAACTAACTAACTAACGAACAAACAAAGCTAGCAAAAGGAGAAAGGCAGAAAAGCAGGAATAGGGGTGGGGGCCTCAGTGAGGGAGGTCAGGTGTGCAATGGGATGTGAGGTTTCCTCAGTCTCATGCCCTTTGAAGCATTGGTTTTATTGTCTTTAAAGGAGTAGGTTTAATAAAGAGACAGGCCATAAAGTGTACTGTAGCATGTAAAGTTACTGTAATTAGGTTTTCAGGAGTTATAATAAAACATTTAGCTGGAGAGAGGTTAAATAACCACTATCCTTCCTGGCACCATTAGCATATTCTTCAGTAGGGGAGTGATGATGGTGGTTCAGGAGAAATTTGATGGTAGGTTCCTGGCAGGCAGAGGCGAGAGTCATGAAGTATGAAGTGGAAGAGAAGAGACGAAGTGCGTGTGCAGGTTGGGGTGGAAAAGGATGGAGATACTGGAAACGATGCAGTTGGGTGCTGTTCTGCACAGCTGCCTGCCAGCCAGCCAGCAATGCCAGGTGAACTTTTAGGCACTCTGTCTTTTGTGGAACAAACACACAATGGAGGAATCAAGCTTCTACATTAAAAATAGAAAGTTGTGAACCCTTGAGGGGCAGGCTGGTACATATTTGGCCAGCCCTCTTTCTTCATATAAATATTCTTTACTCTTTACTACTCTGATGTTGTTATTTCAGAAAACAATAGGATCACATCAAGGAGGAGGCAGCTGCCATCTCGCTGATCTTGCAGACAGGCTCCCTGTTTATCACCACATGACCTTGGGTGAGTCTGCCAATCTCTCCGGAAGGTTGACCATGACATTACTTACTTTGTGAGCTTGAACGGGGGGGGGGGGGGCTCTTCAATATGGGGAGGGCTTATTCACATGGCATGCTTAGTTATTAGCCTGGCTGCCTGTGACTGGTTGATGCAGATGGCTATTAAGTGTCTTGAGGACAGTAGCTATGTGCTATGTGTTCTTTGACACATAGTCGTGACCCGGGATCATTTAAATTATGTGTCAAAAGGATGAATTCTCATTACTACAATGTGTGGTTCACCCCTCCAAATAATTTTCCGAGGAAGAAAAGGGATTTGGGGAGATAGCCTAAGTGCTTGTCTCTTTCATTTGAGAATTTGTGTTTGGGTTGAAAAGTAAACTATGGCTTTTAAAGTTAAAACTTGAAAAGAATTTAAACGGCTAGTTCTTGACTTAAAACAACAAGAAACTACTAATCCAATTAATGTAATTGAAAGTCTGTTTCCTATCACAGTTCCCTCACATTAGATGCCGATTCAGTGAAAAATAGGTTTTCAAGGTCTCCCATCTCCGGACCTTTCAGCTCATACAGGGTGCCACTGTGTTTACTTGTTTCATAAACAATGGGGGAAATCCTCTATTTTGTTCTTTTCAAAATTTGCAGCTGTACCGAAAATACTCACAGCTGGAATAATTAGCAGCTCAATTTATTGCCTTCCGTTTACTAAATAGAAGCCTCAACTCTTGATATTTAAATTGTGTCACACTGTGATATAATATAGCATTTTCCATTGTAAGACATATTTTCTCCTTCCTGGAATAATATACTCTGCAGTGTGACAGGTAAGGTCTCTGGAGGTCACTAAAGAAACCTAGCGTTTTGTGAGAAAAATCCATTTCTGAATCTTTCTGATGAAATGAGGAGGAGTCTTCTTTTTCCCAATTCTGGTGGTGTTAAACAAATTGGTAACTTTTTAAAGTTAGTTGGTGGGAGTCCTGAAAAACACACACACACACACACACACACACACACACACACACACGAAGAAACACACAGAATAGGTGACAAAACAAAGACATGTGACTTTAACTTCAAACTTGACCTTGAGTTCACCGTACAGTGGACATACAGAGACAGCCATTTCAAACAGACTCATGTGAAAGATCCCCAGTCGCAAGGGAGGATGAAGGAAGAACATTCCCTTTTAGATACAATTACCAAGCAGATGACCTCTCCTGTCACCACCTCATAGAGTCAGAACCTTGGGGTGGACCCCTTCATCATCCCCTTATTATGTCTGCCTTACCCTTTTGCCTCATCTCTCCAGTCTACTTCTGAAGGCCAGCTTGCTCTTTCTTTTGCTTTCTAATATCTCATTCAATTCATAGTTGGTATTTAAGAATGTCTAGAGACTGCATGACCCACGCTACTAAGAGTCTTAGCTAGAGTCACCGCCATATCTTCCCAGGAGCCTACCCTGGCGTAGGTCTCCAGCTTGTCTTAGAGATGCCCCTGTTCTTGGTTTCTCTTCTCTTTCCAAGCCCTCTGGTCTCTTACCCTTACCCTCAAGCCACTCACCCCCAACCCCTGCTCTCCCTACGTCTGAAGAGGCCACCTTCTAGCCAGACAGGACTAGCAGCAGAGGGAGTGGAGCACCAACCCACCAACAAAAACTTTAACCCAAAATTTACCCTGCCTCAAGATGTGTAGGGATAAAGACAGAGCAGAGATTGAGGGAATGTCCAACCAATGCCTGGCCAAACCTGAGACTCACCCCATGTGAGAGAGCCAACCCTTGGCACTATTAACCATACTCTGCTATGCTTGCATATAGGAGCCTAGTGTAGCTGTCCTCTGGGAGTATCCACTAAACAGCAGATCAAAACAGATGCTGAAACTCTCAAGCAAACATTAGGTGGAACCCAGGGAATATTGTGAGAGAGTTTGTGTGTATTGGGGGTAAGGATAGAAGAACTCTGAGTGGATAAGAACTCCATAAGATCAACAGAGTCAAATGACCTGGAACCACATGGGAGCCTGAAGCACCAACCAAGGATCATGCATGGACTGGACGTAGGCCCCTACACATATATAGATGATAGGCAGCTTAGTCTTCCTGTGGGTCCCCTAGTAAGGACAGCAGGGCCTCTCTCTGACATGGACTCTATTGCCTACTTTTTGATCACTGCCCCCTGGCAGCACTGCTTTGCCTGGCCTCAGTGAAAGAGGATGCACTCGGTCAGAATGTGACTTGATGGACTGGGGTGGGTTGTTGTTGTTGCATTCCCCTTTTCTGAGAAATAGGGGTGGGGGAAGGGAGGAAGAGTGGGACCATGAGGAGAGAGGGCTACGATTGGGATGTAAAGTGAATAAATAAAATAAATATTTAAAAAGTCTAGAGATGGAAAACATAAATGATAGACTCAGATGTATGTATGTTTGTATGTATGTATGTATAGTTGTTTTAGAGCCAGGCTCAGGTAGACTCCAAACTCTCCTGGGCATGACATGATGTTGGGAAAGGCAGCTCCTCTCCTTAGTCTCATATGCCTCTGAAAATTGAGAGTGAAATAGAACCTACATTCCAAAGCCTTGGGAAGGGCTATAAAAGAACATGGATCTAAACCCTGAGCCCAGAAATCTGTTTCTTGGAAGAGTTTAATACATCCTGCCCCAAATTGTGCCCCTTTTCCATAACAAATCTAATATCTCATATTAAGGCCACAAGTATGAAGTCAAGTCAAGCAACAATCACTGATCCATGAGCACATGTCACACACTGTCATTTGATGCCATGGCAAAGGAGTTGCACCCTCCTAGGGAACTGCTAATTACAGAGGCAGAAGCACTGTCCACCTTTATTTTGAAGTGGGGTTCTCTACTGGCCTAGAGCTCTCTGGGATTATATGAGATTATAATAACAAAACACCTGGTTTGGTCGTTGCTGTTGCTATTTTGTTTTGTTTACCTGGGTTCTGGGGATCGAACCCAGGTCCTCTTGCTTGCAAAGCAAACATTTTATTGACAACTACCTCTCCAGCCTCCTCTTTTTTCTTGTTGTTGTTGTTGTTTTTTTTTTTCCCCTGAAAGTGTTATTTTCATCATTGCTGTCACTGCTGAGTATACCAGACATGAGTGTACAGAGACTGTTTCTATTGTGGACATCCAATGGGTTGGAAAATAGCAGGATAATGCATTTCTAAAAATTAATTTCTAAGATTCCACTTAGTGATGGTGTGCATTTTACAGCTCTGCCCTCCCTTTGTTTCATGGCAATGCAACGGTTCTACATTTTCATACATCCCTGTATGCTAATCTCTGGTCCTGCTTCTTGTTTATAACTGGGAACTCACAGATAATCTTCCCATAAGCATGTAAGAATTTTTGGTAATGCATTTGCTCCTTATCTGCCCCGCCCCATCCCACCTCTGAAGAGCAGTTTATCTTCATGGGCTTGATATCTCTGTGAACGTGATGATCTCATGGTATATATTTTCTCTTCTAAATCACTTCCCAGAGAATAGAATCAGGGTAGCTTTCAACTCTGGAACGACACCCCCTTCATCATGGAGAAGCTCCTTTAAGTTTCTCTTGGTTTCCTCCCTGCTGCAACAAAGACAGTCCTGCCCCTGCACACCTTTATGTTTATTTCTTTGGTACTTAAGAGGATTTACTGTAATGCTGAAGGGGATCATGTGGACAGTTTTCCTGATATTAACACACTGTACACACTGACCTATGCACCAGCTGTGGTAACTCAGATGTATTGGTATATTGTGTTGTAACTCCACAATAACCACTGTGTAGAGGCCTCAAAGTGTACTACTTAATGTTCGATTTGGAAGGAGACTTTTTTTTTTTCCTAGCTCCTTCTTGGGAAAGCCTGGAGCGACACAAAACTTTACAATACACAGAGAGCGAGAGACCTTGGAACACTCAGTCTTAAAAGGGATGTCTCCATCAAATCCCTCCCTTCAGGGTTTAGGGAACCCAGTGGAAAAGGAGGCAGAAAGAGTATAAGGGCCAGAAGAAGTGGAGGACACCCAAGAAATGGGTCTCTCTAAATCAACATGAGCAAAGATTATATGAACTCACAGAAAATGAGACAACATGCACAGGGCCTGCATGGGTGTACACAAGATGGGGTCCTGGGGCTGAAAGAAATGGATACACATCACCATCCTGAGCCCAGAAGCCTTTTCCAATAGACAATAGTCCAATAGTGACTGCTTGCAAATGAAAACCTGGTTTTCTCCAAGAGAGTCTCACTGGGAAAGTCAAGTGTTCCATGTCCAGTAGTAGAGGCCAAGAGAAAAGAAACTCGATGTCATCATTGGAGGTCCCTTTTTGTCTCATAACGTTGTCAGGGCTTCTTTATTTCCACCTTACAGGTCTTTTACATATGTATTATGGCTTCTGGTCTGTTCTTATGGGATTTCTGTGTGTGTGCAAACATGTGTATCTCTCTGTTTATATGCAATTCTTGTGCTTTTAATCTGGCTCTTTTTCTTGTTTGGTTGTTTTGTCCTTTAAAAAAAAATCTTATTATGGTCTGACTATTTGTTTCTATTTTATTGTATTTTATTATTATTCCTTAGGTGCCTGTTTGTGTTCTAAGGAGAGACACAAAGGGTGTGAACCCATGAGAGGGGAGATTGGGAGGAACTGAGAGGAGTAAGGGGAGGGGAAACTGTAATCAGAAAAAAGCTATTCTCAATGAAAGAAAAAGGAAGGAAGGCAGAAGGGAAGGAAAAGAAGGAGAAAGGAGAAAGGAAGGAAGGAAAGGAAGGAAAGAAAGAAGGCAGGCAGGCAGGCAGGCAGGCAAGCCAACAGGCAGGCAGCAGGCAAGAAGGCAAGCAGGCAGGCCTGGGGTAGAAGACTCATTTCCTAGCCTCGCTGTCTTGCTGTCTCTCCTGTGGATATACCTTTACTTCCTAGCAGGTTTATGGTGGTCCTTCAACTGTTTCCCTCTATAATTTAAAAGCTTTAGAATTGAAGTAAAGTTAACATAGTATAAAATTAACCATGGCATTCTTATGTGGACAGCTGAGTGGTAACTGTATATTCACAATATTGAATGGTGGCCAATTCTGTTTAGTTCTGAACAAATTTCACTATTTACCACCCCTAAGTCCCTAAGTCCATCAAGCAGCAACCCACTATTCCTATGTTTTCCCATACCTCATTACTCATAACCACAGGTTTGGCTTCTATCAGGTAGGGCTTTTCCTATCCTTAATACTTCATAATAAATTCATTTATACATGGTAATTTTTTAGTGTCTGTCCTGTTGCCCCTGGCGTAGGTTTTAAATACACCCCTTTTCCAGTTATAGCATGTAATAGAATCTCATTCCTTTTGGTGGCCAAAGACTATTCTTTTGTGTATAGCTATAGCTTCTGTCTTGTTTATTCACCCATAGATAGCATTTGGGTTATTTCTACCTTATACTACTGTGAGTTAAGCTCCTATGGACATTGGTGTAGATTGTCTTGTGTTTTTTTCTGGGGATCATCTTCAGAGAAGACTTGCTGAGTAGGACAGTCATTTTTGCATTTAGTCGTTACTTTCTAAATATAGGAAATGGCAACCAACATTGAACCTTTCAGTAAGGTCAGATTGTAGGTGGCATTAGGTATTTTTTCACTCTCCCTGTATCCCACATGCGTCCTGAGCTTGCTTTCAAAACTTAATGAATTACAAAATAAGAAGCATCACCACCAAGCCAGGTTCCAGGAGGAGCAAAGAGAGGCAGAACCACGTCATACTTTACAAAATGTTTCAATATAACTCAGCTAGCTTTCTTATCAGGAGATTGATTTCACTGGGAGCCTAGGAGGGCTTACATCTCAGCAAAGCTACCTATTCATGACTATAAGGGTCTTGTTATTAGCCCATACTCAGAGAACTACCACATAAGGAGCAATTATTCACTAGAACCAAATATTGCCTGATCTGATGAAATTCTATGTGGGTGTGCATGGATTTTAAGTGTTTGTGATGACACAGCAGTTATGTCTGATTTCAGATAATGAAATCACCAAGTCCTTCAGGCCAGGGTTTGTAGACATTGTGTGCTTTAATCTTCCGTCATGACATCAAAGAGGATCAAAAACTCGTCATCTCATTGGTTGTGTTTTGGTCAGGGGATATCTGTGTATGTTACTAGCTTTTATTAAAAGTTTCTTGGTATTTGAGAAATAATAGAGCTCACAGAATTAAGGAAAGTACTATAACTCTTCATAAGTATACCAGTACTATATAATAATTATTACTCTGATTATTTGACCAGATGAAGTTTTGTCCTTCCTTCCTTCCTTCCTTCCTTCCTTCCTTCCTTCCTTCCTTCCAAATCAAGATCTTAGTGTTTATCCCTGACTGGTCTAGAACTTCCTATTTAGACCCAGCTGGCCTTGAACTCATAGAGATCTACCTGCCTTTGTCTACAGAGTGCTGGAATTAAAGGAGTATGCTAGTATGCCTGGCTTATCTGTGTACCTTCCTCCTCCACCCCCCCCCCCAGTTCAAAAATTATTATATGCTATTCTTTATCTAAGATATAAAACTTTAATGAACTTCCCCACTTCCTAAAACACACTAGAATCAGAAAACTGGAAAAACAAGTTGACAACAGCAAAACAAACAAACGAGACTCCCACAAAACAAGATAAAAAAAAAAATCACAAAAAAATCAAGAATGATTATTTTTCTAGATTTTTGTAGTACTCAAGATCTGCTTGCTGAAGGAATAGAAAAAAGGTAGGACGGAGAAAGGATGGAAGGGCAGAAAAGGAAAGAAAGGGAAGAGAAAGGAAACAATGATGGAAGAAGAGAAGAAAGGAGGAAAGAATATTCATTTGTAATGATTAAATGGCTAAAAAATGGGCTGATCATTTGATATGATTCTTTCAGGGCTGAGAAACAGAAGAAGAACTGATTTGTCAGAATTACTGTTCAGCTGCTGCCATGGTTTCAATAGTTGCCCCTCTTCCAAGTGACACTGAACTATCACAGTACTAATACGGAGACCCTGGAGAGCTGGGTAGGCTATGAGGACTGGTGGGCCACGGGCAGATCAATCATTACAAGAGTTGTTCCTTCTCTTGGAAGTGGACTGCTCAGAGATAGTGAGTCCTGAGCTGTATTTGTTTCCTTCTCTTCACCCTCTACTTCACCAGCGTGGGATCATCCAGCCAAGACACTCCTTGCCAAACGCTGGCCCCTCATTCTTGAATTCTCAGCCTCCAGAACCATAGCCACAAGCCAATACAGTGCCATTCATTATACCAAGTCTCAAGTATTGTGTTATAGCATTACAAATGGATTAGGACAATCGACAGCAGTGTGTGTCTGTGTGTGTGTGTGTGTGTGTGTGTGTGTGTGTGTGTGTGTGTGTGTGTGTGTGTGCGTTGCATGTGAGAGTGCATTCATGTGTATACATGTGTGTGCATAAGCATGTGACGCTCAGAGGTCGACTTCAGGTGTTTGTCCTCAGGAGTCGTACATCTTGTTTTTATAAGATGGGGTCACTCACTGGGTCCTGGGCTCCTGGATTAGCTAAGATGACTGTCCAGTGAGCACCGGGGAGCCATCTCTCTCTGCCTCCTTAGCATTGGGATTGTATGTATGTGCCACACCACAGCCTTTCACATGGGTTGCTGGGGCTCAAGCTCGGGTCTTTATATTTGCACGACAGCAAGTCGTTTTCGGCTTGCACTATTTCATCAGCCCCCAGCAACCAATTCCAGATATAAGACTGGCAGAGGTGAAAGAAAATGAAAGAAAAAGTGAAAGCGGCTACTTATTTTTATGAATTAAAGATTTGCTTCTCAGTGCATACGTGTGCCATGTTCTAGCATTCCAGATAGGGCAATGCTACTCTCTATTTTTAAAACTCCAACATAAAAATGGTTATCTTTAATACAATTTATTTTTCCATTAGAATTTACATCAGACCCTTCAAGGCATAAGAAAATATAAGAAAACCCATCAGCATATTTACCCACATTTTGTTATATGCGTAGCATTCATAGGTATAATATTTTCTTCATATGTAGCACTCTTCATAAAATGATATAAGAGCTCTTCAGGGATATTAATTAAGTTTTACAGCAACCCCTGTGACACATCTGCTTGCTTGCATATATCTGTTAGACACTCAGAAATTAGCGCTGGGTAGAAGTGTGCCATTTAAGTGTGTTTGTAGGCCAGCCACATACTCACTGACAATGCACTGAGCAGCTCCATACATTTCAGTTGTCAAGGAAAAAAAAAGTGCCATTAAATAAGACAACCGACATTTAACATCAACACGAAAACATGGCCATGGTGCTTAATACACCCTCAGGTGGATCTTGTAGTATCCCTGCCATGGAACAAGTATCAAAGAAGAGGCTGTGAAAGCGTGGCTTCTGTAAAAGATATCTGGTTTCTTTTTTTAAAATTTATTTAATTATTGTATATGAGTACTTTATCTACAGAAGAAGGCATCAGATCTCATTATAGATGGTTGTGAGCCACCATGTGGCTGCTGGGAATTGAACTCAGGACCTTTGGAAGAGCAGGCAGCGCTCTTAACCATTGAGCCATCTCTCCAGCCCAATATCTGGTTTCTTTAGTGCTGGGTTTCCTATGACTCTGGGGCAAGGCTTCTTAAAAATTCAGATGTCAAAGAAAGCTATCACACATTTTTGTCTTAAGTACCCGGGAAAGTTGTCAGCGCCATCTTGGAAATCTTGACGAAGATGCAGGTGGACATGCCAAGCTGCCACGGTGAATCAACAGTCACCTGATGGAAGGGTGGGGCGCAAGACTGAGGCAGGTGCCTACCTGGGGGCTTTGTCTGTGCAAGTGGCAGAATTCAGGAAAACTTAAAGGTAAGTCTGGCGGGGGGGGGGAGGGGGGGCGAGAGACTGTCTCTGCTGAAGCCTCAAAGGTTTTCACTTGAACTGGGCTTCTTTCTAACTCTTAGGTTTGGCCAGAGGAGAGAGTTAAGAAGTTATGTGAAAAGCAATGCCTTCATTTCATGGTAGCAAGGTGAGGAAATGGGAAAAGGGGGGAGGGTGAGATGAGGCAGGCAGCAGGCTTGCGTAGCACCCACTGACTCCAGGAGGCTGAGTAGGGCAGTGGCTAATGAGTAACTGTTGGCAATATATGGGTTTCGGAGCCTGGTGACTCTGCCTGCAACCTGTGTAGCCTTTGGTGTTGTTATATATTAGTTTGCTCCAATGCAAATATTTAGAGATATTGAGAGGATTAAGTGGGGCTTAACACGCGCTTGACATTGAGCAGGCCCTCAAAAGAATTATTAGCCATTGCTGTGGCAGAAATAATTCCTCCTGAATCCCACACACTGGCTGCTTCAAACATGCCTTCTTTTTTATTTGTCTTTATTCTTCATCTTTCCTCCCTCTTTTTCACCCCTTTGTCCTGCCTGCCTTTGTCAAATATGGAATTCCAGGTTAGCTTCAATATTTGTATTACTTCTTTCCTTCCTAGGCCAATCGAATTTCTTTGTGCAGAAGATCTGAGTGCAATGCACCAGCTTTCTTGCCCTCCAGAGCATGTGTGTGTGTGTGTCTGAGCCTTAGATGTGACCTTGAAGTCTCTGTAGCATTGTCTCTTAAGACTTGACTCACCCTACGCAAATGCTGTCATTTCTGGCCAGAGATGCCATTTAGGTGGGGCAGACTCTTACTCTCCCGTCAAAGTAAAATCTGGAGTCTAACCTCTCCAGCCAGGCTTCCTTGAGAAGCTCCCTGTGTGTGCCTCCACTACCCTCCATGCTCCTACAGAGCCTTCTGAAAGGACATCATCCATCCACAGAGTTCCATTTCAATAGAATGCTCTTGGTCTTGCCTGTCCCCACCATCTATAATTCACACCAGGAGAGGGCATATGCTTTTCATATGACTCCCAGTGTTCTTCAGTTTGCTTGGTCACTCCCAGGACCTCTGAAAGAAGTGTTGGCAACATGTCAGGTAATGAGATTACTAAAGGTAAGTGGGAAATTAAAAAAAAAAAAAAAAAAAGAAAAATTTTACTTAGCATAAAACCAGAGTTTCAGACAGAATAAGTGTATGTGTTTGGCCCGAGGGCATTTTATAGACCTAGCCCACAAAAGAGGCCACTTTTTTTTTTTTTTTTTATCACATGCCCTCCTGTAATGCCCCCCCCCCCAAAAAAAAAATCACACTGCTGTACCAGGAATTTCTCTTGGAGTTGCAGAAACTTGGCTAAGTCAGCTCTCTTAGACATTCTTATAATATCCCCATCGGGTAGACAGGCACGGCAGATGAGGAAAGGAGGCACATTTAAAACACCATCGGATTATAAATGTGAAAAGAGAAGGGAGCAAAGGTGGGTTTGAATTTACGCCGACATTGCGGCACAGCTGCTAGTAACGGGTTAGTACTCAGAGAGGGACCACAGGTTAGGCCTCACCTCCGTGATGCCTCTTCAGATGCTTTATGTGGACAGTAAGGAGGAGCATCATGGGCTGGGAGTGTGATAACGAGCTTGTCCACCAAGTAGGAGGCTCTAGGTTCAATTTGCTCCAATAGCCCCACTCCCAAAAACATAGAGAGGGAAAGGGTATTCCTTCAGAATAAAATTCTCTCCTTCCTTTTTTAACTTCCTATATTTTAGGATTATTATTTTAAGCCCATCAGAGAGAGGCAGGTCATTAAAGAGAGATCATAACACCTGAATTGAGATGGGCACAGTTTGGCACAGTCTATCGAATATCAAAATGTATATTAAACCATACCCTTTGATCTAGCAATTTCACTTCCTGGAATTTAACTTTTGAACATAATCATATAAGTATGCAAAGAAAGTTACATACACAAGACTCTTCATTGTAGTTCTGTTTGTAATAGCACAAATCTGAAAGCAATCTAAGTGTCCATCAGGAAGACATTGGCTAAGTCAATTATGGCATTATGGGATATTATAGAGACCTTAAAAAAGGGAATGAAGTAGGTCTAACATGAAATTACCTGAAAAGATTTCCACAATATCTCATTAAGTTAAAATGAAACTTACTAAGTGGAATGTATATGGTTCCATTTCTATTAAAATATATGCCTAGACATCCATAAACATCTTTGGAAGCTTGAAATAATAAACCTTCAAGTGGTATTTTCTTGGAAATAGAAATTGAGAAGCAGAGATTACTTCTATGCATGCCCTATCTTTCCAATAATTGAATATTTTTTACTAGAAGAATATCTATATTTTATAATAAAATAACTGAAAATTTGTTGTGACCGTGCTTTCTTTCTTTTCTTTTCTTTTCTTTTTTTTTTTTTTTTTTTTGCTTAAAATTCTTGGCCTTTCTTTTGCAGAGGAAGTAGAGATTTAAAACAATCTGTGCAGTAAATAGGGCCTAAGTCCATCACATTGTAGGAAATAGTGAGGGGCTTGGAAGAGAGCTCCATTTTTATCTCCATCCTTGTCTTATCACATTCTCATCTTCATCTGTACTTTTATCAGTCCTCGTCTCCATCCCCCCCTCCTATACTTATCCCAGCCCTCACTGGAATCATTATGCTTTTCCAAAATGTCATCCTGCTTCCATTCCCAGCCTCTTCTCCATCTTCACGCCACCTCCAATTCCACCCCCATCCCTCTTTCCGTTCCAATCTCCTTCTCCTTTCCCCCTTTGCTTTGAGATAATTTGTTGGCTTTAGCATGATAAAGAACTTTATCCTTTCTCCTGAATGGAACAACATATAATTTTGAAGGCATTCCCGAAGAGGACCTCACCTTGGTATTGTTTTTATATTTGTAAATGCAATGGGAGCAACGGAGACAATTCAGAGACCCAAGTAACTCAGACACCTACTGGGTGGGGACCTCCTTACCTTTTCTCTTTTTTTCCCATCTATGTCGCCACCACACACACTACTATTACCTTGAAACTCTTGGAGGGTTAACATGTGCTTGCTTTCTTCCCCCTATTATACCTAGCCTTACCATTTCTGGTGGTTCTGAATTAATTTGCAGGGATCTAAGCACTAAGGAACACTGCTGGTAACATTAGACCATGTTGTATTTTATGATGAGAGTTTTAATCTAATTAAACATCGAACTATTTTTGAAATTGCATCTATTATGATCCATTAGGGAGCTGATTGGCCTCTGCAAAACATCCTACTCAAGACTTTCGCAAGCCGGATCAAACAGATTACTAAGAATATCCTGAGCACGAGGCATAGAGTTCAATGGTTTCCATTCATGGTTTGATTAAAAAGCAAAACCAAAAATTCTTCAAAGTAATTCCACTTCCCATAGGTGAAATCACTTCTCCTGCCATTTCCAGGAGGTGGAAAATGCATCAAGATGTTTGAGTTAACTCTCTCCTTGTGCGCCCTCATCAAGAGCACTGGTTAGTAAGACAATAAGTGGGCATGTTTTAATTAGAAAATGTGGACTCCAAGCACTTTTGCAGGAAGGACGATGATAGCTTAAGAGAGACATCAGGAGACTAATAAAAGTTAAAATGCATTAAGTAGCCAGAGTGAACTCAAAGGTAAAGTCATGGGACGTTTGAGAAGTGAACCAGAGAGGGTTATGAATCAGAAGTGGGTGGGAGGGAGTCAGTCAGCAGAACTTACTCTTCCTCTTTCATTGAACTCAGATGCAAACTTCCTCCTGTGCCCACGCAAATGAGACAACTCAGAGTGCCCTGAAATTCTTCCACCTCCTACCCTGGCCACTATTCTCTCTACCCAGAGGAGAAAAGAATTGCACTCTGGCTATAAGGGAGGATTGCTCGGTAGTGAGGGAGTTAGCACTGTTTGATTTGGGTTGATCTGGAGTTTTTGTCTGCCACTCTTCTCTTGCATGCCCCCTTACCAGTGTGATGTCTGCCTACGGGTTATGTGCCGGTGCTGTCCCCAGGCCCCATGTGGCCATATGATTCTGCTTAGCCAATCAGTGTGGTCTGTTCTCCAAGTTTGGAGATAGGTAGGTCAGCAGTGCTGGGTGTGATCCCAGCAGGTTCCAGGGCCTCCCTCAAGAGCGTGTGCTTGAACATTAGAAGAAGCTAGTAGTAGTGGGAGTGACCCATGCTGCAATTGTAGCACTCTGGAAACCGAGTGCCAGGCCAATTTAGTTTACAGAATGAGACTCTGTCACAAACAGGCAAACAAAACTTAAGTCTAGAGAGAAGAGCCTCTTTTCTTTTCTTTCTTTCTTCCTTCCTTCCTTCCTTTCTGTTTTTTGTTTTTTGTTTTTTTTTTTTTTTTTTTGTTTTGTTTTGTTTTGTTTTGTTTTTTAAGACAGGGTTTCTCTTGTAGTTCTGGCTGACCTGGACTTGCTTTGTAGACCAGGCTGGCCTCAAACTCAGAGATCCACTTGCCTCTGCCTTCTGAGTGCTGGGATTAAAGGCATGAGCCACCATGACCGGCTAAAAGCCTCTTTTCAATGAGGTTTCTAAACTATCAGGATATCGCTCACAGTTCCTGTAATGATGCCAACAAAGGGTGTCCTCTAAGAAGTATGTTCAGAAACATAGAAAAGCCAAGGCTGTGATGGATACCTAAGGTCCAAGTATAAGTATTTTGAGCCCAAGTCTGCTAAGAACCTTGTTTCTTTTCCCCAGACTTTGCACCTCACATTTCATTTGCCTGATATGCTGACAGGTGACAAGGACATATGCCTTGTGGAGCTTTGTCTCAGACAGCTGATATGAAGCACCTAAGCCAATGCTTGGCACAAGTGAGACGTTTCAGACCAAAGTTTGTCTGACAAAAGAGGCCAAAGAGCATCTGGTGGTTTTGGAAGCAGGAGATACTTGCCAGGTCTACTTTCTCCTCAATGGACTCTGGTGTGGAAGTTGAAAGGTTGAACTTGGTGCCTCCAGCATCCTGGTCTGGGATACACTGAGAAGGAAGACCCCCTAGCCTGAGGACCAGAGTGCTCATAACCCTACCTTCACATAGCATGGGGCCTTTATGCTTCTCCTTTAGTTTTATTGAGCTGGGGATGGTAGAGCTAGAGGCAAACCCGCTTTCCTTAAGGCCCCATCAGATGCTTAAATTAGCCTCTTTTGCCCTCTGTGCATCTTCCCAGGTATAGTAAGGAGTTGCTAGGCTGATGGGAAATGGAAAAGTCATTACAAGAACTTAGCAGGATTTCTGATAATTGTTCAAGTAATTTGATAAATTATATTTATGCATGCATAATTAAAGTATTGATGAGAAAAACTTGGGGAGGGTGTTTGCTTTTTCATAATTAGTTACTATGAGCTAGAAATAATCCTATAAGCAATCTAAAAAATACCTAACAAGTTGAAGGATGAGCCTTTGTGTTTAGCACTGGTCTGACTTCTAAAAGTGAATATGTCACACACAGGACTGAGAGATGAACTCCCAACTGATTGGTGGGCTTGGAGGCAGTGACGCTGCCTGAGGAGCATTCCTAGACACACTCACGTACTGCAGCTCCAGTTGGGCACGATAGGCCAGTACCCAGTGACGGACTCCAAGCCTAAGGACATTAGATGCCAACGCACAGAGGCCAATAAATCAAAAGAACCCTCAAAAATGTTGCAGAGCCCATTTCCCTTGCCTGGAAAAACTACAAATACCTCACCTGACTTCTGTGAGAACAGAAGCATCATCAAGAAGTCAGAGTTAGGAAAAGACGTATGCTTCCATAAGCTTCTCCCCGTCTGAAATAAAACCCCAGGAGAAGATTTCAGGAAATGCCCCAAGGGAGTGACAGTTGATATTAGCTGAGTGGGTGAAAGAGCATAGAGAGAGATGGAAATATTTGCTTTTTTGTTTTTCCTTAAACTGTGAACTTAACCAAAGAATCTTCAACATTTACACAGACTGGGGGGCAGACTCTTCCTCTTCCAAGGCATGACCATGAGGTGGCCTCCATCCTTAATTGGGGCCTCAAGGCATGTGCTGTGGAGGGATGGATTTTTATATATATATAAAAAAGTCCTTTGTACCTGGAGGCTTAACTCTGGAGACTTGCAAGCAAGAAGTTCAAGTCTTCAAAGCTTTAATCAACTTAGCACTTTTTAATTTGACAGAGGGGCCAAATTGTAAAAAGACAGCTTCTTGGATACCCCTGCCTACAGCGCTTGCAAACCATGCTGAAAGTAGGCTAGAAAGGTCTTGAGTAAGATGTAATGCTTGCACCTTTCTTAATGCACCTTGTAATTTGCACGCATGCCACGGCACCTTATTTATTTTCTTATTAATGGGTCTGAGTGTGTTTAACACCACAAGCCATAAATTGCAGAGCAGTGGATTAGACGAGGTGCTTTTTATTTTCCTGCTGATTGTCAGAAAGCAATGTGGGGTGTGGGATGTCTCCCCAGCCCGCCCCCCCCCCCCCGCCTGACAACTAGCTTTCTCTCAACTCACCCCTCTTACCTCCATCCGAGAATCAGACCCCTTGCTTCCATCTGATGAAGTTGGGGTGAACAAGAGAGACATAGCCTGGCTTCTCACGGGTAAACTTGCCTATTGAGCAGCTCTGTTATGGAGATTAATAAGCTGCCAGTTTCCAAGGAAGACTAACAAAACAGCAAAATTAAAGTGCACTGCGACGTGAAATGCTGCTGGTGGCCAGGCGGGATCATGGTGTCAAAAAGGCAAGGTAAAGCTATAAAATAAGACTGAGCTTGAAAGGCTAACCTAAAGGTCTCATTAATTTCCATGTTGCCTCTGATGAGAATTTAGAGGGGCGTAATATTTAGCAACATGGAGAATCAAGCCGCCTATTGATTTGAAAAGCGCTTCAATGCATTTGGTTCATTCAGAATGAATTCTACTTTTAAACCTTACTTGAAAACATTAGGAAGAAAAGGGGGAAAAAAGCAAACAGGTTACCTTGGTTTAATATTCTCAAGATCAAGCATGTCAGTGACGCTGTCAGAAAATTAATCCTTCGGTAGAAAAATCAATCCAAGAACAAGTTTGCAATAGTCTTTGGACTCAGCATGGTGGGGGTGTTTCAACAATCTGTCTGCTTCTCTGTGAAAATCTTATTAACTAAAAGGTCTTGCATCCCAGTCCCCAAATATGTATTATGAACAAAGCACCCAAATTAGGCCAGGATGACTTTGTCTTGAAGACCCAAAAAAAAAAAGAAAGAAAGAAAGAAAGAAAAAAAGAAAAAAATCTGTGATTTTCTGATGCTAGAATTAAATTTCCTTGAACACCACTTATCAGACTGAGTGTGTTCACTTCTCCATCAGAGCCCCTGCCATGGCTGCCTGCTAAAGGGACAACACTGATGTTCCCAGGCTGACTAAGTGAACAGCCATGGTACTGGTAGCCGTGTGACTGCTTCCTATCTATATGACAAAGTTCTGTTTGGAATGAAAAGCATTAAATATTTGTGAAGCTAGCGAAGCTAGCACACAGAGAATAAAGCAGTCCTGGGAACCTGGCTTTCCTGTAGCTCATGTTGCTACCACCAAGGTCTAAGGAGGTCTTAAGTTTCCCATGCTAAGTTTCCACTAGTTTCTGGCATTGACAAAAATCATAAAGATATTTTAGGTGGTTTGGTAGAAAGGAAGCCAAGACAAATTGCCCTTCAGAAGAGTTTTATTAGAAGAGATGCAACAGCGTCAAGCCACAGGCAGCCATTATGGGGTCCTGAAAGGAGAGAGAGAGACCCTTGACTTAAAGAGGACAAAAGGAGTTAGTGACCTAGCTTTGTGCCAAGAGTCATAAGCAGGAAGGCACTAGATAAAAGTGAAGTTGGAATTCAATGTTGTCTTGAGCCTATGTATCAGAGGGGGTGGGGCTTGCAGCTGCAACTGAAGAGGCCTCTACTCTTTGTAAGAGGTGTGACGTCACAGAATGCGTTGCTCAGCAGACCTTCTGGGAGCTAGAGAACCCTAATCCCATGAGATGCTGCAAAGAGCTCCTTATGTCACACCCAGCGTACAGTTTTTGACACGCCCTCAGTCTATAGCCAATAATCTCTACAGGTCATTTTTCATCTCATGTCATTCATAGTTCATGAATTTCACCACCTCCTTGGGTCTCCATTCCTCGCCTCCTCGCCTAGTTCCAAACATCACCGGTAGCTTAGAACATGGCATCTGGAGTCAGGTAGACCCAAGTACAAATTCCAGCTTTGCCATTTGCTGTTGGGTGATGTGTAACTTAATGTTTTGAGTTTCACATCTCACTAATCAGTCACCCGTCCATTCATTGAATCCAACAGTAACCCAGGCTGGCCTCAGACTTGTGATTTTTCCTGCCCCACCTCACTCCAATGCATCTTTAATTTCAAATAGGAATAGTAACTAAGATGAAGGGCGTAAGGGGTTAAATGGCATATGTGTAAAGCTAAGTGGCAAGAATTTTTTTTTTTCTGAAAAAGAAAAGTTGTTATAAAGACCTGCATAATTCTGCAGAATGAATTTAACATAATATATAAAGGGGGGGGGGCGGGTCACCAAGATCTATGTATACACCAGCCACGTTGGTTATTTGTAAATGGCTGGCTTTGTGTTACTGGAAGTTCCAAGTGATATTTGTACATAATTCTCTTGATTTCAAACTTTTGCATTCTATCGCAAAATGTGCTCCTTATTTAGTAAGTGATAGTCACGATGCACAGAGCTCCTAAGTCACAACACTAACTCCTACCCCTCAGTTCTGCGCCTGGGAAATCCTCCTCCCACCTACAGCCTTTACTGAGGACCCCCAAGCAAAGGCACTGGCTTTCTCCTTAAGTGGCAGTGCTTTTCTCCCAACTGAACCTGCAGTCCAGGCCACATTTTGATTTCATTCTCTTACTTAAGTTGTCCCAGTGACTTTTCATTTCCCTTTGGGGGGATGTCCTAAATCTTTATGATAGTTCAGATAGTCCGAAGTCCTGTTTATCACATCCTTGCCCACTTTTCTAGCCTGCTTTCCTTTCCTGGCACTTTAGTGTTTCCCCATCCCTTTCTTTCTCCCTCTTTCTTTTTCCCTCTCTCCCTTTCTCCTCTCCTCCTTCTTCCTCTCTCTCTCTCTCTTGTACACAGGTGTATTTAAGGAGTGTACAAGTGTCTTTCCTTATCTTTCTACCTCGTTTTGGGATGCAGTTGCCTTCCTGCTGGGTAAGATGGTTTAGCTGCCCCATGAGTTTCGGGAGTTTTCTTGTCCTCGCCTCCCATTTCTCACAGGCATGCTGGGATTACAGATGCTTGTGACTGTTTGGTATGCTGGGTTCTGGGGATCAGGTTGTCTGGCTTGTACAGTTAATGCTTTTACCCACTAAGCCAAGCTCTCTAGCCCCAGAACTCTCTGTAAGCCTTACTGATACCCATTTGTCATGGGTCTGACTTTTCTATACCTCATTTAGCACTTGCCACTTTCACTATGGAAAAGACACTTGTTTATTAGTTTGTTGGTGCTCTGTTTTATCCTGTCTAGCATTTATATATAGGCAAGGATCTCCCTCTCTCTCTCTCTCTCTCCCTCTCCCCCTCCCTCTCTCTCTCTCTCTCTCTCTCTCTCTCTCTGTGTGTGTGTGTGTGTGTGTTTGAGGTTTTGAGTTCTCAGAGGCTGTTGGCATATAGTAGGCCTTCTCATAGGTATTTCTGAAATAATTAATAGGTGGATATTTAAAAAGCAACTTGCAAATTTGTTTATAACTTGATGATGTGAATGATTAAAATCAGGGTTTCCAAAGTTTCAGAATCTGGGAAGCTTCGCCCTGCTTAGGGAGTCTCTCTGGTCACCTGCTAAGCAGATGTATTTGAAGAAGCTCATCTCAGCAAAACACAGAGGGGATGTTGGATCCTGTCATGAGACACTGATACTGTTTTAGACAAGAGAAGCCGACTTGTGACACTTCCCATGAAGCTGCTAAGTAGGAAGATTCCTGACCGTGGTGCTCTCTGCAGAGAAGGACTAGACTGGCGATGGAAGACGGCAGGTAGGAAGCACATGGGGACTTGATTCTGTATAGGAGGAAGGCAGAGGGTGGTGGTGCATTGCACAGGCTGCTTGCACCGAGGCCCTTCACCATGTGCTTAGGTTTTGGGGTCTATATGGCATTGGGGGTGTGGCCCACTTATTAGAATGCTTCCCTACTATAGCTCATACATAAACTGACTTCAGTAGTGAGAATTTACATGCATTGTGCCCTGATAGGACTAACATTTATACAAAGCACTCTCTATGTGATTTCTATGTGTTCAGCTCTACATTTAGATAATTCTCCTTACACTTTTTGGTGTGTGTGTGTGTGTGTGTGTGTGTGCATGCACGTAAGGCAGCAGTCAATGCTGAGTATTTCCCTCAATCTCTCTCTATCTTATTTTGGGGTCAGAATCTCTCACTGAAACTGGAATTCATGCATATTGTTAGAACAATTGGCCATTGAGCCCCAGAGATTGGTCTGTTTGTCTCTCTTTCTCCAGTGCCAGAATTTTAAGCACATGCTGGTAGGCTTGCCTCTTACATGAACTCAGGTCTTTATGCTTGCATAGCAAACCCTTTACTGACCGAGCCATCTCCCTAGCCTTAGTTCTGTTTTCCATGCCATATATTTCTATGGCTCTGTAATTAGCACTTCCAATTCTTTATGTGGTAAGACAAACTAAAAAAAAAAAAAAAATTCAGATGCTTTAAGGAACATTTTACAGGCCTCTTTAAGCCTGCTAGGGACATCAACATAAAGTGCTGAAAGGCAAGGACCTGTCTCCACTGGTTTAAATGAAGCACCAGGAATTGGCTGAGCATCTCTGGAGATGGCAGGATGCCTGTTCATTACCTCCAAAGCAGGAGCTCGTCCATCACTCCCAGAAGTTGGAGAGAAGGACAGGGAGGTCATGGAGCTGTCGGTAAATTTCCACTTCCTGTTCTCAGTTCCTGAGGGCCTCAGGGACACTTCACCTTTAACGGCTCTTTCTCTAGGACATAATTAACTGAGTCTTATTCGGTATCACAGAGGCGTGGTGATCCTTGTGTGGTACCACACCCCTCCAAAGACTCCCACCCCTGCTATCACACCCCGATGGGGAAGAAAACCACATCTCCTAAATCACACTGTCTTAGCATTTGAATGAGTAAGTTTCTTTAGTTCTCGGTTAATGTGGCACTATAAAAAATGGTGGCCATCAGAACAAACAATACACAACTGAGCATGGATCTTCTCTTTTTTTTTTTTAAACTTGGTAGACCCTTACTTATTCCTCAAAATGAAGATCTAGGGGTTTTCAGATGTGAAATCTTTTGTGACAATCATTGTGATTTCATGCCTATTATTATATGTCATGCACTCTGTTTATAGGTTGTGTGAGAGCTTAGAGGGGATTATGCACTTTTTTTTTTTTTGAGACAGGGTTTCTCTGTGTAGCCTTGGCTGT
The DNA here is from genome assembly GCF_903995435.1 of Acomys russatus. Lineage (NCBI taxonomy): Eukaryota > Metazoa > Chordata > Mammalia > Rodentia > Muridae > Acomys > Acomys russatus. The sequence goes on from NC_067161.1 coordinate 18,798,080, forward strand.
TCTTGACTCACTTTGTAGATCAGGCTGGCCTTGAATTCACAGCAATCCACCTGTCTCTGCCTCCCGAGTGCTGGGATTAAAGAAGTGTGCTACCACTACCTGGGTAATATGTACATTTTATTAACGACCTACACACTGCTCTTGAAAGTTCAACACTTATCTGATAATAAGCGAGAAAATTAATATTGTTTTAAATAGATTTGTTATTATTGTTGTTTTAAATTTCCTTTCCTTTTATAAGGATCGAGCTAATGAAGCCACAGTTATGTTGAAATTATATGCTATGCAGATTCACGTTATTGATTTACTTTTATTTGGTGTGTGTGTGTGCACGCGCGAGCGTGTGTGCACACGTGTGCATTTTTGTTTGTGCATGTGCACATGTATGCATGTGCTTGTGCAACTATGAATGAAGGCCAGTAGTTGATGGTGGGCATTTTTTAAACTGCTCTCCATCTTAATTTTTGAGACCTGGGATGCACTGTCAACTAGACTGGCTAGACAGTGGGTTTCAAGGGTCTCCTGCCTCCTCCACACCTCACCCCTGGTGATGAGGTTATAGATATGTGCTACTATGCCTGGCTTTTACATTCTTGTGCAGTAAGCATTATCCAGACTGAGCCATGTCCCCAGCCTGTATTTATTTGTTTTGGTGTGAGGGATTGAACTCAGAGGCTTGCACATATAAGGCTAGTCCTCAGTCTTTGAGCTAATCCCCTGCCATGATAAGATAGATTCCAAATGTGCCTCAGAGTAATGCTAAACTTTCCACATGCAAGTCCACTGTACACTCAAGTTCTCTGCACTCAGACCTGTGGAGGCTGATTTTGGCTTGATTTCTGGGAGTCGCCCTAGTCCCTGGGCCAGACACTCTCATCCTCTAATCCTTGGATCTTAAACATACTGATCAAAGACCATCCAGTCGCCGCTCTCACTTGTCTGTTCTTTCAGATAGACTTCAAGGTTTTGGAGATCCTGTCTAAGTGCAGAGTTCGTCTTTGACTTGCCTTTTCCAAGCACATCACTGGAAACTATCAGTCCTTGGAGAAAGGCTACCTGTACAAGGGCTCTGAAAAAAGCAGTCCAGAGAGCACAGAGCAGGTGCTGACAGATCACCTCAAGACAGTGGTGAGTGACCCACTGCTTTTGTGGGTCCTTTTGACCATGTGCTCAGCAAGGAGCCACTATCTTAGAAGTGGTTCTTCAAAACAAGCCTCCTGGGAAACCAGGTGACTCCATCAGCAGCTAGGAAATATATTTATATGTAAATATTTTTTAAAAATAATTTTTATGTTATTATTTTATGTGTCTGAATGTTTTACATGCAGGTATATCTGTGTATCATGTACTACATGCCTTTATATATGTCCTTATGAACAAAGGGTGACTTTCAAGATGCAGACTGATGGATCTGGCCCTGTAAACTGGACAGTCTGGAGCAAAAGATACAGGTTTATGGCTGTTCATCCAAGCAGATATCTTCCTCCTTTACTGTGTGGGGATCATGAGGGCTCCACCCAGGTTTGCTCATAATTTATCATCTCTGTGACTTCAGAGACGTTTCGTAGGAATGTCCCTTTACATCTAGACTGCATCTTTGAAGAGGAAATAATAATCATCCCTTTAGAACTCATTGGATCACTTTTAGGCTCCATTGAGGTAATGTTTAGATGTATTGTGGCACATAGAAAATTCATGTTGGTATACGCATGAAACGCAGAATAAAGGTTTAATGCCAATGTCAAGGAAGCAGTCACACTTCCTTGCCACCCCTTTTTTCTTTTATCTTTTTCTACCCAGAAACCCCTTTTCATACATAATCATCTCCTCATATAAAAAGAGGATGATAACAAATTCCAGAGTGCTTCATAAACACAAGGAGGAAAACCAGAAAATTTCATCTAGTTCGGTTGACTAGTAGCTTCTAGGCATGGCTATTGGGAGATCGCTCCATTAGTGGACATGTTAAGAACTGTCTATTTTATATAATCCATAGATATAATTTTTACTGCACTGACATCTTTTACACTTTAGAGTTTAGGGTTGTAGGCACAGATAACAAGAGTGTGCTAATTGTCAGAAAATGAAATTGAAGTTTAGTGTGAGTACAGTAGCAAGGGTGCTCCATATGCTGATGCCCAAAAATCTCACTTTTTAAACTTTAAAGAAGTCACAGATGAGCAACAGCTCCAAATGTTACAGCTCCCTAAATTGCTTCCAGCTGCGTGCAGCAAATCCACCGGCCATTACCAGAAACACTGCAGATTATCTCTTGCCTTCACACCCAAATTATTAAAGTTTAAAATTGACTTGAGGATTTTTCAGAATGCTCCATCCAAATGGATGCCTCTGTGGCTCTTTCAGATTAACAGACAACTGGAGCGCATAAACCAACAAGGTATCTGGGGATGGGGCCACAAGGCTCTGCAATCGACTCATGGCCTTCACTGCCTATTGCAGGCTTGTCTACCACACTGTGTCCCCAGGGTGTCCTTCAAGCCTCCTGAGGAATGCATGGTTTTGAGAAGACCAGAAGTGAAAGTGGGTGAAGGACAGAAGCATAGAAAAACAAAACAAAGCCAGACCTGGGGATAATTTCTAGATCCTTCCTTCCTAACACAAGTCCCTCTCTGTTTTGCTGTTTGTTTGTTTTGTTTTTTTTCCCCACATCCCTGTTTGCCCCAGAGCCATCAAGCTGTTAGTGTGTACAGGAGGGAGTAAAGTGGGCCAGCAGGTTGGATGAAATATAAATTAAAATTAGACTTCTGTCAGTCTGGAATCGGGGATTGTTTTCAAGGTCTCCCCAAACACTTAATTTCAAATGAGTCTTCATTTATTACTTCAAGAAAGGCCAAATGCATAATTTATCAGCAGCATTCAGTCAATATACCCTTATAAGCATGTTTCCCATGAGCCTTTGAGTAAAAATATGTTATGCTAATTCTATTAGTTGGGTACACAAGAGCTGTCTAAGAAAGTAAACAAACATTAAAAGGAGACACATGTGAACAAAGAAATACTGATCAACCTACTGTCCAGGGTCAAATTACCAAGGGATAAGGAGAAGTTAAGCTTGTCTCCTTATGCTGTCTCTGCTGCCACAAGTCAGAGCCTTCTGGAGCCATGTGACTCAGGTGACTTGGAGTGGGGAACAGGGACTTACCGAGTCTCCAGTGGCACGTTACTGTTTAGCACCCAGCTGTCCTGAAGCTGAACGGACTCAGGGGTGGTGGCCAGGTCATTGGGTGCTGGAGCGGGGGCGTGGATTTGGCTCCGTCGATTGGTCAGTGAGTTCCTGTTGAGGGAGTTGGCGGAAGAGTGATGATGGGATAACGTGTGGTTATGAGGGGGTGGCAGTGGCGGCCTCAGAGTTGACTGGCTGTGGTGGTTCGGAGGGCCTGGAAGAGAGGAAGGAGAAATAGCCATCAGTACCTACAGATTCCATCTTCCGGAACTCTGTACCTGAGAAGTGGGCTTTGCAGTCAAAGGCTCTATGTCCATAGTGACTGAAAACCACAAACCAGAGACTTCAGGCAGGGCTGCATAGAACACCCTAGTGTTATTAGTCACGAAGAAATACTGTGCTTTAATTGGTACTTATCAATATGCATCAATGAGAGAGGAAAGAGGGTTGAGTTAGAAAAGCCAAGTGGATAAGGGATGGATGGTCATCAGGGTTAGCTGATAATGCAATGGGAGAGATGATGAGTTCAAGACTGACTCTGGTGGTGACAAGTTTTTATTCCATTTCCTGATAAAATGTACAGGCCTAGGTGCTCTAAAGCAAGCAACAAAAAGCCTAGCTATTCTTGGAGAAGTGGAAGATACAATAATGGTCACCAGGGGCTGTACAGATGGGAGATAGGGAGGATGCGGCCAGCGGCCACAGACAGTTACATAGAAGGTTCTGCTGCTGCACAGTAGAGTAATTGTAGTCAACAGTAAATACTTTCCCACTGAAGGGGAGTTTCTTGCATGTTTCCCTACCAAGAAATGCTGTGTTTCAGGTGGCAGGTATGCTAACTACCTGGATTTGATCATAGCACAGTGTACTGAAAGATTACATTGTATCCCATAAATTTGTACAGTTATTGTGTGTCAATCAAAAACTGTTACTGGATCAGGGAGGCAGCTCAGTGGGTGAAGGTGTTTGCTGTGTAAGCAGAAGGATCTGGATTCAGATTTCCGGAACATATGGAAAGCCAGACACAACAGTGCTCATCTACAGTCACGGCCCTTCCATGGTGAGCTGGGAGGCAGGGAAAAGAGAACTCGCAGAAACCCTCGGGGCAACCAGCCTAGAATATATATTGGGAAACATCAGAAGACACTGTCTTAAGTGAGGTGAATGGTGAGCACTGATACCTGAGGCATGGAACACACACACACACACACACACACACACACACACACACACACACAGAGAGAGAGAGAGAGAGACACAGAGAGAGAGAGAGAGAGACAGAGAGAGAGAGAGAGAAAGACAGAGACAGAGAGAGACACAGAGAGAGAGAGAGAGAGAGAGCATTTAAATCAGTGTCTGAATAGGGAATAAAGCATCCCAGTTGTGGACAGGATTGAACTGGAGTGAGTAGGAAGTGCTCGTCAGAGGATCAAGGTCAGAGCTACCATGATGGGCTAAAGGCAAACATATCTCCAAGTTCTGTAGGGGACACTGAGGATCTGGACTTTTGGAGGATTGGCTTTTAAGAAGTTGACAAGTCAAAATAAATAAATACATAAATAGGCATAAATACATATATCTGCCTGTACATTTGTTTTAAATGAGAGTCTGCCAACCAGCTCTGACTAGTAGGGTGATAGTTGCTCTCCACTAAGAGATGAGTTCTGAGGACGGAGTCTGCTAAGGTCAAGGGAAAGATTTTGAAACCACGATGCTCCAAATCACACCCTATCTTTCAAATACTGAAATCCTCTATCCGTGCAGGGAAAATGCTCCCATGAGAAGTCTCTCTCTGGAAAGGTCCTCGTGTAAATAGCCCCACTCAGGATAGACCTGCCCAAGGTTTGCGTAGCAACCAGTTCTCCATCCGCACAATGCAGTATTTTAAACATAACGAAAGCAAAAGCGGTTTACTACGCGATGTAAGCCTATAATTTCCTTTTAATGGAGGCTGAAACATGACTTTTAATTTGTGTCCTTTGAGAAAGTCTATTTTTGAAGCCTCCAGTCAGTGTTGGCAGCTCACCAGGTGACTGCCGAGCCTTGTCATTTTGGCCCATGCCAACTTTGAAAATCCCCAGCCCCTGCCGTCTTGGCTTTAAGAAGTTGGCTCAAGTCATTTAAACAAGCAATTTGACACAAATTTCAACTACTTGTCTCCTTATGTGGCCAGGCTACATCTCCAAAAGGTGTAATCTACATTCTGGGGTTCCTGTGAAGCCCATAGAAGCATTCCAAAGGAAAGACAACATGTCAAAAAGATAGTAGGTTTGGAACCATCACCACCCGTGAAAACAGAAAGGAAAAGAAAAGAGAAAACCTGTTCCTTGAAGTTAGTGTCT